>NC_085988.1:77344828-77964828 GCF_030014385.1 Trichomycterus rosablanca
AAAAATGGTCTTGAGATATAATGGGAAAAAAAGTGGAAAAAATAAAATATAAACAAACACAGTAAAATAACATTTAAATGTAAACAGTATGTAAAAAATATGGTAAAATATACAGTGTATCACAAAAATGAGTACACCCCTCACATTTCTGCAGATATTTAAGTATATCTTTTCATGGGACAACACTGACAAAATGACACTTTGACACAATGAAAAGTAGTCTGTGTGCAGCTTATATAACAGTGTAAATTTATTCTTCCCTCAAAATAACTCAATATACAGCCATTAATGTCTAAACCACCGGCAACAAAAGTGAGTACACCCCTAAGAGACTACACCCCTAAATGTCCAAATTGAGCACTGCTTGTCATTTTCCCTCCAAAATGTCATGTGATTTGTTAGTGTTACTAGGTCTCAGGTGTGCATAGGGAGCAGTTGTGTTCAATTTACTAGTACAGCTCTCACACTCTCTCATACTGGTCACTGAAAGTTCCAACATGGCACCTCATGGCAAAGAACTCTCTGAGGATCTTAAAAGACGAATTGTTGCGCTACATGAAGATGGCCAACGCTACAAGAAGATTGCCAACACCCTGAAACTGAGCTGCAGCACAGTGGCCAAGATCATCCAGTGTTTTAAAAGAGCAGGTTCCACTCAGAACAGACCTTGCGTTGGTCGTCCAAAGAAGCTGAGTGCACGTGCTCAGCGTCACATCCAACTGCTGTCTTTGAAAGCTAGGCGCAGGAGTGCTGTCAGCATTGCTGCAGAGATTGAAAAGGTGGGGGGTCAGCCTGTCAGTGCTCAGACCATACGCCGCACACTACATCAAATCGGTCTGCATGGCTGTCACCCCAGAAGGAAGCCTCTTCTGAAGTCTCTACACAAGAAAGCCCGCAAACAGTTTGCTGAAGACATGTCAACAAAGGACATGGATTACTGGAACCATGTCCTATGGTCTGATGAGACCAAGATTAATTTGTTTGGTTCAGATGGTCTCAAGCATGTGTGGCGGCAATCAGGTGAGGAGTACAAAGATAAGTGTGTCATGCCTACAGTCAAGCATGGTGGTGGGAATGCCATGGTCTGGGGCTGCATGAGTGCAGCAGGTGTTGGGGAGTTACATTTCATTGAGGGACACATGAACTCCAATATGTACTGTGAAATACTGAAGCAGAGCATGATCCCCTCCCTCCGGAAACTGGGTCGCAGGGCAGTGTTCCAGCATGATAATGACCCCAAACACACCTCTAAGACGACCACTGCTTTATTGAAGAGGCTGAGGGTAAAGGTGATGGACTGGCCAAGCATGTCTCCAGACCTAAACCCAATAGAACATCTTTGGGGCATCCTCAAGCGGAAGGTGGAGGAGCGCAAAGTCTCGAATATCCGCCAGCTCCGTGATGTCGTCATGGAGGAGTGAAAAAGCATTCCAGTGGCAACCTGTGAAGCTCTGGTAAACTCCATGCCCAGAAGAGTTAAGGCAGTTCTGGGAAATAATGGTAGCCACACAAAATATTGACACTTCAGGAACTTTCACTAAGGGGTGTACTCACTTTTGTTGCCAGTGGTTTAGACATTAATGGCTGTATATTGAGTTATTTTGAGGGAAGAATAAATTTACACTGTTATATAAGCTGCACAAAGACTACTTTTCATTGTGTCAAAGTGTCATTTTGTCAGTGTTGTCCCATGAAAAGATATACTTAAATATCTGCAGAAATGTGAAGGGTGTACTCACTTTTGTGATACACTGTATGTGTAAGTTTTGTATCTCTATTAAGTTTTTATGTAATGCTCTTTTAATTTAATCATGAACTATGATGATGTTATAACTTCTCAACAATCAATACTTTTCAATGGCCAGCATTTGAAAGTGACAGTTACACCCAGCTCTAATGTACTACACGTGCACCAACCACACATGGTGTTTAAATGCCAAAAATGTAAAATCATCGTTCACTAAAACAAATTTACATCATATTTGTTCCTGTTACATGAGGAAACAGCTACACGCTATGATGTGCTGTAAAGCACCTATGATGTAAGTGTGTCATAAATGTAAAATGACTTTAATTAAAACTAAATTAACTGTACAGGGAAGTTCACTAATAAAAGTCCATCGCTTCCAGCAATGCATGTTTAGTAGGTGAGTCTTTAAAAGCATGTACTTACAAACATAAAGCAGTGCAGGGTACAAAAGGAAAGCAGGGTTTTTTGTTTCATGTTCCTATTTCATTCCTAGCTTCTTACCAGCTTATAACAGTGCACAATTTGCTCAGTATGGAATTTTTTTATGCTATTTGTTTGTGCATAGTGCCACTTATATACAATAACTTATAACAAAGGGTGTAAATATTTTTTAAATGCAGAATTACCTTCAATTTCTTAATTAAGCAAAATAAGATATTTGACTAGCTATTCTATTTGTTCAGAAAACCTGCATCTTAGACAACATGAACCAAATTTCTATTTAAGCTTCAATGAAGTACATTTTTTTTACTACGCAATATACACTGACTAGGCATAACATTGTGACCATTGAGAAGTGAAGTGAATAACACTGATTATCTCTTCATCACAACACCTGTTAGTGGGTGGGATATATTAAGCAGCAAGTGAAAATTTTATCCTCAAAGTTGATGTTAGAAGCAGGAAAAATGGGCGAACGTAAGTATTTGAGCAAGTTTGACAAGGACCAAATTGTGATGGATAGACGACTGGGTCAGAGCATTTCCAAAACTGCAGCTCTTGTGGGGTGTTCCCGGTCTGCAGTGGTCAGTATCTATCAAAAGTGGTCCAAGGAAGGAATAGTGGTAAACCGGCGACAGGGTGATGGGCGGCCAAGGCTCATAGATGCACGTGGGGAGTGAAGGCTGGGCCGTGTGGTCCGATCCAACAGATGAGCTACTGTAGCTCAAATTGTTGAAGAATTGTTGGTTTTGATAGAAAGATGTCAGACTCCATGCCTCGACCGGTCAGGGCTGTTTTGGCATCAAAAGGGGGACCAACACAATATTAGGAAGGTGGTCATAATGTTATGCCTGATTGGTGTATACTACATAGAAACGTCTGAGGACACCTGACATCTAAACATCAGCTTTTGTGCTATGGCGTCCAGAAGCACTCCTAAATGTATAATGTTAAGAAAACCTTTTTTGAAAAACAAAACTAAAATCATTTATTTTCATTTTTTTTTTTTATAATCAGTATTCAGACCTATCCGGTGGCATTTAATATTGTGGTGAGCTGCATTCTTGTTAGAACTCATTTGAAACAAATCACAGAAGGGGGCGGTGACGGGGTGTGGAAACGTGAACAAAACTAAACAAACAGAAGTGCAAAATGTTACTGTGAGAACTGCGGCACCAATGGGAAAGGCTGAAAGCATGAAAAGCAAAGAAAAAGAGTCTAAATAACTTGCAATGCTAACCTGTAAATGCCTATAATAGTGAGCAGCTCCATGTTAATGCATATAATAGTGAGCAGCTCCATGTTAATGCATATAATAGTGAGCAGCTCCATGTTAATGCATATAATAGTGAGCAGCTCCATGTTAATGCATATAATAGTGAGCAGCTCCATGTTAATGTCTATATTACAGTATTATGCTGTAATTTTAAATCTTGACGATACAGTTAGGAAGCATTTAGATAAACTTTCTTTCATGCCTATCACATAAAAAGACTATTGATAAGGATGCATCAACACAGCCATGACTGCGCGTGACGTAAACACAACCAGGATGTTGCTGGTACAAAACGTGCTGGGCAAACCCCTACTGTCTCAGCTTCCTCTTGCCAGGATATAAGATATGCACAGTTACTATTGTCTAATAAATTTAATCAGTGTTACTGTAGCCATGTTCCCACGTGTCATTAATTTATGCTGTGTACTCTATCAGACAGCCTGGTGTTGAACTTTACTGTATTTTCTTCACAGGGACTCCCTTGCAAAGCTGAACCTCATTGTGAGTATCATTTTTGCTTCTCCGTTCAATCCCAAACTCACCTGTAATTGTGCTAAATGTAATCTAGTAAGTACAAGTGATGTAGTAAACTACCTGTTTTGTAGTTCACATGGAGGGTATCCTTTGTTTTTCGTTTCTAAAACCAATAACATGGCCGCTCAGGTGGCGCAGCAATAAAGCACACGCTGTTCACCAGAGCTGAGATCTCAAATACATCGTATCGAATCTCGGCTCTGCCTTCCGGCTGAGACTGAGCGGCCACATGAACAACGATTGGCCTGTTGTTCAGACATGTGCGGGATTAAGCCGGATGTGGACTCTCTCTCAGACTAGTGCGATTACGACCTCTGCTGGCTGGTAGGTGGCGCCTGCACAGAGATGGGAAAGGAGTGCGGTAAAGGGTGTGGCTCTCCGTAGACAGTGCTATACTGCACTGCATTCGTCCAGTGTAGGTGATAAGATGTTCGATTGCTGTGCACATGTCGGAGGGGCTGTGGAGTAGCCTCGTCCTCCCCGATCAGGGACCAGCATTAGTGAGAGGATGATTGACGGGCAGAAATTGGATGCGCTAAAGTGGGAGAAATGGGAAAAAAAACAAAAAAAAAACCATAACACAAATAACATGCCAATGGACTGTGGAATGGCTACCAAGTTGCCCATAATTAGGAGTGTGTGCATAAATGATGCCATGTGACCACCACAGCTGAGACTCTCAGCTGTACACTCCCAGTAGTGCCATTGGCTTGGTCATGTACAGTACAAATATCATTTACATTTGCAGCATTTCTCAGACGCCTTTAATCCAAAGCAACATACAATTATGACCCAGTACAGTTTGAGCATTTCAGGATTAAGGACCTTGCTCAGGAGCCCAACAGTGGTGTCTGGGCTTGAACTGGCAACCTTCTGATTACTAATCCAGTACTTTAACTGGTACTTTAACCGGTGAGCAACCACCAACCTCTATTAATTGGGTTAAATTAACAGGGCATTACTAATTGCTCATGCTAATTAAAACCATCAAAAATTTTTTTGCCAGAGCAAGTGTGAGATCTCTCACCTTTATTCTAACAGCAGCTGGACTGCAAAGCATTTACTGTTTTGTGTTGAATTTGCTCAGTGCTCTGACTGGATCTGTGCTTTGCGCTCGTAGTGTCATTTGAAAATTGCAAGAGTCTCCCACATGGTGCGACCAGACACGTCTTTAGCAACACTAACATCTCTACGGTGATGAAGTGCAAAGAGAGACAGCAGTGTTCCCTTCACCTCCGAGTCAGTACTCATCTGAGGATTACAGGTATGTCATTACTGTTTTACAAAACTCACCCAGTGCATCAGGCCTGTTGTATTTACAAGCAAAATGAATGTCCCACAGTCCTGAGGTACTTCAGCGATTCATGCCAGCATATGTTGGCATCTCTAGCTTTTAGTATATATAGTAAGGAAATTCCTTTCTCAGTTAACTTTGGTGCAGTGGGTAGCATTGTTGTCTCACAGCAAGAAGCACCTTGGCCAGGGTCCTTTCTGTGTGGAGTTTGCATTCTCCTTGTGTCCACGTGGGTTTCCGGTAGGAGCTCCGGTATCCTCCCACAAGTCCAAAGACATGCAGTCATGCCAATTGGAGCTACTACAACTGCCCTAGGTGTAAGCGTGTGTGCCCTTTGATGGACTGGTGACCTGTTCTGGGTGTTTCCCGTCTTTCACCCAATGAATCGGACCCACCACAATCCTGACCTGATCAATGAATGAATTAACTAAGGATGAAACTACACCACTGGATAGTATACTATTTGATGAGTCCTCTCTTTCAGAGCACATCCAAGGCATCTACGTGTGTGTGGTCAGCGCAGGAATGATGGAACGCTGCTGGATTATGCATTTCCCACGGACAGCGAGAAAAAAACTGGTGGGCAAGCAGGTATTGTGTGCGTTTTGTCATAGCAAGATGAAACAAATATTTCATCTGCGAGTTCAATTAAGTTTATTCTATTTATTCTGTTCCTGGGTGGCCAAAGTCTGTGTGTGGTTAAAGACATCTAAGAATCGAGATGATTCATGTTCTTTTTTGTGGCTTTCTATGGCAGGTAAACATTCAGGATGACTGCCTGGAAGTTAGCGCAGGGCAGGATGTTCGTGTCACTCTTGAAACCTGGCCTCAGTTCTGTGATGTGGCTGTTTCCAAGTCATACCAGGTTCCAGGTACTGACGGGTGGGGTAGGGTGTCCTATTTCCATAATAGTGTTGGTGTTTTCTTTTCTTTAACAAAATTACTTTTAAAGAAAAAACTGTCATCATGTCTGTTTAAAAAAGAGCAAGTTTAAACCAGTTAACATGCCTGTCAAATCAATGAAGAATACTCTTTGATTATATAAATATATTTTTGACAGATTGCAGAAACAAGGACTTACAAAAAAATGTCCCAGAATGTATCAGTAAGTTTGCCATTATCTTTTATCTCTCATGTGTTATATGTGTTTTTAACCTGGGCATGAATTCATAAACAAGTTAATGCATGCTGTTTAATACAGAATACATGATAATACAGATAAAGCATCACATCTCACTCTCTTTGTATTGACAGCGGGCAAGATTGACTATAAGGTGGACCAGGAGAACAAGGAAGTCCATGTGAGTGTATCTGACATGCTGAAGGACAAGGACTATCAAGTTAGGCTGTGCCACAAGGGCTATATCTGCACTGGCATTGGAGCTCATGCACTGGTGAGTTGCTCATCATAGGGCTGCACATGATAATGCAGGCTTGGGAACAGCACTGAGAGTTCACTGACAAGTGCACCTCCCAATGGCTGAGCTACAGTGGGGTCAAAAAGTATTTAGTCAGCCACTGATTGGGCAAGTTCTCCTACTTAGAAAGATGAGAGAGGTCTGTAATTTTCATCATAGGTACACTTCAACTATGAGAGACAAAATGAGAAAAAAAAAATCCAGGAAATCACATTGTAGGATTTTTAAAGAATTTATTTGTAAATTATGGTGGAAAATAAGTATTTGGTCACCAACAAACAAGCAAGATTTCTGGCTCTCACAGACCTGTAACTTCTTCTTTAAGCAGCTCTTCTGTCCTCCACTCCTTACCTGTATTAATGGCACCTGTTGACACCTGTCCACAGCCTCAAACAGTCAGACTCCAAACTCAACCATGGCCAAGACCAAAGAGCTGTCGAAGGACACCAGGAAGAAAATTGTAGACCTGCACCAGGCTGGGAAGAGTGAATCTACAATAGGCAAGCAGGTTGGTGTGAATAAATCAACTGTGGGAGCAATTGTAAGAAAATGGAAGACATACAAGACCATTGATAATATCCCTCGATCCCGTGGGGTCAAAATGAGCATGAGAACGGTGAGCAAAAATCCCAGAACTACACGGAGGGACCTGATGAATGACCTGCAGAGAGCTGGGACCAAAGTAACAAAGGCTACCATCAGTAACACACTACGCTGAGAGGGACTCAAATCCTGCAGTGCCAGGCGTGTCCCCCTGCTTAAGCCAGTACATGTCCAGGCCCGTCTGAAGTTTGCCAGACAGCATATGGATGATCCAGAAGAGGATTGGGAGAATATCATGTGGTCAGATGAAACCAAAATGGAACTTTTTTGGTAAAAACTCAACTCGTCGTGTTTGGAGGAAGAAGAAGAACCCAAGAACACCATACCTACTGTGAAGCATGGGGGTGGAAACATCATGCTTTGGGGCTGTTTTTCTGCGAAGGGGATAGGACGACTGATCCGTGTTAAGGGAAGAATGAACGAGGCCATGTATCGTGAGATTTTAAGCCAAAACCTCCTTCCATCAGTGAGAGCATTGAAGATGGAAAGTGGCTAGGTCTTCCAGCATGACAATGATCCCAAACACACCGCTCGGGCAACGAAGGAGTGGCTCCGTAAAAAGCATTTCAAGGTCCTGGAGTGGCCTAGCCAGTCTCCAGACCTCAACCCCATAGAAAATTTGTGGAGGGAGTTGAAAGTCCGTGTTGCCCAGCGACAGCCCCAAAACATCACTGCTCTAGAGGAGATCTGCATGGAGGAATGGGCCAAAATACCAGCTACAGTGTGTGCAAACCTGGTGAAGACTTACAGGAAACGTTTGACCTCTGTCCTTGCCAACAAAGGTTATGTTAGTATTGAGTTGAACTTTTGTTATTGACCAAATACTTATTTTCCACCATAATTTACAAATAAATTCTTTAAAAATCCTACAATGTGATTTCCTGGATTTTTTTTTCTCATTTTGTCTCTCATAGTTGAAGTGTACCTATGATGAAAATTACAGACCTCTCTCATCTTTCTAAGTAGGAGAACCTGCACAATCAGTGGCTGACTAAATACTTTTTGGCCCCACTGTATTTCCGCCATCCCCATCTCAAGCATCATGTCCATGCAGACGCCTGACCGGCCGATAACACAGCTGAGATTCAAACTCTGGGTCAGCAGATCTCAGCAGTCATGGGTTTGTGTACTTTACCGCTGCACTACTTGAGCGCCCCAAATGACCAAGCTGAAATGAAGTCAGTCATCCAAATTTGTGCTAAATAGGTCCCAAGTCAAGACAAATTTATTTATATAGCGCTTTTTACAATGGACATTGTCTCAAAGCAACTTTAAAGAATTTAGGACCAACAGACCAAAAACCTCTATTGAGCAAGCCGAGGGCAACAGTGGCAAGGAAATACTCCCTTAAAATTACAGGAAGAAACCTTGAGAGAAACCAGAATCAGCAGGGACCCATCCTCTTTGGGTGGCCTGGAGGATACTTTAAAAATAACTAGAGTTCTTCATTGTTCAGTCCAGTCTGTGATTAAGTCCTTTGTAAGTTCTGGACATTTCTAGTGCAAACACGCCAGGTACCCATTCCATCTAGTAGGAGCAGCATTGTTGGCACTGCAGTCTCAACTTGCAGTCTTTAACCTCGAGAGGGTAAACAGGTTTCCGTCAGAACCACCTCGGGGTAAAACAACAGAAGAATTACAATGTGAAAAATGTCAGGATGTCTCACATCTCACAAGCTGCAAAATTCGCACAGCTAACCAAAAGTACACCCTCAGAAAAAGCTAGAAAAGAGCACTAACCCTGGGGTTGATATTCCCATAGATATTAGTAGTATTTGAGTATTTGTGCTCTAATCTAGGAAAATGCAGACAAATGATTGGCTGTTTGGGGAAGTCTTTTAACTGTAAGTTGATTGTTTCTCTGTTCCTAACTTGTTACTTAAAATTTAATTTTGGTTTTGCCATGTTTTTAACATATTATTTAACTTCTTAGCTTCCAGGTCCTATAAGGACTTGTAATAATAAAAGAAATAAGCGACATCACTTGACATTATCTTATATACGTGTATATATACATATATATGTGTATATATATATATATATATATATATATACTATATATACTGCTCATCGTTTTCTATAGGTAAATACACTGATCAGCCATAACATTCAAACCACCTCCTTGTTTCTACACTCACTGTCCATTTGATCAGCTCCACTTACCATATAGAAGCACTTTGTAGTTCTACAATTACTGACTGCATGCTGTTCTTCAATGGTCAGGACCCCCACAGAGCAGGTATAATTTGGGTGGTGGATCATTCTCAGCACTGCAGTGACACTAACATGGTGGTGGTGTGTTAGTGTGTGTTGTGCTGGTATGAGTGGATCAGACACAGCAACGCTGATGGAGTTTTTAAACACCTCACTGTCACTGCTGGACTCAGACTAGTCCACCAACCAAAAACATCCAGCCAACAGTGCCTCATGGGCAGCGTCCTGTGACCACTGATGAAGGTCTAGAAGATGACCAACTCAAACAGCAGCAATAGATGAGCGATCGTCTCTGACTTTACATCTACAAGGTGGACCAACTGAGTGTTTAATAGAGTGTCTGTGGAGAAACAGATGGACTATAGTCAGTATTGTACAAAGTGCTTCTATATGGTAAGTGGAGCTAATAAAATGGACAGTGAGTGTAGATAGGAGGTGGTTTTAATGTTATGGCTGATCAGTGTATATTGATACAGTACATGCTGCTAATGTTTCCACAGTTTAAGGCATGAAAAAGTATGAACTTGTGCCTGTTTGATCATCACATATAACAAAACAAGACTAGTATTAAATAAATTGCTTGATGTTCTATAAAATTTACCTTCAGTAAAAGATCCAGATTGTTTTTAAGCCCTATATGTAATCTAAATGTGTAGTATGTCTATAAAGAAATATACTAACTAGTTACTCTTAAATAAATCTTTACACTGTTTTTTTCCCCCAATCACTTATTATATTTTTCTTATTACAGTTAAAAAAGGACAATCCAGTAAAGAATGTCACTCTTAAGTATACCAAGCCGTTGCCATGTTTGTGTATTGAGGTAACTACTATACAATATTCAAATATTCATAAAGCTTCTCTATTTCACATATTTGCTTTTTTGCAATAGTGGCTGCACTTTCTGTATTAGCAACATTGTAGCATTGGAGCACTGTTATGTTTGGTTATAGGGCTGGTCAGTCATGACTGATGCACCTCGAGTTCAAGTCTGCCCTTTCAAAAACCGTAAGTATTCCTTAAATTATCCTGAATTCTTAAAAAAAAAACACTAGATGCTAGACTGGGGTTTAGGTCATTGTATGTAATTTGTACATATAATGAATGGATTATTCAGTATTTGTATATATCCAGCACCTTCTTGTTTCTACACTCACTATCAGAGACAATCGCTCATCTATTGCTGCTGTTTGAGTTGGTCATCTTCTAGACCTTCATCAATGGTCACAGGACGCTGCCCACAGGGCGCTGTTGGCTAGATATATTTTTGGTTGGTGGACTATTCTCAGTCCAGCAGTGACAGTGAGGTGTTTAAAAACTCCACCAGCATTGCTGTGTCTTATCCACTCATACCAGCACAACACACACTAGCACACCACCACCATGTCAGTGTCACTGCAGTGCCGAGAATGATCCACCACCTAAATAATACCTGCTCTGTAGTGGTCCTGTGGGGGTCCTGACCATTGAAGAACAAGATGAAAGGGGGCTAACAAAGCATGCAGAGAAACAGATGGACTACAGTCCGTATTTGTAGAACTTTAAAGTGCTTCTATATGGTAAGTGGAAGTATGGTAAGCTGATAAAATGGACAGTGATTGTAGAAACAAGGAGGTGGTTTTATATTTAAAAGCAAACTGAACTTGGGAGAAGTTCAGTTTGGCTAATGCTTTTTGTTTGTGGCTGCTTTGCTAATACCTTTTTGTTTGAGGCCACTTTGTGTTATGCCTTTTTGTCTGATGCTGCTTTGCTCAATACCTTTTTGACCAAGTCTGCTTTGTTGGGTGGTTTTTTTTATCCCTTTGTCAATGCCTTTTTGCCTGCTTTGTCTTTTGACTTTTTTCTCACCAGGTCCGCTTTACTTGATACCTTGTTTTAAATTTACAGTAACAGAAGCTAAGTGAAGTGATAATCGTGTTAAGTGTTAAGAACAAGTTCTGTTTCTGTTTAGGAGTTGAAGAACTCTGGTCAGGAATAACCTTTGACTTGGTGGAGGAGACACTGTCATGGGAATCTGCATGCAGTGTCAAGGCTGTTGTTACACTGTGTGAGCTGCAAAAACATGGAACATGCAAAGATTTCGCAAATTCTTCTCAGACGTATGTGAAAGGAAAAGTAAGCTCATGGTTTAATAAATAAGTCAGTAACACTGCCTATGACTTCTGTATTCACAACATAGTTATGCAAAGCCTGTATCAATGTTCATAGTTACAGTTGTAACACATTATACAACATGGGTATAACATAGTCTCAAAATACATAGTATATGTATAAATATACACTGATCAGCCATACCATTATGACCACCTCCTTGTTTCTACACTCACTGTCATTTTTATCAGCTTCACTTACCATATAGAAGCACTTTGTAGTTCTACAATTACTGACTATAGTCCATCTGTTTCTCTGCATGCTTTGTTAGCCCCCTTTCATGCTGTTCTTCAATGGTCAGGACTCACACAGGAGCACCACAGAGCAGGTATTATTTAGATGGTGGACCATTCTCAGCACTGCAGTGACACTGACATGGTGGTGGTGTGTTAGTGTGTGTTGTGCTGGTATGAGTGGATCAGACAGAGCAGCGCTGCTGGAGTTTTTAAATACCGTGTCCTCTCATTGTCCACTCTATTAGACACTCCTACCTAGTTGGTCCACCTTGTAGATGTAAAGTCAGAGACGATCGCTCATCTATTGCTGCTGTTTGAGTTGGTCATCTTCGAGACCTTCATCAGTGGTCACAGGACGCTGCCCACGGGGCGCTGTTGGCTGGATATATTTTTGGTTTGTGGACTATTCTCAGTCCAGCAGTGACAGTGAGGTGTTTAAAAACTCCAGCAGCGCTGCTGTGTCTTATCCACTCATACCAGCACAACACACACTAGCACACCACCACCAGGTTAGTGTCACTGCAGTGTTGAGAATCATCCACCACTTCTATATAGTAAGTGGAGCTGATAAAATGGACAGTGAGTGTAGAAACAAGGAGGTGGTTTTAATGTTATGGCTGATCGGTGTATAGTGTATAAATGTATAAACAGTGCTGTATTATATGTGAAGAACAAAGCAGAGATGAAGTTAATCAAAACAGTTTTATTAACTTTTATTTCTTTCTATCTATCTATCTATCTATCTATCTATCTATCTATCTATCTATCTATCTATCTATCTATCTATCTATCTATCTATCTATCTATCTATCTATCTATCTATCTATCTATCTATCTATCTATCTATCTATCTATCAAGCTGAAATGATTTTCTGACATTAGGCCGATAGATAGTCAAGCATTATCCACTAACCAAAAGAAAATTTTTCCACTGCTCAAGAGTCCAATGGAGGTGTATCTTACAAGGTTCTAGCTAATGTTTGTTTATGTGCATCTGCTTTAATATGGATACCTGTTCCATTATGTATAATTCACTATACCTGATATACAGTGCTTACTGTTTTCAGTTACAATTTGGAACTGGTACAGCTCAGCACAGATCATTTTTACAATACAGCCAATTTAGCAATCAGTGGCAATCATTTAGCAACCTATTTAGTTTTCTTTGATCGCTTAAAAATTTACAGCTGAGCTGTAAAAAAAAGTATTTGTGGGGCAAATTGGATCCCATGATAGTGCTATCTAGTCACTAAGCTATTCAGTACACTTGATTTAACAGTTTGTCCATAAAGGTTGCATGAGGATATGCTTTCTTGCACCTTAAATAGTTTAACTTACTATTACATATACTAATTCATGTACTTCCACATAACCTGACAGAATATAGAATGTTAGATATGATTTATAACACATTTATAACACTCCATGAATACAGAACTCATAATGAGTGTTACAATTTTATAATAATTATAAAAATCTAAAAAGAACAGTAACTTCTACGCTCTAACCACACAACTTTTGTCAGGTGACATTTTCATCTGTGGATCCTCATCCCCGGCTTTGTATAAAGGTAAATATTATATCCTAACCACAGTACCTTTAGACGCTTTTACACTGCACTTTTAACATCAGATGGTAATAAAATTGTTCTACTGCGAACACGCCTTTGGCATGAGAACATGACAGTACTATTCATTCTTTGCTCAGACAATGTGTCATTTGATGTTTTTTATCTTTTAGTTCACAGTAGACGACACAGACTGGGTGAAGTGCCCGTTTTCGAAAGGGAATTTCCCAGGTAATTAACTTCCAGTCATTTATATAGCAATGTGCGTACAAATGCTAATGATATATAACTGTTGCTTTCTATTGAAAGCGGAACAGTAATTAATGCCTTTAGAGATGGTCTTGTAACCATAAACATAAAGGCGGTCTTTATCATGCTTGGCTATTATATATATTTTATCTTCTCAGACCACTTTCTGTTGGATTGCCATTTACAATGTAATACTGCACAAGTGATTGTAAAGTTAGACTTAATAAATCAGAATAGTTTGCTTGAACAACTTGGCTGTTTTTACTATTTGGGTTACAGTGAATTGTAGTTCATTTTAATAAAATGCATGAATACCAATATTTCCGGCCACATCTGTGTGTCTAATGCAAACAAACAACGCTAGGGGATTTTTACATAATTTAAGTGTCTGCTGACTGTCTCCAATCATTTAGTCACTTTGACAGAAATGTTTAGGCTCTTAACATGTAAAATATACCCACACTAGACCTGATTATTACCAAAAATCTCATTTATCACTCTTTATTCACATTAATCACTATTAATGACATGACTCTCTTTCATCTTCACTGTATTTTATCTGATTTACATCCCAGGCACATAAATGACAACACTATTAAGTGCTTGTCAAGGCCAACTACAATGCCAAGCATTCACTCTAACTTGGCTGATAGCCTTGTAGCTAGCCTCATTAACATGTTTACTTCTAAAACTAAAAATGTTTTTGATTTGCTGTCACCTGTCATCCAAAAAAGGCAATGCAGAAAACTGACCACATATGCAAATGAACTAGTCTTTAGATTAACTATGAAAACTATATTGGTTTGAAGAAGACCAGATAAACATTTTCTCCAAACACCATTAATAAAGTAATTCATCCTAACAAAGCCATCATCTCAGATAGGTCACAAATGTAATTGTTAAAAATGTGCATTTTTTAAGATTACGTATATTAAACAGTCCATTACGACCACCCTGCCAAATGCCATACCTCTAGACCAAAGACCATACATCTAGTTGTCATGTCTCACCTTAATGATACTGAATGGAAAAAAAACTTAAATAAAATGTGCATCATCCACCTGTTGACATGATTCCCACACACTGTGGGAAATAATTAACTGCAAATAGATAATAGCTTACTACAGTCCGTCATTTTAAAATCATTAGTGATTCAGCCTTCTCTCTTTCACAGGCAGAATGATTTAAAATGTGGTCAGCCTAACAGCTTTATAAACTAATGATTATTTAGACTGTTAGGGTTTTGATCCCATCACAGCAGTAAGACTATTCTAGTAAAGGTTCTGAATGACACTTCATGCAAAGTATTAGTATATGTGATAAAAGACCTGTCTTGTCCACTCACTGTCCACTCTATTAGACACTCCTACCTAGTTGGTTTACCTTGTAGATCGCTCGTCTATTGCTGCTGTCTAAGTTAGTCATCTCTTTAGACCTTCATCAGTGGTCACAGGACGCGCTGTTGGCTGGATGTTTTTGGTTGGTGGACTATTCTCAGTCCAGCACTGACAGTGAGGTGTTTAAAAACTACATCAGCGCTGCTGTATCTTATCCACTCATACTAGCACAACACACACTAACACACCACCACCATGTTAGTGTCACTGCAGTGCTGAGAATGACCTACCACTTAAATACATCCTGCTCTGTAGTGGTCCTGGGAGAGTCCTGACCATTGAAGAACAGCATGAAAGAGTAACAAAGCATGGACTACAGTCAGTAATTGTAGAACTACAAAGTGCTCCTATATGGTAAGTGAAGCCAATAAAATGGACAATGTGTGTAGAAACAAGGAGGTGGTTTTAATGTTATGGCTGATCGGTGTAAATGTGTGCTACATTAATAAATTAGCTTTGACTTTCTCAATTTTACCCTACAGGATATTTGTAAAATCCTATATTCTATATATAAGTAAATGCAAATCTAATTTTAAGGGCTGGGTACTTCCTTATAGATTTTAAGGAGTCACGTATTGGATTGAATCACCTGCCTCTCTTGCGCAAATTGTGCAACACTAGCACAGTATTTCAGGACTGGGCTTGACAGGGGATGATCTCATTAAACTTAACCTATGTAATTTAAATGACTGTGTCATTGTGGAATTTTAAAGAAAAAAAGATGTATGACATCATCGGTTGCATTGGCACACAATTTAACACTGTAGTGTCATATAGTACAGTAATAGAAGAGATTATTTTTTTTATCATTTATTCAATCAGGGTAGTCTAGTCACTGGGTTAGCTCATACAATAATGAGTAAATGTACAGTGTATCACAAAAGTGAGTACACCCCTCACATTTCTGCAAATATTTCATTATATCTTTTCATGGGACAACACTATAGACATGAAACTTGGATATAATTTAGAGTAGTCAGTGTACAGCTTGTATAGCAGTGTAGATTTACTGTCTTCTGAAAATAACTCAACACACAGCCATTAATGTCTAAATAGCTGGCAACATAAGTGAGTACACCCCACAGTGAACATGTCCAAATTGTGCCCAAATGTGTCGTTGTCCCTCCCTGGTGTCATGTGTCAAAATCCCAGGTGTAAATGGGGAGCAGGGCTGTTAAATTTGGTGTTTTGGGTACAATTCTCTCATACTGGCCACTGGATATTCAACATGGCACCTCATGGCTAAGAACTCTCTGAGGATGTGAGAAATAGAATTGTTGCTCTCCACAAAGATGGCCTGGGCTTTAAGAAGATTGCTAACACCCTGAAACTGAGCTACAGCATGGTGGCCAAGGTCATACAGCAGTTTTCCAGGACAGGTTCCATTCAGAACAGGCTTCGCCAGGGTCGACCAAAGAAGTTGAGTCCACGTGTTTGGCGTCATATCCAGAGGTTGGCTTTAAAAAATAGACACATGAGTGCTGCCAGCATTGCTGCAGAGGTTGAAGACGTGGGAGGTCAGCCTGTCAGTGCTCAGACCATACGCCGCACACTGCATCAACTTGGTCTGCATGGTCGTCATCCCAGAAGGAAGCTGACGCACAAGAAAGCCAGCAAACAGTTTGCTGAAGACAAGCAGTCCAAGAACATGGATTACTGGAATGCCCTGTGGTCTGACGAGACCAAGATAAACTTGTTTGGCTCAGATGGTGTCCAGCATGTGTGGCGGCGCCCTGGTGAGAAGTACCAAGACAACTGTATCTTGCCTACAGTCAAGCATGGTGGTGGTAGCATCATGGTCTTGGGCTGCATGAGTGTTGCTGGCCCTGGGGAGCTGCGGTTCATTGAGGGAAACATGAATTCCAACATGTACTGTGACATTCTGAAACAGAGCATGATCCCCTCCCTTCGAAAACTGGGCCTCATGGCAGTTTTCCAACAGGATAACGACCCCAAACACAACCTCCAAGATGACAACTGCCTTGCTGAGGAAGCTGAAGGTAAAGGTGATGGACTAAACCCAATTGAGCACCTGTGGCGCATCCTCAAGTGGAAGGTGGAGGAGTTCAAGGTGTCTAACATCCACCAGCTCCGTGATGTCATCATGGAGGAGTGGAAGAGGATTCCAGTAGCAACCTGTGCAGCTCTGGTGAATTCCATGCCCAGGAGGGTTAAGGCAGTGATAATAATGGTGGTCACACAAAATATTGACACTTTGGGCACAATTTGGACATGTTCACTGTGGGGTGTACTCACTTATGTTGCCAGCCATTTAGACATTAATGGCTGTGTGTTGAGTTATTTTCAGAAGACAGTAAATATACACTGCTATACAAGTTGTACACTAACTACTCTAAATTATATCCAAGTTTCATGTCTATAGTGTCGTCCCATGAAAAGATATAATAAAATATTTGCAGAAATGTGAGGGGTGTACTCACTTTTGTGATACACTGTATGTACAACATAGATGAACCTTACAAAGTGACTGTAAAGAGTATGGCATGTCAGTATCAAAAGTTCTTTATCTGTGATTAAAAGATTTAAATACATCGCACCCCATTGAAAAAAGTACATCAAACAGTGGTCTCTTGACAATGTCACGAAGAAAACCCCCAACTGTCACCTTATGCTTAGATAAAATTTTGATATGATAACCTTGTAGCCAATGAAAATAAACATATTAATATTAATATGTTAACTTAATGACTTAATATAAATCATTGTTGTCTTTTAGCCTGGAATCTAGAAGTATCTACTGCAGATGGCCGCCCACAGCTATATGTTACCTCTGCGGTCAAAACAAGCCTTTCTCTGAGTGTTTGTGCCAAGACTAATGCCACAGAGTGTGAAGACACACAGAATGTTTTAATTAATGTGGTAAGTATCCCTCAATCAATGACAGAAGCCTGTTAACCTTAATGCATGACAGTTTTCAAATTAAAATGATAACATTCACCATCTAAACTGATCAGCCACAACATGAAAACCACTGACATTAACTACAAAGTGCTCCTATATAGTAAGTGGAGCTGATAAATTGGACAGTGAGTGTAGAAACAAGGAGGTGGTTTTAATATTATGGCTGATCAGTGTATATATATATATATATAGTGGTTTTTATGTTATGGCTTCTTAAATGCACAAAGGTACAGGTATAAACTCAAACTCAAACTAAAAGAAGCTTTATTGGCATGACAAATAAGGACATTCGTATTGCCAAAGCAAGTTACAGAGAAATAATAAAAATAACAATAAGAAAGAACAAATATATACAAAACAGTTACATGTGCAAAAATATAAAATAGAATAAAATATTAATAAAAAAAGTGCAAAATAATAACAATAAAAATTATAATATTTACAGCAATGAGATAGTAATAACGATCAGTTTTATATTATATAACAATATAATTAAATAACAAATAATTAAATAAAAACAAAACAAAAACAAAAGATGATTAGTTGCTATTTCTGCATAAATCATTATTTTACTCATTGCATTTAATCTTTTGTTTATTGTTTATTTAATATTGAATAATTTGTTAGTAGATCTGATATTAATTTTGACATTTATTTTGTTGGTGAAATCAACTTTATGCACATTCAGACACACAATCTAGGGCGGCACGGTGGCTAAATGGGTAGCACTGTTGCCTCACAGCAAGAAGGTCAGGGTCCTTTCTGTGTGGAGTTTGCATGTTCTGTGGGTGTTCTGTGGGTCCTCCAGGTGCTCTGGTTTCCTCCCACAGTCCAAAGACAGAGAGACACTCAATTGTCCAATTGTGTTCAATATAATCTTGTGAACTGATGAATCTTGTGTGATGAGTAACTACCTGTTCTGTCATGAATGTAACCAAAGAGTAAAACATGATGTTAAAATCCTAATAAACAAACAAACACACAATCTAAGACAATTTTATTACAAAATACTATCAAAGTGCCATGAGTAACGTGAAGCTTGGGGCTGTAGGACACCAGGAACACACATTCTAGGAAATATTCTCACTGTCAGGTAGTCATCATGATAATTGGATTGCAGGAAGAGAGAATGATTCATCGGGCATGAATGTACAATACTTTATCTTTTAGAAGATCTCTAAGAAAAACACATTTGATGGAGGTGGAACGCTCCAGTAATACTTTTTAACAACCATATATAGAAATGTAAATAAACACAAAAACACTTGGATGTTTCCCGGTACTGAAAAAGAAACTAAAAATTGTTCAGTCAAAACTAACCCAATACGGTAGTCTAAGTTCAATTGCTTAGATAATTGAAAAAGCTTTGGTTTGCTTACCATCAGTGGATTAACAGTTGCATTTTCATTATACTTGTTTTGAGTAAATGCACACTGCTTAGCATAATGCCAGTCTGAGTTCATCTTTTCTCTGCCAACTCTATGAACATAACATTTACTTGACATTTATTTTCCAATAAAGTCCAGTTACAGCTGCCACTAATCCACTGGTCACATTTATCACCTGTCCAAAGATTTCTTTAAATGCTTTGTTAAAATTTAGTCAGACTATGTTGACAAGCGCATTTTCTCCCGTTTTCCCCCCGATTTAGCGTAGTCAGTTTGTCTTCCGCTGCTTGGGATCCCTGATTGCATTTGAGGAGGGTATATTGCTGCGCACGCCTCCTCTGACGCTTGCACAGTCCTAGCGGACCCCTACTTTTTACCCATTCACTCTGCTAATCAGGGTCCTTACTCAGTGTTTGAAGACCCCTCCCACATAGTCTGGCCATCCCGCCCTAGCAGACATGGTGGCCAATTAGTGTCTGCTGCAGGCACTGCCAGTTATGCCCGCTGGTGTGCTAGTGGAATATCCCGCTGCGCCACCTGGGCGCATATTTTCATTGTTATCATCCCAGATTGCACATTTTAAAAGAAGCAAAAAGTAAGCATTGTTCAATGATCTTGATCATTCATCTACTGTGTATGAAATTTGTGCACCACAGGGGACAAATCTCTGTAAAATTTATTTGTATAGTCCATACAAATTCTAAATAAAATTAAAGGAGCATTCGAAACATAAAAAGGGCTTAGTGTGACTGCACTTATTACCTTGGGCCACAAACATTAAAGCAAGAACGTCAAGAAGGATTTGTACAGATCTAACAAAGTGGATTATAGATTTTCACAACAGTAATGACACTTGAAGCAATTCCTTATCAACTTCAGGTCTCCCTTTTTGCTCGACAGCCTCTAAATGCATACAAGTCTAAAGCTTGCTGTTTACTGATCAGGCATAATATTATGACCACCTGCCTAATATTACATTGGTCCCCCTTTTGCTGCCCCATACACAACAAACTGTGATGCACTGTGTATTCTGACACCTTTCTATCAGAACCAGCATTAACGTCTTCAGCATTTTGAGCTACAGCAGCTCGTCTGTTGGATCGGACCACACGTGCCAGCCTTCTCACCCCACGTGCATCAGTGAGCCTTGGCTGCCCATGACCCTGTCACCGGTTTACCACTGTTCCTTCCTTGGACCACTTTCTATAGATACAGACCACTGCAGACCTGGAACACCCCACAAGAGCTGCAGTTTTGAAGATGCTCTGACCCAGTCGTCTAGCCATTTGGCCCTTGTCAAATCGTACGCTTGCTCATTTTTCCTGCTTCTAACGCATCAACTTTGAGGATAAAATGTTCACTTGCTGCCTAATATATCCCACCCACTAACAGGTGCCGTGATGAAGAGATAGTCAGTGTTTTTCACTTACATTTACATTTTCGGCATGTGGCAGACGTTTTTATCCAAAGCGACTTACAGTATACAGTCTAAGTCAATTGAGGGTTAAGGGCCTTGCTCAAGGCCTTGCTCAAGCTTAGCTACAACTGCCCCACCTGTCATAATGTTATGCCTCGTTGGTGTAAATTCTTTTTGGTCTCACATTGCTCCTTGCATTTTATGTGGCATTTCTGCCTTTTCAGTCTTTTAACTAATGAGGAATTAGGAAGCCAAGACAAGCCAAGTCAAAGGAAGTCATACAATGTTTTCCATCACAAACTATATTTAGTCACTTTTATTTAGTTGGTTAGTTTAAATAGTGAAAAGTCTGAGATCACCAGTATGCTTCTGTTTTGCATTTTTCCTCAAATGTAATATATTTTTTTAATTTCACGTTATAATCAGCTCACTTACTGATACTTAGTTTTTGCAGTGCACACACAAGCTGCCGGTACTCTTGCTATTTTCATATCAGTTTCCGGGTGATTCATTATAAACACAAAAAGTGCATTACTCAAAGGCACTACATGATGCTCTGTTCCTGTTCTCTTGACAAGTCTAGCAGATGATAAATAACATAAATGCTAGTATAAGTAGTGTTAATTCAGAATGTACTACTTAATGAATTCCTGATAAACAACATGTGAATAAGAGAAGTAATGACACTTCAATCACTAAGCATATAAACTTGAGTGAAAAATGTAAATAGAATTTAACACTACTTAAAATAAAGTTAGGGCGGCACGGTGGCTAAGTGGGTAGCACTGTCGCCTCACAGCAAGAAGGTCCTGGGTTCGATCCCCAGGTGGGGCGGTCCGGGTCCTTTCTGTGTGGAGTTTGCATGTTCTCCCCGTGTCTGCGTGGGTTTCTTCCGGGTGCTCTGGTTTCCTCCCACAGTCCAAAGACCATGACTGTGTTCGATATATCCTTGTGAACTGATGAATCTTGTGTAATGAGAAACTACCGTTTCTGTCATGAATGTAACCAAAGTGTAAAACATGACGTTAAAATCCTAATAAACAAACAAAAGAAAGTTATCACTAGTGAAATTGATGTTAATTTCTTTGTACAAAAGGTTAGATTTTTATTATTTTTCTTTCATTGTAGCACAAGCTCAGACAATTTTAAGCATGTCAGTTTGATCTTCTCATCAAAAGCTTAAGTTATTAAGTGTGCAGGCATTGTTCACCTATGATCAATATGCCAACACTTAATACAAAGTAAACCTGATACATGTATTACTTTTATGCTGATTATATAATTTGGAATAATAAAAAACATATTACACTTGAGAATAATGCAAAGTAAAAGCATGTTCACTAGTTGTCTCAGACTTTTAATACCCACTTTTATACAGTACAGGGCGGCACGGTGGGTAGCACTGTCGCCTCACAGCAAGAAGGTCCTGGGTTCGATCCACAGTCAGGGTCCTTTCTGTGTGGAGTTTGCATGTTCTCCCCGTGTCTGCGTGGGTTTCCTCCGGGAGCTCCGGTTTCTTCCCACAGTCCAAAAACATGCAGTCAGGGTAATTGGAGTCTCTGAATCACCACTTATAGGTGTATGTGTGTCTGCCCTGCAATGGGCTGGCGCCCCGTCCAGGGTGTTACTGTGTGCCTTGTGCCCATTGAAAAGCTGGGATAGGCTCCAGCACCCCCCCCCCCCCCCTCGAACCCTGATTGGATAAGCGGTTATGAAATTGAGTGAGTAAGTGTTATACAGTATAGGTTTCGTCCAAGTGTATGTAAACTATTGACCTTAATGGTAAATACAATTTAGCTTGAACAATGCTGGTATAACCGTCAATATACAACATGTCCAATCCAGACTATATCTGTGTTTTTAACAGGAGAATTCTAAACCCGTACAGCCAAACCTGACTGCAAATATTTGTGGGACAAATCACTGCATTAAGGTAAACAAAATAAAAATGTTAACTTGTGTTAATATGTGTTTTCATGTTTATCTTCATAATGAGTCATAAATACATCTGTTTACCCAGGCAAAGCGGGCAGATGTGAAGTATGGAGTAACCACTCTCTATTGCCAACCCCCATGCTGTAAGTTGTATCTGTAAACACACAATTTAGAAATATGACCCGAAGGCTTTTTATGATAACAAACACATTCAGTAATGCATTAAATCACGCTCTCGAGTCATGCATCATTTGAAAACATCCCTTTAAATTTCCAGTTAAACAAGATACCATCTGGGAACTTTGACATGGACTGCAGGATAGAACCTGCCTGATTTTGACAATAAGTGCATTATGTTTGTTTGATTTACAACTGAAAGAAACAACTTTACAAACAACTTTTGGGGAAGCATGTGTTAAGGAAGTTGTAAGATCACAATAAACTGCAATGTTATTGTTACCTCCTGCAAATGTACCAAACTCTGCTGTTCAATATAATTCAGCAATTTAGATTGTTGATTTGGTGTTAAGAAACCCTGCAGTATTTTTCTTATTTGTAATATTATTATAATTAATATAAATACTGTATTCACCTAAACCAGTGGTGTCCAAACGTTTTTCTAGGAGGGCCAGATTTGACCATGTGAAAGTGCCCGAGGGCCAACAGTCCCTGATGACATTATTTTAAACAATAAAATATGCATACAGTAGACCCTTGACTAACGAATTTAATTGGTTCCGAAGGGCTGTTCTTAAGTCAAAATGTTCGTTAGTTAAACCTATTTTTCCCATAAGAAATAATGTAAATAGAATTAATCCGTGCCAGACCTCCCAAACCACCCCTTACCTAACCTTTCTAATGTCTTAAATTGTCTTTTTTGTTATAAATACAAGTATATTTTCCTTTAAATCTCAAATTATAGAATAGACATTCCTGTAATAAACAACAACGCACAACAATACACAGTAGTACTGTACATAAAAACACACATCACATCTAAATACAGTACGTGTGCTGTATCATACACCATTATACATTTCCTTCTTTTTTTATAAAAATGACACAGTAACTCTTGAGTTTCTCCAAAGCATTACTGAGCATATAAGTTCTCTCCACCACTCAAATTCTGAGCTCGTTGTTTTAATACAATACGCCACCTTTAATTTTAATTGTTGTTTGTACAGCCTGTGTTGCTTTTATCTCATCATATATGAGTATGTCTCATTCACGGTTTTGCCGCTTCTCATGTGAATGCGTATTTACACAGTGTTGCTGCCACCATCTGGTAAAAATGGGAATTGCATCTTGAATTAGTATAATTTTATTTTTTTTCTGTTTGACTGTGCTGGCGGGCCACAGCTAATGAAATTTAAGACAGAATACGTGGGCCATATAAAATCCAACTTTGGACATGCCTGACCTAAATCATTTAAACAAAACCACTGAGCATTAAGACTGGCAAAATTTTGAAAGCAAATTTTAAATATAAGTATTTTTATATGAATTATTATGGGTTCAGGTTCCCAGGTAAATCAGACTATAAATAAGTGTGTTCCAATCATTTAATCTCAGAAACATAGCAGCAGTTTATTAAAGTCATAATACTGTAGTGACATATCCTCTACCAGTGTCCTTCCTTAGATGTAAATAAGTCTGTTGACAAGTGCCGGTGAAAAATCACATTTATGCTTATGTAAGTCTGTGTTGTCTACCTGCAGCTTATGCTTCTTCCACGTCCAGGGTCAGAGACAGTGAATGGCAGCTCACGCATGTAGTGGTACCAGCAATGACACTGACAACAGCTGTAGTGGTGTTGGCTATTGTGACAACCATTGCGATGACTGGTAAGCTGTTACTGTGTCCACACCTGAGTGATTCAGCATTGCAGAACATGCAGCTTATTGAAAAGTCATTTGGGGTTTTGATCCTTACCTCTGGTTACTGTAAGAAATTGGTTTTATATGTATGGTGTATTCCTGCCTTGTGTCTAGTATACCAGTGTTTCAGTACCAACAGACTTGGACATATTAGCTTTAGTGGTATTTTGTATTTATTTATGTATTTTCCTGTACAGTGGTTCATTTAAAACTTAATTGCTCATTTATTCACTCATACTGCCAACAATTTACCTTTAATTTACTTTACTGGGTAGTGCACAAAATGCAAGCTAAGCTGTTTTTTTTACTGGGTCAGCTAAGGCGTGAACAAAAGCCAGTACATTATAAAAAAGAAGGATACCTACTAAAAATTAATAAAACCTCAACACAGGAAAACAACAGAAAAAAAAGAATCACTTGTTTGTAGAACATACAAATATATGAAATGTACAGTATGTATTGGCTTAGGATTCCTAATTGCTGGTAGTGGTTTGTTTTGTGGATAAATGTGTTCACATAAATAATTAATATAATTAATTTTCAGGGTCTTGGTGGGTCTGGTACCACATGCAGATATTCGGTGCAAGGCAGGAGAACAGTGTAGACAGGGTGCTCATCCACATAATGGCATCACACACTCATGTTACCTCCACACCTAACAGCAATCAAGGGGGAAAACTCCTTATGCCTAGTTCACACTACACGATTTCTGCCCTGATTTTCGCTCGCCGACTGGTCGCCGCTAGATGTGGCAGCTCGGAGGCAACTCGGCGTTCGCTCGGGGCTTGAAACTCGGCTCTCAATCCGACTCAATCCAAGTTGCTTGCCGAGCGCTCGCAGACTCAAGAAAAATATCCAGCATGTTAAATATCTGAACCAGTCGCAGGTTGCGAGTGGCAGTGAGTACTATGTCGAACTACAGCCAATGAGAACGCAAGATACGGGGTGAGGGGAAACCCGGGGGAGGAGTGTAAAAATGTGGGACAGGGGCATAATATAGTTTATATCAGAATACATCGGCAAACACACAAGTTTTACAGTGCTTTATTTTGTGGTCTTATTGTCCATGCCAAACCATAATACCAACGCTGCGTTGCAAAAAATATTTATTAACCTCCAACTCTACAGAACAGATGATCCCTGCTGGTCGTGTAGCCCAATCCACTCGGATTCATTTATTTCTCCTCCTTGCTTTTACAGACTGACTCATTTGTGATTCCTCCAGGTGATAGATCGTGTAATGTGTGACCCCCTATCGCCGATCAGTTGTGTAGTGTGAAATACCAACGACTTAAAAGACTCCTGATTGCAAGAGATCAAGTCGTGTAGAGTGAACTTGACATTACAGACAGTAAACAGAGTTGAGGATTAAACCCTAGTCCACAAGACCATGGTTCTGTGTGGCACCCACACAGCATATTGGTCTAAAAATGCAAAACAAATACTTATTCTTCTTATTATTATAAATATAAATAAGTAATTTCAGCAAAACCACACAGTGTTAAGAAAAAATAACACATTTTAAATAGACTGTTTTTATTGAATTTACATTTTTTACTGATATTTCATGGGTTCAGGTTTACATGTCATGAAGACCATGAAGACTCGAAAAGGTACCTGCTCACCCGGGCCACACAGAGGTGAGAAAAAATACATTTTCTGTGCACAGGAATGTAAGTTTTATAATAATCGTGTATGTCAAGGTCAGGAGTATAATAATGTCGGCACCCAGGTGGCACAGCGGGACATTCTGCTAGCATACCGGCGGCGAGATTCTGAACTCCTCGGTTCAAAACTCGGCATCACCACCGGTAGACTGGGCGCCATCTAGCGGGCATCTGCTAGGCGGGATGACCGGACTATGTGGGTGGGGTCTTCAAAAGCTGTGTAAGGACCCTGATTCGCAGACAGAGAGGCACCTGTGCAGAATGCATGGGTGAAAAAGGGTTCTGCTAAGGGCTGCGTGCGAGTCGTAGGAGGAGTGAGCAGCAATATACCCACCTCGACTGCAATGAGGGATCCCCCAGCAGTGGAAGATCAATTGACTACACTAAATTGGGAGAAAACTGTATAAATAAAATAGAAAAAAAGAAGTATAATAATGTTGGGCTGATGGTAGTTTTTCATAATACTTGTGGTGAATGCAGCAAATATGATCAGGTGTATCAGACCTGAGTGACTTTGATGTGGGCCAATTTGATAATGGAGTTAAAGAATGTACTTTAAAATCAAATTCGCAGCGTACAGAAGTTGAAGGTTCTGCTGGTAGTGTTCTGATCTTAAGGAGTCCATGTCCTGGCAAGTTAGAGCTGTTTTGACAGCATATTAAGTGGGTGGATTTAATGTTCTGATCAGTGTCATTTGACTTTGTTATTTAAAAAAGTCCAAATATTTTAAAGCTAAAACAAACATTTTTAAACTAGGAATTAACATCACAAATGAATCATTAGTATCTTGTTAAGTACAGCTGTGAGGAGCCTATGGTAATAAAAAATATGTTTTTGCATCATTTTGGTTTAATATGGTGCAAAACGAAAAGCAAAATGTCATAACCTATGATCTGAGATCTGTCAGGATAATTTTACACTTTCCCATAGTAGTGGCTGGGTGCAGTCATACTATCTCTGTTTACATGTTCACAAAAAAAGCAATTTCAGCACATTTCTGATAAGTAACGCATGATTGTTGGAGTCAATCATGTGCACATACACCGATCAGGCATAACGTTATGACCACCTTCCTAATATTGTGTTGGTTCCCCTTTTGGTTCCCAAACTGCAATGCACTGTGTTTACTGACAGCTTTCTATCAGAACCAGCATTAACTTCTTAAGCAATTTAAGCTACAGTAGCTCGTCTGTTGGATCGGACCACACGGGCCAGCCTTTGCTCCCCACATGCATCAATGAGCCTTGGCTGCCCATGACCCTGTCGCCGGTTTACCAATGTTCCCTCCTTGGACCACTTTTGATAGATACTGACCACTGCAGACCCCACAAAAACTGCAGTTTTGGAGATGCTCTGACCCAGTCGTCTAGCCATCACAATTTGGACCCTGTCAAACTCGTTTAAATCCTTATGCTTGCCTATTTTTCATTTACATTTACATTTTCAGCATTTAGCAGACGCCTTTATCCAAAGTGACTTACAGTATACAGTCTGAGCAATTGAGGGTTAAGGGCCTTGCTCAAGGGCCCAACAGCAGCAACCTGGCAGTTGTGGGGCTTGAACCAGTGACCTTCTGATTACAAGTCCAGTACCCTAACCACTAGGCTATGAGTTGCCCCTGCTATTTTTCCTGCTTCAAACACATCAACTTTGAGGATAAAATGTTCACTTGCTGCCTAATATATCCCACCCACTAACAGGTGCCGTGATTAAGAGATAATCAGTGTTATTCACTTCACCTATAATGTTATGCTTGGTCGGTGTAAATGGAAAACAGATGTACATGTATATTGGCTTGCCTGTGTAGAAAAACATTAGCTTTCCCAAAATGTTAATAGACCCCCCTCCCAGATTTTGGATGTGCTTAATTGTCTTGTGTATTTACAAGGTAAACCATACCAGCAGATCATGTTCTATACCTGAAGCCAAACTATTATAAGATTCTTGCAATTTATCAAGCAAATCTGCCATGTTTTCATTTGTAAGTAACAATGATTATATCAGAGTGTAGTCTTCCTGAGGGAGTGCCCTTGCAATGTGACATGCAGGAGGAATGTAAACAAACCAGCTCAGCTCTGTGTTTTAATCAGTGTTTTATAATACCTCTGCTTTGATCAAGTAATTCAGCGGTTTATCATGTTTTATCATGTTCTCTGGGTGTTTCCACTTCACCTGTAATAGTAAGAACAGTTAAAATGGCTCTTTTAAGATTAAGAGACAGAGCTGGATGGAATGCATAGACTTTGTAAAACGTGTCATTATGCTTTTCAGCTTTATTTTCTCCGATGGCTGAAGAATCAAACTCAAAAACTCAGCTCACATCCTTGCTTAATGATGGATACAACTCGGAAAGTCCTCAGATGCCACACAGCGAGAGATCCAGTCTACTTACTGACGTAACACACATGGTAGAGGTGTAGTTTGCACAAAATATAGATGTTCATATATATCCACACACCTCCTTGTTTCTACACTCACTGTCCATTTTATCAGCTCCACTTACCATATAGAAGCACTTTGTAGTTCTACAATTACTGACAGAAGTCCATCTGTTTCTCTGCATGCTTTGTTAGCCCCCTTTCATGCTGTTCTTCAATGGTCAGAACTCTCCCAGGAACACTACAGAGTAGGTATTATTTAGGTGGTGGTTCATTCTCAGCACTGCCGTGACACTGACATGGTGGTGGTGTGTTAGTGTGTGTTATGCTGGTATGAGTGGATAAGACACAGCAGCGCTGCTGGAGTTTTTAAACATCTCACTGTCACTGCTGGAATAGTCTGCTGAGAATAGTCCACCAACCAAAAACATCCAGCCAACAGCGCCCCGTGGGCCACTGATGAAGGTCTAGGAGATGACCAACTCAAACAGCAGCAATAGATGAGCGATCATCTCTGACTTTACATCTACAAGGTGGACCAACTAGGTGTTGGTGTGTCTAATGGTGTGGACAGTGAGTGGACACAGTATTTAAAAACTCCAGCAGCGCTGCTGTGTCTGATCCACTCATACCAGCACAACACACACTAACACACCACCACCATGTCATTGTCACTGCAGTGATGAGAATGATCCACCACCTGAATAATACCTACTCTGTGGTGGTCCTGTGGGGGTCTTGACCATTAAGGAACAGGGTGAAAGCAGGCTAAAAAGGTATGTAGAGAAATAGATTGACTACAATCAGTAATTGTAGAACTTTAAAGTGCTTCTATATGGTAAGTGGAGCTGATAAAATGGACAGTGAGAGTAGAAACAAGGTTTTAATGTTATGGCTGATCAGTGTATATATATACAGTACATGCAAACACATATTAATTAAAAATAGAGCAGTCTGTATGTATATATATAGCTTAGCTGTTATATTTGTTTTTGTTGTTGTTTGTGCTGAAACGTGCATTTTATTTCCTTTGTGTTATATAAATCACACCATTTATTTATATGATATAAAACATGTTTTTATTATCCTTTGAGATGGATTTATTTTTATACCTTTCAAATGTCACTGATTGTGACTGATGTGTCATCACGATTGTTTTGTAGGTCATATTTACTTATCAATTAATACTGCCATTCCATACAAGGAAGTTCTCAATAAAGTGCTTTACTTGTTCACTTCCCAGTCTGCTATTACTTTACAGCCAAAGCTCAAAGGCACAATGGTTTTATATGTGATAGAACTATATATTCTTTGTATGTTTGTTTTCCTGCTCAAAAGATGTGCATGCAAATGTATTATGTTTAAGCAAAATATTGGATATGTAATATCAACTGAGCCATAAACAGGTCTAAAAACAAATAACAGTAAACCTGGAGAGTTGTATGTTGCATGTACAGCTACATTATTGTACTAATGTACTCATTTCATCAGCATTAGTACAGAGTTTTGTTCAACAACCTCATCTGGTGTCCACATACACTTGGCCAGTTTTGCTCATGCTCTTACACAGACCTAATCCACTTACTGCAGCACTTTAAATGGTCTGCCTGAATAAAGAAATACACCGATCAGCCATCAATTTCTCTACATACTATTTTAACCTGCTTTCATCCTGTTCTTCAATGGTCAGGACCCCCACATGAACACCACAGAGCAGGTATTATTTAGGTGGTGGATCACTCTCGGCACTGCAGTGACACTGACATGGTGGTGGTGTGTTAGTGTGTTGTGCTGGTATGAGTGGATCAGACACAGCAGTGCTGCTGGAGTTTTTAAATACCGTGTCCACACACTGTCCACTCTATTAGACACTACTACCTAGTTGGTCCACCTTGTAGATGTAAAGTCAGAGACGATCGATTATCTATTGCTGCTGTTTGAGTTGGTCATCTTCGAGACCTTCATCAGTGGTCACAGGACGCTGCCCACACAGGGCGCTGTTGGCTGGATATTTTGGTTGGTGGACTATTCTCAGTCCAGCAGTGACAGTGAGGTGTTTAAAAACTTCAGCAGCGCTGCTGTGTCTTATCCACTCATACCAGCACAACACACACTAACACACCACTACCGTGTCACTGCAGTGCTGAGAATGACCCACCACCCAAATAATACCTGCTCTGTACTGGTCCTGGGAGAGTCCTGACCATTGAAGAACAGCATGAAAGGGGGGTAACAAAGCATGCAGAGAAACAGATGGACTACAGTCAGTAATTGTAGAACTACAAAGTGCTCCTATACGGTAAGTGGAGCTGATAAAATGGACAGTGAGTGTAGAAACAAGGAAGTGGATTCAATGTTATGGCTGATCAGTGTAGTTTAGTTCACTGCGTATGAAAAAAATGAAAGTTTATTATTTCACTGTTTTTTTTAATGTTGCAGTTACAGACACGTCATTGGAAAGTCCTGGATTTTATCTTGGAGTCTCGATATCTTTACTGGAGTCTTTTATGTGCAGTGCCATAAAAAAATAGATTTAAACACTAAATTTCCTTACTGTTTGCATATTTGTATAACAAAATGATTTAAATCCATTTTTAATTTGCTTTAACGACATGGACATGGCAAAAAACTATTTCATTTATTAAAGGAGAAATGATTATGCAACATCTATACCACCCATTAGACAAAAATCATTTTAACCCTAATAACTGGTTGAGAAACCATTAGCAAAATCAAATGCAACCAAACGCTTCTGAAGAGTGGAGATCAACAGAGAAAATGTTGGCTTGCTTTCCTCTGTTAAACTGATTGAAATATTCCAGCTTTTAAGCATACTTGAGCTTTTTAAGGTCCTGTCACAGCGTATATGCCTAGTTCACACTACACGATGTTTGCCCTGATTTTCACTCAGCGATCGAAACTCGGCTCTCAATCGCTATGTGTGAACTACTCAAAAACTCAATCCAAGCGGCTGAAGAGAGGTATCTAGCATGTCAAATATCTGGATATGAGTTAGCCGACTGGCAATGAGTGCAGTGTCGAACAGCCAATGAGAAAGCAAGATACAGGGTGAGGGGAAACGCAGGGGAGGAGTTGTAAAAAGGTGGGACAGGGGCATAATATAGTTTATATCAGAATACATTTGGCACACACACATTTTACAGTATTTCTGACCTTATCGTTCTCTACAAAACATAACACCAACGTTGCATTGCAAAAAATATTTATTAACCTCCAACTCACTATAGAACAATCCCTGCTGCTCGCGTAGCCCAATTCACTCAGATTCATTTATTTTTTCTACTTGCTTTTATGCTGCACATCAGCGCACAAACAACTTTGATCACTCGCTACTTGTTGAGGTGCATTTTTGGACGTGGTATCATTAAATCCCTCGTCACGTCTCGTGTTTGTTTTCAAGACCAGAGAAGCTCGTCTGCAATTCCAGTTGGTGATAGATGGTGTAGTGTGAAACCCCCTATCGCCGATCAGTCGTGTAGTGTGAAAGCCACACCGACTTGAAAGACTCCCGATTACAAGAGATCCAGTTGTGTAGTGTGAACTGTACAGCGACCTGACGACTTGGAAAGTCATGAAGTGTGAACTTGGCATTAGTTGGGTAGAAGTTTGAACAAAACCTTAATACTTTACTACAATGCCTTAATTTGCACAGAGATGAATAGTTGCACTGTACAATAACATTCTTGCCCTATCACCCTGTATTACAAGTTACTAAACAAATGCACCATAAGTTCTGAACACCATGAGCTTGCTGGACATCTTATTTCATAAACAAATGGTATTAAAATAACAAGTCACTCTTTTGAGAAAGCTTCTCACAAGACTTTAAAGTACATCTTTAGGAATTTGTGCCCATTTAGTCAATGTATGGCTGGGCACTGATGATGGTCAAGAAAAGCTTCAATTGATGTTCCAGTAGATTTCAAAGCTATTCAGTGGGGCTGAGGTCAGCACTCGTTATAAAGCTTGATTTGTTCACAGGGGCAAAGTAATGCTGAAGCAGAAACACACCTTCCCTAAACTGTTGAAGCAACACTGGATTTTGTTTTTACACCTGTTAGCAATTGTTGTGTTCCAATGCTTGTGAATAAATATATGGAATGTAAGTACAATATGCAATAGGTGTAAGTGTGCAATTCTGTACAACAGACGCTAAACAGAGAGTTGTATGCTCTTAATAGTGAATAATGATCACGTGTAATCACGCAGTCATACAGGCCCTGAATCGCTAAAGCATCCCCACATCATCACAAAAACACCAACACATTTAACTGTATATAGGCTGAGTAGCTTTATGTCAGATATAACTGGGCCCGTGTGTCTCTGCAAGTTTCACTTTTAATTCAGCAATTGACAAAACATTATCCAAAAAGACAAATAGGGTAATCAAGGTGTTTTTGGACGAACGTGAAACAAGTCCTTACATTTCTTTTGGTTGGCAGGGATTTTCAGCTGGCAGATTTTCAACAAATAATAGTTTTTCCCAGTTTCTTTCTAATAGTGCAATCAGTAATGTTGCTCTCATGTAGTAAGGTGAGAAAGGCCTGCAGTCTCTTAATGTTTGTCGTGGCTTTTTTGTAAGTTCCTGGACATCACTGTACTTTTGCATTAATGGGACTTTTCTATAACCTCTATCTTCATTTTTACATTTGGGTTCTTATTGTGGTTTGCTTTGTGGTCCCAAAGCCTTAGAAAATACTTTGCAACCTTTTCTCACTCACTCACTCACTCACTCACTCACTCACTCACTCACTCACTCACTCACTCACTCACTCACTCACTTTCTTAACCGCTTATCCAATTAGGGTTGTGGGTGGGGGGATACGTGCTGAAGCCTATCCCAGCTTTTCAATGGGAGCAAGGCACACAGTAACACCATGGATGGGGCACCAGTCCATCGCAGGGCAGACACACATACACACACCCATTCACCTATAGGGCAATTCAGTGTCTACAATTACCCTGACTGCATGTTTTTGAATTGTGGGAGGAAACCGGAGCTCCCGGAGGAAGCCCACACGGACACAGGGAGAACATGCAAACTCCACACAGAAAGGACCCAGACCTCCCCACCTGGGGATCGAACCCAGGACCTTCTTGCTGCAACCTTTTCTGGAATTATAATTACATATTTTAATATTTTTTTCCTTACTGCTCTAAAATGTCCTTTGATTGTGACTTGGTGTGCTTCCTGCTGAGACATTTCAGTCTTCACATTTAATGAAAAGGTTCTATTTAAGTGATATTTAGGTTTAACAAGACTGTAGTGTGTCAAGTTCAAACCCAATTAGTAATTAAATCAGGCATAACATTTTGACCACTGACAGGTGAAGTGAATTACACTGATTATCTCTTCATCACGGCACCTGTTAGTGGGTGGGATATATTAGGCAGCAAGTGAACATTTAATCCTCAAAGTTAATGAGTTAGAAGCAGGAAAAATGGGCGAGCGTAAGGATTTGAGTGAGTTTGACAAGGGCCAAATTGTGATGTCTAGACTACTAGGTCAGAACATCTCCGAAACTGCAACTCTTGTGGGGTGTTACCGGTCTGCAGTGGTCTGTATCTATCAAAAGTGGTCCAAGGAAGGAACAGTGGAAAACCGGCGACAGGGTCATGGGCTCATTGATGCACGTGGGGAGCGAAGACTGGTCCGTGTGGTCCGATTCAACAGACGAGCTACTGTAGCTGAAATAGCTGAAGAAGTTAATGCTGGTTCTGATAGAAAGGTGTCAGAATACACAGTGCATCGCAGTTGCGGGGCTGTTATAAAGGCCAGGAAGATTAAACAGTAAAGAAAAACTAATTGAAACTGCTGCACATGATACACTCACACCAGAACAACACACTGCCTGTCACCATGTCATTACATTACCAATGTTATTGCAGTGCTGAGAATATTCAGCCACACAAACACCATATGGTCCGCCTGGGTCCTATAGCAAAAGGGCCTGGCAGCAAAAGGGCACAACACAATATTAGAAAGGAGGTCATAATGTTATGTCTGATCTGTGTATAATAATGGACTGTAGCACATATATTGCTCTGTACATTTTATCAACTCCCTGTGCCCCATTTATCAATCAAAAGGTATCCCTATAGGACCCAGGCGGACCATATGCTGTTTGTGTGGCTGACTATTCTCAGCACTGGTACATTGGTAATGTAATGACATGGTGGCAGGCAGTGTGTTGTTCTGGTTTGAGTGTATCAGGTGCAGCAGTTTTAATTAGTTTTTCTTTACTGTTAAATCTCCCTGGCCTTTATATTTGGAACACATACCCTGCAACACTAGTTGTATATGTACATGAGTAATGGGTATGTGTGTGTATGTATGTAGGATTTTAATTATTGAGTGGAAATGGAAACAAAAACTGAAATATTACACAGGAATTTTTACACTCTCACTTTATCATCAGTCTACAGCAAACTGCTTTCTCCGGATCTGAGTCACAGTAGGTTAGGAAATTGAAACCTTGGTGCTTTTTAAAATGTTTCCTGGATTTTAATCGGTGATAGGAAATGGAAACTAAAAACAAAACTTGTGACATGGGAATTTCACACAGTCTGTCACATTCCAGTTTCAGTTCTCATTCTGACTTCTTAATTACATTTAAAACAAAAAGATTTTGTGTGGTATTAAGTGTGTGGGCAGGGAAACTGGAAATTGACATCAAAGGAGTTGAAATAATTAAGTAAGCGAAATACTTATGACTGAGGTACACAGCAATGTTCGTTGTGCAGGGACAATTATTCAACCACATTTTATTATTTAGTATACTTCAAATGCATATACACTGATCAGCCATAACATTACAACCACCTCCTTGTTTCTACACTCACTGTCCATTTTATTAGCTCCACTTACCATATAGAAGCACTTTGTAGTTCTACTGACTACTACTTACTGACTGCAGTCCATCTGTTCCTCTACATACCTTTTTAGCCTGCTTTCACGCTGTTCTTCAATGGTCAGCACTGCAGTGACACTGACACGGTAGTGGTGTGTTAGTGTGTGTTGTGCTGGTATGAGCGGATCAGACACAGGAGCGTTGCTGGAGTTTTTAAATACCGTGTCCACTCACTGTCCACTCTATTAGACACTCCTACCTAGTTGGTCCACCTTGTAGTCAGAGATGATCGCTCATCTATTGCTGCTGTTTGAGTTGGTCATCTAGACTTTCATCAGTGGTCACAGGACCATTAACAAGGTGCTGTTGGCTGGATATTTTAGGTTGGTGGGCTATTCTCAGTCCAACAGGGACAGTGAGGTGTTTACAAACTCCATCAGCGCTGCTGTGTCTGATCCACACATACCAGCACAACACACACTAACACACCACCACCATGTCAGTGTCACTGCAGTGCTGAGAATGACCCACCACCCAAATAATACCTTATCTGTAGTGGTCCTTAGAGAGTCCTGACCATTAATGAACAGCATGAAAGGGGGCTAACAAAGCATGCAGAGAGATAGACGGACTACAGTCAGTAATTGTAGAATTGTAGAAAATCCACACAGAAAGAACCCGGACCTCCCCACCTAGGGATCAAACCCAGGATCTTCTTGCTGTGAGGCGACAGGGCTACCCTACCCCCTGAATAGAATCACTCACAAGAACACACATTTGCAAATCAGGTGTATTCAAGGGCAAAAGTTGCATCAGATGTGCTTGAGATAAAACACAAATACCTGGACTGGCTATGGGTTTGCTGACTGTTATGTTTGATTGCATATTATGAAATATTAGTCAAGAGAGTTGTCCAAACAGTTACGAGATAACTTAAGAGATTATTAAGATTGTTCAAAAACTATTTAAAAGATAATTGCCTTGTACAAACAAGGAAAAGAACAGAAAAAGCTAGCAAAGGCACTGAATGTTCAGAGATACAGTTGGAAGCATATCTCACAGGTTCAAAGTTAAAGGCTTGAACACTGGCTACACAACCCGGACGTAGCAAGAAAAGGAAGCCATCACCTACCAGGTTTGTGGGGAGGCAGGTGGTCAAAAACCCACAAGTGACTGCAAAAGACCTGCAGCAAGATTTGGTGGCAGCAGGTACTGAGGTTTCAGTTTGCACAGTAAGGTGCATATGCCTGAACTCCAGGACCTACACCTCTCCTGACCAAAAAGTCAGCTCCATTATGCTCAAAACCATATGAATAAGCCACAGCAGTTTTTAGGATTCTGTTCTGTGGAGTGATAAAACAAAACTGGAACATTTTGGGCCTATGGATCTGGAGGAGGAAGAATGAAGCATACACTAAAAACAACACCCTGCGTAGAGTAGAGCATGGCGGTGGCTCAATGGTGTTCTTGGGTTCTTTGCTTTTTCTGGCTCTGGAAACCTGCAAGATGAATTCAGTCAGTATCAGCCTTCACTGGACCTCCCTAATCTAATGTAAGGCAGTGGTAGCTCAGCGGTTAAGGTACTGAACTAGTAATCAAAAGATTCCTGGTTCAAGCCCCACTGCTGCCAAGTTGCCACTGTTGGGCCCCTGAGCAAGGCCCTTAACTCTCAATTGCTCAAACTGTATTCAGTCATTAATGTAATCAGCTTTGCTGAATGCCACAGGTGTAACCTCAAGCCTATGTCAAAGTCCACCAAGGATAGTTGTTTTAGAAGAAATCCTGGAAGGTTCTGGATTGGCTGTCACATTTACCTGATCTAAACCCCATAGATAGTCTTTGGTGGGATTTGAACAAGGCAGTTGCAGCACGCAAACCCCAGAATATTAGTCAACTGGAGGCCATTGCCCATGAGGAATAGGCTAAGATTCCTCAGGAGGGTTGATCCAGTACATTGTCAATAACTGACCATTGTTTATCCATTTATTCATTCTCCCTTACCGCTTAATCTGGGTTGGGTCTGACCCCACCTGAAAGCACTGAGCGCAAGAGAAAAAATACACCCTGGATGCAAACCCTATTCATCGCAGGACTCATTGACACAATAGGGCAGTTTAGTGCAGACTATCCACCCTTTGTATGTTTTGGAAGGTACCCATCAGAAACCAATACGCACATGGGTATAACACAACTCCTCAGTGACAGTGATTAGTATCAAGGATTGAACCAAGAACATTAAGACCTAGTTTAGTGTGCAACACCTACTCACTCTCTTTTTTATATATTTTTTTATTTATGCATTTGCTCCCCTTTTTCTCCATTTTTAGAGCACTCTTTTCTCATCTCTGTGCAGGCGTTATCAATCAACCAGCCTCTCAGCCTAGCCGGCAGGCAGAGCTGGGATTCGATACGATGTATTCGAGACCCCAGCTCTGGTTCCAGCGTGTGTTTTTACCGCTGCGCCACCTGAGCGCTCACTCACTTTCTTAACCGCTTATCCAATTAGTGTCGGGGAGGGGGGAAGGGTGCAGGAGCTGGAGCCTATCCCAGCTTTCAGTGGGCGCAAGGCACACAGTAACACCCTGGATGGGGCACCAGTCCATCACAGGGTAGATACACACACACCCACATACCCATTCACCTTTAGGGCAATTCAGTGTCTCCATTTTACCTGACTGCATGTTTTTGGACTGTGGGAGGAAACCGGAGCTCCCTGAGGAAACCCATGCAGACATGGGCAGAACATGCAAACTCCACTCATAAAGGACCCGGACCGCCCCACCTGGGGATCGAACCCAGGACCTTCTTGCTGTGAGGCAACCCACCCATAATTAATTCATTTTTATTTATTCCTTTATCCTGGTCAGTGTTGAGTCGCAGATCGTCCAGACAATCCATCACAAGGCAACACACACACATTCACTCAATGACAGGGGCAGTTTAAAAATGACAATACACTTTCTGCATGTCTTAAAAGGTAGGAGGATCCTGGAGTACCTGGAGGAAAACCATGCAGATACAGTATGAGAAGAACAAAATGCACAGAAAGACAATTACAGCTGCTCAGTCATGCAGGAACAGGAAATAACAAAGTGAGAACACATCATTTATTTATTATTGTTATCATTGACCTTTTAGCACTGGGTGTGGTTAAAACACCTTAGTAATTAGGTGTCTAGATATATTTGATAGCGTATAATCAAACAATAGATCACAAGCTTCTGAGAAGGAAATTTGTCATCTTGATGTACTGTGTAGATTTCCAGCTACTGATGTTATTTTGGTACACTTAAGCTGTTCTCTTAAAACACTGAATTCCTAAAATCACAGACTACTGACACATACAGTACAAAGCAATACACTCAATAAATACCTCCCTCTAGGTCTAAGAATAAATTGCTGTACAGGAAGCTTCAGTTACTATAGAATACAGCAACAAGACTTCCTACCCGGATGAGGAAGTCAGAACATGAACATTAATTACAATAGTAAATTTTTTACTCTGGCTTCCTGATAATAATGTCAGTAATAACTTGTTTAACCACATTGCTAAGCTAATGCAAATTTATTGTTGATTCAATGCAGCTTCCAAATACATGCTTTTGTAACCTTCAGATTTGACTTTTTCAATGTATTGCTAACTGGTTGCCTTACAATGTCTTTAAATAAGTTTCAGCCAGTTCAAAATGCTGCAGCTTGGGTTTATACTACAAAATAAAAGTCTGATGTGTGGTGCAGTGGAAACCAGGTTTGGAATCCTAATGAGCTAATGGTCAGTCAAGTACAGAATTGGACAGATGACTAGATAATGACACTAGGGACTACACTAATGCAAATCTATGCTAAATGTTAACCTAATGCTAAACATGGAAGAGACCCCTTATGCTTCATTGACACTACACAATTTTTGCCCTAATTTTTGCTTGCTGACTGGTCGCCGCTAGATGTGCCGGCTCGGAGGCAACTCGATCGCTATGTGTGAACAATTCAACAACTCAATCCGAGCGCTTGCAGACTCACGAAAAATATCTAGCATGTAAAATATCTGGAACAGTCGGCAACTTAAAATCATGTAGTGTGAAAGGCGTTGCGAGTGGCAGCGAGTGCTATGTCGAACTACAGCCAATGAGAACCAAGATACGGGGTGGGGGGAAACCCGGGGAGGAGTTGTAAAAACATGGGACAGGGGCATTATATAGTTTCTATCAGAATACATCGGCACACACACAAGCTTTACACGACGCTGGGAAGCATCAGATGGTGACTATGTAGAAAAATGATGTCATTTGTTTTTGAAATGTCTAATAAATAGGGTCATGAAAGTGCTGAAACTTTTTGAAGAACCCTCGTATAATGAAGAAATGAAATCCTGATCATACTGCCCAGGCCTTGCTGCATTTATACTACATTTATAAAGCCAATTGTTTAGCTCCTGCATATATTGAAGCAAAGAGGAGAAAAAAATTAGTCTGAGTGGATTGGGCTACATGACCAGCAGGGATTGTTCTGTAGTGAGTTGAAAGTTAACAGAACGATAAGGTCAGAAATACTGTAAAACTTGTGTGTGTGCTGATGTATTCTGATATAAACTATATTATGCCCCTGTCCCACATTTTACAACTCCTCCCCTGCCAGTCGCCCGACTGTTTTCCAGATATTTAGCATGCTAGTTATCTCTCTTTAGTCGGTGAGCGACTCGGATTGAGTAGTTGAGCAGTTCACACATAGCGATTGAGAGCCAAGTTTTGATCCCTGAGCGAACGCAGAGTTGCCTCCGAGGCGGCAAATCTAGCGGCGACCAGTTGGCAAGCAAAAATCTGGGTAAAAATCGTGTAGTTTGAACTAGGCATAACAGATGGGCTGATATTGTGATACGAGGGATCTTCAAAAAGTTTCCGCATTTTTATATTTTGGTTGGAAACGGTGAGGGTAGGAGGAGTAGTAATTGATTGTGTCTGAGAGACTGAGAGACTTATAGTCGGGATATAGCGCCATCTAATTTCCACCTTTTTGGACGCTCAAAGAAGCTTTAAGGGGAAGAAGATTTTCATGTGATGATGATGTGAAAGCAGCGGTGCATCAGTGGCTACACACTCAACCAAAAACATTTTTGCTAATGGCATTAAAATGGTACAATGCTGGGAAAAATGCATCGCAAAGGAAGGTGACTGTAGAAAAGTGATGTCATTTGTTTTTTAAATTCTTAATAAATATAGTCAAAAAAGTGCTGAAACTTTTTGAAGAACCTTCGTATAATGAAGAAATAAAATCCTAATCATACTGCCCAGGCCCTGTTGCATTTACACTGGCTGCACAGACTACAAAGTCTTGCTCATGAGCTTTAAAGCCAACTGTTTAGCTCCTGCATATATCTCCTAAAGCCATATTGCCCATTCCAGTCACTCCTTAGAGATAACGCAAACATTTCTTGTAATCCTTATTACTCACAACTCATTCGGTGGAAGGTGTTTTTGTAACTTGTGCACTCGCCATACCCATGTTGTCTGGCACTGGAGGTGGAGATGCATATTGACAGAATGTACTGTTCCTTTTAAACTACACTTCAAAGCATTCTCTGTATGTTAGTCGCTATACCTTTAGGCAACTCTTTAAAAGCGCACCTGCTACTCAACTCTCGGCTGAGTTGTCTGACTTTCTGTTTGTTAGTGACTTGTTTGTCTGTCTGTCTGATATCCTGGACTATCTGCCTGGCTTTTCTCAGCCAGGCCTTTTGTTAGCATTGTTTTTTCTGTTTTCAAGATTGTTCGATTCCCAGGTTGAGCGCTCTGGGTCCTTTCTGTGTGGAGTTTTCATGTTCTCCCAGTGTCTTGCTTTTTTCCTTTCCAATCTAGTCATATCCAATTACCCAATTGCATTACACTTCCTCTCCACTGATGTTGACCTTTACTCTGAGTGAGGAGAGCCGTGACTAACACACGCCCCCTTCCGACAAGTGTGCAGCAGTGTTAATTTTGACAGCACATTTTGATTTAGTCTTAGTCATAGTCTTTTGACTAAAATGTCATTTAGTTTTAGTCATAATTTAGTCATCTGAATTGTCTTAGTTTTAGTCGACTAATTATCATAAGAATATAGTCGACTAAATCTAGTCGATTCAGTCGACTAAAATATAAAGGGTGTAAAATGTAAATGCTTTTTCATCAGTTCCCTTGAATTATTTTAGTCATTATATACGCTTACACAAAATTAAAAAATGTTTAACCAGTTATGGATTATTATTAATGTTTGAATGTGCAATACTCACAAAAACAGATTTAACTTATTTCAAACAACATCTTTATTTAACTGACCTTGCTTATTGAGCATAACAATAACAAAATATTAATGACCCCTAGGCCTGCTCTGCCTGAAAAATATATGCATTGTTTATAACAAATTTCATATTACATTCTTTATAAAACTGGGTACCATAAAAGCAGCAGTGCCGTTATGTTGCCATTATACTGCCAGCAGTGCCAGATGTCGTTTCAGATTTGTTGTGTTTTTACCCGAGATCGTCGCCCCACACATCGTCTTGTTTTTCACGACGTCAAATGAGAAATGTGTCCATATATCGGCTCTCCTCATTCTCCCTGTTGACATTGTCGAGTTAACCTAGTTCCATGAGTAAAGACAGTTCACAGGCTAGTCTGGTCTTCCCGGGTTTAGATCAAACTTGTGCAAGTGTGGTCTTACCGCGGTACTGCAAAAGAGATTAGTACTGATTGGATGGCTACCCGGCTTGTCCCGCCTCTCCACATACGCTAACGTAGTTATGATTGGATCTCTTCTTAACTTGTCCCTACCTTCCACAAAACTAAATCAGTTATTGGATGTCGTCCCTGCCAAACATTTTCGTCTCGTTTTTATTCGTTGACGAAAGTGTCAATTCATTTCGTCATAGTTTTTATCCTTTTATGTAGTTTCTATTTAGTTATCGTCTCGTTTTTGTCATGAAAAAATGGTTCGTTGACGAAAACTATGATGAAAATCATTCGTCAACGAAATTAACACTGGTGTGCAGTAGCCGCTGGCATATTTTCACCTGTACAAAGGGTTCATATGCAGATCAGAGACACACCTTGATTACATTATCCCTCGTCTCTTTGCAGTACCATCAATCAGTCAGCAGAGGTCGTAACTGCATCAGTTATGAGGAATCCCCTCTGGCACTCTTCCTGAACAATGAGCCAGTTTGTGTAGGCGCCCAGCCTGCCGGTAGCAGAACTGAGATTCAAACCGTCGAGTTCGAGATTTCAGCTCGTGTGCTAGCGTGATTTAACGATGCGCCACTTGACTGCCGCTTTTACTGCAGACATTCTTCTTGTATCCCAGCTTTGCCCACAGGTGACTTGGCAGCTTTTCTGTGTTTTTTTGGTACTACAGTATTGCTGGGTTCCCCTGTCTGGTTCTCTGATGAGTATTTGGGTTGCAACTTGCTGGTGGACTGAGTAGCTTAGTTTAATTTTGGCTTAATGCTTAAGGTTTGGGATCCCTGATTGTGCTCGAGTAGGGTATATTTTACCTGCTCCATACCACCTCTGGCATGTGCACAGTCCTTCAACCCCTTCTTTTTCACCTGTGCCTTAGTGGATTCGCACATGAGGCTCCTACACTTGCACAAGTGCCTCTAACCAGGGTCTGCTAACCAGTGTCCTTGCACAGCGTTTGAAGACTGGAGTGTTCACCTGGGCGCCACTTTTATGTCTTTTTATTGTTTTACCTCATGCAGTTGGATTCCTTCTATTAGCATGATCTGCTACTCTTGAGTTTCTCCGAGCATGATGTTTTCATCATCAGGTGTTGCTTCATCTGTACTGCTATGTCTCACATAATGGTAGAGCCTTTGATGGCAGTGATGACTTCAGGTTGTCGTACCATTTCTCAAGCACTTGTTCACCAATCTCCTTGCAGATCGACCAGTGCTCGAATGATTATTTGTTGTTTGTTGTCTGCATATCCAAAACGATGTTTCTTTGTTAGTGTTGTAAGTGCAGACAATGATTTTGGGCGCTTTGGAAACGCCCTTGTTTGATCTTGATCTTGATCTTTCTAAACTGTCGTGACACATCCTCCTTGGTGGAACAAAAGTATTTCAGCCCTACATTCTTACATACTTGCCTTGACAAAATAATAGTTGGAAACGCTTGGTAGACTCTAGGGGCTGCAAAGATCCATGAGTGTAGCTCTGTCAAAGGTCTTACTGATGAGCAGCAGATCTTTGTAATCTTTTTGCAGCCTCATTTGTGCAGCCCTGGCCTGCAATGCCTGTCAGCTAACAGATGCCAGTGTAGTTTTCTGGGAACCACACTCCCCAGCTTGTCAGCACCAATCAGCACTTGTTGCTGTCAGCTGTGGTGATGCTTTAAAGCAGACTGGTGAAAGTACATGGTATCAATAGTCAATGTAAAAAAAGAAAAGATAAGAAATTAAAAAAGTCAAAGAAAAGTGAAAGTAAAAAGTAAGATAATAATAATAATATGTGTTAAAAACCCTATTGAAGTGTGACATGTTGATGGACTGGGTAGCTGGAGTGTTGCACACTAGTTACACAAGCACTCTGATTTCTGTTGTGATTTCTGGATTATATTCTATTAAATTTAGATTTATGCGTGGGTTTTGTTCACTCTAGTTTGTATTTTGTTTTCAGAATGTTTAGCAGACTTTCACTTGCCCCTTGCCCTTTGCATTGTCGATAGCACACTTTGCTGTGACCCGCTATTGTGGTGGTTTCATGTGAATAAATCATTTGTGTTTGTTCTTGTTTTCTGTTGCTGAGGTTTCAGCCACAACATTATCCTGTCTGGGTTCAGTTCTGCATTGCACTCACAATACTGGTACTGGTAACATAGCAATGTAACAATAACTTACTTTAGCTGTTATGACCACACATGACAGTAAATAATGACTGACAATATAAGGCAATATCATATAGGGCAATATCAAAGCAAGGCCTATAAAGTCATGAAGAAAAGCATCGTTTAAAAAAACTCCATAGACCTGCATAGAGCTCTGACCCCTTCCCACTAAACAATTTTGGAATGACCTTGAACATCAATTGAGGCTTTCTTGACCAACACCAGTGCCCAGCCATACGAATACTCTTTTGACTGAAAAAAAAAAACAGTTTTTCACCAGCATGTCTTGTTATAATTGAAAAGATCATTAAGAAGTCACTTTGTTTTATTAACATTGGTTTTTAAAACAGGATTACTGACAGCTGAAGTGTCCAAATACTTTTGACTATATTGTGCAGACACTTTTTACAGCACTGTAAATGCTCCTTTACCAGATTTTCTTTTATGGACAGCCCTGACCCTAAGTGAGTTGGCATTGTAATGTTTTGCGTAAGATCAAAGCTGGTGCACACTGTTTGGAGATCAACCAGACAAACCTTTATGTGATCTGAGCCCATTAAATATATAAACATTGCTTGCTTTCAAGCAAACTCTATATAGGTGAAATATTTAGTAAGGAACACGAGTGCTTTTAAACATTTTCTTGCAGCTTCAGCTTGTTAAATCATAGTTTTACTTTGATCCTAAAGTCTCTGGACTACATTTGTGATTCACAACTGTCACTAGAACTAAGCAAAGCTTAATGTACGGCTGGAGAGGGATTTTTTATTACAAACTGCTTTAAAAGGGTGGTGCACCTGCCCCAAGTTGTCTCCAAGTTTTCCTATCGACTGCCAAAGGGGACAGAATAATGGGGCTTTGGAATCTTCCAAAACATGTATTAGTTCTTTTTACATCTACTTGACTAAACTTTCAACAGAACACTTAAAAAAAGATGAGTAAATTGGGGATCTGTATACTGGCTGTATAAAAAACTGCATATCAGTTTTCTTAAGGCCACTAAAAGGCTAAATTTGGGAATGTGAACTGTTATAATTTGCTTATTTTAATACACTGACAATGTCAATTTCAGATCAGAACAAGGCAGTTTTAGTAATTTAGCATTTATTTATTTACTGTCTGTTTTTAATAGCTAAAATTTTCTAAGTATCATGTACTGATCAAAAAACACGTGTCTTTTGGTCCCGACCCTTTCACTTTTTAGGGTTCGAAAATGTCCCTTTTATTTACATTTTCAGCATTTAGCAGACGCTTTTATCCAAAGCGACTTTCAGTACTGTGAGAGTATATTGTCTAAGCCATTGAGGGTTAAGGGCCTTGCTCAAGGGCCCAACAGTGGCAACCTGGCAGTGGTGGGGCTTGAACCAGCGACCTTTGGATTATTAGTCCAGTACCTTAACCACTAGGCTACAACTGCCCTTTTATTTATTGTAGTTCTTTGTTTTTACAGTACTGTTTTTATCTGGGGTGGCACGGTGGGTAGCACTGTCACCTCAGGAGGGGGGGGGGGGGGGGGGTCTGAGTCCTTTCTGTGCGGAGTTTGCATGTTCTCCCCGTGTCTGCGTGGGTTTCTTCCAGGAGCTCCGGTTTCCTCCCACAGTCAAAAACATGCAGTCAGGTTAATTAGAGACACTGGGTGTGTTCGAAAACCTAGGGAGCTGCCTTGCTGTCTTACTGTCTACATAGGCAGCTGCCTCAGTAGAGAGGATTCTAATAAGGTAGTGACTTAAAAGGCAGGTTATTCGAACGCACTACTTAGATAGCGATTCCATCGGGTTTAGCATTTCGCGTTTAGCATTTAGCATCTCGCCATTAAAACCAATAAACTGAGGTAGCTTAGCACGCTAACGTCAATATAACATCTCCCTTCATGTACCGATAACGGTTAAATTTCCTGACAAGCCCGAACTTGCAAATAAAAACACTCAAGTTACAAGTTTATACAAGTTCATCAGTAATATTTTATTTACGTTTGAAAAGAACTCCATTCGCCATGAATGCTGGGATTGTCTTGATCACTAAGGCAGCGTTCGATGCTCACTCGTTCTTGAGCCAAAATAACATTGAAATAATAAGATGCCTCAGAAGTGTGGATTTTAAGGCATCTAGGATTTCGAACAGCCTCCTTCTCGGGAGCGCGCACAGGATGACGTAAAATGCTGCCTATGTAGACAGCACACTAGCTTTTCGAACACACCCACTGAATTGCCCTGTAGGTGAATGGGTGTGTGTGTATGTGTGTGTGTGTATGTGTGTCTGCCCTGCGATGGACCGGCACCCCGTCAAGGGTGTAACTGTGTGCCTTGCGCCCATTGAAAAGCTGGGATAGGCTCCAGAAACACCCCCCCCACAACCCTAATTGGATAAGCGGTTAAGAAAGTGAGAGAGTGAGTGAGTGTTTTTATCTGCACTGTGTATGTTGTATTTTTTGCACTTGTGTTCTGTGTTGCACCCTGGTTATGTTATTTGTTATTTGTACGATATGTACTTGTATATAGCTGAAATGACAATAAAACCTCCTGAATCTAACATTTGCCTGTCTATTACTAATGCATATCACTATGCTGCTTAATAATTTTATAGTGACTAGACATAGTAAGGTTCCATACAGATACATTTCACTACCTTGCATTTTCCACTGAGAAGGTATGAAACAAATGAAAGCTGAAATGAATCATTGTCTCTATTTTTATTCTGACATTTCACATTTATCAAATATAGTAGTGATCCTAACTGACCAAAGAGAGGGAACGTGTAAGGCAAGGCAAGGCAAGTTTATTTGTATAGCACCTTTTATACACAGTGGCAATTCAAAGTGCTTTACATAAGGAAAAAAAAAAATTAAAAGCATTAAAACATTCCTCAGATCTAGAATCTCAGAAAGACTGAAATCGCCCAAAAGGGTACTGTACGGAACACAACTCGACGCTGATTGGACTATGATATTCAGAGGCAAGACAGACTGTCCAAAACAGTCACAGCTAGTTTAACACTGGTTGAATGTGACAGAAAAATTTCTTCCCTTTCGCCCTTTGGTGGTGCGTCGCCCGATTGCCGTAAGGAACGAGTCGCCCATGCAATGGGAGCCAAAAGACCATTCATAAACTTTATTCCATTTTGCATTTTCCTTAACTTTGTCATGTTTTAAATTGCAGATTATATTTTACATTTTAAGTGTTCCTTTCAAAAGCAACTAAAATAATAAATGTGTCCATTTATTATTAATGCCCGGTTTTGTCTGAATTATCAAGGCTAATCAAAGGTAAATAATAATAATAATAAATATAATAATAATAATAATAATAATAATAATAATAATTCCCCCTGGGTGCAGTCACTTCCGCTTCTTTTCACCTGCTAGTGGAGGACTCTTACAGTCAAAATCAGTCAGTTTCACACAAAATTAGAACGCAAGTAGCGGCACACTACACTGGAAGTGTATAAGATAGCATGGAAAGATGCTCTAACCGAATATAAACATGCACTTACAAATGCTAAAGCTATAAGCTTTATGATAGAGAATAATAAGAATAATCCTAGATTCCTTTTTGAGACAGTGTCCAAACTAACTAAAAAGGTCAATGAAACTGAATCCAATATGCCACCCGACTGTACCAGTGATGATTTTAAAAATTCTTTAATGATAAGATATGACTTCAAAATACGACTTCAAAGTCAGTGTGTCACTTGCCAATGTTAAGTATCAATTCACTTTGAGCAGCATGAGTGATAATAGTGATTTATCCAACAAGGTAATCCAACTAAATTGATCTTACCTTTGATCCAATCTCTCAAAATGAACTATCTGCATTGATTAAATCATCAAAGTCATCATCATGTATACTCGACCCTGTTCCAACTCGATTACTTACAGATTTCTCTGTAAAACTGACATTTTACTCTTAACGATTTCTCATTGTAACGACATCTTCTGTTGTTTTACCCCGAGGTGGTTCTGACGGAAACGTGTTCACCCTCTCGAGGTTAAAGACTGCAAGTCGAGACTGCAGTGCCAACAATGCTGCTCCTACTAGATGGGATGGAAACCTGGCGTGTTTGCACCAAAAATTTCAAGAACTTACAACGAACTTCATCACAGACTGGACTGAACTCCAATTATTTTTTTGTGCTAGATATAACTTTCAGTTCAATTTAATTTTGTGTTTGTATGATTTGTTTAAATCCTATTTATTTCAATTGTCCTCCAGGCCACCCAAAGAGGATGGGTCCCTGCTGAGTCTGGTTCCTCTCAAGGTTTCTTCCTGTAATTTTAAGGCAGTTTTTCCTTGCCACTGTCGCCCTCGGCTTGCTCAATAGGGGTTTTTTGGTCTGTTGGTCCTGGATTCTATAAAGTTGCTTTGAGACAATGTCCATTGTAAAAAGCACTATATAAATAAATTTTACTTGACTTGACTTCATGCTATGCAGGCACCTCGATCAGCCAGCAGTGGTCGCATCTGCAGAGGCACAACTTGAGCTTTCAGTGATTAGATGGCTAGTGCATGAAACTTTCATTAAGCATGTGCATTTAATTTACTTATGAGAAGATTATTAATACATTTGCAACTATTGTGCACATTTTTTGTGTACATGTACAGTACATTCTTCACAGGTTTTCCAGGTTTTAAATAATTTTACTGATTATATGAATTTTTAATGTGATTTCTAATACAATGTATATAGAAATATATTTAAAAATGCAAATAGAATTCAATAGCAACTGTGAATTTTTGGGGTAGTGGGCAAGGGTAAGTGAACACTGCACCATCTGCAAACTAGAGTACCTGAAAGAAAATTCTGCCGACATGAAAAGGAACTTACAGAGAGTAATCTTTGTTAATGTATAAGTTCATATTTTATAGGTACATATCAGAAGTGAGAAGTTTATAAGTACAAAGTACTTCTGATGTTGAAATGTTTTACAGAAGCAATATTCTGACATAACTACTTAAAGACAATAGTAGAACAGAAGGCCAAATTATGATCGACTATTCCTGGGGAGCATACAAGCCTATTATACCTGCATCTATTAAAAGGTACATGGAACAGTGCTCTTGTAAGGTTGGGAATTAAACCAGAACTGTTCAGACTTTTTGTCCAGACAGTCAAATATAATTTAAAACAAACAACCAAACAAAAGAAGATGAAAGCATGCTAGAGTGTGAGCTAGGGTTACAAAGACAGAACCAAAGTGACATGACAGAACAAGTAGCTACAGGTTGTTCATGATGCATAAGTTCATGTTCAATGTCAAACACTGTCAAAGGCAATGTTTTACCTTTTTTGTGTAACTTTTATGTCTATGGACTGTAGATGGAAATTCACACAGACACAAGGAGAACCAGGGGCGTAACCACTGGTGTGCACTGGGGCCCATTGGGGGGTGGTTCCTCCATGACATGAACTCAACCCCCACCGTACTGCCCCCCTATTGGCTGCACTCACCAGGTCGTTATTATTATATTTAGGGATGTTCCGATCTGATCTCAAAGATCAGAATCGGGGCCGATCAAGGCATTTTTTAACTGATCGGTATCGGCTTTACTAAGGCCGAATACAGCGAGTTTATTATTATATGATGAGACCGGCTGTCCACTAACACTGCAGAGATGCTGATTTTCCTCAAAAAGAACCTTCACTTCATTTTGAAGTGAGAGTAAGAGTATAGATAACAGTGAGAGAAAGGACAACTGTAGCAGCTCAAATCAAAGCTCTTTAAGAACTGGCTTTCCTTCATAACAAAAGAGTGCCTTGCCATTTTATTTTGGTATTCAGGTTTTACTGTAATGCTGTTAAGTAACTTATTAGTTTTTTTTAATATTCAAGTTAAGCTGCTACACCACTTTTGAGTGGAGATTTCTGTTCATTTTTAGTGTATCACTGCATTAAACAGAATTGTGTTCTTCGAATGTAAAGTTCAAAGTGAAACTGTAATTATCTCACTCATTTTGAGTGTTCTAGTTTTACTACTACAATGCTGCACTAAGTTTGTTTACTTTTATTTTGTAAAAATAAAAGAACATTAAGCAATAGCTTGGATGCAGGCAAATTTTTCCTAAAGGACTGCAGAGCTATTCAGTTGTTAAACATATACATTGGATTAATTTGAATAACTGTAATGTACTTGAAGTGTGCACTGTGTGAACAGTATTATCTAGTTCTTATCTAGACAATATCTAGAAAATAGAAGTATCGGTTTGAGACTCGGTATCGGATCGGGATCAAAATTAATGATCGGGATCGGGAACAAAAAAACTTGATCAGGACATCCCAAATTATATTACAATATTGTAGCAGCGATATGTGAGTGACATTAAGCTCAGCCAATCAGAATGCAGCACCCGGTTTATACATGTGCGTTCTGACGTTCTGCAGTTAGTTAGTTTTGTATATGAGACTCGCCGTATGGCCCCAGCATTTAACCCAATAGATAGTTCGGGTGCTGGAGCTAGGCAGTCTAAAGTGTTGTAACGCTCATTGAAGTCCTGACTAAACAGTTAAAGTGAACTCTACCTTGTCATGTGCCTTTATTCCCACACCTCCACCACCGCACGCAGCAAAAGACCCATAGCATCCCCGCCGGACAAGCAGCACTCACAGCGGATAGGTGAGCTGACCCTTTACTGTAGCAAGTGCGGTAAAGTGCGGCGATAACGAAAGTAAAAACACGACAATATTTTTGTTAAGTAAAACATTAAAATAACTAAAAGACAATGAAATATCAGAATACATGTAATCAAAATATACTGTACAGTGAGTGCACAGCAAAGGATTTTGGGAATCTGGGAATATACAGGGTGGGCCATTTATATGGATACATCTAAATAAAATGGGAATGGTTGGTGATATTAACTTCCTGTTTGTGGCACATTAGTATATGGGAGGGGGAAAACTTTTCAAGATGGGTGGTGACCATGGCGGCCATTTTGGATCCAACTTTAGTTTTTTCAATGGGAAGAGGGTCATGTGACACATCAAACTTATTGAGAATTTCACAAGAAAAACAATGGTGTGCTTGGTTTTAACGTAACTTTATTCTTTCATGAGTTATTTACAAGTTTCTGACCACTTATAAAATGTGTTCAAAGTGCTGCCCATTGTGTTGGATTGTCAATGCAGCCCTCTTCTCCCACTCTTCACACACTGATAGCAACACCGCAGAAGAAATGCTAGCACAGGCTTCCAGTATCCGTAGTTTCAGGTGCTGCACATCTCGTATCTTCACAGCATAGACAATTGCCTTCAGATGACCCCAAAGATAAAAGTCTAAGGGGGTCAGATCGGGAGACCTTGGGGGCCATTCAACTGGCCCACGACGACCAATCCACTTTCCAGGAAACTGTTCATCTAGGAATGCTCTGACCTGACACCCATAATGTGGTGGTGCACCATCTTGCTGGAAAAACTCAGGGAACGTGCCAGCTTCAGTGCATAAAGAGGGAAACACATCATCATGTAGCAATTTCAAATATCCAGTGGCCTTGAGGTTTCCATTGATGAAGAATGGCCCCACTATCTTTGTACCCCATATACCACACCATACCACCAGGGATCTATCCAATGTGGGTTAGTGTCAGACCAATAGCGGTGGTTTTGTTTGTTAACTTCACCATTCACATAAAAGTTTGCCTCATCACTGAACAAAATGTTCTGTGTAAACTGAGGGTCCTGTTCCAATTTTTGTTTTGCCCATTCTGCAAATTCAGTGCGCCGATCTGGGTCATCCTCGTTGAGATGCTGCAGCAGCTGGAGTTTGTAAGGGTGCCATTTGTGAGTAGCTAATATCCGCCGAAGGGATGTTCGACTGATGCCACTCTCCAGTGACATGCGGCGAGTGCTACGCTGTGGGCTCTTGCTGAATGAAGCTAGGACAGCCACTGATGTTTCTTCATTAGTGACAGTTTTCATGCGTCCACATTTTGGCAAATCCAACACTGAACCAGTTTCACGAAACTTGGCAAGCAGTTTGCTAACTGTAGCATGGGAGATGGGTGGTCTCGTAGGGTGTCTTGCATTGAAATCTGCTGCAATGACCCGGGTACTGCGTTCACCAGACATCAACACAATTTCTATCCGCTCCTCACGTGTTAACCTCTGCGACATGTCAATGGCTGTAAACAAAGAGAAGCTTGTAAATAACTCATGAAAGAATAAAGTTACGTTAAAACCAAGCACACCATTGTTTTTCTTGTGAAATTCTCAATAAGTTTGATGTGTCACATGACCCTCTTCCCATTGAAAAAACTAAAGTTGGATCCAAAATGGCAGAAGAAAAAATTCATTGATGGAATAACCTGGTCGTTCAGTATATTTAGGTAGTCAGCTGACCTCATTCTTTGGGCACATAACGTTGCTGAACCTAGACCTGACCAACTGCAGCAACCCCAGATCATAGCACTGCCCCCACAGGCTTGTACGGTAGGCACTAGGCATGATGGGTGCATCACTTCAGCCGCCTCTCTTCTTACCCTGATGCACCCATCACTCTGGAACAGGGTAAATCTGGACTCATCAGACCACATGACCTTCTTCCATTGCTCCAGAGTCCAATCTTCATGCTCCCTAGCAAATTGAAGCCGTTTTTGCCGGTTAGCCTCACTGACAAGTGGTTTTCTTAAGGCTACACAGCTGTTTAGTCCCAATCCCTTGAGTTCCCTTCACATTGTGCGTGTGGAAATGATCTTACTTTCACTATTAAACATCTCCCTGAGTTCTACTGCAGTTTCTCTACCATTTGATTTCACCAAACGTTTAAGTGATCGCCGATCACGATCATTCAAGATTTTTTCCGACCACATTCCTTCCTCGAAGATGATGTTTCCCCACTGTCCTTCCACTTTTTAATAATGCGTTGGACAGTTCTTAACCCGATTTTAGTAGTTTCAGATTCTCCTTAGATGTTTTCTCTGCTTGATGCATGCCAATAATTTGACCCTTCTGAAACAGATTAACATCTTTTCCACAACCACAGGATGTGTCTTTCCACATGATTGTTTAACAAATGAGAATCTACTCACCGCATAAGTTAGGGTTAAATAACTTGTTGCCAGCTGAAACATAATCACCCATGATGGGAGGCTCTTACCTATTTGCTTAGTTAAATCCAGGTGGTGACCTGTTTTTTGGCCAGGCAGTGAATCTGTATATATACATATATATACAGTATATATATATATATATATATATATATATATTGCACATAACTGGTAAAAATATAATAAAGATAATACACATGCACTTGTGTATGAGCATTTAGGGGTAGACAGATGGTCCAAAAACTGAAGTCATCCTTGTGTTGTCTGGGCAAACAGTTTTGCGCTTCTTACAATTCTGCATATAACTTACTTGAAAGTTACTTAAAATTGTTTATTACAGTAAGGCTGTGTTACAAATCCAGGTCTTACAAACACAAATCTGCGTGTTCTCTTTTCTCTTCAAAAATGGCGGCTGCTTTGCTAACAGTGACATGTTTGTAACAGAAGATGGCAGTGCTAGATAAGCTCAGAGTTTTTGACAAACTAGATATATGAAAAACTACACACTGATTAGGCCTAACATTAAAACCACCTCCTTGTTTCTACACTCACTGTCCATTTTATCAGCTCCACTTACCATATAGAAGCACTTTGTCGTTCTACAATTACTGACTGTAGTCCATCTGTTTCTCTGCAAGCCTTTTTAGCCTGCTTTCACCCTGTTTTTAAATGGTCAGGACCACCACAGAGCAGGCATTATTTAGGCGGTGGATCATTTTCAGCACTGCAGTGACACTGACATGGTGGTGGTGTGTTAGTGTGTGTTGTGCTGGTTTGAGTGGATAAGACACAGCAGCGTTTTTAAACACCGTGTCCACTCACTGTCCACTCTATTAGACACTCCTACAGTACATAGTTGGTCCACCTTGTAGATGTAAAGTCAGAGACGATCGCTCATCTATTGCTGCTGTTTGAGTTGGTCATCTTCTAAACCCTTATCAGTGGTCACAGGACGCTGCCCATGGGGTGCTGCTGGCTGGATGTTTTTGGTTGGTGGACTTTTCTCAGTCCAACAGTGACAGTGAGGTGTTTAAAAACTCCATCAGCGCTGCTGTGTCTGATCCACTCATACCAGCACAACACACACTAACACACCACCACCATGTCAGTGTCACTGCAGTGCTGAGAATGATCCCCCACCCAAATAATACCTGCTCTGTGGTGGTCCTGTGGGGGTCCTGACCATTGAAGAACAACATAAAAGAGGGCTAACAAAGCATGCAGAGAAACAGATGGACTACAGTCAGTAATTGTAGAACTACAAAGTGCTTCAATATGGTAAGTGGAGCTGATCAAATGGACAGTGAGTGTAGAAACAAGGAGGTGGTTTTAATGTTATGGCTGCTCAGTGTATACTACTATAACTACGTAATTTTGCTATGCTATCACTGTTACTGTTGTATCACTGTATCAATGCTGCAGTGCAAATGGCATCTGACCCTTTAGCTTTAATTTGTAATAGGAATTGAACACAATGCCACATCATCACTTATGGTTGTGATAAAACACCAGTGTGGAAGCCATGCATATCATTACAGAGTGTGAGCTCAGAAAACAGGATGGAAATCTTGTGATCAGGCTTTTGGATACAGCCACACTATATGGCCAATAGTATGTGGACACCCCTCCTAATTATTGAGTTCAGGTGTTACACATATTGTCAATCAGTCAATCAATCAATCATTCAAACAATTAATTAATTGATTAATTAATCAATTAACTTTGTCCTTATAAACAAGTTATATAAAGACATGGTTTGACAAGTAAAGGAACACCCATGAATGGAGGGAGCCCTGTTCTCACCTCACTGACCATCTTAGGAATGAATTGGAACCTCACTAGTGCCTGACCTCACCAATGCTCTTTTGACTCAATGCCATTTTTCCACATGAGTACTCCAAAATCTTATGAGTGGAGGCTTTTATAGCAGCAAAAGTAAATAGCAACTTCATATTTTGGTGTACTCATTTCTACATGCCAGTGCAATAAAATTTCCCCCGTCTCTACATTCTGGTTTAAACAATCACAAACATGGCCACTAATACGGAAAGCGAATGAGCTAATCCATGTTTTCAGCACTCTGCACAAAGCACTGTTCAAGCCTGGCACTTGTACTGGCACGGTGACGCCAACTGGATAGCTTTACCTTAAACCAACCCGCTACTCAGCGCCTGCAGCCGACTGATGTCAGAGAGAAGGAATGTAGTGTCTGGCTCTGAATTCCTAAATGCAGATAAGAGAGAGAGACATGTAGATAGAAACAGAGAGAGAAGAAAAAATGAAGTCCAGTGGAGTCACTAGTGAGGTGTTGAACGATAAGGAAGCCTTACAAAACACGTCACTGTTGTCTCCTCTCTGTAATTAGGAAAGCAGGGAACAATGGCCTCAGGTGAGGGGAAGTGTACCCAGGCGTATTTACCCTCTGCATCCGGATACAGAGAGCCAAGCTGTTGAATCCAAACAACCCTGGCACGAAGATATTTTAAAAGATAATAGAAGCCAGGTTTCGCACGACCATGCCAGCAGTGCATGATCTCATGCTGTGGCCTGAAGTAACCTTGTACTGCCTGGTCTGTTTACACTTACAGTATCCATGAACTCAAAAACATGCTTTTTAAATAACAAACTTGTCTTAAATCCTGATTTTCATTATATAAATGGGTTTTGTGGTCAAATTTGTCATCACAGCACAAAAGTTGCATTCGTCCATTTAAAACAGATTTACTTAGTAATTATAAAATGGTTTAGAAAGCATGAAAAAGCATGAGTGAACGCCATAAATTCATTTATTCATTCTTTATTAATAACAACTTCATTCTGTCAAAGGTCACGGTGGGTCTGGTGCCACCCAGAAACATTGGACACAAAGCAGGAAAACACCCAGGACAATTGATCAATGGGCAACACATACACATTTACCTACTCTCATTAGGGGCAATTTAGAACAGCCGCGTCCAATTGCCAGATTGTGTCATGCTTCCTCTCCACTAATGCCGGCCCCGGCTCCGATTGAGGCGAACGAAGCTAACCCACGTCCCCTCCGACACGTGGGCTGCAGCCGTAAGCATTTTGTCACCTACAGCAGACGAGATCAGCTGCGGATTAGCTCTGTGTACGGAGAGACACACCCTGATCCGCACTCTTTCCCCATCTCTGTGCAGGCACCATCAATCAGCCAGCAGAGGTTGTAGCTGCATCAGTCACTAGAGAGTCCCTATCCGGCTCAGTAGCCCACCTCTCTTTATGAACAACAGGCCAATCGTTGTTCATGTGGCAGCTTGGCCCAGCCGGCAGGCAGAGCTGAGACTCAATACGATGTATTCGAGATCCCAGCTCTGGTGTGCTAGCTCGTGTTTTTACCGCTGCGCCACCTGAGCGGCCTACCTTCTGTAGATTTTAAGAGGTGAGAGAAAACTCACTTGGCCATGGGGATAGAATACAAAACTGAGGCAAATATCTAACCTAGGTTACGTTTACATTATCAGCATCTGGCAGATGCTTTTATTCATATAAATTGTGATAGGAGTTTGAGGATTGAGGGTTAAGGGCATTGCTACAGCTTGGCAGAAGTGGGGCTTGGATCAATGACATTCTGATTACTAGCGTAGTACCTTAATCACAGAGTCACTCCCGCCCTATAGTGGTTCTTTAGACCTATGTTGTATCACCCACTCTCCCAACTGTACCACCGTACCACACTGTACACACTTGACATCCATTTACACTATATGTTCAAAAGTACTGAGCTTAGGTGTTTCAGCAACACCCATTGCTAACAGATGAACAAATATAATTATATGCATTGACAGCCTAAGTGTTGTCAAAACAGCTTTGAGCTGCCAAGACATGGACTTGACAACACCAGCAAGACTTTCAACTTCAGTGTGTTGCAAGGTAGATCATCCTACAGTGCATCGTGATTTCATCTTTTTTTTTGAGTAAACAATACATGTGCAGTCAACATCTTGGAGAAAACAGGATTTGTTGGACCAGCCGACCTGCCAGTATGCCCATAGTAGATGCTTTTGACGGTGGACAGGAGTCAGTATGGTCCCAGGAGTCAGTATTCATTTATTTATGAATTTTTTCCCATTTTAGCATAGTCAATTTGTCTACCTATGCTGTGGGATCCCTGATTGCAGTCGAGGTGGGTATATTGCTGATCACGCCTCCTCCGGCCCGCATGCAGCCCTTTGCGAAACCCTTTTTTACCCATGCACTCTGCACAGGCACCTCTCTATCTGTCAATCATGGTCCTTACACAGTGTTTGAAGACCCCACCCACATAGTCCGGTCATTCCACCCTAGCAGAACCACGTCTGCTGCAAGCACTGCCAATTATGCCCGCTAGATGGCGCCCAGTCGACCGGTGGCAATGCCGAGGAGTTCAGAATCTTGGCGCTGGTGTGCTAGCAGAATGTCCTGCTGCGCCACCTGGGCGCTTCAGTATGGTCACTTTGACTGACCTGCGACTACGACAGATTAGTCGTTGGCATGCCAGTCTGGTAGTTGTAGACTCACAGAGGTGATGATGTGATGAAAAGGACATGTCTCTAACAGAGTTTAAGACAGCACAAATGTTCCTACTGATATCATTTATTTATTTGCACTGGCTACTTCATCATGAGGGTTGTGATGTGTTAAGCACTGTCTGGAAAATCTGTGCATAGCATAGTAGACGTGCATGAACTACAAGTCTCATATAGTGTAAAATAGTGTAAATAAATAAAAACAAACACATATTGCAATGCAAATAAAACAAGACTGACCAAAGAAAACAGTGCAAATGCAAACAGTTTAACATGTCACTTTGTGAAGTGGATGTCAACTGGATGTCACTTTGACACCTACCTCCTATCTAAACATTGTTGCAGACCAAGTACATCTTTCATGGCAACAGAAATCCCTGATGGCCTCTTTCGGCAGGATAATGCACCCTGCCACACTGCAAAAAATCTGATCCATAGAGACCCCACATTGCAACTTACAGGACTTAAAGGACCTTCTACTAACATCTTGTTGTCAGTTAACACTTGGTACCTTCAGGGGACTTTGGGTGTTCATGCTTCAAGAGGCCAGAGCACGTTTGGCACCACTAGAGGGACCTATACATTATTAGGCAGGTGGTTTTAATATTGTGGCTGGCCGGTTCATATCAGTTGATATGCTGCATACTGGTATCTGAGTTTTATTGAAAGTCTGTTAACAAACCCTATCATTTAGTAAGGAATATTTCATTCTGCAGGGTTTAAATCCTTAATCACAACAGCAAACTGAATTCACACTTGGTGGAAGCACTGGAGATTAGTAAGAAAGACCAGCCACAATAATTCTGACCTAATCGTGGAGCAATAGTGCTTCCCAGAACTGGGGATTTTAACCTCACAGCAGCCCTTGTCTGCTTGTCTGTTTTACACTGATCAGCCATAACAGTAAAACCACCTGCTTTACACATGCTACACTCACTGTCCATTTTATCAGCTTCACTTATCATATAAGAGCACTTTGTAGTTCTACAATTACTGACTGTAGTTTATCTATTTTTCTGCATGCTTTGTTAACCCCATTTCATGCTGATCTTCAATGGTCAGGACTCTCCCAGGACCACTACAGAGCAGGTATTATTTAGGTGGTGGATCATTCTCAGCACTGCAGTGACACTGACATGGTGGTGGTGTGTTAGTGCATGTTGTGCTGGTATGAGTGGATAAGACACAGCAATGCTGATGGAGTTTTTAAACACCTCACTGTCCCTGCTGGACTGAGAATAGTCCACCAACCAAAAATATCCAGCCAACAGCACCCCGTGGGCAGCGTCCTGTTACCACTGATGAAAGTCTAGGAGATGACCAACTCAAACAGCAGCAATAGATGAGCGACTGTCTCTGATTTTACATCTACAGGGTGGACCAACTGGTAGGAGTGTCTAATAGAGTGGACAGTGACTCCAACTCCAGCAGTGCTGCTGTGTCTGATCCACTCATACCAGTACAACACACACTAACACATTACCACCATGTCAGTGTCACTGCAGTGCTGAGAATTACCCACCACCCAAATAATACCTGTTCTGTGGTGGTCCTGTGAGGGTCCTGACCATTGAAGAACAAGGTGAAAGCAGGCTAAAAAGGTATGTAGAGAAACAGATGGACTACAGTCAATAACTGTAGAACTACAAAGTGCTTCTATATGGTTAGTGAAGCTGATAAAATGGACAGTGAGTGCAGAAACAAGTAGGTGGTTTTAATGTTATGGCCGATCGGTGTATATATACACACAAAATACTTGTTTGCTTCTCTGAGCACATTATACTAGTTTGAGGCTTATTATGAGACAGTGTGTCCTAAATCTTTGAAGTTTATAAATATTTGACCTGGCCCACTTTAGCTGCTGCATTGTTATGGACTTGCTTGGTCATCTTATTTATTTACTCCTTCTTATATGTTGTTTCATTTTAGAACATAGTTGTATATGTCCAAAGGCTAAATTAAATATTCCATATCAGGTTTATATTAATAATTAACACTGTATAAACTATATTGCAATTCTTCTGTTCTGTCATGCAAAATATCCCTAACAAGACACAGAATTACTAATAAAATAATGGTGTAAGTGACAGGACGAGCAGTACAAGACAGAAATCTGTAAATATACAGTGTATCACAAAAGTGAGTACACCCCTCACATTTCTGCAGATATTTAAGTATATCTTTTCATGGGACAACACTGACAAAATGACACTTTGACACAATGAAAAGTAGTCTGTGTGCAGCTTATGTAACAGTGTAAATTTATTCTTCCCTCAAAATAACTCAATATACAGCCATTAATGTCTAAACCACCGGCAACAAAAGTGAGTACACCCCTTAGTGAAAGTTCCTGAAGTGTCAATATTTTGTGTGGCCACCATTATTTCCCAAAACTGCCTTAACTCTCCTGGGCATGGAGTTTACCAGAGCTTCACAGGTTGCCACTGGAATGCTTTTCCACTCCTCCATGACGACATCACGGAGCTGGCGGATATTCGAGACTTTGCGCTCCTCCACCTTCCGCTTGAGGATGCCCCAAAGATGTTCTATTGGGTTTAGGTCTGGAGACATGCTTGGCCAGTCCATCACCTTTACCCTCAGCCTCTTCAATAAAGCAGTGGTCGTCTTAGAGGTGTGTTTGGGGTCATTATCATGCTGGAACACTGCCCTGCGACCCAGTTTCCGGAGGGAGGGGATCATGCTCTGCTTCAGTATTTCACAGTACATATTGGAGTTCATGTGTCCCTCAATGAAATGTAACTCCCCAACACCTGCTGCACCCATGCAGCCCCAGACCATGGCATTCCCACCACCATGCTTGACTGTAGGCATGACACACTTATCTTTGTACTCCTCACCTGATTGCCGCCACACATGCTTGAGACCATCTGAACCAAACAAATTAATCTTGGTCTCATCAGACCATAGGACATGGTTCCAGTAATCCATGTCCTTTGTTGACATGTCTTCAGCAAACTGTTTGCGGGCTTTCTTGTGTAGAGACTTCAGAAGAGGCTTCCTTCTGGGGTGACAGCCATGCAGACCAATTTGATGTAGTGTGCGGCGTATGGTCTGAGCACTGACAGGCTGACCCCCCACCTTTTCAATCTCTGCAGCAATGCTGACAGCACTCCTGCGCCTATCTTTCAAAGACAGCAGTTGGATGTGACGCTGAGCACGTGCACTCAGCTTCTTTGGACGACCAACGCGAGGTCTGTTCTGAGTGGACCCTGCTCTTTTAAAACGCTGGATGATCTTGGCCACTGTGCTGCAGCTCAGTTTCAGGGTGTTGGCAATCTTCTTGTAGCCTTGGCCATCTTCATGTAGCGCAACAATTCGTCTTTTAAGATCCTCAGAGAGTTCTTTGCCATGAGGTGCCATGTTGGAACTTTCAGTGACCAGTATGAGAGAGTGTGAGAGCTGTACTACTAAATTGAACACACCTGCTCCCTATGCACACCTGAGACCTAGTAACACTAACAAATCACATGATATTTTGGAGGGAAAATGACAAGCAGTGCTCAATTTGGACATTTAGGGGTGTAGTCTCTTAGGGGTGTACTCACTTTTGTTGCCGGTGGTTTAGACATTAATGGCTGTATATTGAGTTATTTTGAGGGAAGAATAAATTTACACTGTTATATAAGCTGCACACAGACTACTTTTCATTGTGTCAAAGTGTCATTTTGTCAGTGTTGTCCCATGAAAAGATATACTTAAATATCTGCAGAAATGTGAGGGGTGTACTCACTTTTGTGATACACTGTACATGAAACAGTAGAAAACAGTGGTTGAAATCCAGCTGTATTAGCAAAAGCGTGTATGCACGTGTTCTTATTATTGAGCTCAGGTGTTTCAGCCACACCTACTGCTCACAGGTGTATACAATCAATAATTTAATCACTGAACACTGTAATTAAAATTTCAAATGTTGATTGCAAGCCTAGACTGGTGTTAGACATCAGTGCCTAACCTTAAAATGCACAGACACACCACAACATTTCTTACAAAACCTTCCCATATTAGTGGGGGCTGTTATAGTTGTGGTTGGGGCGGTGGGTTGGTCTATGGCTTGAATATGAATATTCTGTCCACCTTTTTCTCCTAGTCTAGTCTCCTTAATCTCCTAGTCTAATTCCTTATTTCAATCAACTTACTGCATGTACAACCAAAAAGATATCCAGCCAACAGCGCCCCATAGGCAGCGTCCTGTGACCACTGATGAAGGTCTAGAAGATGACCAACTCTAACAGCAGCAATAGATGAGCGATCGTCTCTGGCTTTACATCTTCAAGGTGGACCAACTAGGTAGGAGTGTCTAACAGAGTGGACAGTGAGTGGACATGGTATTTAAAAACTCAATCAGCGCTGCTGAGGCTGATCCACTCATACCAGCACAACACACACTAACACACCACCTCCATGTTATTGTCACTGCAGTGCTGAGAATGATCCACCACCTAAATAATACCTGCTCTGTAGTGGTCCTGTGGTGGTAAAAAGGTATGTAGAGAAACAGATGGACTACAGTCAGTAATTGTAGAACTACAAAGTGTTTCTTTCAAAAGAGTATTCCTTTAAAAAGCTCATGAAAGAGTCACTGAGGATTTGTGGATCTTTTATTTATCAGCTTCAGTTTATCCCCTAGTTTTACATCTTATACCCAAAGGAACAGACTTATATGGGTTTATAAATGCCAAACCAGTGACTGGTTGAATCTCATAAAAGCCAGCGGCAGGCGGTTAGAACCGCTAAGCTCAGCAGTGTGCAGCTTTGTGGCCACGTTGATCTCTGACCCCATTCACCCCCTGCTGACCCTTTGCCTGTGTTTGTTGTTATGTTAGTCACACAAACAACACAATGGACACACTTCTATTCCCAAAGGGCCTCAGCTGGGGGAGGACCATCTGCCAAAAGGCACTAGTTGACCTCCCATCAGGGGACACATTGAGAAACAGGAAGACAGGAAGTACAGATAAATAGGCACATAGGCAGCTGGATTAAAATTGAGAGGGGGATCAGTATTACAGATTAACTTCATATCAGTGTGCATTTTAATAGAGAATACTTTTTGGTTTATTAATAAATTATGCTTATATACAATAGCGGTCACTCGAGTGGCACAGCACTAAGGTACACTAGATTATTACTTCTGAGACCTGGGGATCTAGGGTTTTAATCTCAGTGGTGATCAATGCATGGACATGATAGGGTAATGTCTGAGGGGTGGCTGAAACAGCCTAGCCATCAGATGGCGCTCTTGTCAGTGCATTTTCAATGCTGGTCCCAAGCCTGGATAGAAATAGGAGGGCTGCATCAGGAAGGACAGCCAGTGTAAAAACTGTGCCAAGTCTGGTATGCCTACCTGAACCGGTGTGTCGACCTATAAATACAGGAGCAGGCAAAAGAAAAAATGTAACAGTATTGCATGTGGGTTCATATTAAAATATTTAGTAAGATATTAAGTCATATTATGTAAGGGCGGTTGTGCTAGCCCACCACTGAAGGGCCCCCATTTTTTTTAAGATAGGCTCTGTACCCACCCTGTTGATGACCAGAATAAAGCAGTAACTTAATACAAATGAAAAAATAATAGATGACTGAATAAATATGCACGGTGACTCGGTGGGTAGCACTGTTGCCTCACAACAAGAAGGTCCTAGGTTCGATCCCCAGGCAGGGCGGTCTGTGTCCTTTCTGTGCGGAGTATGCATGTTCTCCCCGTGTCTGCGTGGGTTTCCTCCGGGAGCTCCGGTTTCCTCCCACAGTCTAAAAACATGCAGTCAGGTTAATTGGAGACACTGAATTGGCCTATAGGTGAATGGGTGTGTGTATGGGTGTGTGTGTGTATGTATGTGTGTTTGCCCTTAAATGGATTGGCGCCCCGTCAAGAGTGTTATGTGTGCCTTGCGCCCATTGAAAAGCTGGGATAGGCTCCAGGACCACCCCCATCATGCCCCCCGCGACCCTAATTGGATAACCGGTTAAGAAAGTGAGTGAGTGAATGAATTGCCCTATAGGTGAATGGGTGTGTGTGTGTGTGTATGTGTGTTTGCCCAGCAATGGCCTGGCGCCCCATCCAGGGTGTTACTGTGTGCCTTGCACCCATTGAAAAGCTGGGATAGGCACCAGCACCCCCCACGCCCCGCGACCCTGATTGGATAACCGGTTAAGAAAGTGAGAGAGTGAATTAATTGCCCTATAGGTGAATGGGTGTGTGTGTATGGGTGTGTGTGTGTGCCCTGTGATGGACTGGCGCCCCGTCCAGGGTGTTACTGTGTGCCTTGTGCCCATTGAAAAGCTGGGATAGGCTCCAGCACACTGACACCCATACCCACCCCACGACCCTGATTGGATAAGCGGTTAAGAAAGTGAATGAGTGAATTGCCCTATAGGTGAATGGGTGTGTGTATGCGTATGTGTGTGTGCCCTGTGATGGACTGGCACCCCGTCCAGGGTGTTACTGTGTGCCTTGTGCCCATTTAAAAGCTGGGATAGGCTCCAGCACTCTGCCCCCCCATTGTCCTGAATGGATAAGTGGTTAAGAAAGTGAGTGAGTGAGTGAATATTTTTGTGTGCTTAGGTGATTAAGCGGGCTGTTATGCTGGCCCACAGCTGAAGGGGTCCGGGTTCGAATCTCAGCGATGCTTTTAGCCGGCTGAGCGTCCCACATTTTTTTAAGACAGGATCTGTACCCACTCTGTTGATGACCAGAATAAAGTTACTAAATACGATTGAAAAAAAATACATATGGTCCATTATAAAACTGTCCTCAAGTCACCATGATACATGATTGTTGAGAAACAGGAAGACAGGAAGTACAGATAAATAGGCACATAGGCAGCTGGATTAAAATTGAGAGGGGGATCAGTATTACAGATTAACTTCATATCAGTGTGCATTTTAATAGAGAATACTTTTTGGTTTATTAATAAATTATGCTTATATACAATAGCGGTCACTCGAGTGGCACAGCACTAAGGTACACTAGATTATTACTTCTGAGACCTGGGGATCTAGGGTTTTAATCTCAGTGGTGATCAATGCATGGACATGATAGGGTAATGTCTGAGGGGTGGCTGAAACAGCCTAGCCATCAGATGGCGCTCTTGTCAGTGCATTTTCAATGCTGGTCCCAAGCCTGGATAGAAATAGGAGGGCTGCATCAGGAAGGACAGCCAGTGTAAAAACTGTGCCAAGTCTGGTATGCCTACCTGAACCGGTGTGTCGACCTATAAATACAGGAGCAGGCAAAAGAAAAAATGTAACAGTATTGCATGTGGGTTCATATTAAAATATTTAGTAAGATATTAAGTCATATTATGTAAGGGCGGTTGTGCTAGCCCACCACTGAAGGGCCCCCATTTTTTTTAAGATAGGCTCTGTACCCACCCTGTTGATGACCAGAATAAAGCAGTAACTTAATACAAATGAAAAAATAATAGATGACTGAATAAATATGCACGGTGACTCGGTGGGTAGCACTGTTGCCTCACAACAAGAAGGTCCTAGGTTCGATCCCCAGGCAGGGCGGTCTGTGTCCTTTCTGTGCGGAGTATGCATGTTCTCCCCGTGTCTGCGTGGGTTTCCTCCGGGAGCTCCGGTTTCCTCCCACAGTCTAAAAACATGCAGTCAGGTTAATTGGAGACACTGAATTGGCCTATAGGTGAATGGGTGTGTGTATGGGTGTGTGTGTGTATGTATGTGTGTTTGCCCTTAAATGGATTGGCGCCCCGTCAAGAGTGTTATGTGTGCCTTGCGCCCATTGAAAAGCTGGGATAGGCTCCAGGACCACCCCCATCATGCCCCCCGCGACCCTAATTGGATAACCGGTTAAGAAAGTGAGTGAGTGAATGAATTGCCCTATAGGTGAATGGGTGTGTGTGTGTGTGTATGTGTGTTTGCCCAGCAATGGCCTGGCGCCCCATCCAGGGTGTTACTGTGTGCCTTGCACCCATTGAAAAGCTGGGATAGGCACCAGCACCCCCCACGCCCCGCGACCCTGATTGGATAACCGGTTAAGAAAGTGAGAGAGTGAATTAATTGCCCTATAGGTGAATGGGTGTGTGTGTATGGGTGTGTGTGTGTGCCCTGTGATGGACTGGCGCCCCGTCCAGGGTGTTACTGTGTGCCTTGTGCCCATTGAAAAGCTGGGATAGGCTCCAGCACACTGACACCCATACCCACCCCACGACCCTGATTGGATAAGCGGTTAAGAAAGTGAATGAGTGAATTGCCCTATAGGTGAATGGGTGTGTGTATGCGTATGTGTGTGTGCCCTGTGATGGACTGGCACCCCGTCCAGGGTGTTACTGTGTGCCTTGTGCCCATTTAAAAGCTGGGATAGGCTCCAGCACTCTGCCCCCCCATTGTCCTGAATGGATAAGTGGTTAAGAAAGTGAGTGAGTGAGTGAATATTTTTGTGTGCTTAGGTGATTAAGCGGGCTGTTATGCTGGCCCACAGCTGAAGGGGTCCGGGTTCGAATCTCAGCGATGCTTTTAGCCGGCTGAGCGTCCCACATTTTTTTAAGACAGGATCTGTACCCACTCTGTTGATGACCAGAATAAAGTTACTAAATACGATTGAAAAAAAATACATATGGTCCATTATAAAACTGTCCTCAAGTCACCATGATACATGATTGTTGTGAAGCATTTTTTTAATGACCGAAAGTATAAAATCCATTTAAACAAAACATCAAACAAAAATGCTGATCAAAGAGCTGCATTATTAAATTAAATTAATTCAAACAAAAGACAAAAAAGAAAATTCAATCCAATAGAAAATCCAAATAAATGTAATACATCAAAGGAACAATATACAATAAAAGTTTCCAATTGAAGAACGGGTTGAATGGGTACTTTGTGATTTACAGTTATTCATTCAATCACTGACAGACAGAGGCTTTATGCAGTACGGCACCAGATAAAAGGATTCTGCGCCATGGGCTGTTGGCATCAATCTAGAAAGCAGAAAAAGCTCCCAGTGCTGCCGAGCTATTATGTATTTTACTATGTGCAAGCCTGTAAAACTGGTCTTAGATCAGTGTTGTGCCAGGAGCTTTCCCTAAGCCCACCGTGGTTATCAGAACCCCGGGAAATAAAGGTAACCCGCCCCCTTGGCACAGCATCAGAGATCTCTGAGCCTCGGCTCACAATGGCATTCCCTGGCACAGCATGGCCACCTGCGCCTGGAGCTCTTCAGATGGGAGGAAGGGAGAGGAAGACGCAGTGGGGGAGGGAGATGAAGATGGGTGGATCCATCTCCTGCTGCTGCCCTGCCAGAGTGCCTGTGGGGCACTGAGTGCAAGCCAAACTTGCCTTGATGGAATTTTACAGTCACTGAGGTGCATTAAAAATAAAGAAAAACGTCGTAGGATTTCTTCTGGGCGGCACGGTGGCTAAGTGGGTAGCACTGTCGCCCCACAGCAAGAAGGTCCTGGGTTTGACAGTCAATGAGGTGCATTAAAAATAAAGAAAGACGTTGTAGGATTTCTTCTGTATGTTGGATTTAAAATACACTAGATGGCCAAACGTATTTGGACACCTGACCATGAGCATGTTGGACATCCCATTTCCAAAACAAATGGTTTTAAATTGAAGTGACTTTTTAGCTATAGCAACAGCCATTTCTGAGGAGGCTTCTCACAAGTCTTTAAAATATGTCTGTGGGAATTTGTGTCTATTCAGTCAAAACAGCGCTTGTATGGCTGGGCACTATGCTGGTCAAGAAAGCCTCAATTCCAGTATTCTAGTTCATTCCAAAGCTGTTTAGTGGAGTATTAATTTTAATGTTAATTAATTTAAATATTAATATTGATTTGGTTAAAGCCATTTACATTTATGACATGTCCTTGTAACTCCTCCTTGTAATCATTACAAATATAGCTGGTGACTTCTCTCCGCCCATGTAATTAGGAGCAGTTTTATTGCATTTAATAAAACATACATTGAATAGTCATCTTTTTCCAAGGTCATCTGACAAAGACGATCATCTGTAATCCAGGAACCACAAAAAAAAATTAACCATACACTGATCAGCCATAACATTAAACCACCTCCTTGTTTCTATACGTACTGTGCATTTTATCAGCTCCACTTACCATATAGAAGTCCATCTGTTTCTCTACATACTTTTTAAACCTGCTTTTTGGTCAGGACCCCCACAGGACCACCACAGAGCAGGTATTATTTGGGTGGTGGATCATTCTCAGCACTGCAGTGCTGGTATGAGTGGATCAGACACAGCAGCGCTGCTGGAGTTTTTTAATTACCGTGTCCACTCACTGTCCACTCTATTAGACACTCCTACCTAGTTGTCCTCCTTGTAGATGTAAAGTCAGAGACGATCGCTCATCTATTTCTGCTGTTTGAGTTGGTCATCTTCTAGACCTTCATCAGTGGTCACAGGACGCTGACCACAGGGCGCTGTTGGCTGGATATATTTTTGTTTGGTGGACTATTCTCAGTCCAGCAGTGACAGTGAGGTGTTTAAAAACTCCAGCAGTGCTGCTGTGTCTGATCCACTCATACCAGCACAACACACACTAACACACCACCACCATGTTAGTGTTACTGCAGTGCTGAGAATGATCCACCACCCAAATAACACCTACTCTGTAGTGGTCCTGTGAGAGTCCTGACCATTGAAGAACAGCATGAAAGGGGGCTAACAAAGCATGTAGAGAAACAGTAATTGTAGAACTACAAAGTGCTTCTATTTGGTAAGTGGAGCTGATAAAATGAACAGTAAGTGTAGAAACAAGTGAGTGGTTTTAATGTTATGGCTGATCAGCCTCTAAGCCAATAGTGATGGTAGTACCCATCTTCCAGTAGCTTTTAAATTCTAACAGACCTGTTTTTAGTGACACCTTTAAGCTGCACAATGTGTTTTTCTTTTGCAAAAGACAGACTGTTCCATGTACTTTTTAATAAGTGTATGACTGCACAGTTGATCCTGGAGTCCTGTGTTTTTAATGAGCACACCTCTCTCCCAGGACTGTACACCTACCCCAGGAGATCTAGCATGTAATTACCCCAGAATTCCCAAGATGCACTAAGGGCATGTAATGTCAGTAGGCACTGTTGGAGGGCTGGTACAGTGGAAACGACTGCAGAGAGAGGTGGTGTGTATGTGTGAGTGTGAGCTCAGCTGATACACAGCTGCAGTGTGTTAGCACATAACTGCTGACAAATTAAAACAACAAGCACAGAAACGGAGGAAGAGACAGTAAAGGTATTCAAAAGAACCAACTAGAACCTTTTTTTCACTGTAAGGTTGAACAGTTGTTTGTGCTGGTGAAGATTGTTAAAAAAATTTATTTATATTTAGGATTAATATTTAATTGTAGAAGTTTGGACACCCCTGATCAAAAAAGCTAGTGAACTGTCAACAGGAAACTATATAAAGTAAACATATTTCTCAGCACCTTGAGCTATAACACAAGTTTAAAAGTGAAACAGTGAGGAAAATCCAGCTAAACATACAGTAGATGTATGTGGACGCTTTCGGAGTGGATTTGAGGGTTATTCCACACAAATGCTGTTTCCTCTCATATTTGCACTTTGATGACGTGGCAGTTTGCGTTAAGGCTCACGGTAAGTGCCCTGTACTTGTGCCCTTGTTGCTGCCTTGTTCCTGGTGTTTTCAGGGTAGTTTTTAGATCCATGTATAAATAATATTGGAACATACACAGACACACACACACACATTATTTAATGAAATGTGACACAATGCATGTACACCTATGATTTCAGATGTACACTTAATTACTTCCCACTATGTTGGTGCTGATCTGAGGAAATCAGATTTCCATTAGTAGCATACTCACTACAGATTAGGACTCACATGTAAAACGCAAACATTTGCATAAATGTTCTGGTTTGACAAAAGTACAATTGACAACATGAAGCGTACACATCAGCGTCACTCCAGTCCGGTAACAGAAACTCAGCTCTGTATTGCACTGTCATTGACAGACTACACTAATGACTCAGTGCTTAACAATGGTAGCGCACAATGCAACCCAACACTTGTTACCGGCCCCATTGTGTATGTGTGTATGTGTAAGTATGAGCATGTGTCACTGTTGGACAGGGTAAGTGTGTGTCAGGCCCAGTCGATATGCCCAGGCCAGCGAAACCAGTGAGAGTTCCCTGTGGAGGACTGGAGCAGTTTGGGAGGAGAAACAGATGGCAGGCATTCGAGTGGTACTCCTCCCCCACTCTCCGTCGGGGACCAGAGAGCAGGGGCAATTAGCGTGGTAGATAGGAAGGAGGGAGGTAGAAGTCACCAAGGTCTACTCTATCATACTCTTTATGATTCTCCACCCCCCCCCCCCATCCATGTATCCATTGGATCCATGTATAAATAATATCGGAACGTACACAGACACACACACACATTCTTTTTATGTAAATCTTCTTTATGCATTTTCTCCCCCTTTTGCGAGTCCAATTGCCAGATTGCATCATGCTTCCTCACCACCAATGCCGATCCCTGCTCTGATTGAGGAGAGCAAAGCTAACCCACGCCCCCTCCGACACATGGGCAGCATGCCGTATGCATCTTATCACCTGCACTTTGACGAGCGCAGTGCAGCTCAGCACTATGTACGGAGAGACACACCCTGAGAGCACTCTTTTCTCATCTCTGTGCAGGCGCCATCAATCAGCCAGCAGAGGTCGTAATTGCACCAGTCATGGGAGAGAGACCCCATCCGGCTTAGTCCCGCCCATATCTGAACAACAGGCCAATCGTTGTTCATGTGGCTGCTCAGCCTTAGACGGTAGGCAGAGCTGAGATTCAATACGATGTATTCGAGATCCCAGCTCTGGTTCCAGCATGTGTTTTTACCGTTGCGCCACCTGAGCGGCCACACACACACATTCTTAATGAAATCGGACCACCTGACCTCCTCGACTTTATGCTGTAAGATGTATGAGCATGAAATTAATTGAAAACTAGATACATCTGCTCACATCTAATCTTCTTTTCATCCCTTCATTATTTCCTTTATATCTTCCTCCCCTCTGCCATTCCCTTGTTGTATAGACTTAATGATTAGGTTAATCAGACTAATTAAATCCATACTGCAGTGCGTCTCCGTCAGGGAGCGCATACTAGCCATCACTCCCTAGACTCTGGATTTGCTCTCAGCTACAAAAATTGGTACATCAACTATAATCTATTGCTCTACGTACAGAAATGCACACACTGAGCCATTCTGTGTACATTGATTCCTTTTTCGGTTATGCCTGGGTCGTCAAGGGTGGTGAGGGGGCTGAGACGGGGAGTCACAGAGGACTTCTGTTTCTAAGAGGACTTTCTCCATCTTCTCTTTTCAGATTTTTCCAGTGAACCTGAAGCATTGACGCAAAAAAGGAGATCCTCTACCCCCACCCCCGCCCCACACACACTCACACATACACGTGTACACAGTCACACATTAATGTTTACACACAACCTCATGCATCTACCCATATGCACACACACACACACACACACACTCATACACATGCCATCAGTGGTATGGCAGACTGCCTGTCTCCACAGGCTGCTTGATAGCTCTAAGGGTCTTTTCAGTAAACTAGACTTGGCCACATGTAACCAGAGCGCCAGTGTTTATGCCCCTCCACACACTCTCAGCTGCTAATTGAAACACCTCTTTTTCCATACGATATTGTAAACTGTGTGTCTTTGTGTGCCACTCTGAGGGCCTTCTGTTTGCCCGTGTGTGTGTGTGTGTGTGTGTGTGTGTGTGCATGTACATGGAAAAAATCAAGCAGTATTTAAGAGTGGGAAATACAAACAGACGTGTGTTGTAGAATTTACTCTTTATAATGGTGACATAAATCAGCAGAGATATTAATCTGACTCTGCATGCATGCATACATGCACGTACAGTGTAGGAAAACCAGCATGTAACCACTTTTTGTTATTTATTATACTGTAGATAGATTTTGCTGCATATAATATATCTGCTTCAATTTAACATCATGTACGTTTGGTTATAAATATAAACAAAAATGTGTCTTTAATAGCATAAACAAATATATGGTTTCATTTGTTTTATTATTTAATTTAGATGATTTAACACTGCTTTTTACTGGTCATGATTGCAGTGGTTTCATCTTCCTCTGAATCATTTAGACATGATGCCAATACCCCATTTCTGCCCCCCACATTTTTTGATAATATACATTAACATCAATGAGTTAAAAAAAAACATCAACAACAAGTTCTCTTGACAAATGTCAATGTGCACTATTGTTCAACCCCTAGCCTCAGTACTTGGTGGAACATCCTTTTCCCTTGAATACCTCTAACATGAGATTTTGGTCCTAAAAAGCTTCTATCACATCTCATGTGCACCATTTGCTCATTCTTCTAATGCAAAAGCCAATTCTTCTAATGCAAGTCAATGAGGTTTAACGTCAAAGTGAAATGTGTTTCTGCATATGATTGTTGCCTGGCTTGATGTAGTGGTGGACTGTGTTAAGTGACAACAGTTTTCTGAAGTACTCCTGAGCCCACGAGGCTATATTTATCACAATAGCATGACTGTTTCTCACACACTGTTGTCTGAGAGCTAGACATGCATTTTCAGTAGTAGTTTCTGTTCTGACCCTACACTGACTGAGATTTCTCCAGATTCCTTATATTCTTTCATAATATTATGTAAGGTAGATGGTGAGAGACCTAAATTATTTGCATTCTAATTGCGAACTGATTGACAATTCTCTCATGAAATTTAGAACACAGTGGTGAACCACGACCCATCATTGCTGATATAGACTGAGCTGGTGTTGGTCCTCATTTTATAGCCGATAAAGATTTCCTCATCTGCTACTAATTCAACTGCTCATTATGAAGTGTTGCTAAACACGGTGCCTCCCATATTCTATTGACTTTATTTTGTATCTTCGAGTTAGTTACATGCATCAAATTCTAAATGTGTTTATATTTACAAAGTACAATTAAGTTGATCAGTAAAAACAATGGAAATCTATTATTTCTACTGTAGTTAAATAAAAATTCAAGAGAATTAACAAATAACAACATCTTTTCATTAATTAATTAAATTTAATTTAGGGTTAATAGTGTAATAAACATGGTAATAAACACTCACTTTCTTAACCGCTTATCCAATCAGGGTCGCTGGGGGGAAGGGGTGCTGGAGCCTATCCCAGCTTTTTAATGGGTGCAAGGCACACAGTAACACCCTGTCCAGCCAGTCCATCGCAGGGCAGACACACATACACAAACACACACACTCATACACACACCTATCCACCTATAGGGCAATTCAGTGTCTCCAATTAACCTGACTGCATGTTTTTGGACTGTGGGAGGAAACCAGAGCTCAGAGTGTGTTTCATATACTACAGTGTTATTATTTTAGCCATAATCATGCATTCCTAATCCTAACAACGACAGGAAAACAAGGATTTGGTGCATTAACTTACAGGTTGATTAATTGACATCAGTGGAGGCAAAAAAAATGACAAACAAGGTCTAGTTTGTTTGAATATTCTCTGAATTTACAGCAGCATTTACTAATGGCTCTTGAAAGGGTAAGGTATGCTCTTTACATAATTAAACCATCATTGATTATGCTAATGTATCTTGAACATTTATCTTAGCCTTTGATACATTCTCCAGCACGTGGCATCTCGATATCAGCAACATGCAATGAAAACAGGACACTGATAGCTTCATGAAATCAATAACCACTTCCTGGTCTAGACTAACAGACAATTTCCCGTTTTACAGGGAAACAGGGACACCAGAAAGCAGGGAGCCTACCAGAATAGCATCTCTGGAGAAGATGGGTGGGTACAGCATAGCCAGAATCAATATTGTGATCAATCCCTAAGGCATGTAAGTGATGGATGTGACAGCACCGGGGCAGCGAGTTCAGTGCTGAGGCAGGGGATAGCGGACAAGGGGAGAGGAAATGGTGAGAGGGGTGGATAGAGAAGATGACTGATAAGAATGTCAGTACTGCATCACCTTGGCAACAGCTCTGTTTTGAGGGTCACGACAGACGCAAAATTGGGGCGAGACAGCATGCTGAGATGAGGAGTTACTTGAGTTTCTCCCCTAACAATCTGAGGTAAATAATGTCACAAACATTTGCAGCATTTATTTAAAGAGATTTGAGTTATTTTACATTTTCAGCATTTAGCAGACGCTTTTATCCAAAGCGACTTACACAATGAGCAATTGAGGGTTAAGGGCCTTGCTCAGGGACCCAACAGTGGCAACTTGGTGGTGGCGGGGCTTGAACCGGCAACCTTCTGTTTACTAGTCCAGTACCTTAACCACTGAGCTATCACTGGCCCCTATCACTGAGTTATGACTGATACAACACAAGCAATGTTAACTGGTTTGGTCTAGATACACTGTGGACGTGCAGGCAAAATGTTTTTAATTTTTTGATTTTGATGACGTTCCCTAAAGGCCAGTGGTTCGGATATCTTAATTGGGTCATTCTTGGGATTGGGTGCCATTTGGACCTTAAAACTTTTTTTTGTTTGTTTTTCATGTTTTATTATAAAAAGGACATGTTAAACTTGTCCAAACTAATAAGCTCAAGCACACAAACTGTAGGTTTTATTAAAACATTTTAGGCAGTCTCTGACCCAGGATGTCCACCCTGTTACAAATGCATAACTGTTGTGTTTTTGTCTCTCAGCTGCACTTTCTTTAAAGGATGCTACATAATATCAATATTTCTGTTATTATTATAACCAAACTAAATAATTAAGCTATATAAATATACATACACACTGTGACGTTCACCCTGTTACGTATTAGGTTGTAACAGGGTGGACCATAACAGGGTGGACATTCTGACAAAAAATTAGCCATTAGCTAGTGAGTGAGCAAAACCATGCTAGCATAAAAGTGAATTCAGACAAATAATTATCTGCTTTTTAGTATGATTATTCTTAAAATTATGAAATCATATTGCTTTTTCTCATATATCCCATAACAAGACTTTTAGGATAAAATGTGAAGAAAAAAAACGAGTTAGCCACTCATCTTCTACACTTGTTTTCCCTCCAAAAAGATCATGTGAGTTCCATGAAATGATGTCAGTATGCAAAACAGTTCTTCATTTTAAGAGACAGTAGTAAGAAATAACAGGGTGGACATCAACTTGAGGGACGTGTGAAAAACCCTTATAATCAGCAATAAAATGAAACTCATAAAGAAAAAAAAAATCCAAGGTTTAGAGGGACTTAAGCAAAACCTTTTAAACAGTATTGAAAGACTGATATATTTTCATGATTAAACCTCATATATCATCACTAAATCAGAATGTACAGCACTGGGGACATGGGAAAACCTCTGGTACCTAAGAGATAAAAACAGTGTAAAATGTATACAGTCAGTGTAAAATGTATACAGGGGGGGGGGTAGAAAACATTGTGTTTAGTATTTGAAAGTGTTAATTATTTCAGTAAGATGTTTAGAAATTGTATTGTTTAAAATTTACTTAATAAATACAATGATCAGTACTGGGGACACAAAAGGATTGTAGGAATGACCCAATTCTGACAAAGCTCAGTTAACCCCAAAATGCAAAATATGTCGCTGTTCAGTACTAAGTCAGGAAATGCTACCAATGTATGTTATAATTTGAAAAAACACCACCCAGTCGAGCACACAGAAAGTGTGGCTAAAATGGCTAAAGGCATGATGCCTATTTGTACGGTGGAGAAAGAGCTTTCAAAAACCTCCCGAAAGTACATGACTTAAGGTACCAACAAGTCTGGTTTATTTGACTATTTGTGTTGCTTTATGTTCATATAATAAATATTAAATATTTTAAAACAGTACTATTTGATTTCTATTCTTTAAAAACTGTGACAGTATTGCCAAAATCTTTATCGTGTTAATTATCAATATTGATCAATATAGAAAAAAATATCGTGACAACATTTTTGGCCATATCGCCCAGGTCTAGCTGGAACACAACAAAATGTTTATTTTGTCCTATCGTTGCATTTTGTTCACTGGTTTATAACATTTGTTTTTTCTAAATAAGGCATTTATCTACATCAGAGAAAGATTAAGTACATTTTCTGGCTGATATTGGGGTATGACTACATTTGAAGAATTCTAGCAGTCATGTTTTCTTTGATTTAGCACTTTAGTCAGAATCCAAGAAGTTATTTTCATCTGTTTCACAATTATATTGTTAGAAGAAGAAGTATATCAGGGTGTGTATCAAGGTGCAGGGTCAGCCATTGTACAGCGCCCCTGGAGCAGACAGGGTTGAGGGCCTTGCCCAAGGACCCAACAGTGGCTGCATAGCAGAGCCTGGATTTGAACCAGCAATCTTCCAACTGATAGCCCAAAGCTGTACGAACTAGGCTACCACTTTAAGTAGGAGGTATCTGCTCTTTCATTTTAACTGGCACTAACAGCAAGTGAAAGGAAGGAATTTGGAGGAGAAAGGATGTAAGGTCAGGTGAGTGCATTGATTGTTCTGTCTTTCTCTGGCTCCCCAAATCACACCTCAAAAAAAAAAAAAGAAAGAACCATCAATAGCTTTTCTGTAAGCATACACTAAATCTCCAGAATGTTCCAGCTGTGTAAATGCAGGCCTGCTTAGTTATTCAAGGAAGATCTTTAAATCCTATTACCACCCTTGTTGTGCTGGGCTTTAGGCTTTTATTCGAGCTGCTGAAATGGCAGGTGGTAGGTCAAGAAAGGATTTTGAGGAATGTAGAAAATTTTAAAGGATTACTACATTGTTTATCAAGGCAGATGTGCCTGTAGTTTTTGTATGTACAGAGAAGCCCCAGTTGCTTTAAAATCATCTCGGCATCTTAGCTTCTCCATGTGTCATTTTTCTGTACCACTGCTTGACAAAACCTAGTTTAAGTTCTGTAATGACGTAACAAAGAAGTGGTCATTATGGTTTAATAATAATAAGAAAAATACAGTAAAAGCTTATCACCTCATCTGCAATATACTCTTATGTATCAACGGCAGCAACACATCATTGCTTTATATCACACAGTTAACCTCAAGCTTGTGCTTTATTACTTTTATAGCACAAAAAAAGATCCCAGCACATAAACCTGAGTGAGACCAACTCTATCTGAGAGTTTCTAGCATATGTCATTAAGTGATTCACTTAGTCAAAGTCAAAGTTTGCTTTATTGTCAATACTGCAATATGTACAGGACATACAGAGGATTGAAATTATGTTACTCTCAGACCCATAGTGCAACACTAAACATTAAATAAACAAACATTAAACCTAAAATATATGAATAATATTAACATTAAATAAACATACTAAAGCGCAAACAAATATATTTACACTGAAACTTAAAATATGAAAAACATAGGTCTTAAATATGAAAATATTTAAAAAAAAAGGTCCCGATATTAACAACTGAGACAGTAAAGTGACAATGCAGATTAAAGTCTTTGGGTATGACCAGTGCAATTATAACAGCAGTACAAATTGGATGAGCTATTGACAGGGGATGTAAGGTTCAGTATTCATGGCGGGTAAGGGTGTCCTGAAATGTGCGTTCAGGATCCAAAGTTAGTTAAAACAGAAAGAGAGTTGAGCATCCTGACGGCCTGGTGGATGGAGCTGTGTCTCTCAGTCGGCTGGTTTTGGCCCGGAGACTCCGCAGTCTCCTTCCTGATGGCAGCAGACTGAAGAAGCTGTGTAGACACTAGGCACTCAAGTCAGGAAGCGAGGGTAAGGGCCTTGCTCAAGCTTAAATCGTGTGTATTAAAAAGGGTAAAGATTTGAACTTCTGCTGAGCAATAGGCATCCAGGACAGAAAAAAAACTCCACTGTAGATTATCCAGAGAACAAAACTGCATTGTTGATAGATACAGGCAGGCAAACAGGAATGCCAGCTTTCAGATTTATAAAATAGAGCTGGGCAGTTCCTGAATCACCCGGGTTAGTGATTCAAATGTTCATACTGAATCAGGAGTCACGAGTCCGAGGTCTCAATTAACCAGGATCCTGTGAGTCCTCTGACTGGCTGTCACTAAGTACACAAGGAGAGCGATCAGGCTCACTGGAAACACCACGGACTCAGGTGATTTGGCTAAACCGGCTACACTCCAGTCTGTGAATCTAAGTAATAAGTTAAATATTCCAATACACAAGCGGTTAAACACACTGGTGTTTGTTATGTGGCTGATTTTATGCACATGCTATTATTATTATTATCAGTAGTAGTGGTATAGATTAGTAATGCAAACATGCAAGCAAAACAACAACAAAATATAGTTATATTATTATTAAAATGCCAATGCTTACAGGCTACTTTAGGACTGTACCACTTATGGAGTATCATAGCCCTTCCCCCATGGTAATGTATTGACTGTTTGTTTTGGTGCCACTGTGGCTGCCTGACTGGGTCAAGTTATCATGGCAATTTGTTGTTGAACCCTTGACCCATTAATATACCCATCTGATTGGTAGGTGAGTCCACCCCCCTCTCCCCCTCATTGTGCCTATCCTTCATAGTCCATTTGTTATTATTTGTGTTTGTTTTTTGGTGTGGAATTAAAATTAAAGTTAAAATTTAAAATAAACATCTGTAACCTGTGGATCCTTACAGTTTTATTTTTTCCTCCCAATCTAGTCATGTTCAATTACCTGATTGCATTGTGCTTCTTCTCTATTGCTGCTGAGCTCCACTTTTGACCAAGAAGAGCCGTGACTAACACACACCCCCTTCGACACATGTGCAGTAACCAACTGCATCTTTTTACCTGTACGAGACGAGTTCATATAGGGCTCAGTCTCGCGTACGGAGAGTCATGCACTGATCTGCATTATCCCTCACCTCTGATGGATGAGCCAATCATGGTCCATGTAGGCACCCATCTCAGTAATAGAGCTGTGATTCCAACCTACAAGTTCGAGATGTCAGCTCTGGTGTGCTAGTGTGTGTTTCACAGCTGCATCACAAAAGCCTTGTTGAGGTACACGTAAACCTAGATGGACATTGTTGGTATCAGCTCCCGAAGCATGTTATCTTGTAACAAGACACAGTCCTCTTTGACTGTGACGTTCTAATAACATCAAATGTCTATCATTCTGTTTCAATTTAGGAAAAGCAATACCACCAGCAAGCATCAGAATCAATAACAGAGCACCACAGCTGGACGTGTAGTGTTTACTACTACAGTCATGGGGATTTTTACTCTAGAGGCACAGTTACCACATTCAGAAGAAGTCAGCTGATTCTGTGCAAACACATTATCATATTGCTGTACCAAAAACAACAGAAGTTTTAGATGCTTTTCCAGACTAACACACAGCTAATATGGAAACCAGAGTAAAACCAGAATATCTCACTGCTATGACCATGGCTCAGAATTCCTTTCTCATGTGTAAATAAATAATTCACTTGTATAGTCTAGGCTTCATAGAGACGTGACTTCAAAGGCTGTAATCTTTGATCCTAACATTAAAGATTTCCAGGAAAATGCCTGAGCAAAATGTGAGGAATTTCATCTTGGATTCATGCCACGGTGCTCTGATCTGTGCTCTGTCCAGTGTGTGGGTAAAATGTCTGTGTATGAGGTGCCTGGAACACCAAGACAAAATGTTACAATTTAGTTGTATAGGTAATTAATGCTGCTTATACACGATCAGCCATAACATTAAAACCACCTCCTTGTTTCTATACTCACTGTCCATTTTATCAGCTCCACTTACCATATAGAAGCACTTTGTAGTTCTACAATTACTGACTGTAGTCCATCTGTTTCTCTGCATGCTTTGCCCCCTTTCATGCTGTTCTTCAATGGTCAGGACTCTCACAGGACCACTACAGAGTAGGTATCATTTAGGAGGTGGATCATTCTCAGCACTGCAGTGACACTGACATGGTGGTGGTGTGTTAGTGTGTGTTGTGCTGGTATGAGTGGATCAGACACAGCAGCACTGATGGAGTTTTTAAACACCTCACTGTCACTGCTGGACTGAGAATAGTCCACCAACCAAAAATATATCCAGCCAACAGCGCCCCGTGGGCATCCTGTGACCACTGATGAAGGTCTAGAAGATGACCAACTCAAACATCAGCAATAGATGAGCGATCGTCTCTGACTTTACATCTACAAGGTGGACCAACCAGGTAGGAGTGTCCAATAGAGTGGACAGAGAGTGGACATGGTATTTAAAAACTCCAGCAGCGCTGCTGTGTCTGATCCACTCATACCAGCACAACACACACCAACACACCACCACCACGTCAGTGTCACTGCAGTGCTGAGAATGATCCACCACCTAAATAATACCTGCTCTGTGGTGGTCCTGACCATTGAAGAACAGGGTTAAAGCAGGCTAAAAAAGTAGAGAAATAGATGGACTACTATAAAAGAGAAATAGATGGACTACAGTCAGTAATTGTAGAACTACAACGTGCTCCTAGGGACAGTGGTAGCCTAGTGGGTAGAGCTTTGGGCTATCAACGGAAGATTGGTGGTTCAAATCCAGGCTCTACTATGCAGCCACTGTTGGGTCCTTGAGCAAGGCCCTTAACCCTGTCTGCTCCAGGGGCGCCGTAAGGTGGCTGACCCTGCGCTCTGACCCCAGCTCCCAAAAACAAGCTGGGATATGCGAAGAAAGAATTTCATTGTACTGTACAACTGTATATGTACAGTATATATGACAAATAAAGTATATCTTCTTCTTCTTCTATATGGTAAGTGGAGCTGATAAAATGGACAGTGAGTGTAGATACAAGGAGGTGGTTTTAATGTTATGGCTGATCAGTGTAAGTTAGGATACGTTGTTTTACAGGGTTTCAGCAGTTGTGTTAGACTGTTGTCTATTTGTACTAGAATAAGGACATTTTTATTAAGGAAACACTTCTGTAGATCACTCTGAGTAAAATCATCTGCTAAATGCTGTACATGTTAATGTAAAAAGAAGTGTTGATGATCTGTTGTTGGTAGTTTGGTCACCATTATTTTGCCCTTGCAGCTGCCTGTCAGCACCAGCTCAGCAATGTAAATTGGTATTGATGGCTGGCTGTGATAGAGTTTTCTAATTGGCTTTTTAGTCTACGGTATCAGCAGGATCTTGAGAAGAGAAATCAAATTAGCAAAGCAAGTAAAACAACACTATCATGAGGGCAGACACAAAGTATTGTATCTATTTTTGCAATTGTTGGTCATATGCTTATATATATATTTTTTTTAATTCTATTTTAACATTTACATTTTCGGCATTTAGCAGACACTTTTATTCAAAGTAACTTACAGTACTGTGACAGTATATTGTCTAAGCAATTGAGAGTTAAGGGCCTTGCTCAAGGGCCCATCAGTGACAATCTGGCAGTGATGGGGCTTAAACCAGCAACCTTTTAATTACTAGTCCAGTACCCTAACCGGTAGACTACAATATGCTTTTTTCCCATTTTCTCCCAATCTAGTCCAATTACCCAGTCATATCTGCTCTACTGCTGCAGACCGAGACCCTGACCGAGGATGGGTGTACCTAATACATGCCCCCTCCAACAAGTGTGCAGTAATAAACTGTATCTTTTCACCTGCACGAGGCTGGAGGTATCACATCCATAGAGCCACGCACTGCTATCAATTATTTCTGGTCTCTGTGCAGACGCCTTTGTCCAGCCAGCATAGGCTCTTGCAATTAGTACTCTCTTTAGCGTACTCTCCCTTAGATGTAGCCAATCATGTCTGGTAGGTACCTGTCTGGTCGATAGCAGAGCCAAGATTCAAACTCAAGAGATCGAGACCCTCAGCAGTGCTGGACTTGCGAATTAGACAGCAGCGCTACCCAAACACCCTCTTGGTTTTGTTCTAAAACCACCAGAACCTTGACCAATATGAAAAAGGGCTGGCAGGAATCTCTCTTGATGGCAAATAAAAAGTAATGACTTATATGATACTTGAATTATGGGTGCTTAGGAGGCACAGCAGTATCACACCGTAGCCCACCACAGCAAGATCTAGGTTCTAGTATCAGTGGTGCCACCTGCTTTGTTAAGCAGACACATGTCTGCACAAAGGAGGAAAGGCCAGATGTATAATACACTGATCATAAATGTGATTCTCTGTATGAATTAGGGTTGTCTTTAATAATTTGCCACTGGCTGGTGTAAAAAGTGGTAGCTGGCAGAAAAGGTGCTGTGTAAGCAAACAAAGGCCCTAAATGCCAGAAAAAAAGAGGGAAATTAGAAAAAATGGAAAAAAAAAACCATTGAGATTTTAAGATTTTCAGGTTTTACCATGAACTATCAATCATGTATGAATCTGCCCATTTTTGTATTCTATAATATGGTTTACCCACTTAATTTCTGGCTGAAATTGCCTGTTGTAAGTCATTCAGGAGAGCATGGGCCCTGCACAAGAAAAGGTCAGGTGGAATAATAAGCTCCCTCCTCCACCCATTGCTTGATAGGGTGAGGAAACTTCTTCACCAGTGAAGCTGACTAAGATTTATGAAAGGAAAGCTGGTCTTGGATCATCATTCCCCCATGTAATCTAGATCCAGTGACCCCCTTAAACCCAGAGTAATAAGCAGGGTAGAAAGAAGCAAGTAATACAGCCCAAACAGGTTGATGCTCTCATCCTGAGGGTTAAACTGAGGTCAAGTCTTTGAGATTTGGGAGGAGATGAGCTAAGGACAATGTAGACCCTAGGAGGAATGATCACAAATGGCAGACTGCGAGCAATTAAGGGGACACTGGAAAGTCAGCTTTTGGGAATAAGGAAGGTGAAATTGCCAGGCATATCGCTAACCCATAGTTCTCTGGACTGTCTTAATTTCAGGTTTTTTATATCACTGTGATCCTATAGAAAATGCCAATAGATTAATGTGGTTCCGAGACACTGTATAATCAAAAGTATTAGATGTTGAGACAGCGATGTCGGACGAGAAGGCCAGCTCATAATCTTTTAATTTATCCCAATTTATTAGCACACTTAAGTAAGTTGGATGCTAAGTGACCCAAGATGTTAGTATTCCTCTGAAAGGGGCTGAATAAAAATTCTTGTTAAAAATGTTATCAGTAAAATATGCATAGTATCTGTCATGGCATAGGGGTGCACCAGTGCCCATATGAGTCTTGCATTTGTGTAAAGGTACCACTGATATGGAGGCATTTGTTGGGAATTTAAATAGACATATGCTGCAATCAAGGCAATACCTTTTTATGGGAAGTCAGTGCTTCAAAATTTCAGCAAGACAACTGCAGGCCTCATTCTGCTCACAGTACAGACACAGACTGCTTGTGCTTGACTGTCCTGCCTGCGGTTTTCATATTTATTTATTAGGATTTTAATGTCATGTTTTTTACACTTTGGTTACATTCATGACAGGAAACGGTAGTTACTCATTACACAAGGTTCATCAGTTCTCAAGGTTATATCAAACACAGTCATGGGCAATTTAGTGTCTCCAATTCATCTCACTTGCATGTCTTGGGACTGTGGGAGGAAACCCACGCAGACACGGGGAGAACATACAAACACACAGATCGAACCCAGGACCTTCCTGTGGTGAGGCGACAGTGCTACCCACTTAGCCACCGTGCCGCCCCTTTGGTTACATTCATGACAGGACACGTGATTACTGGTTACACAAGATTTATCAGTTTAGTGGGCGCAAGGTACACAGTGTCAGCCTGGACGGGGCGCCAGTCCATCGTAGGGCACACACACACACACACACACACACACACACACACACTCATTCACCTATAGGGAAATTCAGTGTCTCCAATTAACCTTACTGCATGTTTTTGGACTGTGGGAGGAAACCGGAGCTCCTGGAGGAAACCCACACAGACTCAGGGAGAACATGCAAACTCTGCACAAAAAGGACCAAGACCTTCTTGCTGTGAGGCAACAGTGCTACCCACCGAGCCACCGTGCCGCCCTTTGATGTATTCTGTTTTTCTTTTTTATTACTAGTATTGCTTCAGTCTTTTTTAATTGTTCTTAATTCTTAATTCTAATAAAGGTGTACAGAATGTCTCAGAAAGGGGCTTTGAACATGGGACTGAATTTTCCTCATCTCTTACTTCACTTTTTCGAAGAGAGAAGGAATGTGTCATTTATACTAATAATCGTCTGTTATTTTGGTGATGGAGCGAGGGGTGGAACAGGAGGGTTGGGTTGGGACAGTCATATCACTACAGTGCCCTATTTGGTCAGCGGGGTTTCAGTCTGTGTGTATATGTCAGTCTAAGAGGAGAGAGGAGCTGGGAAAGGAAACATGTCCTTTCTTGGTTGGGATGGTTGGGAATGGAAATATGATGAAGACACACAGGGAATGTCATTATGGTGGTGGTTTATTGTCTGACCGCCAGCGTTCCTGGAAAAGAAAATTCCTAGAAGAATAAACAAATGTTCACTTTCTTTTGGTGCAGAGAACTTTATGCTTTGAATGAATATACACTGGTTAGCCATAACATTAAAACCACCTCCTCGTTTCTACACTCACTGTCCATTTTATCAGCTCCACTTACCATATAGAAGAACTTCGTAGTTCTACAATTACTGACTGTAGTCCGTCTGTTTCTCTGCATGCTTTGTTAGCCCCCTTTCATGCTGTCATTCGATGGTCAGGACTCTCCCTGGACCACTACAGAGCTGGTATTATTTAGGTGGTGGATGATTCTCAGCACTGCAGTGACACTGACATGGTGGTGGTGTGTTAGTGTGTGTTGTGCTGGTATGAGCGGATCAGACACAGCAGCGCTGCTGGAGTTTTTAAACACCTCACTGTCACTGCTGGACTGAGAATAGTCCACCAACCAAAAATATATCCAGCCAACAGCACCCCGTGGGCAGCGTCCTGTGATCACTGATGAAGGTCTAGAAGATGACCAACTCAAACAGCAGCAATAGATGAGCGATCGTCTCTGACTTTACATCTACAAGGTGGACCAACTAGGTAAGGGGTGTTTAATAGAGTGGACAGTGAGTGGACACAATGTTTAAAAACTCCAGTAGCGCTGCTGTGTCTGATCCACTTATACCAGCAAAACACACACTAACACACCACCACCATGTCAGTGTCACTGCAGTGCTGAGAATGACCCACCACCTAAATAATAAAAAGTGTTTTATGGCATTTGCAGCAAAAATGATCAAGGTAATTCTAAGATTATAAGAACTTCAAAGGATTACATTTTGTAACTATGCATTATTACTTCTAGTTCACAAAATTCCATATTTAAAGATGAGATTAATAGGCTTAAATGTGGGAAGGTTTTTGATAAGACTTCACTGGTGCTATCTACATTAATGCAGAAGTAATTGACCAGTCACTGTTGACCAAACATATTTTAGCTGATCAGCTACATTTGGGCAAATGGAAACTCATGTAAATTGGATTTTATTTTAAACCCTGGCTTTAAGGTAAATGGTTCGGGAGTTCTGTTAAGCTGAGAAAAATAGAAACGTGGGGGAGGACTGACTGAATCACAGATCTGCACTCAGCTATATTTAGTGAGCACGTGTCTCCTGTTAATCCAAACCCAGACTTTATCAGTGTGAAGGTTTTTCTGTGATGGAAAATCTTTGCCTAGGGCTTTCCTGCATGCTGCTCAACTATTCAGTTCCCACCTACTGGGCTATTTCATATTCCATCAACCCGCCATGCTGTGTTAATATTAACGGAATTAGTAATGGCTTCTACCAATGTGCCTGGCGGTCAAATACAAAGAGCGAGTGTCTGTGGAAAAAGGAGGCCTACACTAGAGATTAAATACTCATATGCTTAAAGTCATGCTTTTTTTTCTTTTTTTCTTTTTATTTGGCCTTGTCATGAGTACTTTGGATCCTAATGTGGATTTAAACCTTTCATGTGTGGCACAATTGTTATAGGCTACTGACCGACTGTTTAGTAAATATTCCAGCAATGTCTCTACGCACTGTATCTGTAGCATGTTGAATAACTACAAACTATAATATTATAAAGACCTAAACTTAGATCAGAACACAAACCCAATTCCCCAAAAAGTTGTAACTTAATGGATAACAAAAGATTTTCAGTGTTTAATGTAAATGCACATACACTGATCAGTCATAACATTAAAACCACCTCCTTTCTACACTCACTGTCCATTTTATTAGCTCCATTTACCATATAGAAGCACTTTGTAGTTCTACAATTACTGATTGTAGTCCATCTGTTTCTCTACATGCTTTTTTAGCCTGCTTTTACCCTGTTCTTCAATGATCGGGATCCTCACAGGACCACCACAGAGCAGGTATTATTTGGGTGGTGGATCATTCTCAGCACTGCAGTGACGCTGACATGGTGGTGGTGTGTTAGTGTGTGTTGTGCTGGTATGAGTGGATAACACACAGCAGCGCTGATGGAGTTTTTAAACACCTCACTGTCACTGCTGGACTGAGAATAGTCCACCAACCATGGGCAGCGTCCTGTGACCACTGATGAAGGTCTAGAAGATGACCAACTCAAACAGCAGCAATAGATGAGCAATCATCTCTGACTTTACATCTACAAGGTGGACCAACTAGGTAGGAGTGTCTAATAGAGTGGGCAGTGAGTGGACACGGTATTTAAAAACTCCAGCAGCGCTGCTGTGTCTTATCCTTTCATACCAGCACAACACACACTAACACACCACCACCATGTCAGTGTCACTGCAGTGCTGAAAATGATCCACCACCCAAATAATACCTGCTCTGTGGGGGTCCTGACCATTAAAGAACAGGGTGAAAGCAAGCTAAAAAGGTATGTAGAGAAACAGATGGACTACAGTCAGTAATTGTAGAACTTCAAAATGCTTCTATACTTTTAATGGTTTGGAAACTAAGGATGCTAATTGTTACAGTTTCTTAAGTAGAATATTTCCCCATTCCTGCATAATACTTGACTTTATCAGCTCAACAGTAAGTGCTTGCTTTTGTCTGGTTCTCCTCTTTATGATGTGGCATACATTTTTAACAGGAGACAGATCTGGCACACACACTCTGTGTCTACAATGCCATGCAATGCATAATGCCTTGCTGAAATAACCATTGACTTTCGTCATCTTGTTATTTCATATTCATATAAGCATACTTTTAGGCCTCAGCGTCAATGGTACTTTCACACATATACAAGGCGTCCATGCTGTGAAAACTGATGCCCCCCCCAGTGCCATGAGAGATGTTGGTTTTTACACCGTGGCCCTTTTTGTCAGTTCCGCACAGAATGATTTATGGATTTCTCTTTGCATAATACATTTTTAGGTTGCATTTGTTGACGCAGTTGTGGACTGTGTTAAGTGGCAAGGGTTTTCTGAAGTACTCCAGAGACCATGTGGATATATTTATCACAGGAGCATAATGGTTTCTTATGCAATATCATCTAAGAGCTTGAATGCCACACACAATTATCATTGGTTTTGGCATTCTCCAGATTCCCTGAATATGTTAACATTATTATTGTATTATACAATACAAAGTGTGGACATGACCCATCTTTTATTGCAAAGACTAAACCTTTGGTGAATCCTTATTTTACATCCAAACATGACACACTCACCTTTTACCAATTTTTCTGTTTAATGTAAAATGTTTCAATAAAGCTGTCCCAACTTTTTCTGAGTGTGTGGCAGGCATAACGTTTAAAATGACACATAGAATGACCATCTCCTTGTTTCTACACTCACTGTCCATTTTATCAGCTCCACTTACCATATAGAACTCAGCTATTGCTGCTGTTTGAGTTGGTCATCTTCTAGACCTTCATCAGTGGTCACAGGATGCTGCCCACGGGGTGCTGTTGGCTGGATATTTTTGGTTGGTGGACTATTCTCAGTTCAGCAGTGACAGTGACATGTTTAAAAACTCCAGCAGCGCTGCTGTGTCTTATCCACTCATACCAGCACAACACACACTAACACACCACCACCATGTCATTGTCACTGCAGTGCTGAGAATGAGCCACCACCCAAGTAATACCTGCGCTGTTGTGGTCCTGTGGGGGTCCTTACCAATAAAGAACAGCATGAAAGGAGGCTAAGAAAGCATGTAGAGAAACAGATGGACTACAGTCAGTAATTGTAGATCTACAAAGTACTTCTATGTGGTAAGTGGAGCTGATAAAATGGACAGTAAGTGGAGAAACAAGGAGGTGGTTTTAATGTTATGGCTGATCGGTGTATGTCTACATTTCAAGTGTAGTGTTGCTACTCGAACAGTTTAGTATTCCATGAATTAAATACTGCAATGAAATGTAAAAGTCATGAGAACGCATGTTGGAATTGTGTTGTGTGATCAGTCAGGTTGGATGCTTATGTTAATCTGCAGACGTTGGACGTTGATGCATGTATATAAAGGATCTACGCCTACCTGAGCTGCTCTCTCTGTCTGTGTTTGGGAGTGTATGCATAGACACTATGAATTATTCAGTGTGTTGCATTGCAGAATCGCCCTCCCCCCTCCCCCACCCCAAACATACACTCCATCACTCTTCACCTCACCAATTTACGGTCCTACAAATTGTCTCTTTTCTTTGTGCTGTGTTGTATAAAACGTAAAAAAAGACAGTGGTTTGTGTTTAACATGCATATAATGTTGCTGCAGGGGATTCTGGGGTGTGTGTAGTTTTCTCTCTTGGCTTCTTGCTTTTTGAAGCATGCACGTACACACTGAAGGGGCGCGGTAGACACACCATCAGGGCTCTCCCGTTCCTTTAACAGGGAGTCCCTCCCTTTTTACCGCACAGGATCAGCTCTGCATTTTCAAACCCATCACATCTTTCTGCATAGCTTCTTATTTCTGGTGCCAGATTTTGAACACACTGTACTGAACAGGCGTGTGCAGCATCTGTACAGCTGCATAAGCACCTCTGCATTTACCCTATGTGTTTTTATTGTAGTTATTTCATGACATCTTCACAGAGATTAGCTAAAATTACATATAAAACTTGTTGTTTTGAAATTGTTATTATTAGGGACATGCAGTGTTCTCGGGTGGCACAGTGGTACAGTGTGCCAGCCCTTTACTTCTGAGATCAATAAATCTGGGGTTCGAATCTTAGTCATGCTATCAGCTGGTTGGTCATCTGCGCAGACATTGTTAATGTCCAGTGTTGGCAGTTTTCAGCTAAAATAGTCTAGCCATCAGGAGGTGCACTTATCAGTGTGCTTACAGTGCCATGGGTTGCATTAGGATGGGTATCCAACATAAACTGTGCCAAGTCTGGTATGTGGACCAGATCCACTGTGGCAACCTCTAAATATGGGAGCAGGCAAAAAAAAAAAAAAAAAAGTTTTAGCATGTGCAAAAAGTTATTTCTTAGACAGTCCATCTTGTAGCTTTACAATCAGTTCAATAGCTTATACTTGTAAGGCTTAAAATTACAGTATTGTACAGGTATGGAATTCAATCTCTCAAACTCTGTCCCTCCATGAATTTGGTTATATACCAGTGGCCTATAGACATTTATATTTTTGGCAATGCAAAAAACCTTGGCAATGCATTTATAATCATTTAAGCTACAATCTGCAATAACATTGTTTTGGCTATTATGATTTGGAGACCTTTCATTGAGCAGTTTTACCACTGGTAAGGGCTGTGGTAACCCTGAGATCACTGGGTATAATGCAGGAACATTTGATCCCACCCTAGATCCCAGAAGTAGTAGGCTAGTGTTTGTAGCACGGCTATCCCAGAAATAAAATTAACCGACAACGCCACCCCTTTAAACCTGGAGGTAAGGGGAACTCCAGTCCAAAATAATAAATACACCGTCACAAAGAGAAATCAATATGACGTTCTATATTATAACAGTAAGTAGCAAAACTTATTAAAAACAATAAGATCTCCACTTGGCTTAGTATAATAATTTAGAGTATAAAAGCAACCCCAGTAGTCCACCTCTAGTCAGAACTTTTATAACGAGTACTCAAAATACACTCCAATCACAAAGTATTCCATTACACTTCAAAGTCCAACACTGCAAGACCACTACACAATTGGACATTCAATATGAATATAGTGAACAATTCCCACACACTTTAAAAATAGTCTGTGTGGGGTAAAACTAAAACTGGAGCTGCTTACTCACTTGGAAGTGGCTTTACACTGATAACCAATTTTAAAAATACAAAAAAGAAAACGCACACAAAAAAGAAAACAGGCAGAAAAGAACAGTGGCTGATGCTCTGTATTCAATCAAGTAACCTTTATCACTGCTCAGATGCTTTTTAAATTACAGTTCATTAGTGCACTCAAACAAACGAGTCCCAGCCGTATTAACTTCACTCAGCATTAACACGAGGCAATACGGAGTATGTCCAATTCTAGTTGCGTCACGCACACAAACTCTTTAGAAAACATTCACAGCATAGTACCACAATTGGCCACCACATCAAAGTACCTGGTTTACTCTCGGCGTCTCACCCACTCTAACCTCAGAAGAGCGTGGTATATGCCATCGCTTTTTATTCGTTGGCTTTATATCCCCACCAGGACTCGACAGTGCCCCCAACGACAAGGCCAATCACTACATTTTATTTAGTGCTGGGCCACCAGAGCACCTTTAACAAAAATTTGTTATTGCAATTAAGTCTTAGGCGGCACGGTGGCTCGGTGGGTACTGTCGCCTCACAGCAAGAAGGTCCTGGGTTCGATCCCCAGGCGGGGCGCTCCGGGTCCTTTCTGTGCGGAGTCTGCATGTTCTCCCTGTGTCTGTGTGGGTTTCCTCCGGGAGCTCCGGTTTCTTCCCACAGTCCCAAAACATGCAGTCAGGTTAATTGGAGACACTGAATTGCCCCACAGGTGAATGGGTGTGTCTATGTATGTGTGTCTGCCCAGTGATGGACTGGCGCCCCGTCCAGGGTGTTACTGTGTGCCTTGTGTCCATTGAAAAAGCTGGGATAGGTTACAGCCGATGGAGGCAACACCGAGTTTCTGAACTCTTCGGCTGGTGTGCAAGCGGAACATCCCGCTGCGCCACCTGGGCACCCTGAGTGAATTTAGTCTTAATCCTATCTTGCAAAAACACAAGAACATCATGTATCATTATAATATTTTAACCAAATGCTATTTTTTCTTATTTCCTAATATTTTCTTCCACAGTTTTCAACAGAAAGTAATACAATACAAAAATCAGGCACCAGTGCAGAAGTGTATGAGCCGCATGTGCGAATCCACTGCGCACGTGTCGGAGGGGGTATGGAGCAGGCAAATATACCCTCCTCAAATGCAGTCGGGATCCTCAGCAGCAGAAGACTAATTGGCTTTGCTAAATCAAAAGAAAAAGGGAGAACCTGCATAAATAAATAGAAATAAAGCAACGTATTTCAGGAATTGGACAATACTATTAGACAAGTAGTTAAACATGTTATTATACACATACAGATGTACAGTACAATGAAATTCTTTCTTCGCATATCCCAGGAGCAGACAGGGTTAAGGGCCTTGCTCAAGGACCCAACAGTGGCTGCATGGCATAGCCTGGATTTGAACTGCCAATCTTCCGGTTGATAGTCCAAAGCTCTACATTTACATTTTCTGCATTTAGCAGACGCTCTTATCCAGAGCGACTTACAGAAGTGCTTCCATAGTTCTACCCACTTCATAGCTCTACAGAAGTGCTTCCATAGTTCTACCCACTTCATAGCTCTACAGAAGTGCTTCCATAGTTCTACCCACTTCATAGCTCTACAGAAGTGCTTCCATAGTTCTATCCACTTCATAGCTCTACAGAAGTGCTTCCATAGTTCTATCCACTTCATAGCTCTACAGAAGTGCTTCCATAGTTCTATCCACTTCACAGCTCTACAGAAGTGCTTCCATAGTTCTACCCACTTCATAGCGCTACCCACTAGGCTACCGCTGTTTCTGACAGTGGACTATCAGAAATTATGCAGTAGAGATTCCCGCATTTGGGGAATTAGCAGCGGTCAGCACAAGTGCAATGGCTGAGCCTCGCCCTGGGTGAACCACCTTCTTAATCATGGTCTCGCCCCTGCCAGGTAAGTATGTGATCTTGTATTCAAATATATTGTTTTAATTACTCCTAGGTGACTTCATAATGAGAACCTGACTGGTGGAGTGCTTGTACCCATCACTACTGATCACTGCACAAGAACTTCTGTTAGGTATTACTGAAACAGAATATTGGGTGCTGATGGTTTTGGATTTGAACTAGCAACCTTACCATTCTGTCCCACACTGTCCACTTAAAAAGTAACATTTATCCAGCTCGTTCTGTTCCTCTGCTTACTCATCATCTTTCATCCTCTCCCTTCTTTGTCTCCCTATAGTGTTGTTAATCTCATTTTTCTTTCTTCTAATGCCACATTCTCATCCCCTCGTAACCTTTGCTGTCTGTTTGTCCAGCCCTCTCATCTTCAAATGTTGTGACTCTATCCAGTTCACATCATCACTGAGTGATGACTAGGCAAAAGGAAAAGTACAGTGTGACTCACATTCTTAGCAATATTATAGATGATTCAGAAATGACAAATTAGAAAGATTCTGAGCATCAGGTTACCAGAGCTGAATGGATCTCAAAACTAAATTTTAATGATTTGAAACCAACAACTGGTTATGTTAGAGGCTCAGAGTCAAAAAAGATTTGATAAGCACAGAATCAAGCTTTTGCCATAGCCATCCAAGCTCCCGGACCTAAATCCAATTAAATACCTGTAGGGTCTGTAGATGAGAGTGCACAGGAGAGGCCCTTGAAATCTGGAGGATCTGGATGGATTCTACCCACTTGTCAATATAAAGGTCATTCATGGTAACAATCCTTCATAATGGTTTCAAAGTGGCTGCATACATACAGTGGTGAACTACAAAGTCCTCTTATGCTCCTCATTTATTCTGGATGCATCTATTGCCAGAATATTCCACTACACTCACAGTTCACATACAGTACATAACTGACATACACCGATCAGCCATAACATTAAAACCACCTCCTTGTTTTTACACTCACTGTCCATTTTATCAGCTCCACTTACCTTACTTTCATGCTGTTCTTTAATGGCCAGGACTCTCCCAGCACCACCACAGAGCAGGTATTATTTAGGTGGTGGATGATTCTCAGCACTGCAGTGACGCTGACATGGTGGTGGTGTGTTAGTGTGTGTTGTGCTGGTATGAGTGGATCAGACACAGCAGCGCTGTTTGAGTTTTTAAATACCGTGTCCACTCACTGTCCACTCTATTAGACACTCCTACCTAGTTGGTCCACCTTGTAGATGTAAAGTCAGAGACGATCACTCATCTATTGCTGCTGTTTGAGTTGGTCATCTTCTAGACCTTCATCTGTGATCACAGGACGCTGCCCACAGGGCGCTGTTGGCTGGATATATTTTTGGTTGGTGGGCTATTCTCAGTCCAGCAGTGACAGTGAGGTGTTTAAAAACTCCAGCAGCGCTAGGAATTTGAACAGCCTCCTTCTCGGGAGCACACTTAGGATGATGTAAAATGTTGTCTATGTAGAGAGCGCACTAGGTTTTCGAACACACCCATTGTTTTTCTTAACTGTATTCATTACGAATATCAGTTATTTTGAAGCTGATTATACCTGCCAGTAATATCCTAGGCATGTGGTAAATGTAGTACATGAAAACATAATAAGTATTCACAAAAGTTTGTTATTGGAACTATGATGCACTATTTTATACAATTGCTGGAACATCGCAAGTATAATGATGGCATGCAGTGTTAAAATGACCCCAAAAATAGCAACATTCTTATATTATATTATATTCTAATATTGATATATGATGGACCTATTGTGCCTATTATATTCCAGTAAGCATAACCACTGTTCTCAATCAGCAATCTTCTAGGAAACTGAGCCACTTTCATTTAATGGACTTCCCACACTTGCTTTGAGTGTGTGGCTCACCAGGATGTTCTCTGCTTCCTGGTACTTGCAGTGCCAGGTAATGACCGAACGTTCAGCTCTAGCGGTCGGCTGCAACAAATCTCTCCCTCCCTTTCGTCTGTGATCTTTCTGAAAATGTGAGTCACAGTGTGTACTTTCTATCGGTCTCGCTGCGATACCACACCTCATGTTCACTGTACGTGAGGTGAATTGATTACTGGAAGAAACAGTCATGTAAAGATAAAAAAATAAAATAAAACATAATACTATAGTAAATGTAAAGAAAGGTACAGTAATTATCTGGATTATTTTATTATTAGTATTGAGTATAATTATGTATAATGGACAGAAATAAATGTGTGTCTGTACGTGTGAAATGCAAAGCACGGTGTTTCCCTGAATCAAAATGCCGTGTTTGGGATTCTGGGAGAACGCCGTCTCAGTCAGAGGCAGCTGGTTGCCTTGGCAACCCCCACCTCAGTGTCTGCCTACGCCTGTTTCGGGTACACTGAAATGTCTGCGAATGGGGGGTGTGTTTTGTGGAAGCCAATCGCAGCACCTCTGCAAACTCACAAGGACCTGAAAATCTACAGCGCTACACAATTCCAAAATATAGTACCCACTCCAAATACACACACACACACTCACACACACACTTATACATGCACTGCTCTTTTTCCTGGTTTGCATACAACGTTGCAGAACTGGGATGAAGCTGATCCACAGGGTAGGAAAGGTCCCCACACACATCCACCCACATGACAGTATCAAAGTCAGTCACGTTTTTCCAAACCCCCTCTCTTCTCGGAAGTGAGTACAAACCCTGTGATGGGTTACACAATGGCTGCATGGGTACACAGACTGACTCCAAAGTAACCTTATTGCCCTCATTAATTCTAGATGCATCAACTGCCACTACACTGCAATTCCACTACACACAATTCCAAAGCATGTATTGGCATACAAAATACACCATATGGCCAAACGTATTTGAACACTCCTGATGCTAATGATACTAACAGTTATAATGAGAGCCATGCCTTCTCGTCCACCGATGATGCATGACCTCACAAAAGCTCTTTTGTTTCAGAAGCACAAACTCCCAAAGATGCATATCAAAATCTTGAGCAAATTCTTCTTAAAAGGTTTTGAAAGCAGTGGTAATGTTAGCTCAGATGTTAAGATACTGGACATGTAATCGGAATGTTGGTGGTTCAAACCCTACCTCTGCCAGGTTGCCACTATTGGGCTCTTTCTTGTGCAAGGCCCTCAGGCCTCAATTGCTTGAAACTTTATTGTCATTGCTCAGTACAGGTACAAGGCAACAAAATGCAGTTAGCATCTACCAGAGGTGCAAATAGTAGCACTGTGCAAAGAAAACAGAGAATATCAGTAACTTACATATCTATGAGTAATATTAACATACATCGATGAGGCATAACATTATGACCACCTCCTTGTTTCTACACTCACTGTCCATTTTATCAGCTCCACTTACCATATAGAAGCACTTTGTAGTTCTACAATTACTGACTGTAGTCCATCTGTTTCTCTACATAGTTTTGTAGCCTGCTTTCACCCTGTTCTTCAATAGTCAGGACCCCGACAGGACCACTACAAAGCAGGTATTTGGGTGGTGGATCATTCTCAGCACTGCAGTGACACTGACATGGTGGTGGTGTGTTAGTGTGTGTTGTGCTGGTATGAGTGGATAAGACAAAGCAGAGCTGCTGGAGTTTTTAAACACCTCACTGTCCCTGCTGGACTGAGAATAGTCCACCAATCCAAAATATATCCAGCCAACAGCGCCCCATGGGCAGCGTCCTGTGACCGCGGATGAAGGTCTAGAAGATGACCAACTCAAACAGCAGCAATAGATGAGCGATCATCTCTGACTTTACATCTAGAAGGTGGACCAACTAGATAGGAGTGTCTAATAGAGTGGACAGTGAGTGGACACGATGTTTAAAAACTCCAGCAGTGTTGCTGTGCCTGATCCACTCATACCAGCACAACACACACTAACACACCACCACCATGTCAGTGTCACTGCAGTGCTGAGAATGATTCACCACTCAAATAATACCTACTCTGTGGGGGTTCTGACCATCGAAAAACAGCATGAAAGGGGGTTAACAAAGCATGCAGAGAAACAGATGGACTACAGTCAGTAATTGTAGAACTACAAAGTGCTTCTATATGGTAAGTGGAGCTGATAAAATGGACAGTGAGTGTAGAAACAAGGAGGTGGTTTTAATGTTATGGCTGATCAGTGTATAATTATAAATATAGCTATTTATCTATGAGCAATAATAAGCATATGAATAAAATGGGATTAGTTAGGTGTATACTGTAATAATAACAGTAATAATAATAAAATATTATTTAGGTATGTATTATAATAACAGTAATAATAATGAAGGATGTTTAAATAATAACTATATAAGTCTAGATACAAGTCTATATGACATGAATGCAAATGTAGATGAGCGGATGCTGTTGTAAATGCAAATATTATTACCCATAGTGTTTGACAACTAATGGCTGAGACTTTTTTACATTTTCCCTTTTTTTTTTACAAATGTGGTATTTTTGAATTCCTTAATTCCATTGCACCACCCTTAAGCTGGCCCAAAGGGCTGCAGAGTAGCACTCACCTTATCCAACATGTGTAAAGTCACCAGCGAGTTCTTTTACACCATCCAGCCTTGGATTCTCTGTGGAGTCATGCCATGCCCATGTATTCCTCCATTCCTCATGCTGGCGCCTTAACCAAGCAAAAATATTTTTATTAAAAAACATACAGAAAGCAACAAAGATTGTAAACCTGATAATGTAGAAAGTGTTTTTCCCCCTTTTTCTCCCACTTTAGCACATCCAATTTCTGACCATCAATCATCCTCTCACTCCTCCTGATTGGGGACATGTGCACAGCAATCGAACATCTTATTGTCACGTGGGAAGAAAGGACGCAAATGCAGAAGTAAATAAAAATAATAATATTTTATTTAATTATAAGGACAACAGAAAGATAAACAGCAAACGAAAAACAGAACACAAAAAACCCGATCGGAAACTCCGACGGAGCTGCTGGCGCAACTAAATGAAAAATAAACAAAGTGAAACCAAAACCGAAGGAAGCGGGACGCGAACCCCGGTCAGCCGCGTGGCAGCCGGGAGCGTTACCACCGCACTGTAGTGGTGCTGGAAAACGGGAGCGCGAGAACCTCTAATACGCTTAGGAGCGAAGGGAGAGGAGGGGAACTCCGAGGAGCGCTAGACCCAACACCGCGACTAACAATCGCAGTGACCGGTCGGCGCGCCCTGGATCGCGGAGCTGACACACCAATCTGAAACCAGAAAGAAACAAATAAACAAAGTTAGGCAGTTCTAGACTGCGGATTCGAACCGGGGTCTTTAGCACGGCAACCGCTTGCTCAGCGGAGTCGCCACCCAGCGGTTGGAGAATCCAATGTTCAGAATAACTGAAGGCACTGATGCCAGAATACTTTCAGCGCTTTAACACAGCGCTGAGTGAAACCGCTAACGCTAACTGCTAGCGCAAAATGAACTGCAGTTCGAGGACTGCACCGCGTCGCACCACACTATATCTACGAGACCAACAGAACATACCAGTTACCTCAAACCTTGCGGTTTTACTTACCCGAATGGCATACGCCACCAGGGCTACCAGCTAAGGCTACGAACGTGTGGACGACTGCCACCACGGACCGGAAAACAAACAAAGGTGCGACACCCGCTGCTGTGTGGAGCTGGCTTAAGTAGTCAGCCCCACGGCTGCGGGTGATCAGCACTAATTAGGAGGCCTGGTATAAGAGGCCTTTGTTCTCTGAGCTCTGTAATGTCTGCTTCGCTGGGAACCCGGGGCACGTTCACCAGCTACCACAGACCTCGTTATAGAACCCCCTCCTCTAGGGACAGCTCCTGAGGTCCCAAGACCCGCAGCTCGGTTGCGCCGGAACTCGCGGATCAGTTCAGGGTCCAGGATCTGGCGAGCCGGTACCCATGAACGTTCCTCAGGGCCGTAACCTTCCCAATCCACCAAGTATTGGGTGCTACCCTGAACCTTCCTGCTGTCAAGCAACCGGCGGACGGTGAAGGCAGGGGCACCCTGGATGATACGAGGGGCGGGAGGTTGGGGAGGGGGTAAAACTCCCCCGCACATAAATGGTCGGAGATGGGAGACATGAAAGGTTGGATGCACTTTCATACGGGGAGGAAGCTCCAACCTATACGTCACCGGATTAATCCGCTTTACCACCTTGAACGGACCAATGTACTTGGGTGCCAACTTATGTGGGGCACCTCGAACGGGGAGATCCCTCGTTGACACAAGTACTCGTTGGCCTGGCCGGAAGGTAAGAGCCGGCTGCCGCCTGCGGTCAGCTTTGCGCTTCACAGAGCGCTGGGTGGCCACAAGTGCCTACCTAGCTTTGCGCCAGGCGGCGCGGCAGCGGCGGACATGAAGCTGTACAGACGGGACCGCTACCTGCTGCTCCTGCTCAGGAAAGAGCGGCGGAGGGTACCCGAACTGAGCCTCAAACGGTGACATTCCAATCGCCGAATGATGCAGGGTGTTGTGAGCAAACTCTGCCCATATCAACTTATCCGACCACGTGGTCGGATTCCCTGCCGTCAGGCACCTGAGCATCTTGCTCAGATCCTGGATCAGCCTCTCCGACTGCCCATTCGACTCCGGGTGGTAGCCGGAGGATAAGCTGGCCGTGGCGCCAAGAAGTTGGCAAAAGGCCCGCCAGCACTGGCTTACAAACTGTGGACCCCGATCAGACACAATGTCTGATGGGACCCCATGTGCTCTCACCACATGATTCAGGATGATTTGCGCAGTACCCATGGCGGATGGTAGCTTGGGCAGTGGGATAAAAAGGCAAGATTTGGTAAACCGGTCGACAATTACCAATACCGCCGTGAACCCTCTGGATTTTGGCAAGCCTGTCACAAAGTCCAGAGAAATGTGGGACCACGGTCTAGCAGGTATTGGCAACGGATGAAGGAGGCCCCGCGGGCGCTCTCTGGGTGTCTTGTTCAGAGCACACACAGAGCAAGCACGGACAAAGTCACGTACCTGGTTCTCCATCCCCGGCCACCAAAATCTTCGGCGCAGCAAGACCAGGGACTTAGTCACACCTGGGTGCGCCGAAAATGGGGAAGCATGGGCCCATTCAAAAACCTGACGCCGTACGGATGAAGGTACGTACAGTCTGTCAGGAGGTCCCCCACCGGGGTCGGGTTCAGCCCGGTGGGCATCCCGAATGACCTTCGATATGCCCCATGTGACTGGGGCCGCTATCAGGGTCGAGGGGATCACGGGATCAGGTCCGGTCTCCGGCCTGGTCGGTTCCCACTGTCTAGACAGAGCATCCGGTTTGACGTTTCTGGACCCCGGTCTATAAGACAGTGTAAAATTGAACCTTCCAAAAAATAAGGACCACCGGGCCTGACGGGAGTTCATCCTCTTGACTTGCTGGATGAATGACAGATTTTTGTGATCCGTCCAGACAAGAAAAGGATGATTGGCCCCCTCGAGCCAGTGTCGCCACTCCTCTAACGCCAACTTAATGGCCAAGAGTTCCCTGTCTCCAACCGGGTAGTTCCGCTCGGCTGGAGTCAGGCGGTGCGAGAAGAAGGCACATGGATGCAGCTTCTTCTCTGGCCCCACTCTTTGGGACAAAACTGCCCCAGCTCCGACCTCGGAGGCATCCACTTCGACAACGAAGGGTTCCTCTGGGTCGGGCAACTGTAAAACGGGAGCAGTTGTCAAGAGTGTTTTTAGCTCGTCAAAAGCTTGTTGGGCCTGCACCGTCCATCGGAACGGACCTTTTCCTGTAAGGTCCGTTAACGGAGAGGCGACTGAGCTAAAGTTCTTAATGAAACGCCGAAAAAAGTTTGCAAAGCCCAAAAACCTTTGCAGTTGGCGTAAAGAACTTGGAGTTGGCCACTTCTCCACAGCTGATACCTTAGCCGAGTCCATGCGCAGGGTGCCCTCGGCCACTACAAACCCCAGGAACGAAACCGTGGGGGAGTGAAAGACTGACTTCTCCAGTTTGACAAACAAATGGTTGTCAAGCAAAAGCTGGAGAACTCGTCGGACATGCCCTATATGCTCGTCGATGGACCGACTAAAGATAAGAATATCGTCTAAGTAAACATAGACGAATTTACCAAGAGTCTCCCGCAAGACCTCATTGATAAATCTCTGGAAGACTGCGGGGGCATTCATTAACCCAAATGGCATCACCCGGTATTCATAGTGGCCAGTGGGCGTAATGAACGCAGTCTTCCACTCATCCCCCTGCCTGATCCGGATCAAATTGTACGCGCTGCGAAGATCGAGCTTGGAAAAAACAGAAGCTCGCTGAAGGGCTTCAAAAGCCGTGGCCATCAGCGGCAGCGGGTACCGATCCTTGATCGTAACGGCGTTCAGACCGCGATAATCGATACAGGGGCGCAGGGTGCCGTCCTTTTTGTTCACAAAAAAGAACCCTGCCCCAGCTGGGGAGGAGGAAGGACGGATGAACCCCTGTTTAAGTGCCTCACGCACATACTCCTCCATAGCCACCTTCTCTGGACCGGAGAGCGAAAAAAGGCGCCCCCTAGGAGGAGTAGTGCCGGACAAAAGATTGATGGCGCAATCGAACGGTCTGTGGGGGGGCAAGTCCTGCGCCCGGGACTTGCTAAAAACTTCCCGTAAGTCATGGTACACAGGGGGAACAGCTGCCAAATCCGGCACCTCCATCTTCGGTTCCGTCGGAGCAGAACCCGTGCCACCTTGCAGCAAACACGAGTCGCGACACCGCGTTCCCCAGATGAAGATTGATCCGGTGGCCCAGTCGATCTGAGGGTTGTGTCTTTGCAGCCACGAATACCCCAAAACCACCTGGAGGTGAGGAACGTGAGTTACAAGAAAGGTAATCCGTTCCTCGTGGTTTTGCAGACGCAACGTGAGAGGTCTTGTCCGTTGGGTTATCGGGCTGCCCGCTACAGGTCGGCCATCCACCGCATGGACCGACACTGGTGATGCTAGCGGTTGGACCTCAATCCCCAGCCTGTGTACCAGATCGCTGTCAATGAAATTCTCCACCGCACCTGAATCGACACAAACCTGAAGGTTTGTGTTCCCGAGGCCCCAGGACAACCGGGCCTGCAAAAGCAGACCTTGGGCAGGGATGGTAGGTCGGCTCACTCCCGAGTCCCTGACTCGAGAGCGGCCTAGATGTTTTCCGGCCGCCGAGGTCGGGAGAACGAACCCGATGCCGAACGGGCATTGGCACGGGCTGAGCCCAACTGCATGGGTTCGGGATCCAGGGCCGGTGGAGGAGACTTAGGGGGCGCCAGCAAGCGGGTAAACGGGGGGCAGGTACCCCGCTCCCGGTTTCGCTGGCGAAGACGGGTATCGATGGCTGTGGCCAGCGTATAGGAGGCCTTAAGGGTCGTTGGACAGTCCCTGGTGGCCAGCTCATCCTTTATCTTCTCCGATAAGCCACGATGAAAGATGGCGGTGAGAGAGCCCTCATCCCACCCACACTCCGCCGCTAGTGTCCTAAATTCGATTACGTAATCTACGACTGGCCGATTACCTTGGGTTAGCTCAAGTAAGCGTGGGCCTGCCTCACGACCCCCCGAGGGGTGGAAGAAGGTCTCCTTTAAGGCCTCCTTAAAGGCGCTTTCGGATGAGCATTCCGGAGCGTTCTGCTCCCAGAGGGCGGTAGCCCATTCCAAGGCTCGGCCAGTCAATAGAGAAACGATATAGGCAACCCTCGACCGCTCTGTGGGGTAGCGGGAGGGCTGCAACTCGAAGGCTAGCGCGCACTGGAGGAGGAAGCCACGGCACCTCTTGGCCTCTCCCGAATATCTTTCAGGAGGAGGAATGGGGGTGTCGCGGCTTCCACATCCTCCCGAATGGGGTGGGGGGTGTGGGCCGGCTCCTAAAGCTGGAGACTGCTGGCTAAGCGCAGCTACCTGCTGCGCCAATTGGCTAATGGCCACCTCGTGCCTGCCTAACGCCACACCCTGGTGGCGTAATACGTCGATAGGGGGTGGCGTTTCTGCTGCGTCCATGGTTGGTCGCACCTTTCTGTCACGTGGGAAGAAAGGACGCAAATGCAGAAGTAAATAAAAATAATAATATTTTATTTAATTATAAGGACAACAGAAAGATAAACAGCAAACGAAAAACAGAACACAAAAAACCCGATCGGAAACTCCGACGGAGCTGCTGGCGCAACTAAATGAAAAATAAACAAAGTGAAACCAAAACCGAAGGAAGCGGGACGCGAACCCCGGTCAGCCGCGTGGCAGCCGGGAGCGTTACCACCGCACTGTAGTGGTGCTGGAAAACGGGAGCGCGAGAACCTCTAATACGCTTAGGAGCGAAGGGAGAGGAGGGGAACTCCGAGGAGCGCTAGACCCAACACCGCGACTAACAATCGCAGTGACCGGTCGGCGCGCCCTGGATCGCGGAGCTGACACACCAATCTGAAACCAGAAAGAAACAAATAAACAAAGTTAGGCAGTTCTAGACTGCGGATTCGAACCGGGGTCTTTAGCACGGCAACCGCTTGCTCAGCGGAGTCGCCACCCAGCGGTTGGAGAATCCAATGTTCAGAATAACTGAAGGCACTGATGCCAGAATACTTTCAGCGCTTTAACACAGCGCTGAGTGAAACCGCTAACGCTAACTGCTAGCGCAAAATGAACTGCAGTTCGAGGACTGCACCGCGTCGCACCACACTATATCTACGAGACCAACAGAACATACCAGTTACCTCAAACCTTGCGGTTTTACTTACCCGAATGGCATACGCCACCAGGGCTACCAGCTAAGGCTACGAACGTGTGGACGACTGCCACCACGGACCGGAAAACAAACAAAGGTGCGACACCCGCTGCTGTGTGGAGCTGGCTTAAGTAGTCAGCCCCACGGCTGCGGGTGATCAGCACTAATTAGGAGGCCTGGTATAAGAGGCCTTTGTTCTCTGAGCTCTGTAATGTCTGCTTCGCTGGGAACCCGGGGCACGTTCACCAGCTACCACAGACCTCGTTATACTTATCACCTACACTTGCGAGTGCAGTGCAGTACAGCGCTGTGTACGGAGAGCCACACCCACTAACCGCACTCTTTTCCCATCTCTGTGAAGGCGCCACCAACCAGCCACAGAGGTCGTAATTGCACTAATCTGAGAGAGAGTCCCCATCCGACTTAATCCCTCCCCTATCTGAACAACAGGCCAATCGTTGTTCATGTGGCCGCTCAGCCGGCAGGCAGAGCCGAGATTCGATACGATGTATTCGAGATCTCAGTTCTGGTGAACAGCGTGTGCTTTACCGCTGCGCCACCTGAGCGGCAGAAAGTGTTTTAATGTTAATTAACCTTGTGCTAACCCTAAACTTATCCTAACCCTAACCTTACATCAACATAGACATAGAGACCTTTCCTCTTTGGGGGCTTCTGCATGGCAGTCTCTAAACCCATGTGTGTATAGCTCACTTGAATGTGGACAGTGTCAGAAATAATTTAGCAGCTTTTAATTCATGGCAGATCTGGTTTTGGGAGGCTCCTGGATTACAAATGACTATAGGAACATTTTTCCTTCCAGCATTATGGGGTGATTTGTTTATTCTTTTTGACATTGGCAAGTGACTACTGTTCTGTGTTATCTGATAATTAGAATTTAGCTTGAAGTTACAGGATATTTAAATTATGTTGAATTTGGCATCTGTATTGAGCTTAATGTGCTGATTCAGATGTTTAAAAACTACCTGTTGTACGAAGTGTATGTTAACTCTGCATTGATCATAACATAAGACTGTTTATCAATCATTTATTCATTCATTGTCTGTTTTAGCACCGCTTTATCCTAGTTAGGGTCGCGGTGGGTACAATTTACTGAGTAAAATAGTGCTACATAGTGCTTCTATATGGAAAGTGGAGCTGATAAAGTGGACAGTGTGTGTAGAAACCATAAGGTGGTTTTATTGTTATGGCTGATCGGTGTAAGTTGCTTTGGACAAAAGCATCTGCTAAATGTTTAAAATGTAACAGGGCAAACATACACACCTTCAGTATCTCCAATTAATGACTGGATAAAAGACCCAAAGGGATAAAAGGGATCCCACGCAAACACAGGGAGAACATGCACACTCCACACAGAAAGGATCCAGACTGCGCAACCTGGGACTCAAACTCAGATCCTTCCTGCTGTGAGGCAACAGTCTTAAGCACCAAGCCACCTCACGCTCAATCAAACCCATATTAGGAATCATCAGTGTTTTATAGACATACAGCTGATGTTAATCATAATGCGAATGAATGAATTAATGATCGGAACAGGAGCCTGAAGGCAGTGAGGAATTAAGAAGTGCAAGAATTGCACACAATTTGCAAGTTCATGCAAATTTAGAAATTGGCAGAGAAGCAGCTTTATTTTCCTCTCGAAATACCCTCGAAACCTCTAGAACTGTAATACTGTAATGCTGTAAATTTGGCACCCAAATTAAAGTGTTTTGAACAAAGATGAATGTGTTCCAGTCATTCAGTCAGAGAATATTCCAGTCATTCAGTCACAAAAATCATTTAGATCCCAAAACTGTCGTAACATACAGCGGTGGCCAAAAGTCAGAGGCTATAAACTTATTTTGCTTTTTTTCTAGATTTTTACACATCTTAAATTCGCAAAGCTTTGCATCAGCAATGACCAAAGAAGATCATTAAGTACTGACAAGTGCTTTTATATATATATATATATATATATATATATATATATATATATATATATATATATATATATATATATATATACAGTATATACAGTATATACAGTATATATATATACAGGGGTTGGACAATGAAACTGAAACACCTGTCATTTTAGTGTGGGAGGTTTCATGGCTAAATTGGACCAGTCTGGTGGCCAATCTTCATTAATTGCACATTGCACCAGTAAGAGCAGAGTGTGAAGGTTCAATTAGCAGGGTAAGAGCACAGTTTTGCTCAAAATATTGCAATGCACACAACATTATGGGTGACATACCAGAGTTCAAAAGAGGACAAATTGTTGGTGCACGTCTTGCTGGCGCATCTGTGACCAAGACAGCAAGTCTTTGTGATGCATCAAGAGCCACGGTATCCAGGGTAATGTCACCAAGAAGGACAAACCACATCCAACAGGATTAACTGTGGACGCAAGAGGAAGCTGTCTAAAAGGGATGTTCGGGTGCTAACCCGGATTGTATCCAAAAAACATAAAACCACGGCTGCCCAAATCACGGCAGAATTAAATGTGCACCTCAACTCTCCTGTTTCCACCAGAACTGTCCATCGGGAGCTCCACAGGGTCAATATACACGGCCGGGCTGCTATAGCCAAACCTTTGGTCACTCGTGCCAATGCCAAACGTCGGTTTCAATGGTGCAAGGAGCGCAAATCTTGGGCTGTGGACAATGTGAAACATGTATTGTCCACCTTTACTGTTTTCCCCACATCCGGGAGAGTTACGGTGTGGAGAAGCCCCAAAGAAGCGTACCACCCAGACTGTTGCATGCCCAGAGTGAAGCATGGGGGTGGATCAGTGATGGTTTGGGCTGCCATATCATGGCATTCCCTTAGCCCAATACTTGTGCTAGATGGGCGCGTCACTGCCAAGGACTACCGAACCATTCTGGAGGACCATGTGCATCCAATGGCGGTGCCGTGTATCAGGATGACAATGCACCAATACACACAGCAAGACTGGTGAAAAATTGGTTTGATGAACATGAAAGTGAAGTTGAACATCTCCCATGGCCTGCACAGTCACCAGATCTAAATATTATTGAGCCACTTTGGGGTGTTTTGGAGAAGCGAGTCAGGAAACGTTTTCCTCCACCAGCATCACGTAGTGACCTGGCCACTATCCTGCAAGAAGAATGGCTTAAAATCCCTCTGACCACTGTGCAGGACTTGTATATGTCATTTCCAAGACGAATTGACGCTGTATTGGCCGCAAAAGGAGGCCCTACACCATACTAATAAATTATTGTGGTCTAAAACCAGGTGTTTTAGTTATTTTGTCCAACCCCTATATATATACTGTATATATACATCAATCAGCCATAACATTAAAAATCACCTCCTTGTTTTTACACTCACTGTCCATTTTATCAGCTCCACTTACCATATAGAAGCACTTTGTAGTTCTACAATTACTAACTGTAGTCTATCTGTTTCTCTGCATGCTTTGTTAGCCTGACTTTACATCTACAAGGTGGACCAACTAGGTAGGAGTGTCTAATAGAGTGGACAGTGAGTGGACACGGTATTTTAAAACTCCAGTAACACTGCTATGTCTGATCCACTCATACCAGCACAACACACACTAACACACCACCACCATGTCAGTGTCACTGCAGTGCTGAGAATGATCGATCACCCAAATAATACCTGCTCTGTGGTGGTCCTGGGAAAAACCTGACCATTGAAGAAAAGGGTAAAAGCAGGCTAAAAAAGTATGTAGAGAAATAGATGGATTACAGTCAGTAATTGTAGAAATACAAAGTGCTTCTATATGGTAAGTGGAGCTGATAAATCGGACATTGAGTGTAGAGAAAAGGAGGTGGTTTTATGTTATGGCTGACCAGTATATATATATATATATATATATATATATATATATATATATATATATATATATATATATATATATATATATATATATATATATATATATATATATATAATACTTATTTAAGCATTCACTTCCACAAACTTTATCCATGTCAGCGTTACACCAGGAGACACTGGGCACAAGGCAGGAATACCCTGGACAGGGCAGTAATCCATTGCAGGGCTTCGACCATTACCCCCCTCAGACATAGCCAATGATGTCTGTGTAGATGCCTGGCCAGCCAATAACACAGCTGAGATTTTAACCCAGGATTGCAATTTTTGGGGCGGCACGGTGGCTCAGTGGGTAGCACTGTCGCCTCACAGCAAGATGGTCCTGGGTTTGATTCCCAGGTGGGGCCGTCTGAGTCCTTACTGTGTGGATGTGTGCATGTTCTCCCCGTGTCTGCCTATAGGTGAATGTGTGTGTGTATGTGTGTCTGGACTGGCGCCCCGTCAGGGTGTTACTGTGTGCCTTGCGCCCATTGAATAGCTGTAATAGGCTCCAGCACCCCCGTGACCCTGATTGGATAAGCGGTTAAGAAAGTGAGTGAGTGATATTTGGCATGGTCACTGGCTTGGTAAGCCTTACTGAGGACTAATAAATAAATGGTGCTTTTTAAACTACATGTGATCTTTGGCCCAGTGGTTTAGAAACTCTACATTATTTTTATTTAAACTAACACAAAGAAGTAATGCCCTCCCTTCCTCTCTCAATCACTTTCTCTCTCTCTCTCTCTCCTCTCTGGGTTATCTCAGAGCATCTGTCTCATTCTAAATCCAGGGTCTGCATATGACCAGCTGCTTTTAGATCAGTGGCACCGGACCCACATGGTGAAACAATGAGGAAAGAGCTGAGCCTGTGTCACTGTGTATAATCCTGTAACAACTGGGTTCATTTAGAGGACAGTACATTTGACATCCACTACTACCAGGACTGTCTGATCAATCTGTCTGTCAAATATACCACATACCACATCAGATTGTTATCAGAACTGCTGTTTTGTGCATTAGCTTGTTCTCTCCAGCATCTACTGACTTTTAAAAAGTTTGACAAAGTATCATTGCCTACAATCTGAATTGCTAAGCAGCGCTGACTGGACCATTCACGATCCTCAACGACTTCATTCTGTGCTGCGTGAATGAATAGAACAAACTGAGCTGTGTTCCTTTGAGAACGAGGCTATTGGCATTAAAAAAACAAGCAATAGATTTTCTACAGATCGGAATTGTTTAGTGCGTTAGCAGACGGCGGAGAAAAAGCTCACTGTTTGTTTTGCCGGGAGCGGGGAGGACCCGGACACACTGGGTCTCTGTGTGTATGTGAGGAGTATGGGGAGGAGGGATGGCACCAGGGGATGCAGTGCTCGGGACGACCAGCAGGGGTGGTGGAGTAACGGCATGGGAAAGAGGAGGGTGTGGTTGACTCCTTTTTCAGGTCAGTAAGTTCGCTGTGATGAGAAGAGCAGAGTGGTGTACCTGAGCCACACAGGGAGACGGCGCCTCGATGCATATGCTAATTTACAGTAGGGGTGGACCATCAGACCAAAACACAATATTATACTTGGATACATTTCTAAATTACATGAATCACTTTGAGTTTTATTAAACTATTTTATTATTTAGTTTTATTAAACATTGTATAAATGCTAAAAAATAAGAAAGACAACAGTGAGAATGTATTTATGCTCCATAACCTAAAGACTAGCTGTGATCAAATGCACCACATAATCATACCGGCTTAATTTGTTTACAGTCAACACAAATGTGTGGATTTGAGAAGTCAGACTGTCTGCGTAAACATAGCCAATCAACTAGGAAGAGACAAGGTTTCTGTGAGACCAAATGTCCCTATAGAATGCCTTTATTTGTCATATACACATATACAGACATACGATACAATGAAATCCTTTTTTTACATATCCCAGCTTGTTTTGGAAGCTGGGGTCAGGTCAGCCATCGTACGGCATCCCTGGAGCAGAGAGGGTCTTGTTCAAGGGCCCAACAGTGGCTGTATGGCAGAGCTGGGATTTGAACTCTCAACCTTTCAGTTGATAGCCTACCTAGGCTACCAGTGTCCCTTATACTAAGTGTCCCTAAGACTGAGTGTCAGATGGATATGAGTGGACATGATAGTATTAAAAGAATTTGCAAAATGTCACTTAGGGACAGTGGTAGCCTAGTGGGTAGAGCTTTGGGCTATCAACCGGAAGATTGGGGGTTCAAATCCAGGCTCTGCTATGCAGCCACTGTTGGGTCCTTGAGCAAGGCCCTTAACCCTGTCTGCTCCAGGGGTGCAATACGATGGCTGACCCTGCGCTCTGACCCCAGCTTCCAAACAAGCTGGGATATGCGAAGAAAGAATTTCATTGTACTGTACAACTGTATATGTATATATGACAAATAAAGTGTATCTTCTTTTTGAAACACTCCCCAAAATATGATAGAAAAGCCTATAGTATGATAAGATTCTTTGATTAAAAAAACATTGACTTCTTTGCTTCATGTGTGGTCCAAATCTAACATGAAATCTCATGCATACTGTAAAACATGATGCTGGTAGCATCAAGTCATAGAAATGCTCTTTAGAAGTCATGACTTGCAGTTTTTGACAGCATGATTGTATTTTCTAATATTAAAAACAGCCGAAAATGACATAGTTTACTCTCTACGCTACACCCTGCACCCCAAAAACTGGTACATTTACATTTTTGGTTTTTAGCAGACGCTTTTATCCAAAGTGACTTACAGTATTGTGACAGTATACTGTCTAAGCAATTATAGGTTAAGGGCCTTGCTCAGGGGCCCAACAGTGTCAACCTGGCAGTGGTGGGGCTTGAACCAGTGACCTTTTGATTACTAATCCAGTACCTCTGGGCCGCTAGGCTACCACTGGTAGAACCGAAACACATTTGTGAAAAGGTATGAAATTAATACACAACACTATGCAACATTAAATGATGGTTATGCAAATAGACCACTGCCAAACATGGCTTAGCCAAGTATCAAACAACACAAATAACAAGCTATAAATAGAGACATTTCTTTCACTATTGTACTATATTCTTACTAAAATTGGTTTAATTCCAGGTTGTGACACTTATTAATGCAAACAGATGTACAGAGCTTAAGGCACTGCATTAAAACATATTGTAATTCTGCCTACTACCCTTATCACATATATCTGATATCTTAGCTTCTGTGCTTCTACGCTGCAGGGCACCCAGTCAATTCAGATAGAAAAAACAAGCCTCTCAAATGCCACCCACCAAATTTCTACTTCAAATACTAAAACTATACAGGAAATACCCAGATTGTGCGGGCGGCACACATCGCATTTGAAGTGCTGTGATCCACATGGCCGATAATATAAGATTAACACATTTGGAATACTGTGTCTGGCTGGAAACGCAGGGCAGACAGGACGTGCTCCGGTTTTGGCGGGAGAAAAAAGGAGGCGTGGCCCAGGAATGAACCCAGCACCCTCTGGCTTGATTAAAACTGTCTGGCTGGCCAGATGTGTCCAAGCAACGCTGTGTGTGCACTGCGGCAGCAAGCGCCCCCGTTCCCCACAGGCATGGGTTTTTAGTGTGTGTGTCTGTGTGTGTGTGGCAAGAAGATGAGGTGAGCATGTGGGAGCAGCAGGATCGTGTTACATTAATAAAGCAGCGCTGTGCTGGGCTCTGCTGCAGCATGAGGCTGGGTGAAACGGGGTTGCGCTGGCATACGTTCAGCGCTAAGGTCCGCCCAGCCTCTCCTGCACCAGTATTTTGTGTCTGCACACACACCCACACACACCCACATTTGATATTTGATGCATTATACTGTATATATAGTGACTGTAAAAACAAGGAGGTGGTTTTAATGTTATGGCTGATCAGTGTATATACAGTGTATCACAAAAGTGAGTACACCCCTCACATTTCTGCAGATATTTAAGTATATCTTTTCATGGGACAACACTGACAAAATTACACTTTGACACAATGAAAAGTAGTCTGTGTGCAGCTTATATAACAGTGTAAATTTATTCTTCCCTCAAAATAACTCAATATACAGCCATTAATGTCTAAACCACCGGCAACAAAAGTGAGTACACCCCTAAGAGACTACACCCCTAAATGTCCAAATTGAGCACTGCTTGTCATTTTCCCTCCAAAATGTCATGTGATTTGTTAGTGTTACTAGGTCTCAGGTGTGCATAGGGAGCAGGTGTGTTCAATTTAGTAGTACAGCTCTCACACTCTCTCATACTGGTCACTGAAAGTTCCAACATGGCACCTCATGGCAAAGAACTCTCTGAGGATCTTAAAAGACGAATTGTTGCGCTACATGAAGATGGCCAAGGCTACAAGAAGATTGCCAACACCCTGAAACTGAGCTGCAGCACAGTGGCCAAGATCATCCAGCGTTTTAAAAGAGCAGGGTCCACTCAGAACAGACCTCGCGTTGGTCGTCCAAAGAAGCTGAGTGCACATGCTCAGCGTCACAACCAACTGCTGTCTTTGAAAGATAGGCGCAGGAGTGCTGTCAGCATTGCTGCAGAGATTGAAAAGGTGGGGGGTCAGCCTGTCAGTGCTCAGACCATACGCCGCACACTACATCAAATTGGTCTGCATGGCTGTCACCCCAGAAGGAAGCCTCTTCTGAAGTCTCTACACAAGAAAGCCCGCAAACAGTTTGCTGAAGACATGTCAACAAAGGACATGGATTACTGGAACCATGTCCTATGGTCTGATGAGACCAAGATTAATTTGTTTGGTTCAGATGGTCTCAAGCATGTGTGGCGGCAATCAGGTGAGGAGTACAAAGATAAGTGTGTCATGCCTACAGTCAAGCATGGTGGTGGAAATGCCATGGTCTGGGGCTGCATGAGTGCAGCAGGTGTTGGGGAGTTACATTTCATTGAGGGACACATGAACTCCAATATGTACTGTGAAATACTGAAGCAGAGCATGATCCCCTCCCTCCGGAAACTGGGTTGCAGGGCAGTGTTTCAGCATGATAATGACCCCAAACACACCTCTAAGACGACCACTGCTTTATTGAAGAGGCTGAGGGTAAAGGTGATGGACTGGCCAAGCATGTCTCCAGACCTAAACCCAATAGAACATCTTTGGGGCATCCTCAAGCGGAAGGTGGAGGAGCGCAAAGTCTCGAATATCCGCCAGCTCCGTGATGTCATCATGGAGCAGTGGAAAAGCATTCCAGTGGCAACCTGTGAAGCTCTGGTAAACTCCATGCCCAGGAGAGTTAAGGCAGTTCTGGGAAATAATGGTGGCCACACAAAATATTGACACTTCAGGAACTTTCACTAAGGGGTGTACTCACTTTTGTTGCTGGTGGTTTAGACATTAATGGCTGTATATTGAGTTATTTTGAGGGAAGAATAAATTTACACTGTTATATAAGCTGCACACAGACTACTTTTCATTGTGTCAAAGTGTCATTTTGTCAGTGTTGTCCCATGAAAAGATATACTTAAATATCTGCAGAAATGTGAGGGGTGTACTCACTTTTGTGATACACTGTATATATATATATATATATATATATTATGTGTGTGTATGTGTGTGTGTGTGTATAAAGGCATCCAGACTATAAAAAGGCATCTAGACTAATATGCCATACCTATGCCATGTGTTCACATGCTGCTATAGCACACGCCTTTAACGTAGTATCTTCACCAGCATCGATTACTAAAACACACCACACCCTCACGTGTCAGTGAGGGCATGTTTACTGCATGCAGTCCTGGCACAGCATTGAAGCTGGACACTGCACCACTGTGCAGTCCAGTACACTTACATTTATTTAATTATAAGAATACACAGCAAGAGAAAACAAGTAGATCCCACAAACATTTTTACTTTTATTCAATGTTCTTACAGTGCACAAGTTTTACGACTATGTACTAATAAATATAGGGTCTGTTCGAAAACCTAGTGAGCTGCCTTGCTGTCTTACTGCCTACATTGGCAGCTAGTAGAGCTGTGCAGAGATGTTCACAAGTCACAAAATACGAGTCAGAGTCAAGTCACGAGTCAGTATAATCTACACAAAATATATATTGGAAATGTAGCGTAGAAACAAATAATATGTAAATTCAGATAAAAAACAACAACAGATTAGCAGCTGTATTTTGTCGTTTTACTTTCCTAGGTACCAGTTAAAAGCTTAAACTGATACGTTTTGTTTTCATTGCAAAACAAAAGCGCACGATAAATCACGGCACAGCGGCCAAAATACAAAACACAGCAAAAAAAAAGTAATCACTGCTTACCTTAACTTTTGTACTTCCAGATGCTATTAAATGTATAACTGTGTGTTGTCCCATTAGAAATATAACCTGTTAGTTTGTAAATGTGTGCATATAATTAAAAACCTCCAAACTTTTCCCGGTTGTGAAGTAAAACACTACCTTGTTAGAAAGCCAATCAAGCGTTTCATTGACACATCATCTGTGTGACTCTGCAAACTAAATAAATACAAATAACAGCATTTCTTACTAAAAATTAAACTAACTAACTACAATTCTGTAGAAGTGTTTCATTCACACCAGCTGTTCCAGTGAAGTGCACTATGTAGGGTATTCAACCCTTTTAAGTGAGATTGCAATCCAAAGGAGGGAGTAGGGACCGACGCTTCATCACTATGCCGGAAGCTGGCTGGACGGTTTAAAACGGCTGGAGCGTTATTAGAGAGCAGAAAATGACACGATCAGAATGATGTCGGATCATAAATATATATATAATTGTCACACGTAACTAATGTTAACACATGCTGCTGACTTTTGTTGTCATTTTTTGTGAGTCACTAGTTGAGTCCGAATCATTTGAAACGAGTCCGAGTTGAGTCTGAAGTCGCTGTGTATGCTTGACTAAACTCGAGTCCCCATCTCTGCTAATAAATCATTAACTTATAAGTCAGGTTATTCGAATGCACTACTTAGACAGCAATTCTATCAGTTTTTGCTTAATAAGCTAACACAGTTAGCCTCATGCCATTCAAACCAATGGGATGAGGTGGCACAACGCACTAGCATGCCAACTAACATCTCCCTCCGTGTACCAAAAATGGTTAAATTCGCTCACAAGTCCGAATTTGTAAATAAAAACACTTGTGCACCTTTATACAAATTAAATGATCATTTATTTACGTTTCAAAATAATTCCGTTTGTTGCTCCGCATTCATCCATCATATTTATAATTTTTCTGTGAGAAAAGTTGTGCCGCACTGAATGCTGGGATTGCCTTCACCACTAAGGCAGCATCAAATGCTCACTCGTTATTCAGGCCAAATACAGTTCAAATTTAAGGTGCCTTAGTAGGAAGCATTTTAAGGCATCTAAGAATTCGAACAGCCTCCTCCTCAGGAGCGTAAGATGACACAGAGAGATGTAGAGAGCTAACTAGGTTTTTGAACACACCCATAAAAAGGAATGCATGTATTAACATGAACATAATTCTTAAAAAGTCCCTAAAACTACAAATCCTATCCTGGTCAGGTACACCATGCAACATGCTTTCACACTAGGATAACTAAGGTCAGTGAGGAGCCAAAGATCACTTGAAAGGCTTTGTGGGCCAATTTGAAAACAGCATGAACAGCAGTTATACAGTGAACAATTAGCAATAAACTGCAGCACAATCATTTCTGTCATTACAATCCATATAAAACCTCTCTGTTAAAACAGAAGCACAAAGGTACATAGTGGCCTTAATCATTTTGAGATGTAGCAAACTTGGCACAACCTTAAACATTTTGAGAGTTGGCTGCCCAAACAGATTGGACATATGGGCAGAAGGGCTTGGTTAGGTAGGTAGGAAAGAACCCAGTGGGTCCCTCTAAAAGAGCTTCAAATGTCCTGCTGTGCACAGATAGAAACGTCTGTTGGATGGCCAGCCATCTCTTTAGCACTCCATAAATCAGACCTTTATGGCAGAGTAGCAAGACTGAAGCCACTGTTGAGTTAATGGCACTTGACAGCCTGCTTGGGGTTTGCATAATGACATGTAATAAACTCTGAGATGAACATTTAACTCTTTGGACAGACCAGCAAGTACAATGTCTGGCATGAAACTTGCTCTGCACATCACTTATACAGTGTATCACAAAAGTGAGTACACCCCTCACATTTCTGCAGATATTTAAGTATATCTTTTCATGGGACAACACTGACAAAATGACACTTTGACACAATGAAAAGTAGTCTGTGTGCAGCTTATATAATAGTGTAAATTTATTCTTCCCTCAAAATAACTCAATATACAGCCATTAATGTCTAAACCACCGGCAACAAAAGTGAGTACACCCCTTAGTGAAAGTTCCTGAAGTGTCAATATTTTGTGTGGCCACCATTATTTCCCAGAACTGCCTTAACTCTCCTGGGCATGGAGTTTACCAGAGCTTCACAGGTTGCCACTGGAATGCTTTTCCACTCCTCCATGACGACATCACAGAGCTGGCGGATATTCGAGACTTTGCGCTCCTCCACCTTCCGCTTGAGGATGCCCCAAAGATGTTCTATTGGGTTTAGGTCTGGAGACATGCTTGGCCAGTCCATCACCTTTACCTTCAGCCTCTTCAATAAAGCAGTGGTCGTCTTAGAGGTGTGTTTGGGGTCATTATCATGCTGGAACACTGCCCTGCGACCCAGTTTCCGGAGGGAGGGGATCATGCTCTGCTTCAGTATTTCACAGTACATATTGGAGTTCATGTGTCCCTCAATGAAATGTAACTCCCCAACACCTGCTGCACTCATGCAGCCCCAGACCATGGCATTCCCACCACCATGCTTGACTGTAGGCATGACACACTTATCTTTGTACTCCTCACCTGATTGCCGCCACACATGCTTGAGACCATCTGAACCAAACAAATTAATCTTGGTCTCATCAGACCAGAGGACATGGTTCCAGTAATCCATGTCCTTTGTTGACATGTCTTCAGCAAACTGTTTGCGGGCTTTCTTGTGTAGAGACTTCAGAAGAGGCTTCCTTCTGGGGTGACAGCCATGCAGACCAATTTGATGTAGTGTGCGGCGTATGGTCTGAGCACTGACAGGCTGACCACCCACCTTTTCAATCTCTGCAGCAATGCTGACAGCACTCCTGCGCCTATCTTTCAAAGACAGCAGTTGGATGTGACGCTGAGCACGTGCACTCAGCTTCTTTGGACGACCAACGCGAGGTCTGTTCTGAGTGGACCCTGCTCTTTTAAAACGCTGGATGATCTTGGCCACTGTGCTGCAGCTCAGTTTCAGGGTGTTGGCAATGTTCTTGTAGCCTTGGCCATCTTCATGTAGCGCAACAATTCGTCTCTTAAGATCCTCAGAGAGTTCTTTGCCATGAGGTGCCATGTTGGAACTTTCAGTGACCAGTATGAGAGAGTGTGAGAGCTGTACCACTAAATTGAACACACCTGCTCCCTATGCACACCTGAGACCTAGTAACACTAACGAGTCACATGACATTTTGGAGGGAAAATGACAAGCAGTGCTCAATTTGGACATTTAGGGGTGTAGTCTCTTAGGGGTGTACTCACTTTTGTTGCCGGTGGTTTAGACATTAATGGCTGTATATTGAGTTATTTTGAGGGAAGAATAAATGTACACTGTTATATAAGCTGCACACAGACTACTTTTCATTGTGTCAAAGTGTCATTTTGTCAGTGTTGTCCCATGAAAAGATATACTTAAATATCTGCAGAAATGTGAGGGGTGTACTCACTTTTGTGATACACTGTATAGTGAAACATGGTGGTGGCAGCATGACTCTATGTGGGTTGTCACACAGGGTCCACACTACTATAGACTAGTAGTGTCACTGCAGTGCTGAGAATCATCCAGTAATTGTAGAACTACAAAGTGCTTCTATATGGTAAGTGGAGCTGATAAAATGGACAGTAAGTGTAGAAACAAGGAGGTGGTTTTAATGTTATGGCTGATCAGTGTATATATATATATATATATATATATATATATTAGGGCTGTCAAACGATTAAAATTTTTAATCACGATTAATCTCAGAATTTCATATAGTTAATCGCGATTAATCGCATTAAAAAAAATCTGTGTAAATGTTATAGAAAACAAGGATTTTTATGTGAAATGTTACAATTAAAATGGCGAACACATTTTATGCTAAATGTACTGATGTTAAAAACTGCTGGGAGAAGAGAAAACTGCAAGGGAGTTTTATTCACTCACATACTAGGCAGTAAATGTCAGATTGTAGTTTAGAATTTCTCCATCAGCAAACATTGTAGATCAGCGGTGCTTTAGGTGGGATAAGGCATAGTTATTGTAACAGACTTTTCTGTGGTTGTATTGTGACAATGGTTTGATGGCCGTTTCTACACGAAGTGAGTGTGTTTTGACCCTTTGGGGCTTCCATAGTGCATGGACTAACGTGCTTGACTCAGCTTTCCGGTATTTGGTACCTTAACAGAATAAGTTAATAGAAGTGTTCTGCTCCCGACAACTTGTGAATACAGCGTGTATTTATTTCTTTATTAGTGCATCACTACAACGCTCGGTTACATTATGTTAACAAACCGCAAATGAAAACGTTTTAATGTCGGACTTGCCACCGTTTTTCATTTGCGGTTTGTTAACATAATGTAACCGAGCGTTGTAGTTCTACCAGTCAAGTCTCAACATTAACTAGAATTTGCGTTAACGGCACTATTATTTTTAATCGCGTTAAATTGAAATCGCGTTAATGCGTTATTATCGCGTTAACTTCGACAGCCCTAATATATATATATATATATATACGTATATTTTGTTCATGCACTTTCTCCCCTCTTTCTTTCGACTTTTTAGTGCATCCAATTACCCAATTACATTATGCTTCCTCTCTACTGATGCTGATCCCCGCCCTGATTGAGGAAAGCGAGACTGACACAGGCCCCCTCCGACACGTGTGCAGTAGACGACTGCATCTTTTTACCTGCACAAGGCAAATTCATATGCGGATCAGCTTTGTGTACAGAGAGCCACACCCTGATCTACGCATTATTCCTGACTCTGTGCAGGTGCCATCAATCAGCCAACAGAGGTCGTAATTGCATCAGTTATGAGGTCCCTATCCGGCTTCCCAAACTGTATGAACAACAGCCAGTCGTTGTTTATGTAGACGCCCAGCTGGATGGCAGAGCTGAGTTTCGAACCAAAATGTCAGCTCTGGTGTGCTAGTGTGTAATACCACTGCCCCATCTGAGCGCTTCACACATATATAGTATATCACAAAGGGAGCACAAGTAAAAACACTATACATTACATTTACATATGGGCAGAGGTAGACCAGGTGTTGTTCCGTGCCGCCCCTGTCACAAAATCAGTAGCACAAAATTAATTTTATGTTTTTTTTACACCTGGCAGGAGTGGGTGTGGCTAAAACACCTGAATTCAATCATTAGAAGGGGTGTCCAAATAATGTTGGCCATATAGTGTATTTTAGATAATTTCTTATTTGTGTAACTAAACATTCTTGAGATATGTTGTTAAATGCAATGAATTATTGATTAAAGAGTTTATTTTTGTGGTTTATTTTTGTCTCAACATTGATTTCAGTACGCACTACAGAAGAGGTGGAAGAAACGAGTATTGTCTCGCAATTCTACAGCCCAAATCCTGAAATCACTCATGTTTAAGCAGTCTTGACATTACCACTGTTGACACTTCCATTAGCTTGCAGTGATTGCTAAGGTTAAAAGCTAATTCAGCTATGAGTACACAAATAACTGCCACTTTTCAGCTCTACACACAGACACTTCATTATTCTTTCCTTTGTCTGACTGTGAGGAAACATGCATGTGCAATGAATAGCACATTTGTTAGTGTCTGTGAGTGTGTGTGCGTATCCCGTTGACATCCTAATAACGGGTTTTGGGCTTCCTAGAATCCAAGGGAGAAAAAGCAGGAGCGTAATGCTCGAGTTTTCCGCAACTCGCAGAAAGAAAAGCCGCTGACATTTTCTCCTGAGGAACATCAACATCCCACATCTGTAATTAGACAGCTGTCGACTTTGAGATGGACGGGGTCCTACAAATTCCTCAGTTTTGGCCTGCTGCACATGAAAGGAGCCTGTCAGCTGTTGCGCGAGGGGGAAATTGGGCCCAGATGAAGGGTTTGCACTTCATAAAGAGAACCGCTCTCCAGATGTGAGGGCATCCTAACCACCATTACTGTATTGCAGCAGTGAGTCACTAAAAACTCGCTTTCTCACACTAAAAACCTCAAAACTCTCCCTGTACTGCTTCTCAGGGTGTGTGAATGCAATGTCCTACTTTTAACAAGGTCATGGGATACTGCATACAGTAAAGATGAAAATCCATTCATTTTACCAATCGCTTCTGCATGGTCTGGATTGCTGTGGGTTCAAGGGCAGCACAAAAGCACACAGCACAAAGGAGAATATTTATGGTAGATGCTGTGCATGGACACAAAAAAAAAAACTAAACTCTTCACAGACAGGAAACAGGTGAGAATTGAACCCAGGTTGCTGTGTGGCATCCACTCTACCACCTGTGCAACAATGTTGCCATATATATACACTGATCAGCCAGAACATTAAAACCACCTCCTTGTTTCTACACTCACTGTCCATTTTTTCAGCTCCACTTTGAAGTTCTACATTTATTGACTGTAGTCCATCTGTTTCTCTACATACTGTTTTAGCCTTCTTTCACCCTGTTCTTTAATGGTCAGGACCACCACAGAGTAAGTATTATTTGGGTGGTGGATCATTCTCAGCACTGCAGTGACACTGACATGGTGGTGGTGTGTTAGTGTGTGTTGTGCTGGTATGAGTGGATCAGACACAGCAGCGCTGCTGGAGTTTTTAAACCCCTCACTGTCACTGCTGGACTGAAAATAGTCCACCAACCAAAAATATATCCAGCCAACAGCGCCCCGTGGGTAGTGCCCTGTGATCATGGATGAAGGTCTAGAAGATGACCAACTCAAACAGCAGCAATAGATGAGCGATCGTCTCTGACTTTACATCTACAAGGTGGACCAACTAGGTAGGAGTGTCTAATAGAGTGGACAGTCAATGGACACGGTATTTAAAAACTCCAGCTGCGCTGCTGTGTCTGATCCACTCATACCAGCACAACACACACTAACACACCACCAGCATGTCAGTGTCACTGCAGTGCTGAAAATGATCCGCCACCTAAATAATACCTGCACTGTGGTGGTCCTGTGGGGGTCCTGACCATTAAAGAACAGGGTGAAAGCAGGCTAAAAAGAAACAAATGTAGAGAAACAAATGGACTACAGTCAGTAATTGTAGAACTACAAAGTGCTTTTATATGGTAAGTTGAGCTGATAAAATGGACAGTGAGTGTAGAAATAAGGAGTTGGTTTAATGTTATGGCTGATCAGTGTATATGTAGCGCTTTGGACCTGGTGTAACACCATGTCACTGGTGATACTGATTGTGGGACCAGTGACATTGTAATCAAAACAGATCAACATTATTGTGTTGAGTCAGAAAAAAATGTCTCTCTCTCTCTCTCTCTCTCTCTCTCTCTCACACACGCACACACACACACACACACACACACACACACACACACAGAACTGATCTTAACTCACCCTGTATGGCTTCCCAGGGCGTGTGAAATGCTGTGTTCCACTTTTAAGGAGGTCAAGGGATATCACATACAGTAGAGATGAAAGCAAAATCTTTGTGTCTGACACATACTGAGAGTTGTAATGTTGTGCTCTGGTTACACCGCAGTGTGCAGCAGGAATCTATAACAGCTAACGAGATATTATCATTCCATCTGTATATGAGTCAGATCTAAAATGCTCCATATTAAACATCGCTGAGGCATCACATGGCTCGCTAGGAGCCAGACAACAGCCAATTTTCCATTTACCCACAATACAGGCAGACTTAGTATTACATGCTGCAAAGAAATTAAATGATGCTAAATGAAATAAAAGAATAGCAAATACAGGAGCTGCTTATTAAAAAATGAAATCGTTGTCTGAAGTTGTGCACTGAATTGGCTGCATTTCTCTGGATGGAGGCAGAGTGGCTAAGTGGATAGCACTGTCACCTCACAGTAAGAAGGTCCTGGGTTCAATTTCCAAGTGGAGCGGTCCAAGTCCTTTCTGTGTGAAGTTCGTTCTTCTGGTTTTCTCTGGGAACTTTAGTTTTCTCCCAGTACAAAGACATGTAAGTGAGGTGAATTGGAGAACTTGACCTTAATAAACAAAAACCCCAAACATTTTTCTGGAAAGGTAATACCATCAGAAAAAGGCTGCTGGAACACAGGTGACACCGTACACAGTTGAACAAACTTCAAGAGTTCAGAATCTTGGCGCTGGTGTGCTAGCGGAACATCCTGCTGCGCCACCTGGGCGCCAAATCGGCATAATTCTGAATATGCTGTTGGCTGGATATTTTTGGTTGGTGGACTATTCTCAGTCCAGCAGTGACAGTGATGTGTTTAAAAACTCCATCAGCATTGCTGTGTCTGATCCACTCATACCAGCACAACACACACTAACACACCACCACCACCATGTCAGTGTCACTGCAGTGCTGAGAATGATCCCCCACCTAAATAATACCTGCTCTGTAGTGGTCCTGGGAGAGTCCTGAACATTAAAGAATAGCATGAAAGGGTGCTAACAAAGCATGTAGAGAAATAGATGGACTACAGTCAGTAATTGTAGAACTACAAAGTGCTTCTATATGGTAAGTGGAGCTGATAAAATGGACAGTGAGTGTAGAAACAAGGAGGTGGTTTTAATGTTATGGCTGATCAGTGTACAATTACTTTATTATGCATTATATCCAGCACAGTAGTACCTTCATGACAAATGTGAATGCGTGCAGGAAAAAACCCACAACATACCGTAAATATACAGCAGTAATGTCTCAGTTTTAGTGTCAGAATGCTAACAAGGTCTGCTTGGATTTCATCATGGCACCACTCAACAGGTCTGCCGTTTTATTTGTTAAAGGTCTTACAGCCATCAGGCAAGGTAATGCCACCCTGGTGGGTACAATGAAACATTTGGTCTTGCACCTCACATTTTCTATGAGCTCAGATGTGACTCTATAAATAGAGCCACTGTGAGGAGAACGCAGAGGAGTAAAAAAAGAGAAAACAGAGAAAAGAGTTACTGTGGCCTAAACAACCCCTGTCCTGTTACCCCATGGTTACGTTTGTGTGATGGATGAGGGGCCTTACTTCTCAAGCCAGACTAAACCCGATGGGTGAAAGTTGCGTCTTTTTTTTTTAAATTCTAGACATCTAGGCACCAGACAGACGACTTTTGGGTCTGGCACCAGGCAACTGGGCTTTTGTTTTTGTAAGAAAACGCCATGACCAGTAAATTAATGCCGAACAGTTTTACAAATAGTCATGTCATAATGCTAACATGAGAACGAGCCAGTTAGTACTGCTGTAATTTCACTCTCAATTTTCTACTCACACTGTGCCAGTGTGGCGCTAAAGCTGGCTCCAGAAGTGGTGTGTATTTAGAGAACCAGAACATTTTAAGGGACCAGCCCATGTTATAACAGTTTAGGAATCAAATCACCATGTAGGCTGTCTTTATTTTATATGGGGACATGCCGTAGCCTAGTGATTAAGGCACTGGACTAGTAACCAGTAGGTAACTGGTTCAAGCCCCATCACTGCCAGGTTGCTGCTGTTAGGCCCTTGAGCAAGGCCTCTAACTCTTAATTGCTCAGACTTTATACTGTAACAGTACGCTTGAAAAAAGGCGTCTGCTAAATGCCTAAATGTAAATGTGAAGGTAATGCTGTGTTTATTGGCTGGTAGAAACTAATGTAGCAGTAATACTGTTTTCTGTACCTGCTAATTAGACAGGCACATCAGTGAGAATGAATCATTTTCAGGTCATGCCACAGCATCTCAATTAGGTCTAGACTAGTCTCAAACATTCCAAAACAAACGTTTTAAATGATTCCCTTGTTGATTTAAGTCCAGCTTATAAGACCAAAATGCAGAAAAACAGCCCAAACAATGATGCTTCCACCATCATGCTTCACATTTAGTATAATGATTTGGATATTCAGCCAAACTTAGGTTTCTAAGGTTCCAGATTAAATTCTGGCACCATCTACTGTACATAATATTATAAAAGAAGATTCAGAAAATCCATAGAAATTCCATCGTGTAGGGCAAGGCTGGAAAACCTTGTTAAATGTGCATGACCTTTGATCCCTTAGACTGCATTACATGAGAAGCCATCATGATACTGCGATAAATATAACCACATGGATTAGAGAGTAATTTGGAAAACATTTTGTCACTTAACACAGTCCACCGCTGTATGAAAAATGCAACCTGAAACTCAACTTTTTATGCAGAAAGAAATGCAACTGAGCTCTCTGAGCCTGAGCTCATTTTAGATAAACTGAAAGACAGTAAAATGTGAGATGAGGTCAGATGGGTCCAAATGAGTTTCAGCTTTTTACTGGAAAAATGTATGTTGAGTTCTCATGCCAAAGACCAAAGATATACAGTACATCTTTAATTGCAAGCTTACCAGACCAAAAGGCAGAAAAACAGCCCGAACAATGATGCTTCCACCACCATGCTTCACATTTAGTATGAGGATCTGGATATGCAGCCAAACCTAGGTTTCTAAGGTTCCAGGTTACATCCTGGCACCTCAAATTGCCATTAATGTTTCACTTTCTCTTCTTTCTTTTTCTTTAGGCTGTAAAGAGTCACACTGTTGCCAACACAGAACTCTCTCTTATATGAACTTCTGACATGATGTTTTGTAGAAGAAAAGATGATTAAATGTAAAAAAAAGTAAAATAAATAAATAAAGAGATAGCCGATGTGAGAGGGTATGAGAAAGAGTGATAGAGAGAGAGAGCAAGTGAGGGTGTTAAGGGTATTGAGTTTACAAAATCACAGTTGGGTGGCACAGTAGCACTTGACTACAGACACCCAAACACTAAGACTGACACCAATACTCAACACTAGTCATAATAAATAGGTAGCACTGTCGCCTCACAGCAAGAAGGTCTTGGTTGGGACTGTCCGGGTCCTTTCTGTGTGGAGTTTGCGTGTTCTCCCCGTGTCCATGTAGGTTTCCTCTGGGTGCTCCGGTTTCCACCCACTGTCCAAAGACATGCAAGTGAGGTGAATTGGAGACAAAATTGAAGACTGAATTGTCCAAGACTGTGTTTGATATAACCTTGTGAACTGATTGATCTTGTGTAATGAGTAACTACCATTTCTCCAACCACACGTTTTTGTATGGACCCTTTTGTTTTTGACCCCAAACAATTGTATGTTTCGTTTGGAGTCTGTGTCATTGTTCACGGTGTTTTCTAGCAATTGCATTGCATTTAGTGCCATGTTTCTGCTCTAGTCATACTATTTCCTAACATTCTTTGTTCTGTAAACCCTATTTGGAGAGTTACTTTGGTTTGATTTTATTTTATTAGTTTCTGTTAGTAGTTTTAGTCTTAATTTCTTTATTTTACTTCATTTGTTTGGTTTTTCAGCCTCAGTATTGCTCTGCCTTGGTTAATTATCCTGCACTTTAATTCATTCTTTAATGTCTCAGGCGTGGGCTTACATCTGTAACAAAACACTCATCACCCTGGACAACATTACAAATATTTAAGTACCTAATAAAAAAACCTGTGTCCATGTTTATTTTGATTAAACACATGCTTCCTGTTTAGGTACAGAGGGCAAATGGACCTTAATAAATAAAATATAATAACTACTGCATCAGCTTTGATTAGATTTCTCTATCTGGATAGAAATTCATAGTAACCGTTCTGTTGCGGGATTAGAGATCTGTAATTAGAATGATGTGGTGCGTTGTGGACATGGTGCCACTGAGCTGATTACCTGTTCTCTCTTTCAGAGAAAAGTCACAGAGGGACAGGCATTACTGATCCAAGGCAAACAGGGCAGAACGTACTATGCTGTCACGCTAAGCATCCTGTACAGATGGATTTGCACAGAACAACCAGTGCTCTGAGCACCAGAGTGAAGCTGAATAACACTGAATGAAACTACCCAGAGTTATGTACTGATTTTTTAATATGTCATAATATTAGAAAAAAAAATATTTTTGCTGAAAGAACAGAAACATTGCATGACTTTATTAACACATTTATTATTAATATACTGTAGATCTAGTAAAATAGTCCAGGTTACACTATACACATTGTTACATTTTTTGTGGTAGCCTTATGCTACGAGGATGCTTTTCAGGAGCTAGGACTAACAATCTAGTCATGATTGATGGCAAAATAAATGATGCAAATTACAATGGAGTTCAGATTACAAAACTCCACCATTCTGTAAAACAGTGTAAAAAAAACGTTTGAGTTTCACCAAGCTATACTGGAATGGTTTCAAATAAAGATTTGTTAGCATTTTAACATCATGTTTTTACACTTTGGTTACATTCATGACAAGAACGGTAGTTAGTCATCACACAAGGTTCATCAGTTCACAAGTTTTATATCAAGCACAGTCCTGGACAATTTAGTATCTTCAATTCACCTCACTTGCATGTCTTTGGACTGTGGGAGGAAACCGGAGCAGCCGGAGTAAACTCACGCAGACATGGGGAGAACATGCAAACTCCACACAGAAAGGACCCGGACCGCCCCACCTGGGGTTCGAACCCAGGACCTTCTTGCTGTGAGGCGACAGTGCTACCCACTAAGCCACCGTGCCGCCCTTCAAATAAAGAAGGTTGTGGTGAAACCAAAGTTCGCTGCACAAAACTGCTCACTTCATTACATTTACGTTTTCGGCATTTAGCAGATGCTGTTATCCTAAGCAACTTACAGTACAGTTACAGTGTACAGTCTGAGCAATTAAGGGTTAAGGGCCTTGCTCAAAGGCCCAACAGCATCAATCTGGCAGTGGTGGGGCTTGAACCAGCAACCTTCTAATTACTAGTCCAGTACCATAACCACTAGGCTATGGCTTGCCTATTCATGAGCTTGTATAACTTATAAAACTAACATTTTAAAATGTGATAAAAAAAGATCTAATTAAAATCCAACAAATCTCAGGTTGTGAAGATTGTTAGTGAAAAAAACAGTGGGGCTTAAATGTAATTTCATTGCATTTATATTGTTGGCATTTAGCAGATGCTTTTATCCAAAGCGACTTACAGTAGTGTGACACTATACAGTCTAAGCAATTGAGGATTAAGAGCCTTGCTCAAGGGCCCAAGAGTGACAACCTGGCAGTGGTGGGGCTTGAACCAGCAACCTTCTGATTACTATTCCACCAACCACTAGACTACAACTAGGTTAATTAGTACAGAATTTTACCAAAACAAATCCACAACCAGGCTGCACTTTTACTCCCCTACAGAAAGATGTGCTCAGGATCCTTTTGAAGGACGAGAGTCCATCCCATAGTTCCCAAATTAGTACAGGGCGACTCTGGCTGGATTTAACGTGTGTGTTGTGGAGAAAGCTGGCTAGCTCACAGAGAGTATGCAGAGTGGGTGATGGTGTGCTGCAGGGGACTAGGCGTTGGCTAGAGTGTCAACATACACAAACCTCACTTATGAGTAATCCTGCAAATTCCATGGGTAATGACAAAGGGCTGGTCTCCGTCTACACCCTTCACAAATACACACAAACACATACTGTACATGTACACACACATACACTATATGGCTAAAAGTATGTGGACAGTGGAATATAAGCTTGTTGGATATAACTAAGGCCCTACCTAATTCAACTAAGGCACTGATGTTGAACAAGATCTGGCCAGCAACCGACATTCCAATTCATCCAAAAAAATAAGGGCTTTGTACAGTGCACTGGAGTTTATCTACACCATACTAGCTCATGTCTTTTGTCTGCAGGTGCATACATTTACATTTACATTTTCTGCATTTAGCAGACGTTCTTATCCAGAGCGACTTACAGAAGTGCTTCCATAGTAAACATTTCATTTCTCAAATTTTAGTAAACAACAGTCAAAGAACACAAATCTGCTGAAACCTGTTAGAACAAAGCGTTTTTTTTTGTTCTAACACTAAAATGTTAGTAAATAGGTACAAGTCAGCTTAAGTGTTTAGTAAAAAGGTGATGAAGGTTTTTAATCGTTTTTTAAAGACAGCAAGAGACTCAGATGTTCGGACAGACAGAGGAAGTTCATTCCACCACTTGGGTGCTAGAACAGAGAAGAGCCTTGATGCTTGTCGTCCTTTAGTCCTGGGTGGAGGCACAAGTCGAGCGAGACTAGTGGCTCGGAGGTTGCGTGGTACAGGGCGGGATTTGATTAGGCCTTGAAGGTAGCTTGGGGCTGGTCCATTTTTGGCTTTGTAGGCGAGCATCAGTGTTTTAAACTGAATGCGTGCAGCTACAGGAAGCCAGTGAAGAGAACGAAGCAGTGGGGTGATGTGGCAGTGTTTGGGCTGGTTAAAAACCAGACGGGTAGCTGCATTTTGAATGAGCTGCAAGGGTTTAATAGTGGACATGGGAGCACCTGCCAGGAGGGAGTTGCAGTAGTCCAGCCGTGAGATTACAAGTGACTGAACCAGAATCTGGGTAGCTTCCATGGAGAGAAATGGCCGGATCTTCCTGATGTTGTAGAGGAGGAACCGGCACGATCTTGTCATGTTGGCTATATGAGGAGAGAAGGTCAGCTGGTTATCCAGGACAACACCAAGGCTTCTTACATTATCAGATGGTCTGATCTGGGAGTCATCAAGAGAAATTACTAGGTCCTAGGTTGGAGACTGATCTCCGGGAATGAGCAACAAAGTCATGCTAAAATAGGAAATGACCTAGAAGCACTTTGTAGTTCTACAATTACTGACTGTAGTCCATCTGTTTCTCTGCATGCTTTGTTAGCCCCTTTCATCTTGTTCTTCAATGGTCAGGACCCTCACAGGACCACCACAGAGCAGGTATTATTTAGGTGGTGGTTCATTCTCAGCACTGCAGTGACACTGACATGGTGGTGGTGTGTAAGTGTGTGTTGTGCTGGTGTGAGTGGATAAGACACAGCAGCTCTGATGGAGTTTTCACTCACTGTCACTGCTGGACTGAGAATAGTCCACCAACCAAAATATCCAGCCAACAACGCCCTGTGGGCAGCGTCCTGTGACCACTGATGAAGATCTAGAAGATGACCAACTCAAACAGCAGCAATAGATGAGCGATCGTCTCTGACTTTACATCTACAAGGTGGACCAACTAGGTAGGAGTGTCTAATAGAGTGGACAGTGAGTGGACACGGTATTTAAAAACTCCAACAGCGCTGCTGTGTCTGATCCACTCATACCAGCACAACACACACTAACACACCACCACCATGTCATTGTCACTGCAGTGCTGAGAATAATCCACCACCTAAATAATGCCTGCTTTGTGGTGGTCCTGTGGGGGTCCTGACCATTGAAGAACAGTTGGACTACAGTCAGTAATTGTAGAACTACAAAGTGCTTCTATATGGTAAGTGGAGCTGATAAAATGGACAGTGAGTGTATGTAAGGCTGCATTTACTTGTTACATGTGCCGTGCCATTGTTTTCTATAAAGCAATGCTGTGTCTTTTGCCCTGCCACTGTGCTACCTTGATTTGCTGCTCTGACACTGTGTTCAAAGTTCAATCTGACTGAACTTTGACCCTATTTGCTGCTGACCTTTTCAAAGCATAGACAAGGTACATATAAGCAATCATAACCCATATTGCACTGGATCCCAATCTGGATTTTACATTTGCAAAAGTTAATGGCAGAAACATTACAGGAATCTGTGACGGGTATTAACACCAAGGACGGATTAAGGATAGTCTGGGCCCCTGGGCAAAGAGTTGCCCAGGGCACCCCACCCCCCACCCCGCACGCCCCCCCCCCCTCCAAAAACATAAATAAATTAATACATTAAACAACCTGTCAATAACTAACCCTAACACAAGAATCTATTTTATATAAGTTTCTTTCTACTCTTCTTTCTTGCAAAGTCATCCACTAATTCATCAAAATTAAGCTGTCTGACCAAATCTGATTCAATGGCCAGAAGTGACAGTGAGTTCATTCTTAATACGAGCCAGTTTGGAGAATAAGGACATTTTTCTTTTTCTGTTATGAATGATTTGTATTGTATCAATTCATCTGCCAGGCTCATGTTCAGATCTGAAGGATATGCTGCAGCGAGTGAGTTAGCCTTTAAAGTGAGCTCACTGTTGGACATATTGTCAGGCATGAAAAGAACATCAAATAGCTCAGTTAAGAGTGTGTATGCATTCAAACTGCTTGAAATTGCTTGTCTTAAATTTAAATAATTGCAAAATTGCTAAATTAATTTGTGTCTCTGCGCTTAAGAGAAATTGAACATAATAATTTTGAAACAATACAAATTCAGAAACATTAAGTAAGGGCCTGAATCGCATATTTGCAACAAAACGTCTGTTATGAAATATGGTAGCTTGCCTGGCAATTTGTAGGTCCCTAGAAAGTCAAGGAGCCATGGTAAACGACTTCTATGGAAGTCAAGGGCCCCATAGCAGGGGCCCTCGTGATCAAGGGCCCTCTAATGGTATGCCCTGCTCTTCTCTAGGGCCCCCTGGTAGGGGCTCTCATAACCAGGGCCCTCTAAAAATATGCCCCCCTCTTTCCTAGGACCCCTAATAGCCAGAAGTCGAAGTCAGAGCAGTGCCACAACGCCTCATCCATTTTCATAAGGGGCCCAAAAGCATGGCTAGGGCCCAAAAGCATGGCTAGGGCCCTAAAGCATGGCTAGGGACCCCAAAAGCATGGCTAGGGGCCCCAAAAGCATGGCTAGGGGCCCCAAGAGGCCCTGGGGTCAAAGTCCCTAATAGTCAGAGAATCCTTAAAATGGAGGGCCCTCGGAAATAAAAATATATTGTATCATAAATGTTGATAGGCATCGCAAAATGTTTTGGGCCAGGGCCCCCCCGGGGCCCCCTGACCTCAAGGGCCCCTGGGCGCTGGCCCCACTGGCCCGGTCAGTAATCCAGCCATGATTAACACTGTGCATTTTTATTACATTAGCATAAGACCCCACAACGAGCACCACGCACACACACACACACACACGCACATATACACACTAGGACATGGACAAGAACTATTACTCTATATAAGTGCATTCAATGTTATAGGCCATATCACTCTTTTAAATCTGTGTTCACTGACAGGCCCAATAATGTCTTTTGTCCCTGGCAGCGGAAAGCAAAGCCTGGAAAGGGACGGGTGACCCACGAGACGTGTGAGGAATGTCGCACTCCAATGAAGCCATGACAATTTATTCAGCCATCAGCCTCCCCCAGGAGTTCAGTGACTCTCCAGCTTCCTACGTCCATTCGTGTCATGGCATTTCGCGCATGTGAATGGCTCCTGTATGTGCCATGTGACCCCCTCCTGCTCCCTCTGTTGCATCACTGTCATGCCTGCCAGCCTTAATGATCATGACCCTAGTAATATTATGCCAGTCATCGCTTGTAAGACTTGCATTTTAATCATGTGTGTCCTGGCAGACATGCCCTTTTAATTTTTATCTGCATTGTTAAAATTTAAGCAGGTGATGTGCACAGTACTACTACTAGAAATTTCAGCAGGTTTTTTTTTTTTTGCTGTTTCTATTTTAAAAAGTAAATAATAAAAACACCCTGTTACATTACACATAGTGGTCTTGGTGTAAATTTTGCTGAATGCCCATTTTATGGAAACAGCGACAGTACTAAATATGTGTAAACATTTGTAAACAATGTGTTATTGTTAAAAGATAAATGCCTTTGCCTTCATAACTGCAACAATTGCAGTTTTTTTCTATTTTTTATTTATGCATTTTCTCCCAATTTAGCGTAGTCAATTTGTCTTCTGCTGCTGGGGGACCCCTGATTGCAGTAGAAGGTGGGTATACTGCTGCTCACGCCTCCTCCAATCCACACGCAGCCCTTTTTCACCCATGCACTCTGCACAGGTGCCTCTCTGTCTGCTAATTAGGGTCCTTACACAGCGTTTAAAGACCCCATCCACATAGTCCAGTCATCCCGCCATAGAAAAGACATGTCTGCTGCAGGCATTGCCAATTATGCCCTCCAGATGGTGCCCAGCCAACCGGTGGCAACGCCGAGTTTCGAACCGAGGAGTTCAGAATCTCGGCGCTGGTGTGCTAGTGGTGTGATAGCATAATATATGGCACTATGCGCATGTGAATGGCTCCTGCATGTGCCATGTGACCCCCTCCTTCTCCCTCTGTTGCATCGCTGTCATGCCTGCCAGCCTTAATGATCATGACCCTAGTAATATTATGCCAGTCATCACTTGTAAGACTTGCATTTTAATCATGTGTGTCCTGGCAGACATGCCTTTTTACTTTTTATCTGCGTTGTTAAAACTTCAGCAGGTGATGTGGACAGTACATATGATCAAGGTGTAGTTAGTGTGTAATAGGAACAATACGATGCTCCAAATCTAATTTAAATAAACACTAAAGACCTGCCAGGGTTAAAGGCCATGTATTCTTTCTTAAAGTCCCTGCTTGATTTTGCCATTCATGTATTCATTCATTTATTAATTCATTGTCTGCTTTACCACTGCGTTATCCTGGTCAGGGTCTCAATAGGTGCAATTCACTGAGCGAAAGGGAGGAAACACCCCGGATAGGTTGCCAGTCCATCACAGTGCACACAAATATTCACACACAGAGCAATTTTGTATCTCCAATTAACCTGACTTTATGTCTTTGGACTGTAGGAGAAATCCAGAGCTCCCGGAGGAAACCCACATGGACATGGGGAGAACATGCAAACTCCATATAAAAAGATCCCATATCGCTCCACCTGGGAATTAAACCCAGGACCTTCTTGCTGAAAGGCAGCAGTGCTACTTACCAAACCCCTGTGCCACCCTGTGCTTCTACAAAAATCTAAAGTCCCTCTAATTAAATAACATAATTAATAATAATCAATAAAATCAATAAAAAAAAAAGGGGGGGGGGGGGGGGGGTGGAGGAATAAATAGAAAGTGGCTTTTTATATTAGATAGACAATGATATTGAAAAGTAACTGGTTTGATATTACTGTAAATTTCAGCTTTTGTTTTGATCTTTGCTTACTATAATTTCATGCCCTTTTCTTTCAGATTGTGGTTGCATAATTATAATCCTGAGAGTCAGCATGTTCGGTTGAAATATGAACACTGATCAAAATATGGCTTCATAAAAATATTTAGATATTCTATTTATAAATAATTTATTTATTTATTGATATTTCACAACTAGAACATTTGTTAGATACAGTGGTACCTTGTAACTCAACATCCCCTCAAAACTCAAAATCTTTAAAAATCAACGCCCTTTGTTAAGAAATTTGCACCCTTAAACTCAATGTTTCCCTTAAACTCAATGTGTTCAGTGTGTTTTTTTTAAATGCATTTATTTATTTTCAATTAACAATGAACAGTCGCTTTGTTCAGCACTTAGCTTGAAAGGTGCAGTAAAACATCATCAAAGTGCGAATATGAGACGAATCTGCATTTATGTGGAATAACCGTCAGATTCACTCTAAAAGCTCCACATGTAACTGTGTTTAGATTTTCCTCACTGTTTCACTTTTAAACTTGTGTTAAGGCTCAGGGTTCTGAGGAATTGCTTTTTATTTCAGTGTTTTTATATTATATTTGTTTTATTTTCAGTGTATAAGTGTCAACAAATATATGCAGTTCCACGGGACCATGGAACACATTAACAAACATCCTTATGGGGAAAAAATACCTTAAAACTCAACGCCCTTTTAAACTCAACGCCAGTCCCAGAACCAATTGACAATGGGTTTCAAGGTACCACTGTACATAAAATTAAAAAAATGTCTATGGTTGAAAATTTGAGTCTGTTAAGATATTCTTTTTTATATATAATACTTTTTATATATTGCTATTTTGTAACTAAAACATTTGTAATGTACATAAAATAAAAAATAAAATAAATAAAATAAAATGTCTATGGTTGTGTGAGTTAAATGGTTAAAACATGAAACACGGCAGTAAAATAAACATCAGATTATTTATTAGAGGTGCCACCTTTCCCATTATAATCATTCAAAATATTTAGATCAGCATTTAAAAGTCACCCAGATCACTGATCATTAGCAGTGCTGATCTGCCAGTGTGTCACTATTTTCTCCTACCCCCCCCATGTGAGTTTGATTTACATATGCATCACGTGCAATCTGATCCCAGATCAGTGTTCCTCCCCTGCTCATTAAATATGGGCCCGGGTTCCAGCTAAGCCCTTGATTATAAACGGTGGCCCATTATTCTGGTGATTGGGACAGAGTTCAGTCAGTGTTTGATTCCTGCTGAGTTTCTGTAGACTCAAGAGTCAAGGGCGAGAAAAGAGCATGACATCTGGTCCAAAATGGGTAATCCAGGATTAGAGAAGCAGTATTAGGAGGATTTAGTTTAGCACAGTATGTCATTAATTTAGATTAAATGATCAGTAGGCCTTAAATCAAGGATGCTGGAAAAGAACAGTAGTGGGGTGTTGTAACATTTTAATGCTTTGTTTCCACAACAATTACATAAATATGGTACACTTTGTTCTACACTGTTTTTGTCAGTGGTTATTAGCTATTAATTAATTCTTTGCTGTATTCTGTTGGTGGACTATTTTATAAAGTATTTTTTTATTTTTTTATTAAAAAATTATACTAGATAAGTAAATATAGATAATTAAACCATATGAGGTAAGTAGACATACACTTTTCATTAATAATGCATTATAATACACTGATCAGCCATAACATTAAAACCACCTCCTTGTTTATACACTTACTGTCCATTTTATCAGCTCCACTTACCATATAGAAGCACTTTGTAGTTCTACAATTACTGACTGTAGTCCATCTATTTCTCTACATGCGTACTTGTATGCACATGCATATGTATATGTATAAAGATGTATATGTATATATATATGGCTATATTGTCACGTTATTACATCATACATCTATCTAACAGGTGTATAAAATTATTTGTAAAATATGTAATGTAATATGGGGCAAAAAACCTGTTTTTTTATGTTTCAGTTTGTCTGTGTTCCTGGTACAAAGCAAGATCTGTAAGACCATAGTTTAATAAGTTTGGTGTAGAGTAACTCTTGTGGCCTGGTAAAGCTGGTAAAGCTGCAGTGGGGAGCGAGAGGCAACTTTATATAAAGGCAAATGGTTTTGTGGAGGATGTTCACATACTTGTCTCTTACAAGTGTATATACACTGATCAGCCATAACATTAAAACCACCTCCTTGTTTCTACACTCACTGCCCATTTGATCAGCTCCACTTACCATATAGAAGCACTTTGTAGTTCTACTGACTGTAGTCCATCTGATTCCGTGCATACTTTGTTAGCCCCCTTTCACCCTGTTCTTCAATGGTCAGGACTCTCCCAGGACCACTACAGTGTAGGTATTGTTTGGGTAGTGGATGATCTCAGCACTGCAGTGACACTGACATGGTGGTGGTGTGTTAGTGTGTGTTGTGCTGGTATGAGTGGATCAGACACAGCAGCGCTGCTGGAGCTTTTAAATACCGTGTCCACTTGCTGTCCACTCTATTAGACACTCCTACCTAGTTAGTTCACCTTGTAGATGTAAAGTCAGAGACGATCGCTCATCTATTGCTGCTGTTTGAGTTGGTCATCTTCTAGACCTTCATCAGTTGTCACAGGACGCTGCCCACGGGGCACTGTTGGCTGGATATTTTTGTTTGGTGGAGTATTCTTAGTCCAGCAGTGACAGTGAGGTGTTTAAAAACCCCATCAGCGCTGCTGTGTCTGATCCACTCATACCAGAACAACACACAAACACACCACCACCATGTCAGTGTCACTGCAGTGCTGAGAATGAGCCACCACCCAAATAATACCTACTCTTAGGTGGTCCTGTGGGGGTCCTGACCATTGAAGAATAGGGTGAAAGCAGGCTAATAAAGTATGTAGAGAACCAGATGGACTACAGTCAGTAATTGTAGAACTACAAAGTGCTTCTATATGGTAAATGGAGCTGATAAAATAGACAGTGAGTGTAGGAACAATGAGGTGGTTTTAATGTTATGGCTGATCAGTGTATGTATTAATGCATTTTGTTCCATGATCACCAAGACAAGACCCATAATAACCCTGACTAGAATCAAGCGGTTAATTAAAAAAAAAGAAATGACAGAACCATAGTTTCTATATCACTTAGATTTTAAACGACATAGATGTCAGCCACTTGAGGAGCGGTCGGTTTAAATATTGCATTATCTGTGCCGCCGATGCCGGTGAGGCAGCTGTGATGTGGGCTAATGCTGTATTGATCCCTGTCATCCTGGACGAGCTGTTACTGCTCCTGCTGCTGGGAAGTGTCACTATTCCTCCCCCAACACAAACACACAAGGACATATACACGCTCACACACAACATCCCAATTATTTCTTGTGGGTGACAAGCCAAGGCAGCTTGTCACCACACATGAAGAACCAAGAGTGCATAGAGCAGCAAGAGATTAAATTGTTTTAGCAAACCATGGCCAAACCCAAATTCATCGCTTCACTGCGAGATGATAATGAAATTCATCATTCCCAAAATCACATTTACAACGCTTTATCCAATTTATTAAGCTTTTATTGAACATGTCATGTGCTGATATTACATTTGGGTTCTGTTTGAAACTAAGTTATTTAATATACAGATACACAAGCTTTAATGTTAGTTGTTTTTATTCTGTGATTATTCTGAGTGTCCTAAAATAAATGACTAAACATTTGTTCTTCCCATTTTATTTCACTTTACAATAACAACACTTCAATTTGACTAAGATATAAATTTGATAAACTGACTAACTGCAAAGCTGTAGCCAACATGACAAGATCGTGTCGGTTCCTCCTCTACAACATCAAAAAGATTCAGCCATTTCTCTCCATGGAAGCTACTCAGATTCTTGTGCACCCACTTGTAATCACACGGCTGGACTACTGCAACTCCCTCCTGGCAGGTGCTCCCAAGTCCAATATTAAACCCTTGCAGCTCATTCAAAATGCAACTACCGTTTTTAACCAACCTAAACGCTGCCACATCACCCCACTGCTGCGTTCTCTTCATTGGCTTCCTGTAGCTGCACGCATTCAGTTTAAAACACTGATGCTCACCTACAAAGCCAAAAATGGACCAGCCCCAAGCTACCTTTGTGGTCTAATCAAACCCCGCTCAGTACCACGCAACCTTCTGTAAGTCCGAACATCTGAGTCTCTCGCTGTCTTCAAAAGACGATTAAAAACCTTCATCACCTCTTTACGAAGCACTTAAGCGGAGTTTACTCTTTTTCATTTCTTGCAAAAAAAGCAAAAACAAAAAACTTTGGTTCTAACAGGGTTTTAGCAGATTTGTGTTCTTGAACTGTTGTCTACTTAAACTAGAGTAAGGTTCACTATGGAAGCTCTTCTGTAAGTCGCTCTGGATAAGAGTGTCTGCTAAATGCCGTAAATGTAAATGCAAAGCTAAATACACTAAATACGAGCCTTTTATGGATACCAGATCCACTGATTAGTATTATTTTCTCCATACTTTGTAGTATAAATATGAAAAGTTAAAATAGTCAAAATAACAAAATGGTTTTATGTGTTCTTACTTTTTATGTGAGATCTTTTTATTTAATGTTGCTATTTAATGTAATCCTATATATGGATTCAATGAAATTTGTCCATAAGACATTAACTGATACTCCCTGTTTTTAACTTTTCCTCTTGTTAATGAAATTTACAGCACAGGAACTGCTTGAACTCTAAATTAATGTCATTTCCTGAGTAGCATGTTCCCTTTTTACTGCCTCAAGCCCTTCGTGCTTCACTTCAGATATCAGAGTTGACACAGATTGATAGTGATTCTAATCACTGCCAGCTGCTGCATGTAGATGAAAACAAAACCTGTATCAAAAATACACACATTCAAATGTGTTGATGATATACAGGGGTTGGACAAAATAACTGAAACACCTGTCATTTTAGTGTGGGAGGTTTCATGGCTAAATTGGACCAGTCTGGTGGCCAATCTTCATTAATTGCACATTGCACCAGTAAGAGCAGAGTGTGAAGGTTCAATTAGCAGGGTAAGAGCACAGTTTTGCTCAAAATATTGCAATGCACACAACATTATGGGTGACATACCAGAGTTCAAAAGAGGACAAATTGTTGGTGCACGTCTTGCTGGCGCATCTGTGACCAAGACAGCAAGTCTTTGTGATGTATCAAGAGCCACGGTATCCAGGGTAATGTCAGCATACCACCAAGAAGGACAAACCACATCCAACAGGATTAACTGTGGACGCAAGAGGAAGCTGTCTGAAAGGGATGTTCGGGTGCTAACCCGGATTGTATCCAAAAAACATAAAACCACGGCTGCCCAAATCACGGCAGAATTAAATGTGCACCTCAACTCTCCTGTTTCCACCAGAACTGTCCGTCGGGAGCTCCACAGGGTCAATATACACGGCCGGGCTGCTATAGCCAAACCTTTGGTCACTCGTGCCAATGCCAAACGTCGGTTTCAATGGTGCAAGGAGCGCAAATCTTGGGCTGTGGACAATGTGAAACATGTATTGTTCTCTGATGAGTCCACCTTTACTGTTTTCCCCACATCCGGGAGAGTTACGGTGTGGAGAAGCCCCAAAGAAGCATACCACCCAGACTGTTGCATGCCCAGAGTGAAGCATGGGGGTGGATCAGTGATGGTTTGGGCTGCCATATCATGGCATTCCCTTGGCCCAATACTTGTGCTAGATGGGCGCGTCACTGCCAAGGACTACCGAACCATTCTGGAGGACCATGTGCATCCAATGGCGGTGCCGTGTATCAGGATGACAATGCACCAATACACACAGCAAGACTGGTGAAAGATTGGTTTGATGAACATGAAAGTGAAGTTGAACATCTCCCATGTCCTGCACAGTCACCAGATCTAAATATTATTGAGCCACTTTGGGGTGTTTTGGAGAAGCGAGTCAGGAAACGTTTTCCTCCACCAGCATCACGTAGTGACCTGGCCACTATCCTGCAAGAAGAATGGCTTAAAATCCCTCTGACCACTGTGCAGGACTTGTATATGTCATTTCCAAGACGAATTGGCGCTGTATTGGCCGCAAAAGGAGGCCCTACACCATACTAATAAATTATTGTGGTCTAAAACCAGGTGTTTCAGTTATTTTGTCCAACCCCTGTACATCGACCAGCCATAACATTAAAACCACCTCCTTGTTTCTACACTCACTGTCCATTTTATCAGCTCCACTTACCATACAGAAGCCCTTTGTAGTTCTACAATTACTGACTGTAGTCCATCTGTTTCTCTGCATGCTTTGTTAGCCACCTTTCCTCCTGTTCTTCAATGGTCAGGACCCCCACAGGACCACCTAAGAGTAGGTATTATTTAGGTGGTGGATCATTATCAGCACTGCAGTGACGCTGACATGGTGGTGGTGTGTTAGTGTGTGTTGTGCTGGTATGAGTGGATCAGACACAGCAGCGCTGCTGGAGTTTTTAAACACCTCACTGTCACTGCTGGACTGAGAATAGTCCACCAACCAAAAATATCCAGCTAACAGCGCCCCATGGGCAGCGTCCTGTGACCACTGATAAAGGTCTTGAAGATGACCAACTCAAACAGCAGCAATAGATGAGCGATCGTCTCTGACTTTACATCTACAATGTGGACCAACTTGGTAGGAGTGTCTAACAGAGTGGACAGTGAGTGGACACAACCACACATACCAGCACAACACACACTAACACACCACCACCATGTCAGTGTCACTGAAGTGCTGAGAATGATCCACTACCTAAATACCTGTTGTGGTCCTGGGAGAGTCCTGACCATTGAAGAACAGGGTGAAAGCAAGCTAAAAAAAGTATGTAGAGAAACAGATGGACTACAGTAAGTAATTGTAGAACTACAAAGTGCTTCTACATGGTAAGTAGAGCTGATAAAATGGACAGTGAGTGTAGAAACAAGGAGGTGGTTTTAATGTTATGTCTGATCAGTGTATACTGTACATTTGCCATAGATTGGCAACTTGAAAGACTCCCGATTACAAGAGATCCAGTCATGTGGTGTGAACTGTACAGCGAAATGACGACTTGGAAAGTCATGTAGTGTGAACTTTGGCATTAGTCTCTCAGACACGACCAATTACTACTCAATTACTGCTACAATTACTAAAAAGCTGAGAGCTGGCAAAAGCTGACCGTCTACACTTGACTGGTTATCAAATCATTCATGCAATATTTTTGGGAAGCTCTCTATTCATGTAGGGGTTTCCCTCTGTCTGAAGGCTGTTTGGGAGTAATGGTCACACCTGTGTTGTAGTAAACCAGGGAAACAGGAAGTGAGGCCTGTTCTCTTCCTCATCCTGGGCTTTTAGAGTGGACCACAACATAGTTTCTCAGAAGGGGATATCCTGACACGTGCAGGACTGGCTGTTTGTTTGCAGCTCCCTTTCTGATGAGCAGCGGTGTGTGTAACAGGAGGTACAAACACTCCAGATGTGCCCCCTTGTTTACTCAGCCCACCGATATCCAGGAAGAGGCCGGGCCTGAACGACTTGATTGTTTGCTTTGCCCACAGCAGTGGCACCAAATTCAAACATCTTGCACAAGACTAGCCAGTAGCAAATACATAATGTAGGCACAGCGTATTCATAACGAACAGATGGCACTGCCGTGTCCCTGCCTGCCCTTCCTGTTTGGATCTTCCGGGGCTCTCTTCCTGAACTATTGTTTCAACATTGTGAATGGATTAAATTACCTCACCTCGTGTTTCTGCATCACTGACTGCAAGACCATTTATGGTCCTTCCTCCACGTGTTTTTACCATGATAGTACAGTGTGGACGATCAAAACACTACCTTTGACCCTCATGCCTTGAGTTGCGTAAAGATGCACATTAATCTCGCAAACAGGATTGGAAGCATGACTTCATCATCAGAGAAACATATACCCGGTACAGCAAAGCTTGTGGGTACAGAACAGTATGTCAGTTAAAGGACAAGCTATGTTTAGGGGGTTTGGGATATCACACACTTAATTAATGAAAGAGAACAGTGAATCCAGAGATTAAACCAGGATGCCACTGTTTCCACACAACTTGAATACATTACTAAAGCTGCGTGCATGGCTAAACCCAGTGTTAATTTAAAGATGGATACATGTATGTATAGATTTATCCTTCGGTCTTGTCCACATTGATACAGATCTATTTTAATACTTGGCCATTCCGCCGAATTGGTGCCATTTCCATCCTCAGGACATTATATGTATAAATGTATATAAAAATTAATTTTAAAATGCATTATTTAATTGAGCAAAGTGTCCTGCACATTGATCTAATTTCAAATTTAGGACTAACATATTCATCCTTCTAAAAAATGTAGAAATACACCGATCAGCCATAACATTAAAACCACCTCCTTGTTTCTAAACTCACTGTCCATTTTATTAGCTCCACTTACCATATAGTGACACTGACATGGTGGTGGTGTGTTAGTGTGTGTTGTGCTGGTAGGAGTGGATCAGACACTGCAGCACTGCTGGAGTTTTTAAACACCTCACTTTCACTGCTGGACTGAAAATAGTCCACCAACCAAAAATATCCAGCCAACAGCGCCCCGTGGGCAGCGTCCTCTGACCACTGATGAAGGTCTCAAATATGATAGAGTGGACAGTGAGTGGACACGATATTTAAAAACTCCAGTAGTGCTGCTGTGTCTGATCCACTCATACCAGCACAACACACACTAACACACCACCACCACGTCAGTGTCACTGCAGTGCTGAGAATGATCCACCACCTAAATAATACCTACGCTGTGGTGGTCCTGGGAGAGTCCTGACCATTAAAGAACAGCATGAAAGGAGGCTAACATAACGTGCAGAGAAGCAGATGGACTACAGTCAGTAATTGTAGAACTACAAAGTGCTTCTATATGGTGAGTGTAGAAACAAGGAGGTGGTTTTAATGTTATGGCTGATCAGTATATATTATTATTATTATTATTATTATTTCTTCCTATTTTCTCCCAATTTAGTGTAGTCAATTTGTCTTCCACTGCAGGGGGATCCCTGATTGCAGTCGAGGTGGGTATATTGATATATCCGACCTGCACGCAGCCCTTTACGGAACCCTTTTTCACCTATGCACTCTGCACAGGTGCTTCTCTACCTGTCAATCAGGGTCCTTACACAGCGTTTTGAAGACCCCACCCACATAGTCCGGTCATCCCACCCTAGTAAAACCATGTCTGCTGCAGGCACTGCCAATTATGCCTGCTAGATGGCACCCAGCCGACTGGTGTCAACACCGAGTTTCAAACAGAGGAGTTCTAAATCTCTGTGCTGGTGTGCTAGCGGCATGTCCCTCTGCGCCACCAGCATATTTAAAATGCACTCATCAGGCATAGATGGGGAGAAGAAGAGTTACCCTATTGTTTACTTACTGTTGTTCAGTAGCTTGCTGTCTGTTATCTTCCCCAAGACATGAAGCAGAAATGGCTTATACTATTAACTATACAATGTATACATCATAGCTTATAGTATGTGGACACCTTACAATGAGCTTGTTGGAAATCACTTTTCAAAACCATGGGTATAAATAGGAAATCGCCCTTTCCTTGCCAGTATAACCTCTAATCTAGCCTCTAATCTTCTCAAAAGGCTTTCAACAAGATTTGAAAGTGTTTATGTGAACATTTGGGCCTATTCTGTCAAAAGAGCATTTGTGAGGTCAGGTACTGATGTTAGACGAGAAGGCTCACAGTAAATAAATCCAAAAAATTAATTCCAAAATATGACATTTAATATGTTAAATATGACAGGGCACTGTGCAGGCCACCATCCAACCTAGACCAGACACTAAAAGCTACATTTTTGTTTTCTATTTCAAACATACATTGATACCCCGACCCACAGTGCTATTGTTTTGGAAAGAAAAACTTCAGCTCAGCTAAACCCTCTGAACCTGACAAACAACATGTTCTGTCCATGTAGGCGGCTTCCCGTGCTCTTCCTGTTGTAGTGCTGGTGCCGAACCCCCCGGTACAGTCTGGCGTCGTGCATCACCCCCTCCTAGCAGATTCCAAGGCCTTCCTGCTTTCCTGTTTTCAACCTCTTCCTGCGAGATTTATTTCGGTCCACGGCTAAAGCTGGACCCGTGCTTGGTGGGAAAGCACCAGTGCTAAGATATTTGGAGGGAATTCTAAGGATAAATTCCTGTAAAGTGGTAGTGACTAATACTCAGGAAACCATATTTGGATACGTATTTAACAACAAGGCGTGTTTGTGTTATTTTCTCTGAATAAGTGAAGACCATGCTTGAGGAGAACTTGATGAGATGATTTGCTGTTTGTCATTTTAAATAACACCGTTATGTTCTACCACACACAAATTTAGCAGATGAAACAGATTCTTTACTATATTTATCAGTCAAGACGGGAGTATTTTTGAAGCTTAATCATTGCTTAAATTAGAACAGAACATTCCCTGTTTGATCTGTCGGCATTGTGCTACAGGGGAAACGAGTATATATAACTGCTCTGCACTGTAATTTGTCTATTCCAATAGCAAATAAAACTCAGAAAACATTTATATAACACTTGGGTTTCTTAGTCCAAGTCTGTGTGTTTACTAGTGTGACAATGAGGTCTTTTTTAAGCACCTCTGTAAATGAACTGTACGTACTGACCTTCCAGTCCGCTCCACTCTGCTGCACAAAGACAGCGAGTGTCAGCAGAACCGGTGCCGCCGTCAGCAAAATCCTAAACTAGTCAAGCTCTAGCATCCATTCTGGACTGTTGACAAGGAGCAGAACAAATGGTTAGTATCCCTGAGCATCATTTAAAAATATATTATAAAAGAAGAATTTGCAAATAGTGTGTGGAAACTGGGTTTGATCCTCGCCTCTGCCTGACACAATTTACACCGATCAGCCATAACATTATGACCACCATCCTAATATTGTGTCGGTCCCCCTTTTGCTGCCAAACAGCCCTGACCCGTCGAGGCATGGACTAGACCCCTGAAGGTGTGCTGTGGTATCTGGCACCAAGATGTTAGCAGCAGATCCTTTAACTCCTGTAAGTTGCAAGTGTATCCTGTTCCCATAGTGCATCCTGGTGCCATGTGTTCCCCAGGTAAGCGACGCACACGCACCCGGCCGTCCACGTGATGTAAAAGAAAACGTGATTCATCAGACCAGGCCACCTTCTTCCATTGCTCTGTGGTCCAGTTCCGATGCTCACGGACCCGTTGTTGGCGCTTTCGGCGGTGGAAAGGGGACAGCATGGGCACCCTGACTGGTCTGCGGCTATGCAGACCCATACGCAACAAACTGTGACGCACTGTGTATTCTGACACCTTTCTATCAGAACCAGCATTAACTTCTTCAGCAATTTGAGCTACAGCAGCTCATCTGCTGGATCGGATCACACGTGCATCAGTGAGCCTTGGCCGCCCATTACACTATCGCCGGTTCCTTCCTTGGACCACTTTTAATAGATACTGACCACTGCAGACCGGGACCACCCCACAAGAGCTGCAGTTTTGGAGATGCTCTGATCCAGTAGTCTAGCCATCACAATTTGGCCCTTGTTAAACTCACTCAAATCCTCACGCTTGCCCATTTTTCCTGTTTCTAACATCAACTTTGAGCATAAAATGTTCACTTGCTGCCTAATATATCCCACCTACTAACAGGTGCCGTGATGAAGAGATAATCAGTGTTATTCACTTCACCTGTCAGTGATCATGATGTTATGCCTGGTCGGTTTAAATTATAGAATCACATAGAGATCGATTTTAAAAAAACATTTGTTTTTGACATGTCCAAATACTTTTGGTCATATGTTTCTACATGATGCACAATGAACATTGTTTGGCAGCAAGGGTAGTAGGCTAGAGGCAAAGGGTTCAGTGTGGTCTGCATGGTCCACTCTTTTAGGCCGGGTTACGTAAGGCCTCCTCTACCACCCGCTCATATCCTGTTTTTAAGTTCTGTTGGAAAGTTTGATCTGTTTTTGTCCTGTGTAGGACCGTGTAGTGGAGGTGTAAAAAAGTACACTAGTATCTTTGGACTATTTTTACTCTTAAAATGTGTACATCCTGTTGAACACTGTGTCTGTGTCAATAAGGTTGAGGCTGGATCACTCATATAATTAGAACAGTTTGATATAACAGAGTAAATCCAAACTTCCGATAAAAACAGCTCAGCCATTTGATCGAGGCCTTCATCCTGTGGAATCAGGAAGTGTTTGTTAGCATTTATGATGTGCAAAACAGTAATACGTTCTTTTAATAGATCCCAATAACAACAAGCACACTCAGGCGGTTGAGACGTGAAGTATCTGCTGGAAATCTGTACAGGCCAAACCAAACTTAGTAAACTATTTTTGATTAATCCTGTCATGTGCATGAAAGACTGTTTATGCTGAATTAGGAGAGGGCCTTCCACAAACAGTTGCTCCTGCCTTAAAAGCACACTGTTTCATTTTGTAGTGTTTTTTCTTTAAAAATAACTTACAGTAACAAATTACAGTCAGTTAACATTCCTTTGGCATCCATCAAACTCAGATGAGCAAGTGCTATTTAAAACCTGTTTCCATTCCAAGCTGGTGTGCTTCACACTACTCCAGCCAACACTAGGTATCAGGTATGGTGACGGTGCCTCAGGGGGTAGCACTGTCCCCTCACAGCAAGAAGGTATTGTATATATATATATATATATACACTGATCAGCCATAACATTAACACCTCCTTGTTTCTACACTCAATTATTGACTGTAGTCCATTTGTTTTTCTACATACCTTTTTAGCCTTTTCACCCTGTTCTTCAATGGTCAGGACCCCCACAGGACCACCACAGAGTAGATATTATTTAGGTGGTGGATCATTCTCAGCACTGCAGTGACACTGACATGGTGGTGGTGTGTTAGTGTGTGTTGTGATGGTATGAGTGGATCAGACACAGCAGCGCTTCTGGAGTTTCCACTCACTGTCCACTCTATTAGACATTCCTACATAGTTGGTCCACCTTGCAGATAGTCAATTGCTGCTGTTTGAGTTGCTCATCTTCTAGACCTTCATCAGTGGTCACAGGACGCTGCCTACGGGGCGCTGTTGGCTAGATATATTTTTGGTTGGTGGACTATTCTCAGTCCAGCAGTGAGTGAGGTGTTTAAAAACTCTATCAGCATTGCTGTGTCTTATCCACTCATACCAGCACAACACACACTAACACACCACCACCATGTCAGTGTCACTGCAGTGCTGAGAATGACCCACCACCCAAATAATACCTACTCTGTGGTGGTCCTGGGAGAGTTGTGACCATTGAAGAACAGCATGAAAGGGGGCTAACAAAGCATGCAGAGAAACAGATGGACTACAGTCAGTAATTGTAGAACTACAAAGTGCTTCTATATGGTAAGTGGAGCTGATAAAATGGACAGAGTGTGTAGAAACATAACGTTTTAATGTTATGGCTGATCGGTATATATATATATATATATATATATTTTATGCATTTTTCTCCCATTTTCTCCCAATTTAGTGTAGTCGATTTGTCCTCCACTGCGGAGGATCTCCGATTTTTTGCAGTCGAGGTGGGTATATTGCTGCTCACGCCTCCCCCAACCACGTGCAGACCTTAACGGAACCCTTTTCCACCCATGCACTCTATCTGCCAATTACAAAGCGCTTGAAGACCCCGCCCACATATTTCGGTCATCCCTCCCTGCAGGCACTGCCAATTATGCCCACTAGATGGCGCCCAGCTGACGGTGGCAATGCCGAGTTTCGAACCGAGGAGTTCAGAATCTCGGCATTGGTGTGCTAGCGGAATATCCCGCTGTGCCACCTGGGCGCCCCCATTTTCTGTATTTTTGTTTTTAATTGTAATTATTTTCCTGGTCAGGGCTTATTCAGCCGATATTTATTGCACTAAAATCGTACAGGATCATCTTGTGCCATTAATGACGTATTATTAGCAAACTGCTGGTTTACTGGAAGACATTTAAACCACACACAGTATATGTACAAAGAGTAAAAGCTTGACCTCATACCACTGTGGTGTTTGAACTGCTCGCCAGCTCAGGGTAAACAGGTCAATACTCTTTCATGTTGGGTAACTTTGCAAATCTTCGACTTTTTGACTTTGCTTAAGTCTGAGTTGCAACAACATGTGTACACCTCTTAATCAGGCTCAGTCGTTACATGAACAGTGAGGTCTGTTTTTACTGTTGATACACAGTAAACACCCTGATGATCTCAACACGGTCATATTTTTGCAAACAGTCACTGGTGAGGAAATGTTCTTGTTAAAAACAGTACCATGCTATGAAATATGTAACAATTTGTTTTACATTAGCAAACAGAAACACTTGACCGGTTTTACTTTAGTACTGTGGTAAAACCATGTAATGCAGTTTTTGCCATGAAGTAAAATTTTGCAACTCTGATTTGTGAACGCACGGTGGCTAAGTGGGTAGCACCGTCCCCTCACATCAAAAAGGTCCTGGGTTCAATCCCCAGGTAGACCGGTCCGGGTCCTTTCTGTGTGTAATTTGCATGTTCTCACTATCCACTCTATTAGACACTCCTACCTAGTTTGTCCACCTTTTAGACGTAAAGTCAGAGACGATCGCTCATCTATTGCTGCTGTTTGAGTTGGTCATCTTCTAGACCTTCATCAGTGGTCACAGGATGCTGCCCACAGGGCACTGTTGGCTGGATATTTTTGGTTGGTGGACTATTCTCAGTCCAGCTGTGACAGTGAGGTGTTTAAAAACTCCACCAGCGCTGCTGTGTCTGATCCACTCATACCAGCACCACGTCTTTGTCACTGCAGTGCTGAGAATGATCCACCACCTAAATAATACCTACTCTGTAGTGGTCCTGTGGGGGTCCTGACCATTGAAGAACAGGGTGAAAGGGGGGTAACAAAGCATGCAGAGAAACAGATGGACTACAGTCAGTAATTGTAGAACTACAAAATGCTCCTATATGGTAAGTGGAGCTGATGAAATGGACAGTGAGTGAGACAAGGACAAGGAGGTGGTTTTAATGTTATGGCTGATCTGTGTATATTATTTATTTTTGCCACCACCATTGGTATGCCAGTCCTAATATGCATGGTTAAATTGGGGTGCTACTAAACTGTAATATTTCATTTAGATTTGAATGCTGAGGTTTGTGCCAACTCTAAATTTGTAAGACATTTACACCCCCAGCCCTACTGCCTCACAGCATCCAGATAAGCACGTTGATATGAATGCTAATAAACACAGAGAGACAGAGTATGTCCGGACGTTGTCCTGGATTGACCTGCCGCTATTTCTGTCCATCCAAAATGAACATATTTAGCTGCAGTGTCTCTGGCACCTGCCCAGACACCTACTATTGCCAGCTTTACCCACTGTGCTCATGCTCATTAGATTTCTGGCAGGAGTAAGACTGGGCCTAATGCCTTGGAACTTAGGATAGGGAGAGAGATGGAGGAGGGGCAGTTATAGCCATTACTACTGGGTAAAGTCAGACACCAGCTAGACACCTCCTCAAGTAAGAGGGGGGGAGGAAATGGATCACTCTTCTGTATTAAAATAGACAGTTAATTTCTCCTTATTGTCCCATATGGCCAGAAGAACAATAAGTCAGTAAGGGAAAGTTTATTTCTCTAGTACAAGATGTACAAATCAGTCACAAATATACAAAAAGTACACAAATCTGTTACCTAATATCCCGATAATCTAGATTTACAAATAGTAATGCTACAACCCCAAATCAGAAAAAGTTGGGACAGCATGGAAAATGCAAATAAAATAAAAACACAGAGTTTCTTACATTTACTTTGACTTTTATTTGATTGCAGACAGGATGAACCTGAGATATTTCATGTTTTATCTGCTCAACTTCATTTCATTTATTAATAAACATCCATTCCTGCCTTTCAGGTCTGCAACACATTCCAAAAAAAGTTGGGACCGTAAAGCATTTACCACTTTCTACAATTACTGACTGTAGTCCATATGTTTCTCTACATACTTTTTAGCCTGCTTTCACCCTGTTCTTCAATGGTCAGTACCTTCACAGAGCAGGTATTAGTTAGGTGGTAGATCATTCTCAGCACTGCAGTGACACTGACATGGTGGTGGTGTGTTAGTGTGTGTTGTGCTGGTATGAGTGAATCAGACACAGCAGCGCTGCTGCTGTCAGTGTCACTGCAGTGCTGAGAATGATCCACCACCCAAATAATACCTGCTCTGTAGTGGTCTTGTGGCGGTCCTGACCATTTACATTTTCAGCATTTAGCGGACGCCTTTATCCAAAGCGACTTACATTACAGTTACCACTGATGGTCTGTAACGCGTTACTTAGTAACGCGTTACTCTAATCTGACCACATTTTTCAGTAACGAGTAATCTAACGCGTTACTATTTCCAATCCAGTAATCAGATTAAAGTTACTTATCCAAGTTACTGTGCGTTACTATTTTTGTCATTTTCCTTAGTGAAAAGATATTTTTGCTTTCTTCTTGGCAGGGGCGGAGCCAGGGGGTGGCCAGTGGTTGCCATGGCCACCATAAAGTAATCTTCGGCCACCCCTCACCAAAACAGTGCAGTAATACACTCAACATAAATGTCAACCACCAACACCATTACAGAAGTACAGTAGTAATATTTAGTAGTATTCGTGGCGCGCTACGAGTAAAAGCGCCAGCTGACTCTGCGCATTCCAGTGTTGCCAGATTGGGCGATTATCCGCCAAATTGGGCGGATTTTGTTGGAAAACAATTTAATAGCAGGTAAATAACACTTCTATTTAAAAGAAAATCTTCCGTTTTAAGAAGCTCCAGCATTGTAGAAGGCTATTAAAAGTAAAGTCAATTTTCAATGCTGATTTAGCGTAATAGTGTTGGTCAGTCTGTATCATATTCTTGAAAGAAAATTAAAATTTGTTTTCCATGCATTCACACTAGCATGTTCTGGGATTCAATTGAGTCTCATCAGTACACACAAGTTGGCAGCCAAATGATAAAGTATTGCAAAGGAATATCTTTGAAATATTCCGCATTATATAACTAATAAAGTAACTTGTAATCTAACTTAGTTACTTTTAAAATCAAGTAATCCATAAAGTAACTAAGTTACTTTTTAAAGGAGTAATCAGTAATCAGATTACTTTTTCCAGGTAACTATGCCATCACTGACAATTACATTCTGAGGAACTGATGGTTAAGGGCCTTGCTCAGGGGCCCAGCAGCAGCAACCTAGCAGTGGTGGGGCTTGAACCAGCAACCTTTGGATTACTAGTCCTGTGCTTTACCCACTAGGCTACGGCTTTCCCTAGTCTATTACCATTGAAGAACAGCATCAAAGGGGGCTAACAAAGCATGCAGAGAAACAGACGTACTACAGTCAGTAATTGTAGAACTACAAAGTGCGTCAATATAGTAAGTGAAGCTGATAAAATAGACAGTGAGTGTAGAAAAAAAAGGTGGTTTTAATGTTATGGCTGATCAGTGTATATAAAACAATGACCCAATGTAGAAAGAATGATTGTTACACTGTTTATTAGCAGATATAATCAGCTGATGGAAGAACATACAGTGCTGCAGGCTTACAGTGTTGTGCCATCTCTGCCAAAATTTCACATGACTTGGTGTTTTTTACAGAACTGATCAAATGGAAAAAGTGAAAATATAATCTTTGTTTGGCAAGCAACAGGGTAAAATAGCCGCCAATGTATTATACGGATTAGTTTGACGCATCTTATTTGCCTGGAAGAAAACCAGCACAACATATGCTAATTTGCCAGTTTAGACCAAATTGGTGTACCAATAAGCCTGGTACACACAGTTCCATATTTATTTCACATAATATTTTTCATAAATATTAAACAGTAGTTTATTTACTTTTTATATCAATAGCTGCTTTGTCCGCAGATCAGATTTGCAACCTAACTGAACACAGTGTGAGCAAGAAATGAAATACACTCTGGACAGAACAACAGTACACTGTACATCACAGAACATCACACACCAACTCATTCACTCACTTATTCACCCCAAGGGGTAATTTAGTACACAATCCATTATCTACATGTTTTGGGAGGTGGGAGGAGACTGAAGTACACAACGAAAATCCACACAGACACAAGAAGGACACATAAGACTTCACAGTGATTAGAAACAAGGTTCAAACCCTGATCTCTGAAACCCTGGAGCTGTGCAGCATCACATTACCTGCTGGTTTACCATGTAGTCTCTGGTCAAAGTGGAGACAAAGGGTGTGTTTGAAAACCTAGTGAGCTGCCTTGCTGTTTTACTGCCTACATAGACAACTTCCTAAGCACAGAGTATTCTAATAAGTCATTGACTTATAAGTCAGGTTATTCGAATGCACTAGACAGCAATTCCATCAGTTTTCGCTAACTAAGCTAACACAGTTAGCCATAACATTAAAACCACCTCCTTGTTTCTACACTCACTGTCCATTTTATCAACTCCACTTACCATATAGAAGCACTTTGTAGTTCTACAATGACTGACTGTAGTCAATCTGTTTCTCTACATACCTTTTTAGTGTGCTTTCACCCTGTTCTTCAATGGTCAGGACTCCCACAGGACCACCACAGAGCAGGTATTATTTAGGTGGTGGATCATTCTCAGCACTGCAGTGACACTGACATGGTGGTGGTGTGTTAGTGTGTGTTGTGCTGGTATGAGTGAATCAGACACAGCAGCGCTGCTGGAGTTTTTAAATACAGTGTCCACTCACTGTCCACTCTATTAGACACTCCTACCTAGTTGGTCCACCCTGTAGATGTAAAGTCAGAGACAATCTCTCATCTTTGTTGCTGTTTGAGTTGGTCATCTTCTAGACCTTCATCAGTGGTCACAGGACGCTGCCCACGGGGCGCAGTTGGCTGGATATTTTTGGTTGGTGGATTATTCTCAGTCCAGCAGTGACAGTGAGGTGTTTAAAAACTCCATCAGCATTGCTGGTAGGAGCACCCTTTTAGGTAGGAGGCCATCCATTGACATCCCAGGAAGTCAATGCCAATGCCTGACCTTATTTAGTAAGTGCTACAACAGTGTGGCTTAATAGAGACATAGTCCATGTGCTTTACTCTTTTGCCCGCAGTTCAGATTCGCTCGTATTGACAATGCATGGTGTATCATGAAGACGAGAATCAGTTAACACCAATTACGAAGTGTTGAGCAGCTGAAGTCTTGCACCAAGCAAGAACAGGCAAAAATTCCCCATGGAAATCTGCATTAATTAATGTTCTCAGTTCCTGAATGATTAAAAGTGTAATTAATTAGAAAGGTGATCTAACATAATAGTAAGCATCGCTCTGTCCCAACTTTGAGTATGTTGCAGTCATCAGATTTTACATTCGATCATTTTTACATAATGGGGTGGCACGGTGGCTGGTCCTGGGTTTGATTCCCAGGTGGAGCGGTCCACTGCTCTCGAATCAGACAGGTCCAGAGAAAGGAGAGGACTGACAGGAATTGAGTACAATGGCTGACCCCGTGCTCTGACCCCAGCTTTCAAACAAGCTGGAATATGCAAAAAAAAAAGCATTTTATTTCACTCTACACATGTATTTCTGACAAGTAAAGGCATTGCACCTGCCCTAGAGCATAATCACAGGGCAAGCAAGAACTCTGTCTACCCAGAATACCAAAACTAAAAGGGTAGAGCGGGAAGTTAATACAGAACGGTCTGGGAAGTCAGTGTCCACTGAGAATTTACACAAATCTTTGGGCTCTTAAGTGGACTTGACTTTGTGAAGAGCTCTCCTTACAGGTTTTCAATATCTTCCCTCCTTTGGTCAAGCTGTTAAATTTATACCCTAAATTAATTAGTATGTGAATCAGATGATTGTGCAAGCTCTCCTAAACACTGTATACTGAAAACATTACATTTAAATGTTTAAGTTAAATGTTGTTTACTGTAATTTGAGGTGTTTGAGGCAGAGATGTTCACAACCCAAAATACGAGTCCGAGTCAAGTCACAAGTCTTTAGGCTAGAGTCAGTGTCAAGTCACAAGTCTTTAGACTAGAGTCCAAGTCAAGTCACGAGTCATTAGGCTACAGTCCGAGTCAAGTCACGAGTCTTTAGGCTAGAGTCAGTGTCAAGTCACAAGTCTTTAGTCTAGAGTCCAGGTCAAGTCACAGGTCTTTAGGCTAGAGTCCGAGTTAAGTCACGAGTCTTTGGGCTACAGTCCAAAATAAACCAATAAACAAATAATACTGTGTGTAAGTTCAGATAAAAACAACAACAGATTAGTGACTGTATTTTGCCGTGGTCACAGGATGCTGCCCACGGGGTTGGTTTTGGTTGGTGGACTATTCTCAGTCCAGCTGTGACAGTGAGGTGTTTAAAAACTCCATCAGCATTGCTGTGTCTGATCCACTCATACCAGCACAACACACACTAACACACCACCACCATGTCAGTGTCACTGCAGTGCTAAGAATTACCCATCACCCAAATATTACCTGCTCTGTAGTGGTCCTGGGAGAGTCCTGACCATTGAAGAACAGCATGAAAGGGGACTAACAAAGCATGCAGAGAAACAGATGGACTACAGTCAGTAATTGTAGAACTACAAAGTGCTTCTATATGATAAGTGGAGCTGATAAAATGAACAGTGAGTGTAGAAACAAGGAGGTGGTTTTAATGTTATGGCTGATTGGTGTACACTTAGTCTAGACTTTTCAGAGTTGTTTTTTATGATGATGATTTATGATAGATGACAGGCTGTGAATCTGACAAACAGTGAAGTTCGTGATAGTATTCAATTTACAATAAAGACACAGTAGATGAATCAACTTCCTGGTTATTAAACATCATGTTTCATAATAACATTAAATCGAATCATCAGTCACAATGAATACTTTTATTTACCCAGCAGCATCTGAGTGCGTTGAATGTCTGCATGTCTCCAGTTTTATCAGACATTGGGAACAAAATGTGACTCATATAATAGATCATAATGTTTATAGAAATCAGATATTTTTGGACACAGCTGCCAAGCTTAAGTGACAATGGCAGAGTCAGAGAACAGTTATTATACAAGTAAATTAGAATCAGCTGAGAGGTGAATGACCCTCGTCTGGCTTCACTTGATCCACTGCATAAATAAATCTACTTGAGGCAGAAATAAGTGTGTAAACGCTTTAGAATCAACTGGATGTCTGCATTTATTAGTTAAAAGTAATTCATCATCTATACAGGAATAATGAACAAACACATCCTGCGTAAACTAATAACACACATATGCTCATTCTGTGTCTAACTTAATTAAAAGCCCTAATTAATCATTCAAGCTTTTGTTTTTGATAGGTGTATTAGCTTTTATAATACATTATCGTGACAAAATTATGAAATAATTACGTTGTAAAAACTACAGAGCCATAGCTAACACCTTTGGTCATCTGGACGTTGACAGAACCACAGATCGTCCCCGGGTAAGTCTGTCAACAAAAGGCAGTGAACTGCACTGCAATCATCTTCATTCCCTACACCATACTCAAGAATCCTCTGCTTAAACAGGGGGTAGTGGTACTGTTGTAATTCAGTGCTTAAAGCCCTGGGCTATCAATCAAAACATTGTGTGTTTGAATCTCAGCTCTGGTAAGCAGCCACTGTTGGGCTCTTGAGCAAAACCCTTAACATTCACAGCTCCTGAGGTGCCGTATACTGGCTGACCCTGCGCTCTGACCCCAGCTTTTAAACAAGCCAGGATATACTGAAAATAGATGTAACTGTACTGTACACGTGTATTTGTATGTATAAATATTGCCAAAAGTATGTGGACACCCCCATTTATTGCTAACAGGTAAACAAAAGAGCACAAAAAGCTCCTCAACAGACATTAATTGTGTAAATTCTAGAAGGATGCCACCTTCCCAGCAGGTCATCATAAAAAAAATTCTGCCCTGCTAAGCTGCCCAGACAGTTATAAGAGCTGTTCTAGTAAAGTGAAAGTGTCAACAACTTGTAAGCCACAAAAAGACAATTTGACAGAAGAAGATAGCTAAGTGCTGAATTATAGAGCTCTCAGTGGTAACACTGCTTTCAAACCACTTCTGGATGCAGTGTCACCAAAGCCAGCACCCAGTGAGCAGCCACATACAAGCCTAAGATCACTAATGTGCAATAGCAGGCATTAGCTGGAGTGTTTTAAATGACATTTTCGTTTGGATTTCAATACAATTGACACACAAAGTGAATTAGAGAATGTTGCTTTATCATTTAGATAGACAGACAGACAGACAGACAGACAGACAGGCAGACAGACAGACAGTTCGATATATGGATAGATAGGTAGGTAGGTAGGTAGGTAGGTAGGTAGGTAGGTAGGTAGATAGATAGATAGATAGATAGATAGATAGATAGATAGATAGATAGATAGATAGATAGATAGATAGATAGATAGATAGATAGATAGAGTGTATCACAGAAGTGAGTACACCCCTCACATTTCTGCAAATATTTTATTATATCTTTTCATGGGACAACACTATAGAAATAAAACTTGGATATAACTTAGAGTAGTCAGTGTACAACTTGTATAGCAGTGTAGATTTACTGTCTTCTGAAAATAACTCAACACACAGCCATTAATGTCTAAATGGCTGGCAACATAAGTGAGTACACCCCACAGTGAACATGTCCAAATTGTGCCCAAAGTGTCAATATTTTGTGTGACCACCATTATTATCCAGCACTGCCTTAACCCTCCTGGGCATGGAATTCACCAGAGCTGCACAGGTTGCTACTGGAATCCTCTTCCACTCCTCCATGATGACATCACGGAGCTGGTGGATGTTAGACACCTTGAACTCCTCCACCTTCCACTTGAGGATGCGCCACAGGTGCTCAATTGGGTTTAGTCCATCACCTTTACCTTCAGCTTCCTCAGCAAGGCAGTTGTCATCTTGGAGGTTGTGTTTGGGGTCGTTATCCTGTTGGAAAACTGCCATGAGGCCCAGTTTTCGAAGGGAGGGGATCATGCTCTGTTTCAGAATGTCACAGTACATGTTGGAATTCATGTTTCCCTGAATGAACCGCAGCTCCCCAGTGCCGGCAACACTCATGCAGCCCAAGACCATGATGCTACCACCACCATGCTTGACTGTAGGCAAGATACAGTTGTCTTGGTACTTCTCACCAGGACGCCGCCACACATGCTGGACACCATCTGAGCCAAACAAGTTTATCTTGGTCTCGTCAGACCACAGGGCATTCCAGTAATCCATGTTCTTGGACTGCTTGTCTTCAGCAAACTGTTTGCGGGCTTTCTTGTGCGTCAGCTTCCTTCTGGGATGAGGACCATGCAGACCGAGTTGATGCAGTGTGCGGCGTATGGTCTGAGCACTGACAGGCTGACCTCCCACGTCTTCAACCTCTGCAGCAATGCTGGCAGCACTCATGTGTCTATTTTTTAAAGCCAACCTCTGGATATGACGCCGAACACGTGGACTCAACTTCTTTGGTCGACCCTGGCGAAGCCTGTTCCGAGTGGAACCTGTCCTGGAAAACCGCTGTATGACCTTGGCCACCATGCTGTAGCTCAGTTTCAGGGTGTTAGCAATCTTCTTATAGCCCAGGCCATCTTTGTGGAGAGCAACAATTCTATTTCTCACATCCTCAGAGAGTTCTTTGCCATGAGGTGCCATGTTGAATATCCAGTGGCCAGTATGAGAGAATTGTACCCAAAACACCAAATTTAACAGCCCTGCTCCCCATTTACACCTGGGACCTTGACACATGACACCAGGGAGGGACAACGACACATTTTGGCACAATTTGGACATGTTCACTGTGGGGTGTACTCACTTATGTTGCCAGCTATTTAGACATTAATGGCTGTGTGTTGAGTTATTTTCAGAAGACAGTAAATCTACACTGCTATACAAGCTGTACACTGACTACTCTAAGTTATATCCAAGTTTCATGTCTATAGTGTTGTCCCATGAAAAGATATAATGAAATATTTGCAGAAATGTGAGGAGTGTACTCACTTTTGTGATACACTGTAGACAGACAGACAGATTTACATTTTCAGCATTTAGCAGATGCTTTTTATCCAAAGCGACTTACACAATGAGCAATTGAGGGTTAAGGGCCTTGCTCAGGGACCCAACAGTGGCAACTTGGTGTTGGCGGGGCTTGAACCGGCAACCTTCTGTTTACTAGTCCAGTACCTTAACCACTGAGCTATCACTGGCCCTGGACAGACAGACAGACAGACAGACAGACAGACAGACGCTTTATTGATCCCGAAGGAAATTAAATAATTAAATAATTAAATTATACAATAATACAATACTATAATCATAAAATACTCAAATACAATGTGTCAACATGCACACGGGGATTTTTATGCTTTGTGTTGGACATTATTCTTTCACCTAAAGGCAGTTAGATTGTAAACTGTTAAAGTGTGTAATTTCAACATCAGTTTAGGAAATGCCCATTGCTTGTGCATAAAACAAAATCTTAGGGCTGCATCAGCTGAGTAAAAGCCATCACACTGATCTAATCATTTACTTTGACCTTTCAGACATTCCTGCATTTAAACTGGCACGTGGCACCAGTTATTTCAGGCAAATGTTTATGGCCTAGACAGAAACTCACCTTTCAGAAATATTCATGAACATCTGCTGTAACATTTAGATATTCATTCTATATTGCTTTTAAAAACATGTACACTTTCCACCAGCCCTCACCTTTTTTGCTTGGCTGCCCATCTAAACACAATCTAAACAACCTTCAAATGATCTTTTGGTGTGTGTGTCACAGACTCACGTGGCTCCAGGACAATAAAAGTAGCCTTAGTTCCTCTTCACCCTCCACTACATGACTGGGCTGGCTAATTTTACTACAGTCAACAGTACTTCAAGTTTTATATTTATACAATAAAACTACAAAGCATGGTCATTACTAACGAGGCAAAGTTCAGAGCCAGCAGGGAAACCAGCTTTTGAAGTTCAGTCGTATTGTACACTCTTCTAGGAAAATAAAAGTAATTACAGCTGATTCTGTGGTTTAATGTGCTAATACAGAGCAATAAGTACAGTGTTATAGTGAGTGTCTCACTATATACACCGGTCATTAGTATTTATTTATGTGGAACGCACTTGAAACCTTGCTTTCATAGATTATTAAAATGTGACTGGCATTGACCTTAAAATGGTGTGATAAAGTAAAAGAAAATGGACAATTTGTATTTTATCACTGGGTTAAAATGTTATTTCATTCCTGTTTCAGAGCCTCGTTCAAAAAATCTAACTATTAATCTAAACAGCACACAGGTAAAAACATACTAAAGTGGAGACATACACCGATCAGCCATAACATTAAATCCACCTCCTTGTTTCTACACTCACTGTCCATTTTATCAGCTCCACCTATCATATAGAAGCACTTTGTAGTTCTACAATTACTGACTGTAGTCCATCTGTTTCTCTGCATGCTTTGTTAGTCCCCTTTCATGCTGTTCTTCAATGGTCAGGACCACCACAGAGTAGGTATTACTGACATGGTGGTGGTGTGTTAGTGTGTGTTGTGCTGGTATGAGTGGATAAGATACAGCAGCGCTGCTGGAGTTTTTAAACACCTCACTGTCACTGCTGGATTAAGAATAGTCCACCAACCAAAAATATCCAGCCAACAGCGCCCTGTGGGCAGCGTCCTGTGACCACTGATGAAGGTCTAGAAGATGACCAACTCAAACAGCAGCAAAAGATGAGTGATCGTCTCTGACTTTACATCTACAAGGTAGACCAACTAGGTAGGAGTGGACAGTGAGTGGACACAGTATTTTAAAACATCAGCGCTGCTGTGTCTGATCCACTCATACCAGCACAACACACACTAACACACCGCCACCATGTCATTGTCACTGCAGTGCTGAGAATGATCCACCACCCAAATAATACCTGCTCTGTGGGGGTCCTGACCATTGAAGGGATTATTGTTGGGGTTTATAAAAAAGGCTGTTCAATATGTCATAGATTTAAGATATTACTTACCATCCAGTCAACCTTTTCATTTGCATTTTAATTTGCTGCTTTGACCAATTTGTCTTTGTCTCCATTTTGTCTGATCTTGTGACCCTGATGCCATTTAAAAACTTGCATACAATTAAATACTACACACCCAACCTTTTGAGCTAATGTTCTGGTAGCAGATCAATTAGGACAAGAACAGTCACATTAGTCACAATATGTCTGGTGAAAAGCAAATATAGCATTAAGTAGTAATAACATTATACCAGTAGTCAAACATGATGGTGGTAGTGTGGTGATGTGGAGTTGCTTTGCTGTGAACCTTAGCGATTTGGCATTATAGAGCATGATGACATATACTTACTATCAAAGAATTTCACCATCAACATCCCAATTCATACCAAATAAGTTAAATAGGCTTAAGGGCAGGGCACTGGACTTCTTTCACACAAAACCAATTAAACCAAGAGTTTATGCACTTAGTGCCCAGGGTCATGCAGGAACAGGTAAGGGCCTTTCCCAAACTGTTTGATGTTTAGGAGCTGCTGGGTAGTTGTAGCCTACTGGTTAAGGTACTAGACTAGTAATTGAAAGGCTACTGGTTCAATCCCCCAAAACTGCCAGGCTACTTTCACAAAAACTTTGTCTAGATGGAAGCATATATAAAATGTATATGTACCCCAGGTTCTAGACTGGCCTGCCTGAAGTCCAGACACACCCCAAAATTAGCCAGCTACATAGGTTGCTATTGGACCCTTGAGCAAGGCTCTTAACCATCAATTGATTAGACAGTATACTGTAACAGGGCTGTCGCTTTGGAGGAAAGCTTCTGCTAAACGCCAAAAATGTAAATGTAAATGCTCCATGTTGGGAGTCGTGTACCTCTGCGTGGTCGGTAGATAGGGTATAATGGCAAAGAAGCATGTGATCTGTTGATCTCTCTTGATTGCCTTGTGCCGGTGCCTTGTGTCTCTCCCCACTGCCTAGTTTGGCAGGCAGATGGGGCACAGAGGCTCAGTTGTGTGTAATCTGTGAAACTTTCTTGAGTGACACCTGCACCTCATGAGCGTTATACCCTCCAGGTGGAAGATCCTCTATATATCACGGCTTTTACCTGTCATTCTTACCATGCTTTTCTTGCACACTTGCTTTTCTCTGAAACTGTGATTCTAAAATGCTCGGTCCTGTTTTTGGCTGACATGGGATAGGTTTCTTGGAACTGTCTCTGGTCTTGCAGTGTTTTGAGCCTTGCAATGAAGCCACACTAGAAGAGCAAACTGCCCAAGTGGCAGCGTGACGTCCCTTTTTAAAAAAAATAAAATAAACCCTTTATGTACGGGAGGCGCCAGTTAGTAGTTCCGTTCATGCACAGCCTAGCTGGCAGGTACTGATAGTTCCCTGTTAATTCTATTTCTAAGGGCTGGTTTGTTGCAGACAGCTGGTGCAGCTTGTCTTTTATGACATCCAGTTCGTACTTCTGTGCTATCCCTTTTCTATCAACTTTCTCCATTGTGGGTTGTGGATGTTTTTGTGTCTTTCATTTGTTACTTTGTATCTAATTTGGCAGCATATTTGTATATATTTGAGATGGTCCCTTTTGTTAGTCGCTTTTAGGTCGCTGTATTGTGCTACTTTGGTTGTTCGGGATCCACTTCACACTCTCTGTAGAGAGGCACGTCCAGCACTGATAAGGACATTTTTTTGATCTGTGTATTGAATGTATTATATACCATTGACCTTGCAAACCAACCTACCACTAATTAGTGTTAACAGCATATTGTAAGAGTGTGTGATCACTGCCAACCACAATAAACATGCCACCTTTCACTCCTTCACGCACTCTACACTTAAGCGTACAAGGGATGATTTATGACAGGGTGAGTGGGTGCACCCTTTCAGATACAACACGTGTGTTTGAGTGATAAGATGTTCCTGATAGAAGAACTACCACTCTTCCAGGGAACACCACGAAACAATGCCAACCTTTTGTAGCACGCCGAGAATGATAGCTGCCCTATCTGCCTCTGCAAGGTGCTTCCAGCCACTGATTGCTTTAATAGCGGGGACACTGTGTTTCTTGGCATGGGGCAGAAATAGCTGTATCTAAAGATAGTAGTGTGGAGGAGAGTAACTGAACACATGGGTAATATGGCAGGGTAGGAGAAGAACAGAGTGTGTCACATGCTGCACAATCAGGCGGGCACAGAGATGACTTAAAGCTGCTTTAGTTATATAAGTGCATTTGTGCTGCACAGGTCTTTGAGAGAGGTCACTCTGACTTTGGTTAGCAAGCATGGCAGCTGATGGTGCGCTATAAAATAAGCTCACATGACGTAGTACGGGGTAAAATGGACCCCTACGCATTCCAATCTATAAACAATAACAGAGAAAATTGCTGTTGTTAGGGGTTACATCAGGCTGGGTCAGGAGGTTCAAGTGCTAGAGGTAATTACCACAGCTAGAGGATTTACACTCTACAAACTGGTTAACCATTTACGTTAGTGGGTAAAATAGTTTACAATGTTTTTATATAAACTAAGGTTATTTTAAGAGCTTTTTTAACTATAAAAAATGCATAAATGACATTTAAAATTGTATTTGTACAAACTACAGTCAGTATACAGTATATACTGTATATACACCGATCAGACATAACATTAAAATCACCTCCTTGTTTCTACACTCACTGTCCATTTTATCAGCTCCACTTACCATATAGAACTTTGTAGTTCTACAATTACTGACTGTAGTCCATCTGTTTCTATCCCAGGACCACCACAGTGCAGGTATTATTTAGGTGATGGATCATTATCAGCACTGCAGTGACACCATGATACCATGTCCACTCACTGTCCACTCTATTAGACACTCCTACCTAGTTGGTTCACCTTGTAGATGTAAAGTCAGAGACGATCGCTCATCTATTGCTGCTGTTTGAGTTGGTCATCTTCTAGACCTTCATTAGTGGTCACAGGACGCTGCCCACGGGGTGCTGTTGGCTGGATATATTTTTGGTTGGTGGACTATTCTCAGTCCAGCAGTGACAGTGAGGTGTTTAAAAACTCCATCGGCATTTCTGTGTCTTATCACTCATACCAGCACAACACACACTAACACACCACCACCAAATAATACCTGCTCTGTAGTGGTCCTACACTACAGTCAGTAATTGTAGAACTACAAAGTGCTTCTATATGGTAAGTAGAGCTGATAAAATGGACAGTGAGTGTAGAAACAAGGAGGTGGTTTTAATGTTATGGCTGATCGGTGTATGTTTCCATCTAGACAAAGGTTTTGTCAAGCCACATTCTAAAAGAATGCAGGTGCTAGATTGACCTGCCTGAAGTCCAGGCACACCCCAGAATTAGCCAGCTACATATTAATGTACATATTCATGTATAAAGGTTTAGAATTGCACCTCCAACAAGCTTATGGTCAGGTGACTACATACTTTAGATCATACAATATAATAAAATAATAAAATACAAATACAAATAATTCAAATTGTTCTTAATACATTTATAAAAAAGAACCTCATTTTTAAAACAGCCTACTCTGGAAAATCGCTGATATTCATTTAGAACCACCTGGCGGTAAGTGTATTAGCAGTGTATTAGCATGTCACGATTTAATTAGTCCGACATGCCTGTGCAGATCGTGTCGCATGGCAGAAAAGTTCTATTTCTTAGCGTCTAACACTTGCGTCTGTCAGGTCACATCTGTAAGTCTGAGGGCATCTTGGTCGCTCCGTGCCTCAACCCACAGCAAGCTGTGCTGGCACAGAGCCACAATTACTGAAATCAATTAGTCTCAGACGGCCAGACGGTCGTAGGAGCGTGCACGAGTTGCCATGGAAACCACAGCAAGCATGAGAAGCTGCGAGCCTGCAAGGTTCCCACCTCGCGTGGCCTTTTCTCTAGATAGGGAGATTCTGACCTTCAAAGAATGTCTGCCTTCTTTTCAGGCTCGTGTGTGTCCTATAATAGCCGGTAAATGCCAGACGGCACAAATTGCTCCCCACGCATTGTTGTCGTTACAAAGAGTAGGCTAAATATAAATTCAACCATGTTTTAAAAAAGCACTTTTATTGTACTAGACACATGTCTGACTTTTACACAAACCCTGTTTGCCTGGTACTTCTCCATGCCAGCCAGGCGGCACCGCGCCACGGTTTAACCTCGCACTGGCTCCATTTTCACAGTGCCCGCAGGAGAACGTGCAGGAGGAATGCCAGTCCCCTGGGACAGCTGCATATAAAGGACAACTCAAATGTCAGTCAAGGTCAGCGAGAGCACCAGAGGACGCCTGAGGGAAAGCCAGAGACCTTTGCCTGGCGCTCACATGATCACCTCGTGAAAAAGACAATCTATAACCAGATCTCAAGGGGCGCAGGCAAGGGCTGAGTCAACAAGGGGGTTGGGCTACTATTCAGACCATGTGACCCGGCTTCGCATTACATCCCTAAGCAGGTCAGCTGATTCCATTAAAGCAGTGACCATACTGTTAAACTCACCTTTACATTTATGGAGCCGCGTAGATAAAAGTGGTTGTGGTGCAGCTGGGCGCTATCCACCAACACGGGTCTGGGTGAAGTACAACCCCAAATCAGAAAAAGTTGGGACTGCATGGGAAAAGCAAATAATAAAAAAACAGAGTTTCTTACATTTACTTAAACTTTTATTTGATCGCAGACAGGATGAACCTGAGATATTTCATGTTTTATCTGCTCAACTTCATTTCATTTATTAATAAACATCCATTCCTGCATTTCAGACCTGCAACACATTCCAAAAAAAGTTGGGACAGTAAAGCATTTACCACTTTGTAATGTCGCTATTCCTTTTCACCACACTTAAAAGATGTTTTGGCACCAAGGAGACCAAGTGATTTAGTGTTTCAGGTTGTGTTTTGTCCCATTCTTCCTGCAAACACGTCTTAAGATGTGCAACAGTACGGGGTTGTCGTTGTTGCATTTTTCCTTTTAGAATTCTCTATTGGGGACAGGTCAGGACTACAGGCAGGCCAGTCCAGTACCCATACCCTCTTCTTCTGCAGCCATGCCTTTGTAATGTGTGCAGCATGTGGTTTTGCATTGTCTTGTTGAAAAATGCATGAACGTCCCTGGAAAAGATGACGTCTTGAAGGCAGCACATGTTGCTCTAAGATCTCAATGTACTTTTCTGCATTAATGCTGCCATCACAGAAGTGTTAATGACCTTTGCCAAGTGCACTGACACAGCTCCATACCATGACAGACCCTGGCTTTTGGACTTGTTGCTGATAACAGTCTGGATGATCCTTTTCAAAATCGCATGGACCTGTTTTAGTTTTTTCACCTCGTACCCCCGTCCCAACTTTTTTTGGAATGTGTTGCAGGCCTGAAATGCAGGAATGTTTATTAATAAATGAAATGAAGATGAGCAGATAAAACATGAAATAGCTCAGGTTCACCCTGTCTGCAATCAAATAAAAGTCAAAGTAAATTTAAGAAACTTTTTATTTTATTTGCATTTTCCATACTGTCCCAACTTTTTCTGATTTGGGGTTGTAGATCTTTCCTCCTGGAAAGAATTTAGTATGTTTTATAGATGACTGGTTATTTTTAATTGCCAATGGTGTGTGTTGTGCTAAGATAGAATAGTGCCCGAAGATGGGGAATGATGATTGGGACAACACACTAGCATGCCAGCTATCTCCCTCCATGTACTGAAAACGGTCGTTACTGACGAGCCACAATTTGCAAATAAATGACACTCGTACACCTTTATACTAAAAGGTCCACCATGTTGTAATTTTTGGTGAGAAAAGTTGTGCCACACTGAATGCTGGGATTGCCTTCACTGCTAAGGAAGCATTGGATGCTCCCTCGTAATTCAGTCAGTTTATAGCTTCGAAATAAGGCACCTCAGTAGGCAGCATTTCTCATCTAGGAATTCAGACAGCCTTCTTCTCTGGAGCTTGTGTAGAATAGCGTAAAATGCATCTATGTAGAGAGATCACTAGGTTTTCGGACAGACCCTAAGTAGTCCAATTAATGTCTGCAATGTTATTATATTTGCCTTGTGAAGTATAGCAGCTCATACAGTAGCTACCATGGAGATCGGCGGTGTGGCTCAGTTATGGAAGTCCTTCTGCCCTCCCAAATTGCTGGGGCATGGAGGTGCAGATAATTGACGTGTCAGTTCCTCTTACTATCAATTGAGCATCAATTAATTAACGGTGGGGAAGTTTCTATATACCACAGTTTTTTCTCCTACAGGTTTGCCAGCTCCTCTGTTGGCAACCTGCTCTTTCTTTGGAACCTTGATGCCTGGCTTGGTCTGGTCCGGTTTTCTGCTGGCTCTGGATGCCAGCATACTCTTGTGTCTCTTTCAAGGAACTCACTTGGCATTACAGGCTGTCATAATGATTCCTTATGTTTCCTTATTTTTTAAGAACTGGGTTGTTGCAGATGCCCGGAGTAGCCTGTCATATTGTGACAACCAGTTCTCAGTTCTTCGCTATCCCTCTTTTAGCCACTTTGTCCATTCTACCCTGAATTTCCTTTTTCCACCAATGTGATTGTGCCGTGTTACACTTTTAAGCCCTTTTCATGCAGGACCACCGTCTTAAAATAGAATGCCTTTATTTGTCATATACAGTGTATCACAAAAGTGAGTACACCCCTCACATTTCTGCAAATATTTTATTATATCTTTTCATGGGACAACACTATAGAAATAAAACTTGGATATAAGTTAGAGTAGTCAGTGTACAACTTGTATAGCAGTGTAGATTTACTGTCTTCTGAAAATAACTCAACACACAGCCATTAATGTCTAAATGGCTGGCAACATAAGTGAGTACACCCCACAGTGAACATGTCCAAATTGTGCCCAAAGTGTCAATATTTTGTGTGACCACCATTATTATCCAGCACTGCCTTAACCCTCCTGGGCATGGAATTCACCAGAGCTGCACAGGTTGCTACTGGAATCCTCTTCCACTCCTCCATGATGACATCACGGAGCTGGTGGATGTTAGACACCTTGAACTCCTCCACCTTCCACTTGAGGATGCGCCACAGATGCTCAATTGGGTTTAGTCCATCACCTTTACCTTCAGCTTCCTCAGCAAGGCAGTTGTCATCTTGGAGGTTGTGTTTGGGGTCGTTATCCTGTTGGAAAACTGCCATGAGGCCCAGTTTTCGAAGGGAGGGGATCATGCTCTGTTTCAGAATGTCACAGTACATGTTGGAATTCATGTTTCCCTCAATGAACTGCAGCTCCCCAGTGCCAGCAACACTCATGCAGCCCAAGACCATGATGCTACCACCACCATGCTTGACTGTAGGCAAGATACAGTTGTCTTGGTACTTCTCACCAGGGCGCCGCCACACATGCTGGACACCATCTGAGCCAAACAAGTTTATCTTGGTCTCGTCAGACCACAGGGCATTCCAGTAATCCATTTTCTTGGACTGCTTGTGTTCAGCAAACTGTTTGCGGGCTTTCTTGTGCGTCAGCTTCCTTCTGGGATGATGACCATGCAGACCGAGTTGATGCAGTGTGCGGCGTATGGTCTGAGCACTGACAGGCTGACCTCCCACGTCTTCAACCTCTGCAGCAATGCTGGCAGCACTCATGTGTCTATTTTTTAAAGCCAACCTCTGGATATGACGCCGAACACGTGGACTCAACTTCTTTGGTTGACCCTGGCGAAGCCTGTTCCGAGTGGAACCTGTCCTGGAAAACCGCTGTATGACCTTGGCCACCATGCTGTAGCTCAGTTTCAGGGTGTTAGCAATCTTCTTATAGCCCAGGCCATCTTTGTGGAGAGCAACAATTCTATTTCTCACATCCTCAGAGAGTTCTTTGCCATGAGGTGCCATGTTGATTATCCAGTGGCCAGTATGAGAGAATTGTACCCAAAACACCAAATTTAACAGCCCTGCTCCCCATTTACACCTGGGACCTTGACACATGACACTAGGGAGGGACAACGACACATTTTGGCACAATTTGGACATGTTCACTGTGGGGTGTACTCACTTATGTTGCCAGCTATTTAGACATTAATGGCTGTGTGTTGAGTTATTTTCAGAAGACAGTAAATCTACACTGCTATACAAGTTGTACACTGACTACTCTAAATTATATCCAAGTTTCATGTCTATAGTGTTGTCCCATGAAAAGATATAATGAAATATTTGCAGAAATGTGAGGGGTGTACTCACTTTTGTGATACACTGTATACATATACAGGTGTACAGTACAATGAACTTCTTTCTTCGCATATCACAGCTTGTTTTTTGGAAGCTGGGGTCAGAGCGCAGGATCAACCATTGTACAATGCCTGTGGAGCAGAGAGGGTTAAGGGCCCAACAGTGGCGGCATGGCAGACCTAGGATTCCAACTCTTAACCTTTGAGTTAAGATTGCCCAAAGCCTTACCCACGAGGCTACCACTGTCCCCAGAAATTATGCAGTCGAGATTCACACATTTGGGGAATTTGCAGGGGTCAGCACAACCAGAGTGCAATGGCAGAGCCTCGCCCTGGGTAAACCACCCTCTGATCATCTGCCAGGTAAGTGTCTTAGTGGCACATGTACACAAAGGTTTTTGGCATGACCAATCAAGTTTAGTGCCCATTAATATCAATAACATTTACACAAAAGAGAATTTATCAGGGGCGGCACGGTGGCTCGGTGGGAAGCACTGTCGCCTCACAGCAAGAAGGTTCTGGGTTCGATCCCCAGACGGTGCGGTCTGGGTCTCTTCTGTGCTGAGTTTGCATGTTCTCCCCATGTATGCATGAGTTTCCTCCGGGAGCTCCGGTTTCCTCCCACAGTCCAAAAACATGAGTGTATGGGTGCGTGTGTGTATATGTCCATCTGCCCTGCGATGGACTGGCACCCTGTCCAGGGTGTTACTGTGTGTCTTGCGCCCATTGAAAAGCTGGGACAGGCTCCAGCACACGCCCCCCCCCCCCCCCCTCCTAATTGCGCGACCCTGATTGGATAAGCGGTTAAGATACTGAGTGAGTATTTATCAGTGCCTACATTGTTCAATAAAATGTATCTGTCCATCTGTCACATGATGGGTGTAACTGCAACAAAAATGAGGATCCCCCTGAGCGATATCTGAGGAATAAAGATTTATTTCATTATTTCACCTGAAGGTGTGAAAACTGTTCATCCTGAAGGTAAAACATGTGAAGAAACATGAATAAAGAGCTTGAACTGGCACTACTATTTGGGTCCACTCTACCAGTAGCGTGAAGCATTCAGCTGCCCACATCTCACTCATTCCTACGCACCAGTATTATTTACATCCCACACATGCACCGTTCTGTGACCAGCATTCAGACTCTTTTAACAGGGATGCCGGCTTTTTGTTTAACAGCTCAAGAGCAGGGTGCATGCTGTTTCCAGAACGTGACCTGTTTGCTTATGTTTATAGACACGTGTGTATGTGTGTGTGTGTGTGTGTGTGTGTGTGTGTGTGTGAGTAAGTGAGTTTATGACCGGACAAATCCTGCAGGTCTGCTGGAGCCTGAGGCCCGTCTTTAAAAGAGCAAAGCTTAATGAGGGATGCACATGACAGGAACTCTGCAGTTCTGATAAGAACTGTGCAGTCGTGTGTGTGTGTGTGTGTGTGTGTGTGTGTGTGTTTGTTTGTTACTCTTGTAGAGTAGAAAAAGAATGAACCAGTTCTCCTTTTAATACAATTTGATTTACTCTCAGCTGCTTTGATTTGGTTTTATTCAATTGAATTAAATGGAGTACAGAACAGATTGAATTTGAATCAATCAATAAGGCTCAGCGGTAAAGGGACTGGAATTATAATTAGAATGGTTCAAGCCCCACCACTACCAGGTCACCACTGTCTGATCCTCGAACAAGGCTCTTAAACCACAAAAGTTTTATTTGAATTAAAGTGTTTGTCTGATAATGCTGGGAATGTAAATCTTGAATTGATTTCCAATAAATCAGTACAAATAATTACATTAAGTTTAATTAAGATCAGGTCTGATATTTAAGGACAGTACTGGCATTGATATTGATACTCAGTAGCTGTTGGTGTACAGCGATCAGCCATAACATTAAAACCACAGCCTTGTTTCCACACTCACTGTCCATTTTATCAGCTCCACTTATCATATAGAAGCACTTTGTAGTTCTACAATTACTGACTGTAGTCCATCTGTTTCTCTACATGCTTTGTTAGCCTCCTTTCATGCTGTTCTTCAATGGTCGGGACTCTCCCAGGACCACTACAGAGCAGGTATTATTTAGGTGGTGGATCATTCTCAGCACTGCAGTGACAATGACATGGTGGTGGTGTGTTAGTGTGTGTTGTGCTGGTATGAGTGGATAAGACACAGCAATGATGATGGAGTTTTTAAACACCTCACTGTCACTGCTGGGCTGAGAATAGTCCACCAACCAAAAATATCCAGCCAACAGCGCCACGTGGACAGCGTCCTGTGACCACAGATGAAAGTCTAGAAGATGACCAACTCAAACAGCAGCAATAGAGGAGCGATCGTCTCTGACTTTACATCTACAAGGTGGACCAACTAGGTAGGAGTGTCTAATAGAGTGGACAGTGAGTGTAAACTCCAGCAGCGCTGCTGTGTCTGATCTACTCATACCAGCACAACACACACTAACACACCACCACCATGTCAGTGTCACTGCAGTGCTGAGAATGATCCACACCCAAATAATACCTGCTCTGTAGTGGTCCTGTGGGGGGTCCTGACCATTGAAAAACAGCATGAAATGGGGCTAACAAAGCATGCAGAGCTATAGATGGACTACAGTCAGTAATTGTAGGACTACAAAGTGCTCCTATATGGTAAGTGGAGCTGATAAAATGGACAGTGAGTGTAGAAACAAGTAGGTGGATTTAATGTTATGGCTGATCGGTGTATTTCAGTATATAAATGCATGACCAAAGATAGAAATGTTGTTGCAGACTATGTGTGTGTGTGTATTCCTGTAGTATCTGCCAGTGAGTAGTTGGTAGTGAGTGGGTGGTAAGTGGGTGAGATAGTAAAAGAGAATGAAATGCAGAAAAAAAGTGAAAAAGAAAATTCTCTCTGTGAATGCAGCCTGTTATGTAAGACAGTCTACACTCAATTTATCATCAGATAGTAAAATAAGTCAAATCTGATCTGATACTGATCGAAACTGATGTCAGACCAAAATCAGATTGAGTGAATGTTACAGTAAGGTTGCTGTATTGTTATTGTAAATAGAAACGCAAACTGTCACACTGTGATCAAATGTACACTGATCAGCCATAACATTAAAACCACCTCCTTGTTTTTACACTTTTATCAGCTCCACTTACCATATAGAAGCACTTTGTAGTTTTATAATTACTGACTGTAGTCAATCTGTTTCTCTGCATGCTTTGTTAGCCCCCTATCATGCTGTTCTTCAATGGTCAGGACCCGTACAGGACCACCACAGAGCAGGTATTATTTAGGTGGTAGATCATTCTCAGCACTGCAGCGACACTGACATGGTGGTGGTGTGTTAGTGTGTGTTGTGCTGGCATGAGTGGATCAGACACAGCAGCGCTGCTGGAGTTTTTAAATGCCGTGTCCGCTGCTGTTTGAGTTGGTCATCTTCTAGACCTTCATCAGTGGTCACAGGACGCTGCCCACAGGGCGCTGTTGGCAGGATATTTTTGGTTGGTGGATTATTCTCAGTCCAGCAGTGACAGTGAGGTGTTTAAAAACTCCAGCAGTGCTGCTGTGTCTGATCCACTCATACCAGTACAACACACACTAACACACCACCACCATGTCAGTGTCACTGCAGTGCTGAGAATGACCCACCACCCAAATAATACCTGCTCTGTAGTGGTCCTGTGAGAGTTCTGACCATTGAAGAACAGCATGAAAGGGGGCTAACAAAGCATGCAGAGAAACAGATGGACTACAGTCAGTAATTGTAGAACTTTAAAGTGCTTCTATATGGTAAGTGGAGCTGATAAAATGGACAGTGAGTGTAGAAACAAGGTGGTTTTAATGTTATTGCTGATCAGTGTATAAAGGTAATTATATGCTTTCAACATTGACACAACAGTTTAAGGAAGGTCCTTTTCTGTTTTAATATGACTGTGCCCCTTACACACAGCAAGGTCTAAAAAGACATGGAGAAACTCCAGTGACCTGCACAGAATCCTGACCTCAACCCCACTGAACAGCTTTGGAATTAACTGGAGCATTAATTGAGGATTTCTTGACCAATATCAGTGTCTATACAAATACTCTTGATTGAATAGGCTGTCCCATAAGCTCACGCTCAGATGTGAGAAACATTTGGCCATATAGTGTTTCTGCCTGTGAGTAATGTATTGTGAGTGGGTGGCGGGAGAGTGGCGAGTGGGCAAGATATTAAAAGAAAATGAAACGTAGAAATAACATGAAATGTTAAAGTTGTTGAGAAAAAGCCAAAAAGCCAAAAAATCAAAAAAGCAACAGAACATAGCAACAGAAGAAATACGGCAGTAATGCAGTGGAAAAGCTGATACACATCAGAGAGTCAGCCAGCCCTCTGAACGTCTAGCTCCTGTGAATCACACATACTTAGCTAATCATTTACACTGCCAAGTCTATGCTAGGCTTCATATCTGTGATGCCAGCATCATCTCATAAAACACTAACAGCTAAAGGTAATATTTTACACAAGCTAAACAACATCATTTTCAAATGTTGTCACCAATAAAATCAATATGTTATTTATAGCTCAATCTAGATGCTTGGAGGTCAAAAGGGAGTCTCATAATGCGACATATCAGTGCAGACGGGAAGTTCGAGTCTGTTAACTTTGGGAATCAGAGGCGACGTGTTCCTGTCAATTCAACAGCTCATTTTCTGTGATTGAGTGTGATAGTGAGAGTTGCCAGGCTGGCGTGACATTTCCCCAAGAGGACACAGTGTACTGGAAATCACAAGGAGAGAGAGGGAGACGGAGAAAAAGAGAGCGCGGGAGACAGACAGATATAGAGATGGAGACGGCTGCTGCAGCTTTGTTTTTTTCATTATAAAAGACAGAAAGATTTAGCACAGAACACAGATACACAGACAGCTAAGAAAAGATGTCACCATAATGACTGCAACTTCATAATCTCACATTATACAAATCAAAACCCAGTGAGAAATACATCCTGTAACAAAAATGACTGACCTGGTTACTTATTTAGACCGGTGGAACCTTAGATCTTGACCCTAGAGCTCGACCTAATAATATCTATGCCAGCTTCATTCACACGTACACTCACTGACCACTTTTTTAGAAACAAACAGGGGTCAAGTGGTTTACGTGTATGGTAACATCACATATCAGAATGGAACTTTTTTTTGGTGTCAGACAGGCTGTTGTGAATATTTCAGAAACTGCTGATGTCCTAGGACTTTATAAGGAGTATTGTAAAAAAATCCAGTGAGTGGCAGTTCTGAATGCAGAAATATCTTACTAATAAAAAGGATTAAAGGAAAGTGAATGGCTACTCTTTATAACTGGTGTAAGTGGAAAAGCATCTCATACTGCACAATACACGTAACCATAAACGGGCGTCCTGTCCAGAGTGTTACTGTGTGGCTTGCACCCATGGAAAAGCTGGGATAGGCTCCAGCACCCCCTGCCACCCTTACTGCATAAGCGGTTAAGAAAGTGAGTGAGTGTAACAATTACAATGAGGCAGCAAGGACGTTGGAAAATTACACAATAATTATAATCATAACAATTATAAATAAAATGATAAAATAATAATAAATAAAAAGCAATCTTTGAGTGCAGCTACGGTACACATAATTTCTAAAGCAAATTACAGGGACTAAAAGGGTCGGCATTAAGAGACACCAAAATAACCATTAGTACTGGCTTTCTCAGCTCAACGTATGTGCAATGATCCTGTGCTATTCCCGGCCGCCTCCGGCAGCATCAGCATGTGTAACTCTGAACTTGCGTGTATTAGGGCTGTTCTCAGCATTTCTGGCCAGCGCTGGTGTTAGGTAGGTGTCAGAGTGATTAACAGACTGTACTCACAGGGCATCACATTCGGCTTTGAACAGGACGAGAACATGAACCCATCTGGAGCTGCATGAACTCACATGAACACATACGTGTATATATAGCGGACATCATATCCCGCCGCTGACACGCTTCACATCCAAATCACTGCTCTAAATCCATCATCCCTGTGGGCGGCGTGAACAAGCAAGTTGTCCACACATGCTGACACTCACGGCAGAGAGTACGTATATGTATGTTATTAATACTGCTTCATGTCGTTGTATCCATCATAGTGGTGACCTCCAATTACTGACTCCAACATGCATTGTTGCAGGCGTGGCGGTAGACTTAGCACCCGGCCTGCGGGGCCACGAGTGCTATTGATCAAAGCTCGCAGGCAGAAGGGAACATGGATTAAGCCACCACGTGTGAAATTGAGATCATTTATCTTTGGCACCTCAGCCATGTTGGAGATTTAAGTGCAGATATGCGATACATTAGCAACAGACATAAAATAGGAGCAGTGTGTTATAAAAATATTTACAGCGGTACCTTGAAACTCAACGTCAGTTGGTTCTGGGAGTGGGGTCGAGTTTTTAAGACTGGTATTTTTTCCCATAAGGATGTTTGGGAAACCTATTAATGCATTCCCTGGTCCCGTGAAACTGCATATATTCTAGGCTAATGTAAAATAATGGAGTTGTTTTTGACACTTATACACTAATAACAACACAAACATAATATAAAAACACTGAAATACAATTAAAAACAGTTAAAAATAAAAAAATACAATAAAATCTACTCTTTACCTTTACTTCTTTATTGTTTCCTTATGCTTCTTAATTAGTGGAGAGAACTTATTAGCAGCAATAATTAAGAGAGTTTTAGTGTTTCAATGTCGTTCTATTAATATATTAAGTCACATTAAGTTTGTTTTTAACAATAAGCATTTTAGACTCTCTCGGAAAAGCTGATTCTCACAATTTCTCAGAACCTCGAGCTGTAACACAAGTTTAAAAGTGAAACAGTAAAGAAAATCCAGATAAACACAGATACATGTGGAGCTTTCAGACTAAATTTCACGCTTATTCCACACAAATGCAGATTTGTCTCATATTCACACTTTGATGAGGTTTTACCGCACCATTCAAGCCGGGCGCTGAACAAAGCGGCGGTCGCACACAAGTCGAGTTTTGAGTTTGAGTTTCAAAGCTTTTGAGTTTAGAGGACATTGAGTTACAAGGTACCACTGTATGTACATTAAACACACAAGGTTTTTCAGAATTCATATTAAGCCTAATAATATTTATGAGTCTAAAAAAATAATTTACAGTTTATTTAATATGTGTGTTTTACATAAGTTTTACAAATAGTTTTCAATTTTATTTTCTGTTACATTCAGGGATATATTTTCATTTTGGTATGTGTTTTTTTCCTCTACTACCTGCCATTTAATTAGGTAACCTGGACGAGCCCCCAATTCATGTTACAGCCCTTATGCTCGGTCTTTGAAAACTATAATAAACTATAATAAGCTCAATAAGGAGAGGGGATTATAAAATATATACAAAATACTCCAGACATTCAGGCATCATCCAAGCATTCAGGGACAATGGTAGCCTAGTGGGTAGGGCTTTGGGCTATCAACTGAAAGGTTGAGAGTTTAAATCCCAGCTCTGGGGGATGTATATATGACAAATAAAGGCATTCCATTATTTCTTTTTGCTTCAAGTTTATGGGACAGTGGTAGCCTAGTGGGTAGAGCTTTGGGCTATCAACCGGAAGATTGGCGGTTCAAATCCAGGCTCTGCTATGCAGCCACTGTTGGGTCCTTGAGCAAGGCCCTTAACCCTGTCTGCTCCAGGGGCGTCGTACAATGGCTGACCCTGCGCTCTGACCCCAGCTTCCAAACAAGCTGGGATATACGAAGACAGAATTTCATTGTACTGTATATGTAGATATGACAAATAAAGTGTATTTTCTTCTTCTTCTTCCACCACATCCGCCACTGTAGGGCCCTTGAGCAAGGCCCTTACCCCTCGCTTACAAGATCTAAGTCACTTTGCATGTAGGTGTCTGCTAAATACTACAGTATAAATGTAAATTATAACATTGTTATGCTACTAGAAATAATAATCATTATGACGTTTTTTAACGTCATGTCAAAACTATAGACATGTTATTATCTGTATACATTTTGGCTCTGGGGCGGCACAGTGGCTGGGTGGGTAGCACTGTTGCCTCACAGCAAGAAGGTCCTGGGTTTGATCCCCAGGCAGGGTGGACCGGCGCCCCATCCAGGGTGTTACTGTGTGCCTTGTGCCCAATGAAATGCTGGGATAGGCTCCAACCTCCAATGCAATCATAATTAGATAAGCGATTAAGAAAGTGAGTGAGTGAGTTTGGCTCTGTTGCTGTATGTTATTGTTAGTCATATTAATTTTAAAAATGTTATATGATTCTAAAAAAATCTAAAACTCACTGTTTTGTAGCTGCAGTTTTATTGTGTTCAGTAAATTAGTTTTACTGAACATTACAATTAAATTTGCACTTAATTAAATTAGCAATTTAATATATTTTGTAATTTGTCTTTCAGGAAAAACTTAATCTGGGTTTTATTGCTTGCATGCACATGTTTAAAAGACCAGCTGCACTCCTGGTCCAGTCACATGTTCTCTAACTAGCTTCTACTTTAATTCTCTTTGACAAACTAGCATATATTTCTATTATCTGGCGCTCCTCCAGCCAATAAATTGGAGATCATTATGAATCTATCTGAATTGGAAGTGAATCCTGGGGTTTTAATCACCTTGTCTGTTTGTTGACATACTATGGACGGAGATGATTAATTGCTTATCTATGAACAGTGCTTTGATTGATGGATGTTGGAAACTGACTTGACAGGCTGGTTGTGAGGGCATCGAAGCACAAGGTCAGTCCAAAACCAGCGCATAGCTAATACAAAATTCAAAGTGACCATTTTTTGTACTATAAAATGTTGCATAATAAGACACTTTTCATAACATTTCGATTTTTCCACAACCTAATATAAGATGAACACATTACACATTCAAAAGTGATTCGATTTTTTTATGTTGTTTAGTGAACTGCAGATACAAAATTGGTGTTTGACACCAATTGACATTGAACTGTAACTGATGAATCTTGTGTAACCAGTAACTACCTGTCCTGCCATGAATGTAACCAATGTGTGTGAAACATGATGATAAAATCCTAATAAATAAATAAAATATTATTTGAAGTTTGCTCTACTAGTGTTTTTATTGTCCTATAATTGTAATTTTTATAAACATTTTACTTAGTATTTGTAGTGTGCTATTAAACAGACGTGTGTGTTTGGAAACACAACCCATTTTAATGGATGCCATTTGTTTACACTACTTAAATTGCCACCTCCTTGTTTCTACACTCACTGTCCATTTTATCAGCTCCACTTACCATATAGAAGCACTTTGGAGTTCTACAATTACTGACTGTAGTCCATCTGTTTCTGTGCATGCTTTGTTAGCCCCCTTTCATTTTGTTCTTCAATGGTCAGGACCACCACAGAGTAGGTATTATTTAGGTTGTAGATGTAGATTATTATTGTAGATGTAAAGTCAGAGACGATCGCTCATCTATTGCTGCTGTTTGAGTTGGTCATCTTCTAAACCCTTATCAGTGGTCACAGACGCTGCCTACGGGGCGCTGTTGGCTGGATATTTTTGGTTGGTGGACTATTCTCAGTCCAGCAGGGACAGTGAGGTGTTTAAAAACTCCATCAGCGCTGCTGTGTCTGATCCACTCATACCAGCACAACACACATTAACACACCACCACCATGTCAGTGTCACTGCAGTGCTGAGAATAATCCACCTACTCTGTGGTGGTCCTGTGAGGTCCTGACCATTGAAGAACAACATGAAAAGGGGCTAACAAAGCATGCAGAGAAACAGATGGATTACAGTCAGTAATTGTAGAATTACAAAGTGCTTCTATATGGTAAGTGGAGCTGATTCTACACTCTGATTCTACACTCACTGGACAGTGAGTGTAGAAACAAGAAGGTGGTTTTAATGTTATGGCTGACCAGTGTATATGACAAATAAAGGCCTTCTATTCATTCTCTTCTATGAGAGAATGTGTGTCTGGTTCCCTGTGATGTATTGTTGTTTTCACCTTGCACTCAGTATTATTAGAAATCACTTAGCCCACCGTAGCCCTGAACATGAAAAGCAGTTGAAAGATAAATGAATAGATTCTTATTTTTTATTATTTTTGGACTTCCCGTAGGGAGTTAGAGAAAACGTGTGGGCAGGGGTGAGCTACTGTAGGGCGGTGGGGTTTAAACCGCAGTGTCCTCTGTAAATTACAGAAGCGAGCTGAGACTGTCACTTTGCATTTTTTCCAGAAGGAAGAGTACATGCAGAACACACAGCTGGGGTCTGTCTGCTAAAAACAGCCCTCCATGCACACGTGCAGGACCAACACACAGACATGCATATATTGACATATGCGCACTTGAATCAAATCATCTAAAATCACCACACGCTGAGATTATACAGCACTAAAAAGGATTGTAGTAAGTGGGTAAATGCAGAGGTTGTGCAGAAATATCAGTCCCAGTACCACACGCTGATTTATGTTGCCCACTTTGAAACAGAAATAATCTCAGTCAGACTCTTTTATTGTCATTCAACCATGTACATGATAGAACGAAATACAGTTACCCAGGCCTCAGTGCATGCAACATGAATAAAAAAAATAGGAATAGACTAAGATAAGTATAAAATAGAATAAACTAAGAAACAAAAAAAAAAGTTTTTACATTTTAAAGTATTGCACAAAAAACTGCAGCAGCTTATGTTGATCTAAAGTGCATAATTGCAAAGAGTGCCAGTTGTGTTCAGTATGGTAGTGTTTATAAATGGTTGATAAAGTGTTTAATATATATGTAGGTTGTTAGGATGTATGTTTATATAAGGTGCATAGACAGTATATGGGGAGTGGAACAGTTCAACAGTTTGACTGCATCCGGATAGAAGCTGTTTTTCAGTGTAGATGTTTTAACCTGGATGCAGCGCAGCCTCCATCCAGAGGGAAGGGGGGTGAAAAGTCTGTGTGCAGGGTGGGTGGGGTCAAGGAGGATGCAGGTGGCTTTTTTTAATCTATTAACTATTTCACTAAGACTCTTCACCCTTTTTGATCTTATACACCAAACAGGCATAACATTATGTTCACTGACAGGTGAAGTGAATAACACTGATTACCTCTTCATCACAGCACCTGTTAGTGGGTGGGATATATTAGGCAGCAAGTGAACATTTTATGCTCAAAGTTGATGTTAGAAGCAGGAAAGTGGGCGAGCGTAAGGATTTGAGTGAGTTTGACAAGGGCCAAACTGTGATGGCTAGACGACTGGGTCAGAGCATCTCCAAAACTGCAGCTCGTGTGGGGTGTTCCCGGTCTGCCGTGGTCAGTATCTATCAAAAGTGGTCCAAGGAAGGAACAGTGGTAAACCGGTGACAGGGTTATGGGCGGCCAAGGCTCACTGATGCACGTGGGGAGCGAAGGCTGGCCCGTGTGGTCCGATCCAACAGAAGTTAATGCTGGTTCTGATAGAAAGGTGTCAGAATACAAAGTGCAGCACAGTTGCAGGGCTTTTTTGGCAGCAAAAGGAGGAAGAGCACAATATTAGGAAGGTGGTCATAATGTTATGCCTTATCAGTGTATGTGTGTGTAATGTCAGGTTTCTAAATCTCAAGCAATATATTGTTTTGTTAATGCACACTCTCTTGTGATATACAGTTTGTCAGCCTTTCTTTACCCTTTATATCAAATACAATTATTCTCATTCCTCAGTATAAAACATAACCAAGTATTTAATCAGGTAGAGCAGCATTATCTATTTTATTTGATTTATCTTCCTTGTTGTCTCTTTATCGTACCCAACTTTCTTCTTGGCAGGGCTCAATTTGTACAGATCAAGACCATAACTAATTTTGCCGACACATACATGCCCTAATCTAAGATCTCAAATTAACAATCTAATAGATTGTGCTTGTAATTAGTGGACTGGTAATTAACTGAGAGTAATTAAGCCACGGAAATGAGGATTTAGCCTTTAATTAATTTTTTTCTAGACATTTAGGGTAGTCTCATTTAGAGTGGGCATTTCTGCAGCCACTGTTGGTGGCAGTGGTGGTTAAATACTAATGGAAGCCACTTATGCCTAATATACCTAATTATACAACATTCTGGAAAGAAACCCAGTCTGTTATTTTATGCTATGAGATTTCATAAAAAAATAACTATTATTATTAGGGCTGGCCCCGATTCGATATTGGCCCAAATCACTGGATCGGATATCGGAAGGAAAAAAAAAACGTGTAATCCGATAATCTGATATTGTTGCTTAATGTAAATAACACAATGCAATTAAGGCCATTGTTTGTGTGTAAAGCAAATAACACATGAAGATACAGTACGTTCCAGCAGAAAGCTGTTTATTGCCACTTACTCGGCAACTGCCATAACAAGGTGCATCTTGATGACATCATTAACATGTGCCACTGATCCACAACTCATCTGCAACAGCCATTCAGAAATTAAAACACACTGATCTACTTAAACTTTTAGCATGTTCAAAAATGATCTACTACTGCCACATCTAAAAACACTGTTTAAACACAATAAAAATCACTTTATAAATAATAAATCGCTCACCTGAGATCTTGTCCCGGCTTGGAGATCTCTCACATCCTCAACGATTAATCCATTAGTGTTATAAAATAACAAACTACATCGTTTCCCATTTAGCCACATATGTCCTCTTCAAAATCCAGCAGGGTTTAATCATCTAAAAACATGACAGAACTTTAACGGAAAATTCTAATTGGTCTATGGTGTTTGATTGACATCCACATCTTCCAATTGTAGACACTTTGGACGACACACCGTAAAGCGAAATGTGTCAAGTGAACAACAGCTATTCAAGTAAAACCAAAGTAAAAATAAAGTAAAACCAAAAATGCTGCTAAATGTTCTCTGTGTAAAAGTGAAAATAAAAACAGCAGTTTTGTATAATATTTGTTTCACAGTCTGAGCATTGTTATTTAGATAGCTAGTTTAACCATGGTGCATTGAGACATGTATTATTACTGCTTAGGTGTTTGAGAGGAGAAATGACGGTATCGGATTGGTATCCGTGTCAGCAGATACTCAATTTGCAGTATCTGTATCGAACATAAAAAAGTGGTATAGAGCCAGCCCTAGTTATTATAATACAGGTATAATAATTAATAATAATAATAATAATAATAATAATTCATAGTTGGCTGTGAATAATAAATAGGTTACACTGTCCACAGTCAAGCTTTTAGTTAGCTCATTAACTCTCTTGCATTCTCTCTCTTAATTTCTCTCTCTCTTTCAGGACCAGTGTGGCTGTTAAAGTCTGATAAACTGCTGGTGCTTGCAGTAAGCAGGTCCTCATTAAACAAGACTGCAAACACATCATAAACATACACCAATTTCTGATAAAAGATGCCAATTTATTTTATTTCTTTTTTAATCAGGGATCTGTCTATATCAGTGCTTTTCTTGCAGCCTCACAAACAATCACCAAAAGTTCTTTCTTGTATCATTAACATGAATCTAAAGGTCACAATGTGCTGCTGTTTTGCTAGAGTACTGTTATCAGAGAGTAATTGTATCAGTCGTTTTGGTGTCACTAATAACATTTTAGGACTTCAGCCAAATTTGTTTCATTTACTTCAAGGATTGTTGTTTTTTTGTTATCATTTACTATGAACAATGGGCATTCCTTTGTGCCCTGTAGACGTGACGTAGAATGAAATAGTAAATACTTGTCTGGTATGTCCTTCGATAAAAGATTGTTGTCAGGACGCATTCCTCGGTCGGGAACCCAAACAGCTCTCCAAAACAGACAACACATCTAGTACATCTAGTACAACAAGTACATCTCCGCAGCCAGACTGTCTAACATGCTTTTATCTGATGCCCTAATCAATGGTTCAGTGCAACAGAATTGCTCGACAGTCCTTCAAAGGCAGAGGAAAGTTGCAGCATAGTGCTGATGAATCCCTAGTCTCATGGAGACAGACATAATCACATAACAAGAACAGACATCTGAAGGAAATCTTTCGAAAGCTGTCTGTGCCAACAGTCTTTTACTAAATCATGTCCCTATTTCCTAGCTAGTGAAGTTTAACCCAGTAAACTCCTCACATGAGTTTAATTGTCTGGGATAGATACAGACCAATATAATAATATAATAAAATACAATATACCAATATACACCAATCAGGTATAACATTATGACCACCTTCCTAATATTGTAAACACTTTAGGTACATTCATGACAGGAACGGTAGTTACTCATTACACAAGGTTCATCAGTTCACAAGGTTATATCAGACACACTCATGGACAATTTAGTGTCTCCAATTCACCTCACTTGCATGTCTTTGGACTGTGGGAGGAAACCGGAGTGAACCCATGCAGACACGGGGAGGGAGAACAATGCAAACTCCACACAGAAAGGACCCAGACCGCCCGACCTGAGAACCGAACTCAGGACCTCTTTGCTGTGAGGAGACAGTGCTACCCACTTAGCCACCGTGCTGCCCCACAAAATATTGATCAATTTCTGAACTGCTCCTAGGTTCAAATATTAGTAGTGTGTTTTTTTTTAAATTAATATGACCTTATAATTATTAGTAATATTATTATTTTGTATTATTTAAAGTAATTTAAACACTTGTCACCTCTGTAAAAAGGCTCTATATTTAAGGGACCAAATTTATATCAAAATTTATATTGAAAAAATGTTTCTTGTAGTTCATAAAATAATTGTTCGTTTTATTCAAACAAGCCTAGAAATTGTAAAACAGAAAAAAAACTCTACAAGTTTCACACGTGTGTGTGTGTGGAGGTACAAGGTTTAAAAACTTTACCCAACCCCCAACCCCCACCCCCTAAAACAAAAATGCAGTGCAATTAGATTTGATTTCTCATATCCATCTCAAGTTATTTACTATGATGCCACACAGTCACCACCCACTAACCCCCTGTTTTCAAGTCCAGTTATTTCCTGCTTCTTTGAGAAGAATACCAACTGACCTATTTTATATACACCGACCAGGCATAACATTATGTTATAATGTTATGCCTAATCAGTGTACAAGGACTAACAGATATCCACAAATGACCAGTGCTACAGAAAATGTGGCAAGTATTTTACCGTTTAATCACTCCATACACATGATAACGACAGACTGTATTTGAAAAAAGAAAAGCTATTCCCTGAACTGTAAAGCAGTGCCGACATCGGTCTACATACTGTGTGGTACTAATTTTAATCTTACTCTCTGACCAAGGCTTGAAATGATTCATGGTTTGGGACTGGCCTCCAGCAGTGACATCTTATTCCAGTAAAAAGAAAAAGTAGATTGGAGATGCAATATGTAATCTCTCCAAATGGACGCCCATAATAGGCATTTTTGACTTGAGCGAAGAGATTCTAAGTATGTGGCTTTATTCTGGGTTTGGCTTTTAAGTTGCGAGAGAGAATAAAATTGATGTGGGATGAGAAATATGAGAAGAAGAGAAAAAAGCTTCTGTAATGATTCCAGAATGGCCCGTCTGTCTAAGGCTTGCAATCTGACATCTGGTCAGCAGGACAAAATCATTCAGATGCTTTATGCAGACAGACCCAGTGCCCGTTTTGCAATATGGTTTTGTGATTAGCTAATTAACCACAAAGTCATTTCCTGGACTTTACCAGGGGTGCCAATAACCCTGAAGCTGATAATAGCTGTGTTTGATCCTGCTTTGCAAATGTTTGATAACACATTATTGGTGGGGCAGCTATGTGATTTCTGGCACACCCATGCCACATCACTCCCTCACTTTTGACACCCAGAAGAGGAATCTGACAACCTTCCCTGCTCAGAGAAATGGATAAAGAGCTGAAAGCAAAGAGGCCATCTGGGTCAAAGTCTGTTTTAATTACTCTAACCATTAAACAATGGGACATGCTGAGAGGAAACATTGATTAGGGGGAGGGGAGAAAGAGAGCCTTATTGTTCTTTTTGGCTTTGGCATGGGTCCACAGTGACCTCTTTTAAATGATGCACTACAACATGATAGTACCAAAGCAAAAAAAGGGAAGCATTCACATGTCTGTACTATTTATGGATGGTTAAAGAATGTACCACAATGCTGAGAGGAGCTAAAAATAAAATACAATATAATATCCCTGTAATGTTTCTCATTATAAGTGAAGCCACAAACAGCCCTTATGTAATATGATATTTTAATGGTATACGTGTTTACACAGATTTTATATGTAAAATTGTAGGAGCTTTTGAATTACATAGATTTCTGCAATAATTAGTAATAAAGCCTAATCATTTTCTAAAGTTTATCCACACCATAATAATACAGAAACTCATTTTGCTTGAATAATTAACACAGAAACAATTGTAATGCTATTGTCCTTATTAAACACAAGGATTAAGCATCTACAGACCATGGTGGAAATAGTATGCTAACTGATGTATTGCATGACTAATATTATTTCTGAAAACGCTGGAACATTTTGTAAAATGCAATAAACACAAGAATCTAGGATTTGTTTTGATTAGCTTGAATGTTTATTTAACTGATACAGTGTGTGTGACCTTTGAGCCCTCAGACAGCATTGTATGTGATACTGTGATAAATAAAACCTCACATGCTCAAGATTACTTGAAAAAACCATTGGCACATAATACCATTGAATCAAGACATGCGGCGGCACAGTGGCTAAGTGGGTAGCACTGTCTCACAACTGTCTCACAGCAAGAGGGTCCTGGGTTCTATCCCCAGGTGGGGTGGTCCGGGTCCTTTCTGTGTGGAGTTTGCTTGTTCTCCCCGTGTCTGCGTGGGTTTCCATGATAGATAGACAGACAGACAGACAGACAGGCAGGCAGGCAGGCAGGCAGGCAGGCAGATAGATAGATAGATAGATAGATAGATAGATAGATAGATAGATAGATAGATAGATAGATAGATAGATAGATAGATAGATAGATAGATAGATAGACAGACTGACAGATAGATAGATAGTCAGGTTGATAGATAGATAGATAGATAGATAGATAGATAGATAGATAGACAGACAGACAGACAGACAGACAGACAGACAGACAGACGACGACGACATAGATAGACAGACAGACAGACAGACAGACAGACAGACAGACAGACAGACAGACAGACAACGACGACGACGACGACGAAGATAGATAGATAGATAGATAGATAGATAGATAGATAGATAGATAGATAGATAGATAGATAGATAGATAGATAGATAGAAGTGCAGTAGTAAAATGTAGTAAAACAGCAGTAAAATGACTTTGTTCCAACTTTTTGAGTCTGTTGCAAACATCAAATTCCAAATGTGTTAATATTTACAAAATACAAGTTGGTCAGTAAAATATTGGAAATAATTTCATTTCATTGCCTTTGGTCAGTTCAGTAAATGTTTAAGAGAATTAACAAATCACAGATTGTTTTATTGCATTTTACAAAATGTCCCAACTCTTTTGGAAATATGGTTTGTAGACTTGTACAATAATAATAAGAAATTTTACACCATTCTGTCACATCATCTCAGTTATGAATTACAAATATTCTGTTTAATTGGTTCTAATGATGATTTATTAACATGTGAGGGGGGACTGAGTGTCACTGCAGCATCATAGCTGTGCATGATGGGAAACAACCCTGACATTTTTGGTACAGTTTTGAATTAAGTGTTCCCTCAGTGATGCCAACCTGTCTTGCTGACCACAAGCACTATACCCCCAATTAACAAGACACAGTGTAGTGGTTTCTTTACTGAGGTCAAATGGAAAACCCAAATTGTCATCTAATGTTGAGAGGAGTTTTAGATGTCATCCAAAAACCACCAAAATAAATTAGATGCTGCGTGAACACAGATGACACTGTTCACAGCTGAGCAAGCTTTACATTATCATGGGTGTAGATGCTGTCATACAAGAAAGAAGTCCTCTGCTCGTGCACTTTCCTAGATCATGTGATCAGCAACGAACTTCAGTCAAGCGAAAGGTTTTGATTTTGGAGCTTGAGGCTTTTCTTGTCCGTCTCTAAAACCATTTTGATGTCAAGCTGTTTTGAGTAACGGCTGCAGAAATATAGGTTTTATTTTATGATGCACCATGGAGTGGCTTGTTTGTAGCCAAGATTTAGACACACTGTATATTAATAAAATAATAACAATAATAACATTATGACCACCTTCCTAATATTGTGTTGGTCCCCCTTTTGGGGCCAAAACAACCCTGGTTCGTCAAGACATGGACTCCACTAGACCCCTGAAGGTGTGCTGTGATATCTGGCTCCAAGATGTTAGCAGCAGATCCTTTAACTCCTGCAAGTTGCGAGATGGGGCCTCCATGGATCGGACTTGTTTGTCCGGAACATCCCACAGAAACTTGTTGTGCTCCTCAAATCATTCCAGAACCATTTTTGCTTTGTGGCAGGGTGCATTATCCTGCTGAAAGAGGCCACAGCCATCAGGGAATACCGTTTCCACAAACGGGTGTACATGGTTTGCAACAATGCTTAGGTAGGTGGGATGTGTCAAAGTAACATCCACATGGATGGCAGGACCCAAGGTTTCCCAGCAGAACATTGCTTAAAGCATCACACTGCCTCCGTCGGCTTGTCTTCTTCCCATAGTGCATCCTGGTGCCATGTGTTCCCCAGGTAAGCAACGCACACGCACCCGGCCATCCACGTGATGTAAAAGAAAATATGATTTATCAGACCAGGCCACCTTCTTCTATTGCTCCGTGGTCCAGTTCCGATGCTCACGTGCCCATTGTTGGCGCTTTCGGCGGTGGACTGGGGTCATCATGGGCACCTGACTGGTCTGCGGCTATGCAGCCCCATACACAACAAACTGCGATGCACTTTTATCTTGACACCTTTCTATCAGAACCAGCATTAACTTCTTCAGCAATTTGAGCTACAGTAGCTCGTCTGTTGGATCGGACCACACGGGCCAGCCCTCACTCCCCACGTGCATCAATGAGCCTTGGCCACCCATGACCCTGTCGCCGGTTTACCACTTGGACCACTTTTAATAGATACTGACCACTGCAGACCGGGAACACCCCACAAGAGCTGCAGTTTTGGAGATGCTCTGACCCAGTCGTCTAGCCATCACAATTTGGCCCTTATCAAACTCAAATCTTTACGCTTGCCCATTTTTCCTGGTCATAATGTTATGCCTGGGAGGTGTATATAGCACCTTTCATATAACAGCAGTTCATAGTGCTTGTTTACAGGACAGAAAATGACTGAGATATAACAACTCAAATAAGAAAATAAAAAAGAAAAGAATCAAATAAAAAGAAATTCTTGATTAAAATCAAATTAATAAAAAGAAACATGATGAAAATGGAGTAAATTATGACATGGGATTAATTTAGAGTAACAGAAAATCAGCCTGCATTTCCAGAGGTGAGCAGTAAGAAAATAACAGTCACTGTCAGTGTCACTTTACTACATTAAGCAATATGTGTGTGTTTGGAATGGGGGGTCGTCTACTGTTGACCTTCCTTAGCCCGTGGCAACTACTGAAATGTATATCTCAGGGATCTCCTCCCTTTCTGTCCCCCTTCAAGACCCTCTGGCAAATCCAACAGCAATCCATCAGCACCAGCGCAACAGGTGTAAGTGAAACCAGAGTAATACGTGTGTGGTCATGTGAAAACGTACCCCCTTCATTTAACAAATATATATTTCAAACCTGGGATCAGTGTCAGGTTTCCACTCTTCATCGTCGTTTTCTATAGCATCAGAGGGGGCCCAGTGCTGACAGGGCACATGGCTTACATCAAACAGGGTAAAATAGTCATCCTGATCTGTTTAGGGAGTAGTGCATAATTAATGGCACAATAAAGCATAATAAAGCTCATCACTTCAAATTTACACCGATAAATATGCAACAAAAATATTTGTGGCAGACTGCCTGTGTGTATTAATGTAGCTACACCATCCCTTAAATTAGAATAAACAAGATACAGGGAAGCAATTACACTTCAGCAGCAATTTACCAAATGTTTAAAAACATAATTTTATATGTAGTTACTGTTTTATCTTGATTAACATTACAGTGTGCTCAGCCCAACAAAGAAACACTGACTAATGCCAAGTTCACACTACACGACTTTCCAAATCGTCAGGTCACTGTACAGTTCACACTACACACCTGGATCTCTTGTAATCGGGAGTCTTTCAAGTCAGTGTGGCTTTCACACTACACGACTGATCGGCTATAAGGGGTTTCACACTACACCATCTATCACCAACTGGAATCGCAGGCGAGCTTCTCTGGTCTCCCAAACTACGTTTTGTCACGAAAACAAATGCGAGAAGTGACGAGGGGTTTAATGATACCACGTCCAAAAATGCACGTCTACAAGTAGCGAGCGATCAAAGTTGTTTGTGCGCTGATGTGCAGCGTCAATCCGAGTGGATCTGGCAACGCGACCAGCAGGGATTGTTTTGTTCTGTAGTGAGTTGGAGGTTAATAAATATTTTTTTGTAATGCAGTGTTGGTATTATGGTTTGGCATGGGTGATAAGTTCACAAATACTGTAAAGCTTGTGTGTGCCGATGTATTCTGACAGAAACTATATTATCCCCCTCACCACACTCATTGCCAGTCGCAACCGACTGATCCAGATATTCAACATGCTAGATATCTCTCCTCAGCACTCGCCGAGTGCTCGGATCGAGTTGTTGAGCAGTTCACACATAGCGATTGAGAGCTGAGTTTAGAGCGCCGAGCGAACGCCGAGTTGCTCCCGAGCTGCCACATCTAGCAGCGACCTGTAGTCGTGCAGTGTGAACTAGGCATAATGTAAGGAATACACAACCCTGTGCTCTAACCTCAGCTCCAAACAAGCTGGGATATGCAGAAAATGAATTCCTGCATTTTTCTTATTCTCATAGTCTGTAAGTAGTTTTAAACGTTCTTACATCCGTGTAATGGGTTTCATCAGGGCCCTCAAATTTCCTCATTCCAGTCCTGTCCAGAGTGTATCCATGCCTTAACATAAACTACTCAATTGTTGCTGACATTTGACAGAGTCAGTTGACTATTATACATCAAAAAAGGCTTTATTGGTTGATACCATTTTATCATATTAAAAATAAAAACATTTTAACATAAAAATACTATTTACTACTTTTTGGCAGATGCTATTAATCAGAGCAAGTAATAGAAGTTATTATGTTTACCTCAATAAAAGTTTTTGTATTTGTGACTATACTTGAATAGGCTAATTACAACATTGTTGTCTTGATTATCTATTCAATTATCTATTATTTTCTTTGTCACATTGTATGATACATAATATACACTTTATGGTTAATAATAATTGGACACTTGACTGTACCATTCCAACAGCCCATGGAATGTGTTGCAGGCATGAAATGCGGGAATGGATGTATAAAAACAAATAATTAAGTAATTAAGTAACAAATAATGAAGTAGACAAAAGCAAACATAAAATTTTTGGTTCATACTGTTTGCAATGAAATACAAGTTGTTGTTTTTTTTTTTGTTTTTTTTTTGCATTTTCCATACTCGAACGTAGCTTTACTGGCATGCCAAAGCTTAGTTACAAATTTAGGAAATATAATAAAAAGAAAACAATAACAATAAAAAATATACTATATATATATATATATATATATATATATATATATATATATATATATAAAAGTTACAGATATACTGTACATATAACAATATGTATAATAATAAGTCTATGTATAATAATAATAATAATAACAACAATAAAAAATATTAACAGTGGCAGTAATAATACTAAATGTACTGACTAATAAGAACAAAAACATGGTGGGTGTGTGTGTGTGTGACATTGTCACTCACTGTCCCTCACTTGGTGGCAGGTGTGTGTGTGTAGAGTTCTGTCACAACTTTTCCAATTTGGTGTTGTACATATATACAGTGCCTTGAAAAAGTATTCAGCCCCCTTGAACTTTTCAACCTTTTGCCACATTTCAGGCTTTAAACATAAAGATATGAAATTGTAATTTTTTGTGAAGAATCAATAACAAGTGCGACACAATTGTGAAGTGGAACGAAATTTATTGGATATTTTAAACTTTTTTTAGAAATAAAAACCTGAAAAGTGGGGCGTGCAATATTATTCAGCCCCTTTACTTTCAGTGCAGCAAACTCACTCCAGAAGTTCAGTGAGGATCTCTGAATGATCCAATGTTGACCTAAATGACTGATGGTGATAAATAGAATCCACCTGTGTGTAATCAAGTCTCCGTATAAATGCACCTGCTCTGTGATAGTCTCAGAGTTCTGTTTAAAGCGCAGAGAGCATCATGAAGACCAAGAAACACACCAGGCAGGTCCGAGATACTGTTGTGGAGAAGTTTAAAGCCGAATTTGGATACAAAAAGATTTCCCAAGCTTTAAACATCTCAAGGAGCACTGTGCAAGCGATCATATTGAAATGAAGGGAGTATCAGACCACTGCAAATCTACCAAGACCCGGCCGTCCCTCTAAACTTTCAGCTCAAACAAGGAGAAGACTGATCAGAGATGCAGCCAAGAGGCCCATGATCACTCTGAATGAACTGCAGAGATCTACAGCTGAGGTGGGAGACTCTGTCCATAGGACAACAATCAGTCGTACACTGCACAAATCTGGCCTTTATGGAAGAGTGGCAAGAAGAAAGCCATTTCTCAAAGATATCTATAAAAAGTCACCTGGGAGACACACCAAGCATGTGGAAGAAGGTGCTCTGGTCAGATGAAACCAAAATCGAACTTTTTGGCCACAACGCAAAACGTTATGTTTGGCATAAAAGCAACACAGCTCATCACCCTGAACACACCATCCCCACTGTCAAACATGGTGGTGGCAGCATCATGGTTTGGGCCTGCTTTTCTTCAGCAGGGACAGGGAAGATGGTTAAAATTGATGGGAAGATGGATGGAGCCAAATACAGGACCATTCTGGAAGAAAACCTGTTGCAGTCTGCAAAAGACAATGATCCAAAACATAAAGCAAAATCTACAATGGAATGGTTCACAAATAAACGTATCCAGGTGTTAAAATGGCCAAGTCAAAGTCCAGACCTGAATCCCATCGAGAATCTGTGGAAAGAGCTGAAAACTGCTGTTCACAAACGCTCTCCATCCAACCTCACTGAGCTCGAGCTGTTTTGCAAGGAAGAATGGGCAAAAATTTCTGTCTCTCGATGTGCAAAACTGATAGAGACATACCCCAAGCGACTTGCAGCTGTAATCGCAGCAAAAGGTGGCGCTAGAAAGTATTAACGCAAGGGGGCTGAATAATATTGCACGCCCCACTTTTCAGTTTTTTATTTCTAAAAAAAGTTTAAAATATCCAATAAATTTCGTTCCACTTCACGATTGTGTCCCGCTTGTTGTTGATTCTTCACAAAAAATTACAATTTCATATCTTTATGTTTAAAGCCTGAAATGTGGCAAAAGGTTGAAAAGTTCAAGGGGGCTGAATACTTTTGCAAGGCACTGTAATTCTACATTATACATCTGTTACCGATAGGTGTGGCTGAAAGAATATTTACATTTACATTTTCAGCATTTAGCAGACTCTTTTATCCAAAGTGACTTATAGTACTGTGACAGTATTCAGTCTAAGCAACTGAGGGTTAAGGGCCTTGCTCAAGGGCCCACAGTGGCAACCTGGCAGTGGTGTGGTTTGAACAAGCAACCTTTAGATTACTAGTGCAGTACCTTTACCACTAGGCTAACACTGCCTCAAATAGGAGACAACAGGACCGTCCACATACTTCTGAACATAAAAACAATATTTATAAGATATAAAACTACCTAAACAGCTTGTTGATACAACTGTGTTCAAAATGTGGTAATGGAAGATGTCAGATGTTTGAGGTGCTTGACATCTCTTTTTTCTTAGTTGATCTGGATTTTTGCCAAAAAATAATAATAATAAATAAAATAATAATAATAAAATTAAGGAAAAAAGGAACCACAAGACAAAAAAAATGGATTTCACAGTGGGTGAACCCTTTTAGTATGCATTTAGAATTGTGTTTCCCCTGTCACTACATACCTCAGGTGAAAATATGGACTTTTTATCATTATAAATTTACTTTTTCTTTTATTTTCTGGTCATACATTCAGTTAGCCCAGACAGATATTTTGGATTGTTTTGAACATATAATACCGCCGCAACAAACCATGTTTTATACATTTTCAGACATACATCAGTTATCCAGGTAGCATAAACGGCTGAAGTCATGTTAGTGTTTGTTGGGTCATAACGCTGAGTTCAGTAGGGGAAAGAGGACTCGTACACAGCTAGTGTTTACTAAAAGTCTGCGTGGGTAATTGCTGAGTCCATATTGTTGCAGTGTGTAAATATAGCACATAGCACTTTCTGTTGGGTAATTACAACCTGCAAATACTTCAGTGCTTTCTGAAAATGTCTACCTCTGCAAAAAAATGACCACTTTCATGACCACTTTTCATCAGGTGCATTAAAATCCGCATCTTATAAAAATGAACTTGGAAATCTTTCATTAATCTTTCATTAAGCAAATTAAGCTCTTATTTGATGTGCTTTGGGAAACGTACAGTATATTGTTTTATGCATTGAAATAATTGTAGGGTAAAAATGTGGAGCGACCTATACAGGGAAAACTAAGGGGAAATTAAAGGGTTGATTATTAAAATGGTAACCTGAAGTCTATTACCTGGTCTCTATTTATCCAGTACTCTTTTTCCCTGGTGTTTCCTTATACACCGATCAGCCATAACATTAAAACCACCTCCTTGTTTCTACACTCACTGTCCATTTTATCAGCTCCACTTACCATATAGAAGCACTTTGTAGTTCTACAATTACTGACTGTAGTCCATCTGTTTCTCTGCATGCTTTGTTAGCCCCCTTTGATGCTCTTCTTCAATGGCCAGGACCACCACAGAGCAGGTATTATTTGGGTGGTGGATCATTCTCATCACTGCAGTGACGCTGACATGGTGGTGGTGTGTTAGTGTGTGTTGTGCTGGCATGGGTGGATCAGACACCACAGCGCTGCTGGAGTTTTTAAACACCTCACTGTCCCTGCTGGACTGAGAATAGAAGAATAACCAGCCAACAGCGCCTTGTAGGCAGCGTCCTGTGACCACTGATGAAAGTCTAGAAGATGACCAACTCAAACAGCAGCAATAGATGAGCGATCGTCTCTGACTTTACATCTACAGGGTGGACCTACTAGGTAGGAGTGTCTAATAGAATGGACAGTGAGTGGACGGGGTATTTAAAAACTCCAGCAGCGCTGCTGTGTCTGATCCACTCATACCAGCACAACACACACTAACACACCACCACCATGTCAGTGTCACTGCAGTGCTGAGTTAAAAAAGTTAAAGAAGTATGAAGAGAAACAGATGGACTACAGTCAGTAATTGTAGAACTACAAAGTGCTTCTACGTATATAGTAAGTGGAGCTGATAAAATGGACAGTGAGTGTAGAAACAAGGAGGTGGTTTTAATGTTATGGCTGATCGGTGTTTGTTGCAGTGCTGGAAAGGTGAACAATGGGTCCAGGGTAACTTAAATAATTTTTCTCTGTTGAGCATTGATAAATTGAGTACCTAGCTCTCGTTAGCCAGCTATGTTACATTCAGCTAGGTACAGTTTGTGTTTTCAATGTTTACATGTACATGTAGATCAGTGTCTTCATACCAAAGCTTTAAAACAGCATTAAAATGCATGTAATGACTAAAGAGAATAAGCCAGCTGACCTTGAACACCGGGCTGACGTGTTAAATCCCAATAAGAACACGTGATGGATGTAATCAGTGCATTATGTAAATGAATTATAAAGCTCTTTATATTTATTAGAATAGGCAGTGACTTTAAATTCACCCATAGTGAGTGATTAACGCTGATGAAAGTGATGGAGCTTCCTGGCTTGAACTCCTGAACCCACTGCTGGAAGTAATCTGCAGGGTCATGCTGGCACTAACGCTGTAAAATGTATACACCGGGTAAAAAGAGGAGTGTGTCAGATTCAGTAATCATCACCTCTTAAACCAACAATGTGCAGCTCACGGCTTAAAAGATAAAAATATTGTTTAATCTTTTTTACGTTAATGTAGTCCACATAGTCCAAAATGCACAGTTAATTGGGGCCAGTATAAGTGAAGTCATAGAGTTTATGGTTTGGACCAAAAAAAAAAGTCATTGCCTTGTGATAAAGGTACCGGGTGTAACCCTGCACCTGTGATGTTAACAGGGATAGAACCCAACTGCAGGATACTTAACCATGGCAGAACAATACTGTAACTAACTATAGGAAATTATGTCAAAACAATTACCACCACCTACACCGATCAGCCATAGCATTAAAACCACCTCCTTGTTTCTACACTCACTGTCCATTTTATCAGCTCCACTTACCATATACACTGTTAGCCCGGACTTTATATCTAATCAAACATTTTTAGTACAACTTACATAAATTATTTACGTTTTTTTGCTCTACTAAAAAATGCAGAGTACAATGTACTCATTTGAGTACACATTTAAATGTGCTAAAAGATTTAAGTTTACTAAACAAAAAAAAATACTTTTCTATCAGATTAACTTAAAAAAGTTAAGTTAAGGTAATTAAACAGAAAAACGGCACCATTTACATGTAAGTCCGCCTTTTTTCAGCTTTCTGTTGGTGAATCAGGCAAAAATGATTTTCTTGTGTTCGGGTAGCCATTTGTTTTAACTTTTGTAACCTGTTGTTGCAAATTACTTTTTACTTTTCATTTAAGGCTTTTTGCAAAAGTAAACTTGTCTTTTGTGAAGTGGAACCTTTGTTAAACTAAATGGACAAAATTTTTTTTACTCATTATGCTATTTTTGAGTAGCATGTACACCAGTCTGATGGGACTTTTTCATCTTCCGTCCAATTTTGGTAAGTGTTGTACTTTACTTAACAATTTTGTTTAAAATAAATGATATTAATGTTGACACTAAATAAATAATCAAACAGCGCTGCTTTATTTGCTGTGTTTAGGCTACATGCTAGCATGCTAGTCTTCATACGAAGCAAAGAGTGTGCTGGCCTGCTTTATTTTAATCCTTAAATGAATGGTATTAATGTTGATATTAATACTTCTGTTTCTTGTTTCTTTGTTTTGTTTTAGAGAGCTGCAGCCAAACATTAAGAAATCAGCTTGCTGTGTGAAACTGAGTACAGGTTCATGGTTACTGTGAAGATGAACTGTTTGTGTTTTATCAGAACTTTTTAAGATGTTTTCTTGACATGTTGTATTTTAAGTAAATACTTCTGAAGTGAAATAAAGAAAAATAATGTTATTATTCTGTCTGTTTTTCTATAAACATTTCTAATTGATATTTAAAACGTAATTAACATGAAAACTAAGAAGAAATCAATATTTTTGTCCATTGAGCTCAAGATAATAAGTAGAATTATTGGGAAAAGCAGTTGGTATAACCAAAAAAATAAAGTTTAATCAACTTGCCTTTTAGGTGTAATAACTTAATGTTTTAAGTTATGCTAACTCAAGTTTTCATTATACATTACTTAACTTTTTTAAGGCAACCGGTTTCCTCAAATTTTTTAAGTAGATTGAACTTATCCGGGCTTACAGTGTAGAAGCACTGTGTAGTTCTGCAATTACTGACTGTAGTCCATCTGTTTCTCTGCATGCTTTGTTAGCACCCTTTCATGCTGTTCTTCAATGGTCAGGACCCCCACAGTACCACCACAGAGCAGGTATTACTTGGGTGGTGGATCATTCTCAGCACTGACATGGTGGTGGTGTGTTAGTGTGTGTTGTGCTGGTATGAGTGGATAAGACACAGCAATGCTGATGGAGTTTTTAAACACCTCACTGTTACTGCTGGACTGAGAATAGTCCACCAACCAAAGATATCCAGCCAAAAGCGCCCCATGGGCAGCATCCTGTGACCACTGATGAAAGTCTAGAAGATGACCAACTCAAACAGCAGCAATAGATGAGCGATCATCTCTGACTTTACATCTACAAGGTGGACCAACTAGGTATAAGTGTCTAATAAAGTGGACAGTGAGTGGACACGGTATTTAAAAACTCCACACTAGCACAACACACACTAACACACCACCACCATGTTAGTGTCACTGCAGTGCTGAGAATGATCCCCCACCCAAATAATACCTACTCTATGGTGGTCCTGTGGGGGTCCTGACCATTCAAGAACAGGCTGAAAGCAGGCTAAAAAAGTATGTAGAGAAACAGATGGACTACAGTCAGTAATTGTAGAACTACAAAGTGCTTCTATATGGTAAGTAGAGCTGATAAAATGGACAGTGAGTGTAGAAACAAGGAGGTGGTTTTAATGTTATGGCTGATCAGTGTATGTGGCATCGGTAAGACGTAAGGAAACATTTCTGCTCTTTCTGCACTATAGGAGGCGCTCTTTTTTTTGGAATTGCTCTCATGGGAATTACAAGGGCATGAAAAAGAGACCAGATCTGATATACAGCAGATCCCTCCCACTATGCTTAAACAAGCAAACAAATCAGGATGGCCACTAAAACAACACACAACAAAAACATTAATACAATCTCTACATGGGATACCGTGCTCCCACAGTGCTCCTACAGCCGATGATGTAAGCGGGGGAATGTCCCTTGCCTTTCTATGATGGCGAGCCAGATGCTTGCCACAATAGTAAAACTCAAGAAACAGAACATTTACAAAGAACATGACTTAAAAAGAAACCCATAAAGGACAAATGATTGCTCCACATTAATCAAACCAGCAATCACCCAGAAACCCAGAAAAGTGAGAAAGCGTCTGAAGAAGAAATACAAGGTCCACAACCAAGTAATAACCCAAGATTTAAACAACCAAGAAGAATAACTAAGAAGGTCCTTGTGTTGCGCCATACATTTTCTATAATACTTCTGGGCTACAGGCATGCCAGTCAAGCACACGTGTCTATGAAGCCACGCTGTTGTAGTGAGTGCAGAATAAGGCCTGGCATTGTCTTGCTTAAATGACCAGGAACCTTCCTGGGAAGGACATCACCTTGATGGCAGCAGTACACAGTACATCTCTGTGTTAATGATACCTTCACAAATATGCAAGTCACCCATGCTGAGGGTACTGATGCACCCCCATTTGCACCTTATGCTGATAAAAGTCTGGGTGCATCTTTTTGTCTTTGTCATGGAGAACGCAACATATGATTTTCCCCAAAAACAATTTCACGTTTCCTGTGTTTTGGTCCATCTTAGATAAGCTCAGGCCCAGAGAACCTTGTGGTGTTTCTGTGTAGAAACTGTTGATGCAGTTGTAGCCTAGCGGATAAGGTACTGGACTAGTAATCAAAAGGTCGCTGATTCAAGCCCCACCACTGCCAGGTTGTCACGGTTGGGCCCTTGAGCAAGGCCCTTAACCCTCTATTGCTTAAACAGAATACTGTCAGAGTACTGTGAGTCACTTTGGATAAAAATCATCTGCTAAATGCTTTAAAAAAATGTATGGCTTTCTGTATGTATAAAATAGTTTCATGCAGCGGTAGACTGTATGAAGTGATAAGAATTTTCTGAAGTTACCTCAAGCCATGGCTATATTTATCACAGTAGCATCACAGTTTACAATGTAATGCCATTTGAGGGTCCAAAGTTCAACAGTGGCTTTTGGCCTTGCGCTGAACAGACTGAGATTTCCCCAGATTCTCTGAATCTTTTAATTATGTTTATTTATTTATTATTTATTATTTATTATTTTAACGTCATGTTTTACTCTTTGGTTACATTCATGACAGGAACTGTAGTTACTCATTACACAAGATTCATCAGTTCACAAGGTTATATTGAACACAGTCATGGACAATTTTGCATCTCCAATTCACCTCACTTGCATGTCTTTGGACACAGGGAGAACATGCAAACTCCACACAGAAAGAACACGAACTGCCCCACCTGGGGATTGAACCCAGGACCTTCTTGCTGTGAGGTGACAGAGCTACCCACTTAGCCACCGTGCTAAGCGGATAGGGTACTGGACTAGTAATCAAAAGGTCGCTGATTCAAGCCCCACCACTGCCAGGTTGTCACTGTTGGGCCCTTAACCCTCAATTGCTTAGACAGAATACTGTTGCTTTGGATAAAAAGTGTCTGCTAAATGCTTTAAAAAATTTATGGCTTTCTGTATGTATAAAATACTACCCACTTAGCCACTGTGCCACCCTCTTTTCATAATAGAGAAATGATTAAAATGATTAAAAGTCATTAACTTTTTCAGTTTAGTAAAGGTTTAAGATAATTCACAAATTAAAGATTGGCTTGTTTTGTGTCATTTTCCAAAATGTCCCAACCTTTTTGGATTTAGGTTTTGTAACTGACACCCCAGTTTGCTCACACAGAGCTTTCTTTGTAAAACAAGGAAAACCCAGAGGTTGGAGGGCTGTGATAGAAAATGCTTCTTGCTGTGCTAATATAAATATTTGTAGTTTATTTATCATTCTAACTTCAGCCTCTGAGCTTGGAAATTGTTTTCCAGAAGCTGCCTGACTGAAGCAGCAGTGTTAGTGAGCTGGCCGAGTCAGAGGTCACGTTCACCTGGATCACATATCCGTTACAGAAATCAGACTCTGACTGGCAGTGAGAAGCCTCTTTTCTGTTCCGCTGGCCTCCACACACAACACATACTGACGGGAATCCTCTGGTTGCATTCCAGATCGCACTGGTAAGAGACTGAGCATAAATTAATGATGACTTGCTACATTACATGTTGCTCATGGGTAGGCAATCTAATTCTAGCTGGGTACTTTTACGGCTGGAAAATACCTGGGTCTCTGAAGATACCTTGTCTCTATCTGTCCATGGTTTGGACTTGGCAATATACATAAAAAAATACATTAAAATATTTAATACATTTATAAAATATATATTACAGATTGTGCAGTATATACATACATATACACTGATCAGCCATAACATTAAAACTACCTCCTTGTTTCTACACTCACTGTCCATTTTATCAGCTCCACTTACCATATAGAAGCACTTTGTAGTTCTACAATTACTGACTGTAGTCAATCTGTTTCTCTACATACCTTTTTAACCTGCTTTCACCCTGTTCTTCAATGGTCAGGACCCCCACAGAGCAGGTATTATTTAGGTGGTGGATCATTCTCAGTACTGCAGTGACACTGACATGGTGGTGGTGTGTTAGTGTATGTTGTGCTGGTATGAGTGGATTGGACACAGCAGAGCTGCTGGAGTTTTTAAATACCGTGTCCACTCACTGTCCACTCTATTAGATACTCCTACCTAGTTGGTTCACCTTGTACATGTAAAGTCAGAGACGATCGCTCATCTATTGCTGCTGTTTGAGTTGGCCCATGGGGTGCTGTGGGCTGAATGTTTTTGGTTGGTGGACTATTCTCAGTCCAGCAGTGACAGTGAGGTGTTTAAAAACTCCAGCAGTGCTGCTGTGTCTGATCCACTCATACCAGCACAACACACACTAACACACCACCACCATGTCAGTGTCACTGCAGTGCTGAGAATGATCCACCACCCAAATAATACCTACTCTGTGGTGGTCCTGTGGGGGGTCCTGACCATAGAAGAACAGCATGAAAGGGGGCTAATTTAATTTTAAACATAGTCATGAAGAATTCTGCATCTCCAATTCGCCTCACTTGCACATCCTTGGACTGTGGTAGCAAACCAGAGGAAACCCACACCGACATGGGGAGAACATGCAAACTTTACACAGAAAGGACCCGGACCGACATTCCTAAACCCAGGACCGACCAAGCCACCATGCCGCCCCATTATATATATTAAGGATTTCACAGCTGTAAATTTTCTTACCCCATTACCACTTCAGGGATCCATGGGATGAAACCAGTGGGGTGCCATTAGCTGGTCGACTATTTACATACACATATAACTGGCAATGCTTGAGGGAAGTGGGGCTGAAGGGGATGCCTCGTAATGGATTGGCATCCTGTGTGGGGTGTGTTACTGGGTTTGTTAGACTTTTTGTTAGGTAATTATCAGCATGTAGGTGTCCTTGAGTGTTTTGAAAGGCGCCATAAATAAAATGGATTATTATTATTATTATGTATTGGCTGTTAAGATGCTCTGACAATAAGCACTTGGATATCTGAGATTAAAAAGCAACATGATTATAAGAGTTCTGAAGAAGTAAGTAAATTTATTGTTTGAGGGAGAGCAGCTACAAAACATACAATCCCAAATCAGAAAAAGTTGGGACAGTATGGAAAATGCAAATGTAAAAAAAAACATTGACACTGACTTTTACTTGATTGCATTATGAACAGTATTAAACCTGAAATATTTTATGTTTTTTTCTGCTCAACTTCATTTCATTTATTAATAAACATCCATTCCTGCATTTCAGGCCTGCAACACATTCCAAAAATGTTGGGACAAGGCCAATGATAAATATATGTAAATAAATACATACTGTAAATATTAAGGAAGGAAGGAAGGAAGGAAGGTGTGATTTGGTCCCAACTTTTTTAGAATGCGTTTCAGGCCTGAAAGGCAGAAATGAATGTACAGTACGTGGGTTCTTCAAAATGTTTCCACACTTTTTTCAACCCTATTTCAAAAACAAATGGCATCACTTTTCTACATAGTCACCTTCCGATGCATTTTCCTAACATCGTACCAACCTTTTAATGCCATCAGCAAAACATGTTTTTGGTTGAGTGCATAATGATGCTCCACTGCTTTCACATCATCATCACATAAAAATCTTCTTCCCCTTAAAGCTTCTTTGAGCGTCCAAAAAGGTAGAAAGTGGATGCTCTGGTAGATCCATAAACAAACTCCAGTTGGTTCAAAATGCAGCAGCTCGAGTGCTAACCAGAACTAGAAAGTTTGGTCATATTAGTTCACTTTGTTCACAAGGTGCAGGGTTACTTACAGTTCCTAGAATTCAAAAGATCACGGCTGGTGGAAGAGCATTTTCTTACAAAGCTCCACAACTTTTGAATAATGTTCCTGCCTCTGTCCGGGACTCGGACACAGTCTCAATGTTTAAGTCTAGATTGAAAACCTATTTACTTACTCAGGCTTTTGATTAGTCTTGTCAAACTAAACAAGCAAACTTAATTATGCTGTAATAATTAGGGGTGCCGGAGTCTACAGTCTACTCTTTGTAAAACTGACAATTTACTCTTAACGATTTCACATTGTAACTACATCTTCTGTTGTTTTACCCCAAGGTGGTTTTGACGGAAACCTGTTTACCCTCTCGGGGTTAAAGACTGCAAGTAGAGTCTGTAGTGCCAACAATGCTGCTCCTACTAGATGTGACGGCTACCTGGCGTGTTTGCACCAAAAATGTCAAGAACTTACAACAGACTTCATCACAGACTGGACTGAACAATGAAGAACTCCAGTTATTTTTTTGCTAGTTGTAACTTTCAGTTCAATTTAATTTTGTGTTTGTATGATTTGTGTAAATCCTATTTATTTAAAGTATCCTCCAGGCCACCCAAGAAGGATGGGTTCCTGCTGAGTCTGGTTCCTCTCAAGGTTTCTTCCTGTAATTTTAAGGGAGTTTTTCCCTGCCACTCTCACCCTCGGCTTGCCCAATAGAGGTTTTTGGTCTGTTGGTCCTGGATTCTGTAAAGTTGCTTTGAGACAATGTACATACCTGTCAAGTTTTGGATTTAAAAATAAGGGAAATTTTCCGCCGTGCGCTTCGAGCCGTCCCACCAGCCCAACCGAGGTTCAGTATTCCTTACATTTTAAGACAGGTTTACAAGAAATCTAAAATAACCACCTGTGAACCACTTACAAACTACAATTAGATGATCAGAATCTGATAGGCCTACCTTTGTTGACACTGAAATGCTGTGGACATTCCTACATATGTAATTCTTATAATACAGCCTAAATGAAAACACAAAAGGGAATTGAAGCACATTTATTTATTTTACATATTTTCAGCATATATACACATTGCTTGTCTTAAAGTGAAACACATTTTATTTTCTTCTCCTCTTTAGAAAGGTAAATTCGATGTCCCATTTCTCTAGATATTTACATGCAGTCTTTACTTTTTTGGCAGGTACAGTGTATCACAAAAGTGAGTACACCCCTCACATTTCTGCAGATATTTAAGTATATCTTTTCATGGGACAACACTGACAAAATGACACTTTGACACAATGAAAAGTAGTCTGTGTGCAGCTTATATAACAGTGTAAATTTATTCTTCCCTCAAAATAACTCAATATACAGCCATTAATGTCTAAACCACCGGCAACAAAAGTGAGTACACCCCTAAGAGACTACACCCCTAAATGTCCAAATTGAGCACTGCTTGTCATTTTCCCTCCAAAATGTCATGTGATTTGTTAGTGTTACTAGGTCTCAGGTGTGCATAGGGAGCAGGTGTGTTCAATTTAGTAGTACAGCTCTCACACTCTCTCATACTGGTCACTGAAAGTTCCAACATGGCACCTCATGGCAAAGAACTCTCTGAGGATCTTAAAAGACGAATTGTTGCGCTACATGAAGATGGCCAAGGCTACAAGAAGATTGCCAACACCCTGAAACTGAGCTGCAGCACAGTGGCCAAGATCATCCAGCGTTTTAAAAGAGCAGGGTCCACTCAGAACAGACCTCGCGTTGGTCGTCCAAAGAAGCTGAGTGCACGTGCTCAGCGTCACATCCAACTGCTGTCTTTGAAAGATAGGCGCAGGAGTGCTGTCAGCATTGCTGCAGAGATTGAAAAGGTGGGGGGTCAGCCTGTCAGTGCTCAGACCATACGCCGCACACTACATCAAATTGGTCTGCATGGCTGTCACCCCAGAAGGAAGCCTCTTCTGAAGTCTCTACACAAGAAAGCCCGCAAACAGTTTGCTGAAGACATGTCAACAAAGGACATGGATTACTGGAACCATGTCCTATGGTCTGATGAGACCAAGATTAATTTGTTTGGTTCAGATGGTCTCAAGCATGTGTGGCGGCAATCAGGTGAGGAGTACAAAGATAAGTGTGTCATGCCTACAGTCAAGCATGGTGGTGGGAATGCCATGGTCTGGGGCTGCGTGAGTGCAGCAGGTGTTGGGGAGTTACATTTCATTGAGGGACACACGAACTCCAATATGTACTGTGAAATACTGAAGCAGAGCATGTTCCCTTCCCTCCGGAAACTGGGTCGCAGGGCAGTGTTCCAGCATGATAATGACCCCAAACACACCTCTAAGACGACCACTGCTGTATTGAAGAGGCTGAGGGTAAAGGTGATGGACTGGCCAAGCATGTCTCCAGACCTAAACCCAATAGAACATCTTTGGGGCATCCTCAAGCGGAAGGTGGAGGAGCGCAAAGTCTCGAATATCCGCCAGCTCCGTGATGTCGTCATGGAGGAGTGGAAAAGCATTCCAGTGGCAACCTGTGAAGCTCTGGTAAACTCCATGCCCAGGAGAGTTAAGGCAGTTCTGGGAAATAATGGTGGCCACACAAAATATTGACACTTCAGGAACTTTCACTAAGGGGTGCACTCACTTTTGTTGCCGGTGGTTTAGACATTAATGGCTGTATATTGAGTTATTTTGAGGGAAGAATAAATTTACACTGTTATATAAGCTGCACACAGACTACTTTTCATTGTGTCAAAGTGTCATTTTGTCAGTGTTGTCCCATGAAAAGATATACTTAAATATCTGCAGAAATGTGAGGGGTGTACTCACTTTTGTGATACACTGTATGTCCTCTCTCTCCTTGCATCCATCCATCTCTCCCTGTTCCAGGTTTGTTCCCGCTGTCCGCACTAACCTCACGAGAACTGCCACTTGCAACAGCCTGGGTGGCAGTTCTCGCGAGGTTAGTGACATTTCAGTTTGGAGAGGCACAGGAATGTTTTTTAAAATTATAATATAATACGGGAAATTTACAGGAAAATACTAATACGGGAGGACGGCGGGAAAGAGGGGTAAAATACGGTAGTTTCCCGGCCAAAACGGGAGACTTGACAGGTATGAATGTACACGGTAAAAAGCGCTATATAAATAAATTTGGCTCGACTTTTGACTAGAAATCAGATGGTGCTAAATCTGGACTATAAGCTCTCTCTCAGTCTCAGACATGACCGATTACTACTACTCCCACTCTCATTGTTTCCAATTAAAACATAAAAGTGCGGAAACTTTTTGAAGATCCCTCGTATATTAACACACTTGGACACAGGGCAGGAATACACCATAGACAGGGTGCGAGTTCATCCCATGGCAACACTTAACTCAGTAGTTAGTAGTAATTTTGGAGTAGTCAATACACCTTCTACTAAACCTACTAACCAACGAGCGAACACCTCACAGTGCCCAAAAGCAAGGCTCAAACTCATAAATTAGAAACTCTGGCAATCTTCCCAGAATTTCTCATCAACTGGACAATTGGGATCAGACTGTGCTGTGTGCACCAGGCTGGCAGATTCTTGTTTGATCCAGAAACAGGCACAGTGGCTAAGTGGGTAGCACTGTCGCCTCACAGCAAGAAGGTCCTGGGTTCGATCCACAGGTGGGGGGGTCCGGGTCCTTTCTGTGTGGAGTTTGCATGTTCTTCCCATGTCTGTGTGGGTTTCCTCCGGGTGCTCCGGTTTCCTCCCACAGTCCAAAGACATGCAAGTGAGGTGAATTGGAGACACTAAATTGTCTATGACTGTGTTTAATATTAAACTTGTGAACTGATGAATCTTGTGTAATGAGTAACTACCGTTCCTGTTATGAATGTAACCAAACATGACGTTAAAATCCTAATAAACAAACAAACATCTAGAAACAGAACAGAGGTGCAATAAAAAAAAAACAGCAAGAGGTGAAAGAGTTCAAACACTTAAATTGTTCAAATGACTAAAATGAATATATTAAGAATACAAATAAAACTGAGTTATGTAAAGCATGAACAATCAGGTTTTTCTAGAAGAAGTAGAAGCTTGCTGAGGGGTGGAGTATCTATAAAGTACGTTAAAATGATGACCTAAATGAGTCCTGCCCCGAGCATCAAAGCTGGCGGCGCTTTTCATGTTTTGTGGGTGACATAACCCTCCCCCTCTGGGAACTGCTCTGAAATCTGAATACAAGTTTCACTACGTAGGCTGTCTGAGAGGAACACTTAGAAAATCCAGTTATTCAACCTGTACGCTGGTAAAATGTACTTCGTTCATTTACTATATTTACTATTTATAACATTCACATTAAACTTTTACATTTACAACCCAAATGAGAAAAAGTTGGGACAGTATGGAAAATGCAAATAAAATAAAAATGCAGTGCTCCTTACATTTACTTTGACTTTTATTTGATTGCAGACAGTTTGAACCTGAGATATTTCATGTTTTATCTGCTCAACTGCATTTCATTTGTTAATAAACATCCATTCCTGCATTTCAGACCTGCAACACATTCAAAAAAAAAGTTGGGACGGGGGCAATTTAAGGCTAATAATACGGTGGAAAAAACAAAATAATGATGTGATTTCAACAGGTGATTGTATTCATGGTTTGGTACAAAATCAGCATCCAGGAAAGGTCTTTGATGAGCAAAGATTATCAGAAAGTCTCCAGTTTGTCAACAAATGTGTGAGAAAATTACTGAAATGTTTAAAAACAATGTACCTCAAAGAAAGATTGGAAGGGATTTGCATATTTCTTCCTCACACAGTGGAAACGTGTACTGTGGTCAGATGAATCAGCATTCCAGGTCTTTTTTGGTAAAAATGGATGCCGTGTGTTCTGGACCAAAGACAAAAAGGACCATCCAGACTGTTATCAGCAACAAGTCCAAAAGTCAGGGTCTGTCATGGTATGAGGCTGTGTCAGTGCCCCTGGTAAAGGTCATTAACACTTCTGTGATGGCAGCATTAATGCAGAAATGTACATTGAGATCTTAGAGCAACATGTGCTGCCTTCAAGACGTCGTCTTTTCCAGGGACGTTCATGCATTTTTCAACAAAACAATGCAAAACCACATGCTGCACACATTACAAAGGCATGGCTGCAGAAGAAGAGGGTACGGGTACTGGACTGGCCTGCCTGCAGTCCTGACTTGTCCCAAATAGAGAATTTTGAAGAAAATGTGACAACGACGACCCCGTACTGTTGCACATCTTAAGACGTGTTTGCAGGAAGAATGGGACAAAATAAAAGCTGAAACACTAAATCACTTGGTCTCCTCAGTGCCAAAACATCTTTTAAGTGTGGTGAAAAGGAATAGCGACATTACAAAGTGGTAAACGCTTTACCTTTCCAACCTTTTTTTGGAATGTGTTAAATAAAACATGAAATATCTCAGATTCATCCTGTCTGCAATCAAATAAAAGTCAAAGTAAATGTAAGAAACTGTGTTTTTTTATTATTAGCTTTTTCCATACTGTCCCAACTTTTTCTGATTTGGGGTTGTAGATTTTATTTAACAAAAACTACGCACTGTAGCACGACTGCATCCCAACATAGCAAAGACAAGTTATTTCATGTTTTACCCTATTAAATTACGTTTAGTCTAAATTGATGCCAGTAACACGTTACAAAAGAGCTGGGATTGAGTCACATAGGACAGATGCAATCATGCTTAAAGCTTAAAGTATGAAAAATCCATTCAAGAAAGACTTAGCTCTTTATAAGCAATGATGAACCAAAGCTCACCAATTTGACAAAAATGCATTAGTGCATATTCCAGGAGTTTCAACTCTACTAGTAGTTGCATTAATTTTTAATATTATGCATTAATATTATTTTTAACATTAAAACATTAATCCCAGTGCATAATATAACAAGAAAAAAATCAGACAATTTGGTATATACACTGATCAGCCATAACATTAAAACCACCTCCTTGTTTCTACACTCACTGTCCATTTCATCAGCTCCACTTACCATATAGAAGCACTTTGTAGTTCTACAATTACTGACTGTAGTCCATCTGTTTCTCTACATGCTTTGTTAGCCCCCTTTCATGCTGTTCTTCAAAGGTCAGGACCCCCACAGGACCACCACAGAGCAGGTATTATTTGGGTGGTGGATCATTCTCAGCACTGCAGCTACACTGACATGGTGGTGGTGTGTTAGTGTGTGTTGTGTTGGTATGAGTGGATAAGACACAGCAATGCTGCTGGAGTTTTTAAACACCTCACTGTCACTGCTGGACTGAGAATTGTCCACCAACCAAAAATATCCAGCCAGCAGAGCCTCGTGGGCAGCGTCCTGTGACCACTGATGAAGGTCTAGAAGATGACTAACTTAGTAGATGAGCGATCATCTCTGACTTTACATCTACAAGGTGGACCAACTAGGTAGGAGTGTGTAATCGAGTGGACAGTGAGTGGACAGGGTATTTAAAAACTCCAGCAGTGCTGCTGTGTCTGATCCACTCATACCAGCACAACACAAACTAACACACCACGACCATGTCAGTGTCACTGCAGTGCTGAGAATGATCCACCACCCAAATAATACCTGCTCTGTGGTGGTACTGTGGTGGTCCTGTCCATTGAATAGCAGCATGAAAGGGGGCTAACAAAGCTTGCAGACAAACAGATGGACTACAGTCAGTAATTGTAGAACTACAAAGTGCTTCTGTATGGTAAGTGGAGCTGATAAAATGGACAGTGAGTGTAGAAACAAGAAGGTGGTTTTAATGTTATGGCAGTCCAATGGATGCAAGGAAAGAAAACCGTAGAAGCTAAAAGTAAATCTTAAAATAAAAGGGTTGGAGTACAGACAACCTACAGGAGCCATAGTAACAGGGGAACTATACTTAGCTTTAGATGAAGCGATGAAGTTGCCGTCGAAGTTGGATTCACCGGTGCTTCACCAGACGTCCTGGGAAGGTACAGTGTATCACAAAAGTGAGTACACCCCTCACATTTCTGCAGATATTTAAGTATATCTTTTCATGGGACAACACTGACAAAATGACACTTTGACACAATGAAAAGTAGTCTGTGTGCAGCTTATATAACAGTGTAAATTTATTCTTCCCTCAAAATAACTCAATATACAGCCATTAATGTCTAAACCACCAGCAACAAACGTGAGTACACCCCTTAGTGAAAGTTCCTGAAGTGTCAATATTTTGTGTGGCCACCATTATTTCCCAGAACTGCCTTAACTCTCCTGGGCATGGAGTTTACCAGAGCTTCACAGGTTGCCACTGGAATGCTTTTCCACTCCTCCATGACGACATCACGGAGCTGGCGGATATTCGAGACTTTGCGCTCCTCCACCTTCCGCTTGAGGATGCCCCAAAGATGTTCTATTGGGTTTAGGTCTGGAGACATGCTTGGCCAGTCCATCACCTTTACCCTCAGCCTCTTCAATAAAGCAGTGGTCGTCTTAGAGGTGTGTTTGGGGTCATTATCATGCTGGAACACTGCCCTGCGACCCAGTTTCCGGAGGGAGGGGATCATGCTCTGCTTCAGTATTTCACAGTACATATTGGAGTTCATGTGTCCCTCAATGAAATGTAACTCCCCAACACCTGCTGCACTCATGCAGCCCCAGACCATGGCATTCCCACCACCATGCTTGACTGTAGGCATGACACACTTATCTTTGTACTCCTCAACTGATTGCCGCCACACATGCTTGAGACCATCTGAACCAAACAAATTAATCTTGGTCTCATCAAACCATAGGACATGGTTCCAGTAATCCATGTCCTTTGTTGACATGTCTTCAGCAAACTGTTTGCGGGCTTTCTTGTGTAGAGACTTCAGAAGAGGCTTCCTTCTGGGGTGACAGCCATGCAGACCAATTTGATGTAGTGTGCGGCGTATGGTCTGAGCACTGACAGGCTGACCCCCCACCTTTTCAATCTCTGCAGCAATGCTGACAGCACTCCTGCGCCTATCTTTCAAAGACAGCAGTTGGATGTGACGCTGAGCACGTGCACTCAGCTTCTTTGGACGACCAACGCGAGGTCTGTTCTGAGTGGACCCTGCTCTTTTAAAACGCTGGATGATCTTGGCCACTGTGCTGCAGCTCAGTTTCAGGGTGTTGGCAATCTTCTTGTAGCCTTGGCCATCTTCATGTAGCGCAACAATTCGTCTTTTAAGATCCTCAGAGAGTTCTTTGCCATGAGGTGCCATGTTGGAACTTTCAGTGACCAGTATGAGAGAGTGTGAGAGCTGTACTACTAAATTAAACACACCTGCTCCCTATGCACACCTGAGACCTAGTAACACTAACAAATCACATGACATTTTGGAGGGAAAATGACAAGCAGTGCTCAATTTGGACATTTAGGGGTGTAGTCTCTTAGGGGTGTACTCACTTTTGTTGCCGGTGGTTTAGACATTAATGGCTGTATATTGAGTTATTTTGAGGGAAGAATAAATTTACACTGTTATATAAGCTGCACACAGACTACTTTTCATTGTGTCAAAGTGTCATTTTGTCAGTGTTGTCCCATGAAAAGATATACTTAAATATCTGCAGAAATGTGAGGGGTGTACTCACTTTTGTGATACACTGTATATACAGTATATGTATGTACATTGTCTCAAAGCAACTTCACAGAATCCCCTGTTGAGCAAGCTGAGGGCGACAGTGGCAAGGAAAAACTCAGTATAAAATTACCTTAAAATTACAGTATAAAACCTTGAGAGGAACCAGACTCAGCAGGGACCCCTATTCTCCTTAGGTGGCCTGGAGGATACCCAGAAGGACACCCAGAGAGATTGTGTCTTCTCTGGAAACACTTTGTACAAGTATGTCTGTAAGAATATGTGCCCATTCAGTCAAATGAGCATTTGTAAGGTTAGGCACTGATGTGGTCATTAGAGTTTACAAGTTTAAAAAGGTTGAAGTCAGGGCTCTGTGTAGGCCAACCTAAACCCGTCAAGTCATGTCTTTATGGACCCTATTTCGTGCACATGCTGGGGCGAGAAAAGGACATTTCTCGAATCGTTGCCACAAAGTTGTAGGCATATTATTTATTTAATGTTATATGGGTGTTTTTAAGTGTGTGAGTAATGAAAGAGGCATATTTGGCATTGTACTCAGTGTTGCTGCAATTTTTAAAGAACAGACAAGGAGGTACAGCAGAACTGTAAAAGCCAAATGACTGTACACTGTACACCCTCCCTTCTATAACTAAAGCTGTGTGGCCTTCACTTAATGTTGACACATTATCTACAGTTGGCTGGGCTGTAGAGATTCACACACACACACACACACACACTTTTTGCTAGTGCCTGTTCTATGTTCCATGTTTACCTTGGATATAGCAATATTTAGCTCAAACACTATTAGCCAAACAGATGAATGTACAACCACTCGAAGTGTGTTGACCTTCGGAAGACAAGCCTATATAGCAAATGTCACAGCAGGGGAGGGTGACGTGCCTTAGATAAAGCTAATAACCTGCGTTGCTAATAACATCTGTTTATGTTAATAAAGGGACACGAAACAATCTGTTTGCTCAGATGTTACTTGGTGAATAGCATACAAAATGTAGAGATAAAGTCTAATTTTTCTATACATTTGTATAGGACATGGTTATAAGTGTAATTCTTTTTTTTTTTAATATATAACATATACTATATACACTGATCAGCCATAACATTAAAACCACCTTTTTGTTTCTACACTCACTGTCCATTTTATCAGCTCCACTTACCATATAGAAGCACTTTGTAGTTATACAATTACTGACTGTAGTCCATCTGTTTCTCTACATGCTTTGTTAGCTAGCTTTCATCCTGTTCTTTAATGGTCAGGACCACCACAGGACCACTACAGAGTAGGTATTTTTTGGGTGATGGGTCATTCTCAGCACTGCAGTGACACTGACATGGTGGTGGTGTGTTAGTGTGTGTTGTGCTGGTATGAGTGGATCAGACACAGCAGCGCTGCTGGAGTTTTAAATACCTCACTGTCACTGCTGGACCGAGAATAGTCCACCAACCAAAAATATCCAGACAACAGCGCCCTGTGGGCAGCATCCTGTGACCACTGATGAAGATCTCAAAAATGACCAACTCAATCAGCAGCAATAGATGAGTGATCGTCTCTGACTTTACATCTACAAGGTGGACCAACTAGGTAGGAGTGTCTAATAGAGTGGACAGTGAGTGGACACAGTATTTAAAAACTCCAGCAGCGCTGCTGTGTCTGATCAACTCATACCAGCACAACACACACTAACACACCACCACCATGTCAGTGTCACTGCAGTGCTGAGAATGATCCACCACCTAAATAATACCTGCTCTGTGGTGGTCCTGTGGGGGTTTTTACCATTGAAGAACAGGGTGAAATTAGGCTAAAAAAAAGTATGTAGAGAAACCGGTGAACTACAGTCAGTAATTGTAGAACTACAAAGTGCTTCTATATGGTAAGTGGAGCTGATAAATGGACAGTAAGTGTAGAGCAGTGGCGATTTCTGTAAGACTGCAAGGGAAGCTCAGAATTAAATGGTCAAATATGTACAGTTGTGTTAACATTTCTTTGACTACAAATGCGTTAGAACACGTTCATCTTGAAGACGAGTTCGTTCAGAATCAGCTACTTATCACAAATCGACTAGATTTTGTTAACTTAACTCATACATTCCCGGAGCGTCAATGCATTTACCCGCAGACGCTGAGCGTCTCTTTGCTTCTATGGGGCTGCATGGGCGGGACTTCGAAACTCGCCGGTCATTGGATAAATGCCACGATTTTGTCCCGCCCCCGGACACTGAGCGTCTCTGGGGGTGAATGGGGCTGTGGGCGGGTCTGGACGCCGAGCTTCTGCAAGATGATTGGAGGATCAGTTGAAAGTCTGAATCCCGTTTTGATTGACAGCTGTCGCTGGGAGCTTCAGTACCATCGCGGATTTTGCGAGTGAAGTCGGAAGACAAACTGCAACCCATTTCATGCCATTGTCTTGAAAACTAACGAAGGGGAGAATTTATACATTTATATATAAATAAATTGACAAATTGTATGATGTAAGCCGACAATGAGCTTCCCCTCTTTCAAAGACAAGCAGCCGCCACTGGTGTAGAGGTAGTTTTAATGTTATGACTGATCAGTGTATGTAAACTTACTAAAGCACAAGAAGTAATTTCCGGCATTTCTTAATTCTTCCAAGAGTGCATTAGATTCATCCAGAAAGTTAAAATACACCAAAGATTAACATCTTAAAAACTGCAAGTCTTGCCTCGTATGTGGTTATTGTTTATTATTCTTTGTTTATCAAGGGTCAGTTTAAGTCTGGTGTTAAGGTAAAACTCCATGCCACAAAAGAAACATTATGCCAGAGCTTGATAATGTTTTGGGGATGCTTTGTTGATTTAGTACCTGTGCATATTGTGATCTTTAAATATCTGATAGAGAATGTGCGTTCATCAAAATCCCAAAGCATAAGAGCAAGTCCAACTATGCAAAATTTAGGTTATGGAGTTGTTTAGTCTAGATCTAACTTGATCTAGCAATATTTTGGGGGAATGCCCTGTATCCTGTACACAAAACGAGGTCCAGAAATACGAAGTTTGATTAGTTTGGTTTGGAGGAACTCCAGTTGCTTTTACAGAGACCTGACCTCAAAATTGTGAATATTTTGTAGCATATGGTTTATGAGACACGCACATATTAACAGTGACAGGTATACAGCTCTATAAACACAACTCTGCAGTCATAAACCCTGCGCTCTTATAAAGCTCCCGCTATCAGTTCACATGGGAAAACTGCACTTTTGGGGCAAATATATAGCACAGGGATGTTTCCTTTTATATCAGGGAGTAAATTGTACCTGTTTATTGCCCCTAGCTGTACACTAAGCTATATTTTATCATGGCAATATCATACAAGCCCTTTGAGACCGGACCTCTCCTGACAGCCCTGGATCATCGTTTCGATGTGATTCTTATCCCTCAGGAGTATAACGTAGGAAAGACACAGTAACCTACTTATTTGTTTATACCACAGACAGAATTGAGTCCAGACGTAATCAGTTTGTTGCAGAGTCTGTTAAACAGCATAATGTGTGCAGCATAATGATCGGCGTCTGGCCTACTTTCTCTCTCCTGGTGACCTGGAAAGGCGCCTTAATAACATAACGGCGGATTTACCTAAGCAAAGCCTGAGAATAAATGGATCACTCTAAGTAGCGAGCAAAACCGCTAATCATGATTTCACGCTGCTGCTGAAGAAAGAGCCAGAGCTGCAAACATGCAACTCAGCAGGACCTGGTTTGTTACTATGTGGACAATGTTTTCAAGATTGCACAGCATTTTCAATCTAATGTTTAATACTTTACATGCTTATGTATGTGTTGACATATGTAGAGTGTGGTTACCACATTTTGTAAACTATGTAGAACATAGGGAGTAACTACCTGATAATAACTGATAAAACAAGGCTGCCATTGCATACTTATATTGCATACTTTGTAGCTCTACACTTACTGACTGTAGTCCATCTGTTTCTCTGCATGCTTTGTTAGTTCCCTTTCAAGTTGTTCTTCAATGGTCAGGACTCTCCCAGGACCCCACCAGGGTGGTGTGTTGGTGTGTGTTGTGCTGGTATGAGTGGATAAGACACAGCAGTGCTGATAGAGTTTTTTTAACACCTCACTGTCACTGCTAGACTGAGAATAGTCCACCAACCAAAAATATCCAGACAACAGCGCCCCATGGGCAGCGTCCTGTGACCACTGATAAAAGTCTAGAAGATGACCAACTCAAACAGCAGCAATAGATGAGCGATCGTCTCTGACTTTACATCTACAAGGTGGACCAACTAGGTAGGAGTGTCTAATAGAGTGGACAGTGAGTGGACACAGTATTTAAAAACTCCAGCAGCACTGCTGTGTCTGATCCACTCATACCAGCACAACACACACTAACACACCACCACCATGTCAGTGTCACTGCAGTGCTGAGAATGATCCACCACCTAAATAATACCTGCTCTGTGTGGTCCTGGGATAGTCCTTACCATTGAAGAGCAGCATGAAAGGAGGCTAACAAAGCATGCAGAGAACCAGATGGACTACAGTCAGTAATTGTAGAACTACAAAGTACCATACAGAAGCTTCTATATGGTAAGTGGAGCTGATAAAATGGACAGTGAGTGTAGAAACATGGAGGTGGATATACTGTATGTACTGTATATATTCACACACTACTTAATATCGGCTGCACACAGATGAGCACAATGATGATATAAACTAATATTGCTGAGATAAAAAACAACAATAACAGGCCTTCTAGGTCAGGGGAGGAGGTCAGAAGGATTAGAGGATACGACTAGGAAAGAAAAATTGGGGGGAAAAAGGAACAACAATAAGCAGGATAAAATGTGTGTCAATTACACAATACAGCTGCCATGGTTAGAGGTCAGGGAGAAAAAAGATTTAGACAAATGTAGGCAAGCTATTGCACTACTGCAGGAACCTGACAAATACAGCATCTACTTTAAGAGTTTGTATCAATTTGAACACAACAGCTGCTGAGTTTGGCATTAAGTGGCCTTTCTTAAGTGCTGGCATTCAACCGCCTTTTTCTGACCCACTTTAGAGACAATTATTCTTGTTGACAGCCTATTACAACAGTGTAAAAAATTGGCCAGAATCAAAGTGTATAGATGTACACATTGTTCTGGAACAGTGAAGCAATTTACATAGCGAACAGGCTTTTGCACGGGCTTGCCCGAGGCTAAAGATGCAGCAAGACTGTAAGACAGGTGAGAATACAAATCCAAGGGAACATGCTGCACACAATTGGCCATAAAAATGCCTGGCGGAGAGGCGCAAACCCATCGACACTCTGACCTAATGATTCTGACAGGAGATTTGAAGGAACGGAGTGTCTCTTCATGAGCACAGGACACAGAAGGCATGGCAGGGGGGAGCTGGGAGGTTTGGGAGGCACTGTGGAAAGACGCCAGGTAGTAAAGTAAGAAGGATAGGATAGACCGAAGGCTGAAATAAATGTCCATCCAGTGGGATCAAGCACTGGGACACTCCTTATACTAACTGCTCTCCACCCTCCAGTCTTTTGTATTTCTGTTTGCTTGGCTCAAGGCCTTTGACTTTGACCAAAATGCAAATATTCTGCTCACTTTGTTTTATTAGCACTCGCTGCTGGTGAGGAGTTTACAAATTGTCATTTAATAAAGCTTGTAAATTGGTCAAACAGGAAAACCTCTCAGGATTTTCCTTACCACTGTGTGTGTGTATGTGTGTGTGTGTGTGTGTGTGTTTGCACGTGGAAGGCAGTATCAACAACTGACGTAGGTCTACGTTTTTGTTTGTTTTCATATCACACAAAGGAGTGTATTTACGTACAACACGGTTGTAAGTGCTGCAGTCTGCTGACGCCTGGGTACAAAAGAAAATGCCTGACCTTTGTCGGTCACCCTGAATCAGGTCAATTCAGTCATGATTCTTTTATAAAGCTGCAGACTTTGCCCTAAAAATTGCTTCTTGGTCAAAGGGGTCTACAGTGGTGGGGCGTGATATGTCTGGGTAAATGGATACAACCTCATTGGGAGATAAAGGAAAAATGATAGCATAAACAGAATAAAAAATGTGTTGGTATATATTGGTATATTTTGGTCCATAATGTCAGTCGCATGGTCCCCACATCATTATCAGTAATGATCCCCACATCATCACTGACCCATCATGCTTGACTGTATGTATTAGAATAGTACTGTATTATTCTAATCATAAGCCTCACCTTTCCTGCCCCAGACAAACCACTGATCCACATGGTTGATTCATCATTCATCATCATCTGTGTTGAAGTCTATCCAAATTCCTTCTAGCGTATACCAGTCACCCCTTCCTGTGATTTTTGGTTAAGAGTGTCATGCATTGTGGAGTCCAGCAATGATGTCCTTAGTTGTTAGTTAATCTATGTATGAAGATACATATATTTTTAATGCCCATCTATATGACTCACTAGGACGTCAATAAATGTAACTATTCACCGATCAACCATAACATTAAAACCACCTTTTTGTTTCTACACTCACTGTTCATTTAATCAGCTCCACTTACCATATAGAAGCACTTCGTAGTTCTACAATTGCTGACTATAGTCCATCTTTTTCTCAATGCTCAGGACCACTACAGAGCAGGTATTATTTAGGTGGTGGATCATTCTCAGCATTGCAGTGACACTGACATGGTGGTGGTGTGTTAGTCTGTGTTGTGCTGGTATGAGTGGATCAGACACATTTAGTTTTTAAATGCCATGTCCACTCACTGTCCACTCTATTAGACACTCCTACCTAGTTGGTCCACCTCGTAGATGTAAAGTCAGAGACGATCGCTCATCTATTGCTGCTGTTTGAGTTGGTCATCTTATAGACCTCTATCAGTGGTCACAGGACGCTGCCTACAGGGCGCTGTTGGCTGGAGATTTTTGGTTGGTGCACTATTCTCAGTCCAGCAGTGACAGTGAGGTGTTTAAAAACTCTATCAGCGCTGCTGTATCTGATCCACTCATAACAGCACAACACACACTAACACACCACCACCATGTCAGTGTCACTGCAGTGCTGAGAATAATCCACCACCTAAATAATACCTGCTCTGTAGTGGTCCTGGGAGAGTTCTGACCATTGAAGAACAGCATGAAAGGAGGCTAACAAAGCATGCAGAGAAATAGATGTACTACAGTCAGTAATTGTAGAACTACAAAATGCTTCTATATGGTAAGTTGAGCTGATAAAATAAGTGTAGAAACAAGGTGGTTTTAATGTTATGGCTGATATATGTTGTCTGTAGTTCACATCATTGCTAAACTGCAAGTGGAAAGTTCATCTAGACACAAATTTATCCCAATCAAATGCACAACACAAGATTTTACGATGAAGGCAAGTTAAAAAAGAAACCACCAGTCACTTCTAGCAACTAACATCTAGCAACAGAGTCACTTGATGACCTGAAAGCAGCAACAATCTTATATAATAGACAACAAGCAATAAGCTGCATTGAAATTATTTACGTTCTGACACCCAATGGCTGCCAGTTAAATTCGCATTGATTACAAAATACTTTTACTAACTTATAAAGTGCTACATGGTCTGGCTCCACAGTATCTGAGTGAACTTATTGATCACTACAACCCAGCGCGTCCACTTCGCTCACAAGGTGCAGGGTTACTTATAGTTCCAAGAATTAACAAGATCACGGCTGGTGGGAGAGAATTTTCTTACAAAGATCCACAACTTTGGAATAATCTTTCTGCCTCTGTCCGGGACTCGGACACAGTCTCGATGTTTAAGTCTAGACTGAAAACATATTTATTTTCTCAGGCTTTTGATTAATATAGACAAAGGCGCAGAGCTTGGGGGTTCTTGATCATAGAAACTTGTGGTGATCAGGGATGTTGGGTTGCTGTCGTTCTGCCTCTCTTGTCCGATCTCTCAGGTTTGATGGCGGTGGGGGAGGTGGGCGCTGATGTCCTGTGAAAGCCTTCATGATCTTGTTACCTGCTTGCTCTCCCTTTTAGTTATGCTGTAATAATTAGGGCTGCCGGAGTCTAAAGCTCTCTGTAAAACTGATATTTTAATCAACTTGCATTTTTAACTACAATTTGTGTTGTTTTACCCCGAGGTCTTTCTGATGGAAACATGTTTACCTGCCCTAGGTTAAGGAATGAAGTCGAGTCTGCCGTGCCAACAATGCTGTTCCTGCCGGATGTGACGGCAACCTGGCGTGTTTGCACCAAGAATATCAAGAACTCACTACAGACTTGGGATGGGCCCTGCTGAGTCTGGTTCCTCTCAAGGTTTCTTCCTGTAATTTTAAGGGAGTTTTTCCTTGCCACTGTCGCCCTCGGCTTGCTCAACAGGGGTTTTGTATCTGTTGGTCCTGGATTTTGTAAAGTTGCTTTGAGACAATGTCTATTGTAAAAAGCACTATATAAATAAATTTGACTTGACAATTTGCATTTTACTTGTGAATTGTGTTTCCCTTTCAAACTCATTATAATCCTCATTATAATAATGTGATAATAATGATAAATGAATAACTTCAAATCTCTTTAAGTCAGCCAAGTGTAGCCCTTTAATCAGCCCCCATGTCAGTCAGTAAATTCTTACCCACTCAGACTGTCTGTACACCCCCAGGAGTAAACCAAAACCCACAGGAGTATCTGTGCACACGGATCAAAAGGGTCAGAGCGGGTGCTTTGATCGTGCCACTGAAAGAGGAGCGTCTAAATAGTGAAAGAAAGGGGTGAAAAGAAAAAAAGTCTTTGATGCTCGTCTAGTGAGAAAATGGTTGTACAATGATCGGACCGTGGGTGTGCGGTGTGACTTCAGTGAGCAGGTGTGGCTGGCGGCCTTCACACCAAACGTTCTTTCATATACCTAATCACTTCAAAGCAGAATCACCTGCACTTACCGTACGCTTGCAAAACAAAGCCGCACATGACTTCACTCCCTAGGGATAAGTGATAGTGGGTGTGTACGCATGTGTGTGTGTGTGTGTGTGTGTGTGAACATGAAGGTTCTTGTGTGTGTGTTTGGCCAGTGACTGTTATGTTTAAGGTCACTCACAGCGCTTACCTCTGCGTAAAGTATTCCTAGACCTCGCCATATCAAACACTTCATAATCCTGTAATATATATATTAATGACTGCCGGATCCAGCCTGCAGGAACTTCGTTTTCCACAATGCTGCTTTGTCCTTCAGATGCTGTGCCCTTGAGGAACAGAAAGTAGTCCATTGTAGAAGAGTAACACGATCACTGAAACTACTGTGTTTCTCAAAGAATGTAGTGTACAGTCATTATCATTATTTACATAATCCAGGAAATCACCTTCAATAGTCCTTCAGATACTGCATGGAAGTGCTTAGAGAAATAAAAATATGATATATAATAATAATATTATAAGGTTAAGTCTGGGTGAAGACAGAATGTCTTATAATATACCTGATAATAAAAAAAAGAATATTCTAGATAATATAAAACAGCAAAACAATTAGTGAAAAGTGTTTTTTCATGGTATGATTAGAACACACTTATTCCTCTCTCTATTTCTCTATTTCTTTAACTGCTCCCATTAGGGGTCACCGGCGGATCGTGATCCGCATTATTGATTTGGCACAGTTTTTATGCCGGATGCCCTTCCTGACACAACCCTCCCTATTTATCCGGGCTTGGGACCAGCACTACAATGCACTGGTTTATGCATCCTAGCGGCCAGGTACCTATAGGACAATTCAGTGTCTCCAATTAGCCTGGCTGCATGTTTTTGGACTGTGGGAGGACACCAGAGCACCTGGAGAAAACCCACGCAGACACGGGGAGAACATGCAAACTCTGCACAGAAAGGACCCGAACCGCCCCACCTGGGGATTGAACCCAGGACCTTCTTATTGTGAGGCGACAGTGCTACTCACTTAGCCCAACACACTTATTCCTAAACATATAATAAATTCCTAAACTTATTCCTAAGTGAATAATAAAATAAAGCATACATTTCATGGGGGTATTTATCATGGGTTTTCAAATCTGCTGGATCAAAAATATACCTACAGCAACATACATCAATTCATTCTTTACCTGGGTTGCGGTGGGTCTATTTTCCCTGGACTCACTAGGTGCAGTACAGTAACACACTCCGGACAGGAAGCCGATCCACTGTGCAGCGTTGGCCACCCCCCAAGACATAGTCAATCATCTTTACATAGATACCCAACTGGCCAATAGCACCACTAGAGTGCTAGAGATTCAAACCTTGAATCCCAGCAGTAGTGGACTTTAAATTTTTGGCAATAATAAGTTATTCATTGTAAAAAATAGTTTGACTTTGTGCCATGAGCTCCTTATTTCTTTTTAGTGATTCTGACAATTCACAGCTGGTGACATTTCTGTGCTTACATCAGTACGAGGGATCTTCAAAGTTTCCGCACAGTGAGGGCGGGACGAGTAGTAATTGGTGTCTGAGAGACTGACAGCTTATTGTCCGGATTTAGCGACATCTGATTTCCACTTTAAGAAGCTTTAAGAGGAAGAAGATTTTCATGTGATGATGATGTGAAAGCAGCGGTGCATCAGTGGCTACACGCTCAACCAAAAACATGTTTTGCTGATGGCATTAAAAAGTTGGTACGATGCTGGGAAAAATGCATCTGAGGGTGACCATGTAGAAAAGTGATGTTATTTGTTTTTGAAATTCTTAATAAGTAGAGTTTTAAAAGTGTGGAAACTTTTTGAAGAACCCTCAAACATGTCCACTGGAGCCTTTTTGAAGTAACTTTGTGTCCCGTTTTATAAAATGACATTTACAGCATTTAGCAAATGCTCTGATTCAAACTTACAATTGAACCCAAATGCAATGCAAGCAATCGGGGGTTATGACTTGCTCAAGGGCCCATTAGTGGCACCTTGTCAGACCTTGAGATCACTAATCAAGTAGCCCACAATTGCAACTCACATTTGCATGTTCACATCAACCTAGGGGCCTGTAGTGTGTATGTATGTTTTTGAAAGGTGGAAGAAACCTGGAGGACATGCCAAATTCCTTACAGAACATGACAGTAAGTAAGCTTCAAAACTGGGACCCAAAGATTAGAACCAAAAGGAAATAAGATTTAACATTAAATTAAGAAACTTCACATAAGAATGTCAGTGTAGCACCCCATCACCAGAAGGTGATGACTGGTTGACTGATATTATGTCCATATCTTGACCCAGTTTAGATGCTGTTGCATGACCTAAAAACAGCCGTTTAAAATAGTGCAGAATCCCCCACTGTTATGCCCATCTGATCAGCAGCTACATTAAAACTTACTCCTGCTTAAGGATGGTTGGCACTGGAAAGATGGGAACAAGGGTTCAGATATTTTTTTTAGCCTTGACTCTGAATGTTGCACATGGAAAATTTTGCCCAACAGTCCGCTCTGCAGCACAAGATCTATGTACACAATCACACACTGATAACCAGTGCTATGAATGTCAAGGTGTTCTGAACTGGAAACACAAACTTTTGATAGGACCAATCTGGGTTTATTTTCCATAGTGGAGGGGGCTGGCACGTAAATGGAAACGGTTAGTACCGGTCAGGTCAAGGCTCCTCACTGAGGGGGCTGTGATTAAACATAGGGTAGAGCTCAGACGACCAATAACAATCCTCGAAATGAAGGGAGGGACGTGTGTCCATCGATTGGATGTGAGCTTGTTTCTTCTTTACTGGTAAATAGAACCAGCTATTGAAACAACTGGAAGTAAATATTTTTGTCAGGATTAATAGTAATTACTCGGTCAAAATCAGATACTTTGATATGCGCAACACATTTGCAAGTTTTTGACCATGTTAGATGTACAATTAAAGTCAAAAGATTACGCTGGTTTTATTGTTATGACTGATCGGTGTATGGAATAAGGTATATACACTCAGTATCACTATATATATACACCAACGAGGCATAACATTATGACCACTAACAGGTGAAGTGAATAACACTGATTATCTCCTCATCACAGCACCTGTTAGTGGGTGGGATATATTAGCGTAAGGATTTGAACGAGTTTGACAAGGGCCAAATTGTGATGGCTAGACGACACCTCCAGAGCACCTCCAAAACTGCAACTCTTGTGGGGTGTTCCCGGTCAGCAGTGGTCAGTATCTATTAAAAGTGGTCCAAGGAAGGAACAATGGTGAACCGGCGACAGGGTCATGGGTGGCCAAGGCTCATTGATGCACGTGGGGAGCGAAGGCTGGCCCGTGTGGTCAGATCCAACAGACGAGCTACTGTAGCTTAAATTGCTAAAGAAGTTAATGCTGGTTCTGATATAAAGGTGTCAGAATACACAGTGTATCACAGTTTGTTGCCCCTGCTGACCCCTGTCCACCGCCGAAAGCGCCAACAATGGGCACGTGAGCATCGGAACTGGACCACGGAGCAATGGAAGAAGGTGGCCTGGTCTGATGAATCACACCACGTGGATGGCCGGGTGTGTGTGCGTCGCTTACCTGTGGAACACATGGCATCAGGATGCACTATGGGAAGAAGGCAAGCCGGGGAAGGCAGTGTGATGCTTTGGGCAATGTTCTGCTGGGAAACCTTGGGTCCTGCCATCCATGTGGACGTTACTTTGACACATACCACCTACCTAAGCATTGTTGCAGACCATGTTCACCCTAAACTTGTTTTTGTACAGACTGAGATAACTGCAGCCTACTGGTTAAGATACTGGTCCAGTAATCAGAAGGTTGCCAGTTCTAGCCCCACCACTGCCAGGTTATCACTGTTGGACACTTGAGCAATGCCCTTAACCCTCAATTGCTTGGACAATATATACTGTCACAGTACTGTAAGTCGCTTTGGATAAGAGTGTCTGCAAAATGCAGAAAATGTAATGTTAAGGTACTGGTCCAGTAATCGGAAGGTTGCTAGTTCTAGCCCCACCACTGCCAGGTTGTCACTGTAAGACCCTTGAGCAAGGCCCTTAACCTTCGATTACTTAGATTGTATACTGTCTTAACTGTAAGTCGCTTTGAATAAATGCTTCCACTAAATGCCCTAAATGATCCTGGGTCACCAGGACAGTGGTGTTGTGCTTTACCAGCTGTGCATTTTCAGTATTACATGAAAGTTGCATGATTCACTATTGCTATTGACCATCTTACACTGGGTGCTCAGACTGAGGTGTGGTAAAACAGGTAGATATTCGAAAGAGAGAGAGAGAGAGCAGATGTGTTTAGAAGAGGGGATTCCATTCCTCTAAAGACAGAAAATAATTAACACCTTCATCGTTACCATGCCAACCAGCCAGTCGGAATGTTCCTCAATGTAATTAGCTCTGTTCAGAGCCACAGCAATTATCACACACTGGTTTAGCTGACTCCACACACACACACACACACACACACATTTCAATACTGTGTGCAGCGATACGAGATGAACTGTAGAGCGTTCAGTCAGGCAGTTGATATGTCAGAATGGGTGTCGCAGCACATCATGACCTTTTGTCTGAACCGTCCTTGCATTTTAAAACAAACTTTGAGGGACTGACTCCAGTCATGAGATTACATGTCTCTGTTCATTCTGTAAACATTCAGGAATTTTGTCTTGCCCTGGCACCAGAGGCGGCAAAAGTATGCAGCAATCGCAAGTTGAAATTAGAAGTTTACATTTACGGCATTTAGCAGAAGCTTTTATTCAAACCGATTTACAATAATGGCTAGATACAATTCAAGCAACTAATGGTTAGGGGTCTTGCTCAGGGGACCCAGAGAGGCAACTTGGCAGTGGTGGGGCTTGAACCTGCAACCTTCACATTACTGAGACAGTACCTTAACCACTGCCACAGTACCTACATTTGGGACATGTACAGTGTATCACAAAAGTGAGTACACCCCTCACATTTCTGCAAATATTTCATTATATCTTTTCATGGGACAACACTATAGAAATAAAACTTGGATATAACTTAGAGTAGTCAGTGTACAGCTTGTATAGCAGTGTAGATTTACTGTCTTCTGAAAATAACTCAACACACAGCCATTAATGTCTAAATGGCTGGCAACATAAGTGAGTACACCCCACCGTGAACATGTCCAAATTGTGCCCAAATGTGTCGTTGTCCCTCCCTGGTGTCATGTGTCAAGGTCCCAGGTGTAAATGGGGAGCAGGGCTGTTAAATTTGGTGTTTTGGGTACAATTCTCTCATACTGGCCACTGGATATTCAACATGGCACCTCATGGCAAAGAACTCTCTGAGGATGTGAGAAATAGAATTGTTGCTCTCCACAAAGATGGCCTGGGCTATAAGAAGATTGCTAACACCCTGAAACTGAGCTACAGCATGGTGGCCAAGGTCATACAGCGGTTTTCCAGGACAGGTTCCACTCGGAACAGGCTTCGCCAGGGTCGACCAAAGAAGTTGAGTCCACGTGTTCGGCGTCATATCCAGAGGTTGGCTTTAAAAAATAGACACATGAGTGCTGCCAGCATTGATGCAGAGGTTGAAGACGTGGGAGGTCAGCCTGTCAGTGCTCAGACCATACGCCGCACACTGCATCAACTCGGTCTGCATGGTCGTCATCCCAGAAGGAAGCTGACGCACAAGAAAGCCCGCAAACAGTTTGCTAAAGACAAGCAGTCCAAGAACATGGATTACTGGAATGCCCTGTGGTCTGACGAGACCAAGATAAACTTGTTTGGCTCAGATGGTGTCCAGCATGTGTGGCGGCGCCCTGGTGAGAAGTACCAAGACAACTGTATCTTGCCTACAGTCAAGCCTGGTGGTGGTAGCATCATGGTCTTGGGCTGCATGAGTGTTGCTGGCACTGGGGAGCTGCAGTTCATTGAGGGAAACATGAATTCCAACATGTACTGTGACATTTTGAAACAGAGCATGATCCCCTCCCTTCGAAAACTGGGCCTCATGGCAGTTTTCCAACAGGATAACGACCCCAAACACAACCTCCAAGATGACAACTGCCTTGCTGAGAAAGCTGAAGGTAAAGGTGATGGACTAAACCCAATTGAGCACCTGTGGCGCATCCTCAAGTGGAAGGTGGAGGAGTTCAAGGTGTCTAACATCCACCAGCTCCGTGATGTCATCATGGAGGAGTGGAAGAGGATTCCAGTAGCAACCTGTGCAGCTCTGGTGAATTCCATGCCCAGGAGGGTTAAGGCAGTGCTGGATAATAATGGTGGTCACACAAAATATTTACACTTTGGGCACAATTTGGACATGTTCACTGTGGGGTGTACTCACTTATGTTGCCAGCCATTTAGACATTAATGGCTGTGTGTTGAGTTATTTTCAGAAGACAGTAAATCTACACTGCTATACAAGTTGTACACTGACTACTCTAAGTTATATCCAAGTTTTATTTCTATAGTGTTGTCCCATGAAAAGATATAATAAAATATTTGCAGAAATGTGAGGGGTGTACTCACTTTTGTGATACACTGTACATATGTCATGGCAGTCTTGGGATTTATGTGACAGGTTTGCACAAAAATAAGGGTGGCTCAGTGGGTAGCACTGTCGCCTCACAGCAAGAACGTCCTGGGTTCGATCCCCAGGCGGGGTGGTCCGGGTCCTTTCTGTGTGGAGTTTGCATGTTCTCCCCGTGTCTGCGTGGGTTTCCTCCCACAGTCCAGAGACATGCAAGTAAGGTGAATTAGAGATGCAAAATTGTCCATGACTGTGTTTAATATTTAATTTGAACTGATGAATCTTGTGTAATGACTGACCGTTCCTGTCATGAATGTAACCAAAGTGTAAAACATGATGTTAAAATCCTAACAAACAAAAATTAAAAGCTACTGAAAATCGATCAGTCGACAGTCAAGCAAGCTTTACTTCTACTAAGCTTTATGCTTAAAGGCTATTTTGCCATTACAAAGTCCCTGCTCCTGCTTTTTTTGTGGATGGTCATCAGGTAACTTAAGTGAAGCTTGACATTGCCTATTTTTGAGCAGGAATCTTTCTGCAAAACAGCCCCGAAGTCAGCAGTTCTCAGCCTTTCATGTGAGACATTAGTACTTTTTATGTAGCCAATATTATATATACACCGATAAGCCATAACATTAAAACCACCTCCTTGTTTCTATACTCACTGTCCATTTTATCAGCTTCACTTGCCATATAGAAGCACTTTGTAGTTCTACAATTACTGTAGTCCATCTGTTTTTCTCTTTGCTTTGTTAGCCTCCTTTCATGCTGTTCTTCAATGGTCAGGACTCTCCCAGGACCACTAGAGAGCAGGTATTATTTAGGTGGTGGATCATTCTCAGCACTGCAGTGACATTGACATGGTGGTGGTGTGTTAGTGTGTGTTGTGCTGGTATGAGTGGATAAGACACTGCTGTCACTGCTGGACTGAGAATTGTCCACCAACCAAAAATATCCAGCCAACAGTGCCCCGTGGGCAGCATCCTGTGACCACTGATGAAGATCTAGAAGATGACCAACTCAAACAGCAGCAACAGATGAGCGATCATCTCTGACTTTACATCTACAAGGTGGACCAACTAGGTAGGAGTGTCTAATAGAGTGGACAGTGAGTGGACACGGTATTTAAAAACTCCAGCAGCGCTGCTGTATCTGATCCACTCATATCAGCACAACACACACTAACACACCACCACCATGTCAGTGTCACTGCAGTGCTGAGAATGACCCACCACCTAAATAATACCTGCTCTGTGGTGGTCCTGTGGGGGTCCTGACCAGTGGCGATTTCTCTAAGACTGCAAGGGAAGCTTCCCCTCAGCTTCCCCCAAAATGTCAAAAATTAAATGGTCAAATATGTACAGTTGTGTTAACATTTCATTGACTACAAATGCGTTAGAACACGTTCATCTTGAAGACGAGTTTGTTCAGAATCAGCTACTTATCACAAATCGACTGACTCGAACTTCTCATACATTCCCGTCGCGTCAATGCATTTGCCCGCAGAAGCTGAGCGTCTATTCACTTCAATGGGACTGCATGGAAGGGATTTTTTCATTGCTTCGAAACTCGCCGGTCATTGGATAAATGCCACGATTTTGTCCCACCCCCGAACGCTGAGCGTCTCTGGGGGTGAATGGAACTGTGGGCGGGTCTGGACACTGAGCTTCTGCAAGATGATTGGAGGATCAGTCAAAAGGCTGAATCCCGTTTTGATTGACAGCTATTTTGATCTCTACACCATAACTTAATCACTGGGATCTTTAGTCCCATCGCAGATTTTGACAGACTGCAACCCATTTCAGGCCATTTTCTTGAAAAGGAACGGAGGGCAGAATTTATGCATAAATAAACTGACAAATTTTATGATGTAAGCCGACAATGAGCTTCCCCTCTTTAAAAGACCAGCAGCCGCCACTGGTCCTGACCATTGAAGAACAGGGTGAAAGCAGGCTAAAAAAGCATGTAGAGAAACAGATGGACTACAGTCAGTAATTGTAGAACTACAAAGTGCTTCTATATGGTAAGTGGAGCTGATAAAATGGACAGTGAGTGTAGAAACAAGGAGTTATATACATGAAGCTAAACATTCAAACAATAAGCAACATGCTAAAATCTCTATTATTTGAAAGATGTTATCAATAAGATCTATTTGCCCAAAAGTAAAACAATTGTAAAAGAAAAATATGCAACTGCATATGCATTTTAGGCACCCCCACGACCGTGAATCAGGTAGGGCCTTAATTATGGACATACAGAAAATGGTATGCTTCCAACTTCCATCAACAGTTTAAGGAGGGTCAGTTCCTGTTCCAGCCTGACTGTGCTCCTCTGCACAAAGTAAGCTCTGTAAAGATGGGACGAAAAGCTCGATTTAAAGAAACTCCAACACTAAACAGCTTTGGAATGAACTTTCTTGACTAACATCAGTGCCCAGACATACAAATGCTATTTCGACTGAATGGGCACAAGTTCCCACAGACATAATGCAAAGTTTTATGAAAAGGCTTCTCAGAAGAGTGGCTGAAAAGACCACACAGAGGTCACTCTAATTTAATACCATTTGTTTTTGAAGTGGGATGTCCAATAAGCTCATGATCAGGTGTCAAAAACGTTTGACCATACAGCATACAAGAATACAGTGATTTGAAGCTTGCTTGACTGTAGATAGTGTCACCTTCAGAATCTTTAAATTCATGGCAATTAGGAGGTCATGCCACAAAATTACATTATAGAATTTTCTATATGCCTGATGTACTACGTCTCTTAACAAAGTCCACCAGTATGTCTATAACTGATTTAACTCCAGACACTAGGGTAATCTGAATGGTAATCCTAAAAGCATGCACACACAAGGACAAGAACACATGCCTGGTGTGTCTTACATACAGACCTATGGTATCATGGAAGAACAGTTTTACCAAGTACAATATCTCTGCCAACATGTGACATAACCAGATTTACATGCACTCCATCCCCAACGAATATCCATTTAACAGGATGATGGATTGCACTTCGGTTCATTTCTTAAGGTCAGCTGGTATTTGGACGCCGTGACTGACCTCAGTAGCACTCCAACTGCATCTTTTTTGCACCCTGTGACATTTTGTATTCAAATACATCTTGTATCCTGGCGAGCTGTAGAGAAGGGCATTTAGAAGAGCTTACTAAAACATTATTATTTTAATAATAATAGTAATTAATTAGACAGCACACTATTAGCAAAGTACTTTTTGATAGCCATCTCCAGTAATAAATTATTAGCTTTTTTTTAAAGCACTGTATTGAAATTGAGTTTTTGTATTTTGTCACACATTTTCAGTAAGATTCAAGATTCAGGAGATTTACTAGGCCTCCTTTACCTTCTTTTAAAATGTAGCTTGAAACTCAACGTCAATTGGTTGTTTCAAGGTATTTTTTCCCATAAGGATGTATGGGAAACCTCTTAATGTGTTCCATGGTCCCATGGACTTGCATATATTTTGAAGGCGTATGTAAAATAATGGGGGTGTTTTTGACACTTATACACTGAAAATAACACAAATATAATATAAAAACACTGAAATAAAAAGCTGATTCTTACAATTTCTTAGCACCCCGGGCTGTAACACAAGTTTAAAAGTGAAACAGTGCGGAAAATCCAGATAAACACAGACACATGTGGACACTTTTAGAGTGAATCTGACAGTTATTCCACACAAATGCAGATTCGTCTCATATGCACACTTTGATGATGTTTTACTGCTCCGCTCAAGCTGAGCGCTGAACAAAGCGACTGTTCATTGTTAACTGGAAATTAAATAAAAAATTTTTTTTAAAACAAACTAAACACGCTGAGTTTAAGGGAAATGTTGAGTTAAAGGGTACAAATTCCTCAACAAAAGGGCGTCGAGTTTCAAAGATTTTGAGTTTAGGGGATGTTGAGTTACCACTGTATTAATTAAATATTTTTAATAATTATTATTTTTGATTAATTTATTAGCTATAGGTCTTGTTGCAATACACAGATTTTGTTTCTTGTCAAATGGGATTAAGTTATGTTGATGTGTAATGTAACCATCCTTTCTCCAAACATAATACTGCTACTTTTATTTAATCAAAATATTATTCCATTTATTTAAATTAATTTAATTTTAACATTTTGTGTGGTCTGGACAGTAGGGGTCATGTGTAATCAGCATAAATAACTTTAGATGGGTACGATAAATCAGCAGAGTAAAATTAGACCCCTGGTAACACAAGCCAGAGGTCTTGCACTCACTGACTTACGCTCACTAAAATAAACCAAATACATTTTAAATAGTACTTAATAAAGTGCATGTACTTAAAATAAATATATAAAAATTTATTACATTACATACCATTCCGTTAAAAATTTGTTGTCCTATTTTATATCTTATTACAACCCCAAATAAGAAAAAGTTGGGACAGTATGGAAAATGCAAATAAAATAGTGTTCCTCACATTTACTTTGACTTTTATTTAATTGCAGACAGGATGAACCTGAGATATTTCGTGTTTTATCTGCTCAACTTAATTTCATTTATTAACAAACATCCATTCCTGCATTTCAGGCCTGCAACACATTCGAAAAAAACTTAGCTAGTAATGAGGTGAAAACTAAAAAATGATGCGATTTTAACCAGGTGATGTCAACAGGTGATTGTAATCATGGTTTGGTACAAAAGCAGCATCCAGGAAAGGCTGAGTCTTTGATGACCAAAGATGATCAGAGGATCTCCAGTTCGTCAACAAATGTGTGAGAAAATTATTGAAATGTTTAAAAACAATGAACCTCAAAGAAAGATTGGAAGGGATTTGCATATTTCTCCCTCTACAGTGCATAATATCATTAAACCATTCAAAGAATCGGGAGGAATTTCAGTGCGTAGAGGCCAAGGGCGCAAGTTTAAGCTGAACACCCGTGATCTTTGATCCCTCAGACGGCACTGCATCAAGAACCACCACTCAACAATAGCTAATATAACCACATGGGTGAGGAATTACTTTGCCAAACCTTTGTCAAGCACTACAATACTGAGTTACATGCACAAATGCAGCTTAAAACTTTCCTGTGCAAAAAAGAAGCCTTATGTTAACCATGTCCAGAAGCGACGTTGACTTCTCTGGGCTCGGAGGCATCTAGGATGGACATCACGCAGTGGAAACATGCATTGTGGTCAGATGAATCAGTATTCCAGGTCTTTTTTTGGAAAAAATGGACGCTGTGTGTTCCGGACCAAAGACAAAAAGGACCATCCAGACTGTTATCAGCAACAAGTCCAAAAGCCAGGGTCTGTCATGGTATGGGGTTGTGTCAGTGCCCTTGGCAAAGGTCATTTATACTTCTGTGATGGCAGCATTAATGCAGAAAAGTACATTAAGATCTTAGAGCAACATGTGCTGCCTTCAAGACGTCATCTTTTCCAGGGACGTTCATGCATTTTTCAACAAGACGATGCAAAACCACATGCTGCACACATTACAAAGGCATGGCTGCGGAAGAAGAGGGTACGGGTACTGGACTGGCCTGCCTGAAGTCCTGACCTGTCCCCAATAGAGAATGTGTGGAGGATTTTGAAACGTACTGTTGCACATCTTAAGACGCGTTTGCAGGAAGAACAGGACAAAATAAAAGATGAAACACTAATTCACTTGGTCTCATCGATGCCAAAACTTCTTTTAAGTGTGGTGAAAAGGAATAGCAACATTACAAAGTGTCCCAACTTTTTTTGGAATGTGTTGCAGGCCTGAAATGCAGGATACATGAAATATCTCAGGTTCATCCTGTCTGCAATCAAATAAAAGTCAAAGTAAATGTAAAAAACTATGTGTTTTTTATTATTTGCATTTTCCATGCTGACCCAACTTTTTCTGATTTGGGGGTGTAGAAAGCAAATGAATTCATCATATTCTAAAAATGCTTAAACACATGCAAGAATTTAAAGTCATTTGGCTATTTCAGTAAACAGAGTTTAGGGGTGTTAAATATAAATTATGAGAGTCCCTAATTTTCCACTTTGAACATACCAAATTGAAGCAGATCTAAACTGATTAGTTTAATTTGATCTGTTAAATAGAGATGGATACTCTAGCTTTACATTCATACAGGGATGGAGTCTGACACCCCTTGTTTAAAGTCTAATTACTTTGTCTGACTCATGAATTCAGTCATGTTGCTAAGTCTAGTTTGGATGAATCAACCAACATAGCATTACACTGTGTATAGTCTGTACATGCATGTACAATCTTGCTGAATGAAGCAGAGTCATGTTTTTACTGATGACACCAGCTGTATTAGTCAATCAGCAATGGCTAATTTACTTTAAACGCGGTGAGTCATGGTGATGTGCTCCTGTAAACAACTCCTGTTAATGTCAAGTCATGCCGACCCACTGGTGACTACAGACGCACTACAAGTCCACAACAACATCGATCCTGGTGTTATGTAAACATATGAGTATCTTTAAAACACATTTCCCTGAGTATTGGAATCTCACTATAGTAAAACATTCAAGCACTTACAGTTCTGGGAGTGCAGTTTGTCATCTTGTAGTTAATTTTAATTAATTAATTCAATTAAGATAATAGCCAAGTTAACCCTTAACTGAAATTATAATAACAATAATAATAATAGGTGCTCAGGTGGTGCTGCAGTAACTTACGCTAGTCCACTACTGCTGCTCTCAGCTGGTCAGTCGTCTGTCCATAATGTTTTACTTTATCATGCCCATAAAGTAGTCCATCTTTTTCTCTGCATGCTTTGTTAGCCCCCTTTCATGCCGTTCTTCAATGGTCAGGACTCTCCCAGGACCACTACAGAGCAGGTATTATTTGGGTGGTGGATCATTCTCAGCACTGCAGTGACAATGCCATGGTGGTGGTGTGTTAGTGTGTGTTGTGCTGGTATGAGTGGATAAGACACAACAATGCTGATGGAGTTTTTAAACACCTCACTGTCACTGCTGGACTGAGAATAGTCCACCAACCAAAAATATATACAGCCAACAGCACCCAATGGGCAGGGTCCTGTGACCACTGATTAAGGTCTAGAAGATGACCAACTCAATCAGCAGCAACAGATGAGCGATCGTCTCTGACTTTACATCTACAAGGTGGACCAACTAGGTAGGAGTGTCTAATAGAGTGGATAGTGAGTGGACACAGTATTTAAAAAGTCCAGGAGCGCTGCTGTGTCTGATCCACTCATACCAGCACAACACACACTAACACACCACCACCATGTCAGTGTCACTGCAGTGCTGAGAATGATACACCACCCAAATAATACCTGCTCTGTGGTGGTCCTGACCATTGAAGAACAGGGTGAAAGCAGGTTAAAAAGTATGTAGAGAAATAGATGGACTACAGACAGTAATTGTAGAACTACAAAGAGAGTTTTAAAGTGAAGTTGATCAATAGCAATTTGGACCCAATCATTCAGTGACCCAATCATGCAAAGATCAATAGCTTTCCAATAGTCTGAGAACATCCATGCACACATGTGAGTATTTACAACTTAAATACTCATTAATTTTTATATTCATCACATTTGAAAATAGCTAATATCCAGTATGTACATAATAAATACATCAAAATTGTTAAAACTTTTGAATCAGCGTAACTTGAATACTATAAACTGTTGCAGGCATCAGTAAACAATACAATTTAGAGTACAAACTCATAAACCATTAAAATACTTCACAGTACTTTTGTCCGATATATAAAGATTTAAAAGAATTCATTAACAGCAGATTCTTGATTTTATTGTGTGTGTGTGTGTGTGTGTGTGTGTGTGAGTGTGTGAGTGTGTGTGTGTGTGTACAGCTTTAAAGTGAGCCTACAGAGCCGAAGTCAATCAATGGCCATTTGGACCCGATCATTCAGTGACACATAATCATGCGAAGATCAATAGCTTCCCAATAGTCCATGCACATGTGAGCACCGATTTAAAATAGCTAATAAATACATACAAAATAAAGAGGACAAATATTTAATTGTGCCGCAAAGATCTGTATAGCTCTTTAACTCTATAGCACACCTCTAATAAATGAATAAATGAAAGTTTGGACCACTGTTCCATGTGCCTTTTTAATGATTAAAGATAAACAAGCCCTATATAATAAATTCAGAAGTATTCAGTATTTAATTGCTATTTTACTCATCAATCTACACTTAATCACCCATAATGAACAACATTAAATCCACAGACAGGTGACGTGAAACACATTGATTATCTCCTTATGCCTGTTGTTGGTACGGGATATACACTGATCAGCCATAACATTAAAACCACCTCCTTGTTTCTACACTCTCTGTCCATTTTATCAGCTCAACTTACCATATAGAAGCACTTTGTGGTTCTACAATTACTGACTGTAGTCCATGTTTTTCTCTTTGCTTTGTTAGCCCTCTTTCACCCTGTTCTTCAATGGTCAGGACCCCCACAGGACCACCACGAAGTAGGTATTATTTGGGTGATGGATCATTCTCAGCACTGCAGTGACACTGACATGGTGGTGGTGTGTTAGTGTGTGTTGTGCTGGTATGAGTGGATCAGACACAGCAGCGCTGCTGGAGTTTTTAAACACCTTACTGTCACTGCTGGACTGAGAATAGTCCACCAACCAAAAATATATACAGCCAACAGCGCCCCGTGGGCAGCGTCCTGTGACCACTGATGAAGGTCTAGAAGATGACCAACTCAAACAGCAGCAACAGATGAGCGATCGTCTCTGACTTTACATCTACAGTGTATCACAAAAGTGAGTACACCCCTCACATTTCTGCAAATATTTCATTATATCTTTTCATGGGACAACACTATAGACATGAAACTTGGATATAACTTAGAGTAGTCAGTGTACAGCTTGTATAGCAGTGTAGATTTACTGTCTTCTGAAAATAACTCAACACACAGCCATTAATGTCTAAATAGCTGGCAACATAAGTGAGTACACCCCACAGTGAACATGTCCAAATTGTGCCCAAATGTGTCGTTGTCCCTCCCTGGTGTCATGTGTCAAGGTCCCAGGTGTAAATGGGGAGCAGGGCTGTTAAATTTGGTGTTTTGGGTACAATTCTCTCATACTGGCCACTGGATATTCAACATGGCACCTCATGGCAAAGAACTCTCTGAGGATGTGAGAAATAGAATTGTTGCTCTCCACAAAGATGGCCTGGGCTATAAGAAGACTGAAACACCCTGAAACTGAGCTACAGCATGGTGGCCAAGGTCATACAGCGGTTTTCCAGGACAGGTTCCACTTGGAACAGGCTTCGCCAGGGTCGACCAAAGAAGTTGAGTCCACGTGTTCGGCGTCATATCCAGAGGTCGGCTTTAAAAAATAGACACATGAGTGCTGCCAGCATTGCTGCAGAGGTTGAAGACGTGGGAGGTCAGCCTGTCAGTGCTCAGACCATACGCCGCACACTGCATCAACTCGGTCTGCATGGTCGTCATCCCAGAAGGAAGCTGGCGCACAAGAAAGCCCGCAAACAGTTTGCTGAAGACAAGCAGTCCAAGAACATGGATTATTGGAATGCCCTGTGGTCTGACGAGACCAAGATAAACTTGTTTGGCTCAGATGGTGTCCAGCATGTGTGGCAGCGCCCTGGTGAGAAGTACCAAGACAACTGTATCTTGCCTACAGTCAAGCATGGTGGTGGTAGCATCATGGTCTTGGGCTGCATGAGTGTTGCTGGCACTGGGGAGCTGCAGTTCATTGAGGGAAACATGAATTCCAACATGTACTGTGACATTCTGAAACAGAGCATGATCCCCTCCCTTCGAAAACTGTTTCGAAAGCAGTTTTCCAACAGGATAACGACCCCAAACACAACCTCCAAGATGACAACTGCCTTGCTGAGGAAGCTGAAGGTAAAGGTGATGGACTAAACCCAATTGAGCACCTGTGGCGCATCCTCAAGTGGAAGGTGGAGGAGTTCAAGGTGTCTAACATCCACCAGCTCCGTGATGTCATCATGGAGGAGTGGAAGAGGATTCCAGTAGCAACCTGTGCAGCTCTGGTGAATTCCATGCCCAGGAGGGTTAAGGCAGTGCTGGATAATAATGGTGGTTACACAAAATATTGACACTTTGGGCACAATTTGGACATGTTCACTGTGGGGTGTACTCACTTATGTTGCCAGCCATTTAGACATTAATGGCTGTGTGTTGAGTTATTTTCAGAAGACAGTAAATCTACACTGCTATACAAGTTGTACACTGACTACTCTAACTTATATCCAAGTTTTATTTCTATAGTGTTGTCCCATGAAAAGATATAATAAAATATTTGCAGAAATGTGAGGGGTGTACTCACTTTTGTGATACACTGTACAAGGTGAACCAACTAGGTAGGAGTGTTTAATAGAGACAGTGAGTGGACATGGCATTTTCTGACTTTTGCTCTCCTTCACTCTCTCAGTAAAATATGCAGGACTGCTTTTCTCACATGAACGTTCGCTTCAAACACAGCTGATTAAATGCAGTCATGTCTTGCTGATGCATGTTGTTTGCATTGCTCTGTGTTACCGACTGGCAATTCTAGTCTATTCTAATACACTATCTGGTCAAAGGTATTTGGACACCTAACCGTGAGTTTGTTGGACATCCGAAGCTTGCTGGACAAAAGCATACCTTAATATATACCTTAATAGCCTGCTTTCACCCTGTTCTTTAATGCTCAGGACCCCCACAGGACCACCACAGAGCAGGTATTATTTAGGTGGTGGATCATTCTCAGCACTGCAGTGACACTGACATGGTGGTGGTGTGTTAGTGTGTGTTGTGCTGGTATGAGTGGATCAGACACAGCAGTGCTGCTGGAGTTTTTAAATACTGTGTCCACTCACTGTCCACTCTATTAAACACTCCTACCTAGTTGGTCCACCTTGTAGATGTAAAGTCAGAGACGATCGCTCATCTGTTGCTGCTGTTTGAGTTGGTCATCTTCTAGAACTCCATCAGTGGTCACAGGACGCTGCCCACGGGGTGCTGTTGGCTGGATATTTTTGGTTGGTGGACAATTCTCAGTCCATCAGTGAAAGTGAGGTGTTTAAAAATCCTATCAGCGCTGATGTGTCTGATCCACTCATACCAGCACAACACACACTAACACACCACCACCATGTCAGTGTCACTGCAGTGCTGAGAATGACCCACCACCCAAATAATACCTGCTCTGTGATGATCCTGTGGGGGGTCCTGACCATTGAAGAACAGCATGAAAGGAGGCTAACAAAGCATGCAGAGAAACAGATGGACAGTAATTGTGCTTCTACAGTGTATCACAAAAGTGAGTACACCCCTCACATTTCTGCAGATATTTAAGTATATCTTTTCATGGGACAACACTGACAAAATGACACTTTGACACAATGAAAAGTAGTCTGTGTGCAGCTTATGTAACAGTGTAAATTTATTCTTCCCTCAAAATAACTCAATATACAGCCATTAATGTCTAAACCACCGGCAACAAAAGTGAGTACACCCCTAAGAGACTACACCCCTAAATGTCCAAATTGAGCACCGCTTGTCATTTTCCCTCCAAAATGTCATGTGACTCCTTAGTGTTACTAGGTCTCAGGTGTGCATAGGGAGCAGGTGTGTTCAATTTAGTAGTACAGCTCTCACACTCTCTCATACTGGTCACTGAAAGTTCCAACATGGCACCTCATGGCAAAGAACTCTCTGAGGATCTTAAAAGACGAATTGTTGGCCAAGGCTACAAGAAGATTGCCAACACCCTGAAACTGAGCTGCAGCACAGTGGCCAAGATCATCCAGCGTTTTAAAAGAGCAGGGTCCACTCAGAACAGACCTTGCGTTGGTCGCCCAAAGAAGCTGAGTGCACGTGCTCAGCGTCACATCCAACTGCTGTCTTTGAAAGATAGGCGCAGGAGTGCTGTCAGCATTGCTGCAGAGATTGAAAAGGTGGGGGGTCAGCCTGTCAGTGCTCAGACCATACGCCGCACACTACATCAAATTGGTCTGCATGGCTGTCACCCCAGAAGAAAGCCTCTTCTGAAGTCTCTACACAAGAAAGCCCGCAAACAGTTTGCTGAAGACATGTCAACAAAGGACATGGATTACTGGAACCATGTCCTATGGTCTGATGAGACCAAGATTAATTTGTTTGGTTCAGATGGTCTCAAGCATGTGTGGCGGCAATCAGGTGAGGAGTACAAAGATAAGTGTGTCATGCCTACAGTCAAGCATGGTGGTGGGAATGCCATGGTCTGGGGCTGCATGAGTGCAGCAGGTGTTGGGGAGTTACATTTCATTGAGGGACACATGAACTCCAATATGTACTGTGAAATACTGAAGCAGAGCATGATCCCCTCCCTCCGGAAACTGGGTCGCAGGGCAGTGTTCCAGCATGATAATGACCCCAAACACACCTCTAAGACGACCACTGCTTTATTGAAGAGGCTGAGGGTAAAGGTGATGGACTGGCCAAGCATGTCTCCAGACCTAAACCCAATAGAACATCTTTGGGGCATCCTCAAGCGGAAGGTGGAGGAGCGCAAAGTCTCGAATATCCGCCAGCTCCGTGATCTCGTCATGGAGGAGTGGAAAAGCATTCCAGTGGCAACCTGTGAAGCTCTGGTAAACTCCATGCCCAGGAGAGTTAAGGCAGTTCTGGGAAATAATGGTGGCCACACAAAATATTGACACTACAGGAACTTTCACTAAGGGGTGTACTCACTTTTGTTGCCGGTGGTTTAGACATTAATGGCTGTATATTGAGTTATTTTGAGGGAAGAATAAATTTACACTGTTATATAAGCTGCACACAGACTACTTTTCATTGTGTCAAAGTGTCATTTTGTCAGTGTTGTCCCATGAAAAGATATACTTAAATATCTGAAGAAATGTGAGGGGTGTACTCACTTTTGTGATACACTGTATATAGTAAATGTAGCTGATAAAATGGACAGTGAGTGTAGAACCAAGGAGGTGGTTTTAATGTTATGGCTGTAACAAATTGTATAAGCTGAGGCTATTAAATACAAAAATAAAAAAGTATTTTATAAGTATTTACTTATGAACAAAAGTATTGGGACACACTTTGTAATATTAAGATCTTTTCCTGTCCCAGCATGAATGTGCCCCTGTGCATAAAGCAAGGTCTATAAAGATATAAAGAAAAGCTCAGTTTAGAGTAACTCCAGTGACCTGCACAGAGCCCTGACCTCAGCCTCACTGAGCAATTGTGGAATAAACTGGAATATTAATTAATGATTTCCAGACCAACATCAGTGCCCAGCTATACTAATACCCTTAGATATTGGCTTCATCAAAATCTTGTGAGAAGCCTTTTAAGAAGAATGGCTGTTGTTATTATAGCTGACAAGATCACATAGACGTCACTCTATTTTAATATTGTTTGCTTTTGTCCAGCAAGCTTGGGATGTCCAACAAACTCACGGTTAGGTGTCCAAATACCTTTGACCAGATAGTGTATTAGAATAGACTAGAATTGCCAGTCGGTAACACAGAGCAATGCAAACAACATGCATCAGCAAGACATGACTGCATTTAATCAGCTGTGTTTGAAGCGAACGTTCATGTGAGAAAAGCAGTCCTGCATATTTTACTGAGAGTGAAGGAGAGCAAAAGTCAGAAAATAAGATTGGTTAAAAACATCTGCACTTGACATCAGCCTAGAAATAAGCATTAGGGATGTCCCGATCCGATCTCAAAGATCGGAATCGGGCCCGATCAAGGCATTTTTTAACTGATCGTATCGGATTTACTAAGCCCGATCCTAAGCCGATCCTTCGTTTACGTCAGCGGTCAAGCAGGTGTTGTAAACGGAGAGTCCAACAGCGAAGTGTAATGTCTGCAATGCGAGCGTTTCACGAGGCGGTAGTAGCAGAGCTTCGTTCATTACTGTAGAATTTTACTGTTTATATGGTGTGTGAGTCAAGGATCACTCCGGTTTACAAAACAATAACTTTTAATTTGAGTATGAAAACTTCAGGACCATAGCATACAGCTTTTACGAGTTTACATGTTACAAGACTGAACGACATCTCAGTATCAAGCACTCTGATTGGCTTAGTTATGTAACCGAGCGTCGTAGTGATGCACTTGCTTAATAAAGAAATAAATACACGGTATATTCACAAATTGTCGGGAGCATAACACTTTATTAACTTCTTCTGTTACGGTACCGAATAGCGGACAGCTAGAGTCATCGCGTTAGCCAAGCACGCTATTCCATGCACTATGGAAGCCCCAAAGGGTCAAAACACACTCACTTCGCGTAGAAACGTCCACCAAACCATTGTCACAATACAACCACAGAAAAGTTTGTTACAGTTACAACACGCATACAAGTACGGTGGCTCATAAGAAACAAACCAGATATCATTTAACCAAACAATCTACAATTACTACCAATTTGATACGGCACCTAAAAAATTTACACTCAGTTCAATACAGCGAGTTTATTATCATATGATGAGAAGAGGAACCGGCTGTCCACTAACACGGCAGAGATGCTAATTTTCCTCAAAAAGAACCTTCACTTCATTTTGAGTGTTCTAGTTTTACTACTACAATGCTGCACAAGTTTGTTTACTTTTATTTTTGTAAAAATAAAAGAACATTAAGCAATAGCTTGGATGCAGGCAATTTTTTTCCTACAGCACTGCAGAGTTATTCAGTTGTTAAACATATACATTGGATTAATTTGAATAACTGTAATGTACTTGAAGTGTGCACTGTGTGAACAGTATTATCTAGTTCTTATCTAGAAAATCTAGATCTAGACAATATCTAGAAAATACAATGGTATCGTATCGGGTTTGAGACTCGGTATCGGATCGGGATCAAAATTAAAGATCGGGATCGGGAACAAAAAAACGTGATCGGGACATCCCTAATAAGCATAGTAAGCAAAATCGCCTCTGGTTTAAATAAAACCTTACAGTTTACTTATCAAATAATAGATGACAGGTCAACAGGGACTCTGTGACAGGTCTATGTGACTGAGAAAGGTCATGATCAGATGTTTATAAAATGCATGTCAAAATATGCTTCCAGCTGCTTGTGGCAGCAGTTTGGGAAAGGTTTTTTTAAAGCATATCTGTGCCCCTGTCCACAAAGCAAGGTCAATAATGATATGGTTTGATAGTGTAACGTGAAAGAACTCCAGTGGCACAGAGCCCTGACCTTAGCAAACATCAGTTAAGCTTAAAAATGCCAAGCAGAGCAGAGACTGGCTTTTTTTCTCCACTGTTTATGTAAAAAACAATGTAAAGCTTGCTTGACTGTGGGTACCTGTGTTTCAGTCACTTCCAATTTATGACAGACCTGTTTTTTTTTTTGTTTTTTTAATACAACCCCAAATCAGAAAAAGTTGGGACAGTATGGAAAATGTAAGTAAAATAAAAACACAGTGTTCCTTATATTTCTTTAACTTTTATTCAATTGCAGACAGATTGAACCTGAGATATTTCATGTTTTATTTGCTCGACTTCATTTCATTTGTTAATATAGCTCCATTCCTGCATTTCAGGCCTGCAACACATTCCAAAAAAAGTTGGGATGGGGGCAATTTAGGGCTGGTAATGAGGTGAAGAAGAACCTCAAAGAAAGATTGGAAGGGATTTGCATATTTCTCCCTCTACAGTGCATAATATCATTAAACCATTCAAAGAATCTGAAGGAATTTCAGTGTGTAAAGGCCAAGGGAGCAAGCTTAAGCTGAACGCCCGTGATCTTCGATCTCTCAGACGGCACTGCATCAAGAACCGCCACTCAACAATAGCTGATATAACCACATGGGTGAGGAATTACTTTGGCAAACCTTTGTCAAGCACTACAATACAGAGTTACATGCACAAATGCCACTTAAAACTTTACTGTGCAAAAAAGAAGCCTTATGTTAACCATGTCCAGAAGCACTGTTGACTTCTCTGGGCTTGGAGGCATCTAGGATGGACCATCACACAGTGGAAACGTTTATTGTGGTCAGACGAATCAGCATTCCAGGTCTTTTTTGGAAAAAAAATGGACGCCATGTGATCCGGACCAAAGACCAAAAGGACCATCCAGACTGTTATCAGCAACAAATCCAAAAGCCAGGGTCTGTCATGGTATAGGGTTGTGTCAGTGCCCTTGGCAAAGGTCATTTATACTTCTGTGATGGCAGCATTAATGCAGAAAAGTACACTGAGATCTTAGAGCAACATGTGCTGCCTTCAAGACGTCATCTTTTCCAGGGACGTCCATGTATTTTTCAACAAGAAAATGCAAAACCACATGCTGCACACATTACAAAGGCATGGCTGCGGAAGAAGAGGGTACGGGTACTGGACTGGCCTGTCTGCAGTCCTGACCTGTCCCCAATAGAGAATGTGTGGAGAATTTTGAAAGGAAAAATGCGACAACGACGACCCCGTACTGTTACACATCTTAAGACGTGTTTGCAGGAAGAATGGGACAAAATAAAAGCTGAAACACTAAATCACTTGGTCTCCTTGGTGCCAAAATATCTTTTAAGTGTGGTGAAAAGGAACGGCAACATTACAAACTTTTTTTTGGAAGGTGTTGCAGGCCTGAAATGCATGAATGGATGTTTATTAATAAATGAAATTAGGTTGAGCAGATAAAACATGAAATATCTCAGGTTCATTCTGTCTGCAATCAAATAAAAGTCAAAGTAAATGTAAGAAAGTCTGATTTGCGGTCGTACTGTGTTACTTTCTTATCTTAGGTTTGATGCAATTTTATAATAGGTAATTGTTAGTGTTCCAGCTTAAGAGGAACATGTAGAGCATCTAGCTTTTAAGAAAAACACTAAATAATTTAAAAAGCTCATGTGTTTGTTTTTGGAGAACACCGTGTCAGTTCCTTTTTGTTTCGGGACACTGAACATGAGTTTGAAAGCTATAAAATGATTCGCTTCAGTAACCAATATACACTGCACATTTTCCTTTCTAACCAGCAAGTTTTGCCATTTAATCATGATTACCTACCTAATTGGTCCAACCAGATTCCATCTGGGCCAACACACAAGGCCACCGTGCACAGTTCTTACAACCCATGATTTCCACGTCCTACTGTAAGTCGATGGAATCAGAGTTGCCCTAATATAAGATTCCAGATCATGAAATGTGATTTGTACTGTATTACTGTTTCTGGAACATGAACTCGAACACGACTTATTCTGTCCCTTCATGCAGCGTTTACATCAATCACACAAGCACACGACAGCTTTCACACAACTGTTTTCACTTAGAGGTGAAAGCACAGTAAAATGTGACCAGTGGAAAATTTGGGTTTCATCTAAGAGATGAAAGGTTCCAGGCGGAGGGTGTCATGTAAAATGTGCAACACTTTAACTAAACTGTTTGGGTTTGTCAGGTCCCACGTGGCAGTGGGATGAACCAAATTTGCTGGGGGACAGTTTGAGCAGCTACTGGTTCAGCCCACCAAAGTCATGCCAGAGGAATGTCTTGCTACACTGATCAGGCATAACATTATGACCACCTTCCTAATATTGTGTTGGTCTCCTTTTTGCTGCCCCATACACAACAAACTGTGATACACTGTGTATTCTGGCACCTTTCTATCAGAACCAGCATTAACGTCTTCAGCAATTTGAGCTACAGCAGCTCGTCTGTTGGATCGGACCACGCGGGTCAGCCTTCGCTCCCCACGTGCATCAATGAGCATGGGCCGCCCATGACCCTGTCGCCGGTTTACCACTGTTCCTTCCTTGGACCACTTTTGATTGATACTGACCACTGCAGACCGGGAACACCCCACAAGAGCTGCAGTATTGGAGATGCTCTGACCCAGTCGTCTACCCATCACAATTCAGCCCTTGTCAAACTCACTCAAATCCTTACACTTGTTCATTTTTCCTGCTTCTAACACATCAACTTTAAGGATAAAATGTTCACTTGCTGCCTAATATATCCCACCTACTAACAGGTGCTGTGATGAAGAGATAATCAGTATTATTCAGTTCACCTGTCAGTGGTCATAATGTTATGCACCACTGAACTGTTAAATAGAGATGATACTTTAGAACGGGGTTCAGATTAAAAAAAAACAAAAGTTTGACTATGTTTTTGTCTCAGGGCACATAAGTGGTGCAGCGATCTATTGTGCTAGTTCTAGAATCTCAGAGGTGCTGCTAACCAACCAGGCATCTGGTCCCAGCTTTTCAGTGGGCGCAAGGCACACAGTAAAACCCTGGACGGGGCGCCTGTCCATCGCAGGGCAGACACACACATACACACACCCATACACACACCCATTCAACTATAGGGCAATTCAGTGTCTCCAATTAACCTGACTGCATGTTTTTGGACTGTGGGAGGAAACCGGAGCTCCCGGAGGAAACCCACGCAGACACAGGGAGAACATGCAAACTCCACACAGAAAGGACCCGGACTGCTCCGCCTGGGGATCGAACCCAGGACCTTCTTGCTGTGAGGTGACAGTGCTACCCACCGAGCCATTGTGCCGCCCTTTTTTAGAATTTAATTCATGGAACAGCAGCGTACATCAGTAAAGGGTAATTTACTTTTTTAGCAGTTTATTCAGACTCATTATTCAGGCGTATTTCTGTTCTTTAGAAAGTGAAAATTCAAGAACACCTATGCTGTCTTGACTACCTCTCCACCACCACGAATGGATGAACTCGAATTGAAGAAAGCTTTTAATTATATTAAATATTAATAAAGCTACATATGGCCAGATCCAAGTTTGATAGTGGTGACCTCAGCATTAGTTAAATACATTTGTTCTAATTCATTTATCCATCTTTATCACTGCACTTATAAACAATCAAATACAGTAAGCTGGAGTGCAGGAGGGCTCTGAAAGGGAGGAAATAGTAACAGCCTAATGAAGTTACGAAATATGAGAGTATTAGCAGTGAGAAGACCTGGCAGCACCATGTGATCTCAGGTCCAGACTGTAATCCACAGGGAGACCTGGCCAGGCTTGGTCACATGACTGAACTTAACCTGGCAACACACACAAACACCCAGCTGTTACAATTGTGATGGACATCAAAACAATATGCTGGTTATATTTATTGATAAATAATTGATAAATCACTCTTGTGCTTGAGCTTTAGGTCACACACTGTTGGCCGGACACTCCCCCGCAGGACTTTCTGAGTGAGAGCAGAATTCATGGTTCCATCAATTATAACAAATTATAATTATAACAGATTGTGCAGAAGCCAGACCATCATACTACAACCACCATGTTTGACTGTTGGTATGATGTTCTTACATTTACATTTTCGGCATTTAGCAGATGCGACTTACAGTACTGTGACAGTACACAATCCAAGCAATTGAGGGTTAAGGGTCTTGTTTAAGGGCCCAACAGCGGCAACCTGGCAGAGGTGGGGCTTGAATCAGCAACCTTCTGATTACTAGTCCAGTACCTTATGCACTAGGCTACAACTGTCTTACGTTGGAATGTGGTTTTATTTAATCAATGTTAAGATTGAACAGATCTGGCAGTAATCATGGGTGTGGCTAGTAAAATTGAACCTTTGGTTCGTCTTTTTTTTTAAATGATTTTTTAGTGCGTCCAATTTTACCCAATTGCGTTACGCTTCCCTTCTACTGCTGCTGACCCTTGCCCCGATTGAGAAGAGCGAACTAACACAAGCCCCCTCCGACATGTGCAGTAGCCAGCTGCATCTTTTCACCTGCATAAGGCGAGTTCATATGCGGATCAGCCTTGTGCACAGAGAGCCACACCCTGATGGCATTATTCCTCTACTCTGTGCAAACGCCATCAACCAGCCAGCAGAGGTCGTAATTGCATCAGTTATGAGGTCCCTATCCGGCTCCCTCCCTGGATGAACAACAACCAAACATTGTTCATATAGCCGGCCAGCCCAACCGGATGGCAGAGCTGAGATTCGATACGATGAATTCGAAATCCCAGCTCTGGTGTGCTAGCGTATTTTACCGCTATGCCACCTGAGTGGCCTAAATTTGGGTAGTTTTTAACATAGGGCCAGGTAGGGCTGAATATTTTATGTTTATTTGGGTTATTTTGTTTAAAGTAAAAATGTGAAAGGTCGACTATCTTCACCCGCTTCCTTTAGCAGCAGAAAGTGCAAATCCACCCCGTGTAGTCCCAACAAGAGTACAGCACTTAGTGCTAATCCACTGCAACTGCATTCTGCTCTATTAAAAAAGCCCAAATTTATATATTCAGAGTTTCACACATATACCTACACATGTTTGTACATATATTACTTTATTTAGTGTGGTTCCTGCCCTTGGGCCCAAAACCAGTTTGCTGGTAAGTCGAGTTTTTTCACAGCACTGTATGTTATGTGTATAGTTTGTTTACACAACCTGTAAAATGAAATTTGTCAGAATATGTTCAGTGTATCCTGTGTTGTTGCCAGACGAACATTCATGCCTGAATGATGCCATCATGTCAAATGTCTAATGATGTCCTCTTCTAATGCATGTGACACTGGCAAATAGTTCCTAACAGTAGTCTGTTCCCTGGCACAGCCTGGCTGAGCTTGGAACTGGTTCACTCACTAAACCAAATAATGTGGCTGTGAAGGCTAAAAAGAGAGCAGCCTATCCCCAACTTTAATGTGGTCGCAGCTTTCAGTTTGTGTGGTTTCATGGTTTTTGTACTTACCCAGAAGAAAGGCCACATGAAATTATAGAGGTACAGTACTGCAAGACCCTTATCATTTCACCATTTTAGCTTAAGCAGTAATTAGAGCAAATGAAAATATCAAGTATTCCAGGAATTTTCAAGAATTTATAGTGGACAGGCAGGAGCTTCCCACAAGCTTTCTTCTAGCCAGATCAAGAGACATGAGTTTATAAATAAAGCATTGACCAATCCCACAAATGTCAACCGCAATGAACAGCCCACATCATTGAGAGTTGGTGGACCAGCTGTGCATGCTGCAGATGTTAAATATGCCTAGATGTTGTCCATATGAGTACTGATTTAAAAAAAAATCTACTCAAGCGTTTCCAAAAAGGAACATGTTGGTATCACTGCAAGACAGCTACAGCAAGCAAATAACGGGAAAAGTGAAGAGAAGTGCCACATTTCATGACAGTCATTAAATAACACTCATAAATTGTATGACAAAATAAATGAAAACTACAATACACAGCATAGCCTACTTTAACGGTTGACTATAAATCCAGTCTCAATTCTCACCCGTGTTTTGACACCCCCACATCCTCAGAAATAATTGGGAGCTCAGCGATCGAAACTCGGCTCTCAATCGCTATGTGTGAACTACTCAACAACTCGATCCGAGCGTGCTCGGCAACCGAATCGAGATTTCTAGCATGTCAGATATCTGGATCTGAGTTGCCCGACTGGCAATGAGTGCTATGTCGACAGCCAATAAGAACGCAAGATACGGGGTGAGGAGAAACGCAAGGGGAGACCTGATCATTCTCTACAAAACATAACACCAACGTTGCATTGCAAAAAATATTTATTAACCTCCAACTCACTATAGAACATTTATTTTTTTATCCTTGATTTTACGCTGCACATCAGCGCACAAACTTTGATTGCTTGTTACTTGTTGATGTGCATTTTTGGACGTGGTATCATTAAACCTGTCGTCATTCTCGCGTTTGTTTTTGTGACAGAACGTAGTTTGGGAGACCAGAGAAGCTCGCCTGCGATTCCAGTTGGTGATAGATGGTGTAGTGTGAAACCCCCTATCGCCGATCAGTCGTGTAGTGTGAAATACACAAAGACTACACGATGACTACTCTTATCATGTCACTGAAAAGTTGAACCATAAAGAGTTTGGCTTTACTAGAAAATGTTTAACATTTACATATTTCCTCTGAATGGGTAGATAAGGCTTATAGTTTTTCTGTCCCTTTGCCCTTCAGTGTATACACAGCTTATCTTCACAGGTAAGATGAAAAGGAGGCCATACACACTTTACAAATACAGCCAAGGTCGTTCGACCACATATCTAACACAAGGTAAATAGTACATTTAGTTTGGATTAGTCAGCATTAGAAGTGGTGATATGGCAAAAAGTCTTCCAAAAATATTCCATCCCAACAATTTCTGGTTACTAAACATTTGCAAAACTACAAAATCTACATGAGAATTAAACTTAAACAATTAACTATATTTTCAGTGTTTAACAGCAGTCCTAATTACACTTGAAAACCAGAAGTAATAAGAGGTTGATACTCCCCTTTGTTTTGTAAAATGCACAGAGGGAAGTACATTAGTGTACCTTCAACTTATAAAACGTACACTATCTAAAAATGCTTAAAGTTTGTGGACATGAATTAATTGCTAACGAACACGAAGTCCCGCTCTCTTTGCAGGTATAACTGTTGGTACAGTGGTAGCCTAGTGGGTAGAGCTCTGAGCTACCAATCAGAAGATTGTTGGTTCAAATCCAGGCTCTACTATGCAACCATTGTTGGGCCCTAGAGCAAGGCTTTTAACCCTCTCTGCTCCAGGGGCGCCAGACAATAGTTGACACCTGCGCTCTGAACCCAGCTTCCAAGCAAGCTGAAATATGCTGGAATTTCGTTGTATTGTACTTGTGTATATGTATATATGACAAATAAAGGCTTTCTTATTCTTCTGAGAAGGCTTTCCACAAGATTGTAAAGTGTGTCTGTTGAATTTTGTGCTTATCGGTACAAAAAAAAAGCATTTGTGATGTCAGGCGCCGATGTTGGATGAGATGACCTCGCTCACAAACTGAATTCTTGCAGATCAAAACCAAGGTCAAACCATGTCTTTATGGACCCTGTTATAATGGAAGAGAAAATAGCCTTACCCATCCTAACTGTTGCCACAAAGTTATAAAGCATCTAATTTATTTTATTAATTGATTCTATACACCTATTAGCAGTGGGCGTGGCTAAAAAACCTGAACTCAGCAAGAATGGGTGTTTCCATATATTTGGCAATATAGTGTGTACAATACACTGCTGCATAGTAAATGCTGCTGCTTATTTTTGTTCATTTTGCTTCCTGGAGATCAATCTCCAACCAAGGACCTAGTCATCTCTCTTGATGACTCCCAGATCAGACCATCTGATAATGTAAGAAGCCTTGGTGTTGTCCTGGATAACCAGTTGACCAGTTCCTCCTCTACAACATCAAACCCCGCTCTGTACCATGTAACCTCGACTTGATCCTCCACCCAGGACTCGAGGAAGACAAGCATGAAAGACTTCCTCTGTCTATCCGAACATCTGAGTCTCTTGCTGTCTTTAAAAAAACAATTAAAAACCCACCTCTTTACTAAGCACTTAAGCTGACTTGTACTTACTTACTAACACTCTTATTTATTTTCTGCAAAAAAAACAACAACTTTAATTCTAACAGGGTTTTAGCAGATTTGTGTTCTTAGACTGTTGTTTACTTGAACTAGAGTAAGGTAATGTTTACTATGGAAGCACTTCTGTAAGTCGCTCTGGATAAGAGCCTCTGCTAAATGCCGAAAATGTAAACGTAATTGTAAATGTTCACATCGTATCAGTGTAAAGCATCATTCCGTCATGGTAATTACCAGTGATGGCATAGTTACCTTTAAAAAGTAACTTAGTTACTTTATTGATTACTTGATTTTAAAAGTAACTAAGTTAGATTACAAGTTACTTTATTAGTTACATTCAGCAGCTGCCGTAATGCAACTGGAGCTGCGTAGGCGATTGAAGCGGAATAAGAAACAAGAAAGATAACGGAAAACGGAGTCCTCTGTTCACAAGTGTAAGTAAGATAAATAAAATAAAATTTTTAGAGACAAATAAATAACAAAAAGACGATAAATATCCAAAATTTTGGCGAGTGGGGTTTGTAATGAGTCTGTAACTATGGTGATATTACGTCATCACGTCCCCACGTGTAGTACGTAGCGGTGTTGTGTGCATACTGCACACTTCTGTACTGAAAGTATGTACTTCTTTACCGGCCGAGTAGTGCATACTTCCTCCAATCTAGTGCATACTCTGTAAGTATGCGATTCCGGACGCAGCTCGTGACTTAATTGTCGCATAGTCCAGACGTCACTCCCCGAGACGCAAAAATAGTAACGCACAGTAACTTGGATAAGTAACTTTAATCTGATTACTGGATTGGAAATAGTAACGCGTTAGATTACTTGTTACTGAAAAATGTGGTCAGATTAGAGTAACGCGTTACTAAGTAACGCGTTACTGACATCAGTGGTAATTACAGCAGAGCAGCTGTATCACTGGTTGCCAGTTGCAAATTTGAAAAATCTTATTTCTGAAAATCCTATTGCAAGTAGTTCAGTTATTTGAATAGTCCGCCAACTGTTAAGTACATAACGACATGTGCAGTGATCTACTTAAAATAATTAGGTTCAGGGACTGTTTAGCAGGATTTTTTAATAGTCAAATACATATGAGGCCATTTTAGGACCAGAAGAAAAAAAAGCATCTTGTGGTGCAAATATGTTCCTGAGAATGTTCTTATACGTATGTGTGGATGATAATGTCCCTACAAACTACTAGAAATTTGTTTAAAGAAACACAAAGATAGACACATACCATTTAAACAACATAACTAAATTTTAAAAAGGGTTTAATCTGTTCAAAAGGCAAATATTATTTACTCCACCTCCTTTATAATATAATCAAGTGCCTATTGTTATATGAGATATGCTCCAGACACAGTGCAACCCTGGATAAAGCGGTTAAGAAGAATGAACAAATAAATTCTGGGAATTGACCTCCTCTATGCATGATAAAGAAACCACAAGCTGAAATATGGCCTTGGCCTTGCATGACAGTAAGCAAAGCTATGCAAAATTTCAGATGTGCCCGCAAGAAGCAACAATATATCCCTCAGCAAGAAGAATAAAATGAAAAATGGGCACTGGGCTTGTGTATGGTCAAAGAAACCTAGTAGGTAAATGCTGACAAGAGATTCCTGTCATTCCAGTCAAACTCTGGGGTTTTAAACATAAGTCCTGGGGATGATATATTGTAGATACTGCTGTTTTCTTTATTTAGTACACCTGCTGAAGCCCATGAAGTCCTTGGTAAGTTACTGATAAGTCAGCTGTCTTTAACCATGTGGGGTTTCCTGAGATGCGGATGGGGTCGCCAGAGCGTTCTACATTTACATTTATATTTTCAGCATTTAGCAGATGTCTTAATCCAAAGCAATGTACAATTGAGATTATACATTGCAAGCAATTGAGGGTTCAGGACCTTGCTCATGGGTCCAACAGTGGCAAACTGGCAGATGTGGGTCTTGAACCAGTGACCTTCCAGTTACTAGTCCTGTACTTTAACCGCTGAGCTACCACTGCCCTACCACTGTTTTAAACAAATAAATCTCTCACTCACTTTCTTAACCGCTTATCCAATTAGGGTCACAGGGGGCTGCTGGAGCCTATCCTAGCATTTCAATGGGTGCAAGGCACACAGTAACACCCTGGACGGGGCGCCAGTCCATCGCAGGGCAGATACACACACACACACACACACACACACACACACACACACACACACACACACACACACACACACACACACACACACACACACACACACCCATTCACCTATAGGGCAATTCAGTAGTCTTCAATTACATTTAAATTTTCGGCATTTAGCAGACGCCTTTATCCAAAGCGACTTACATTACAGTTACAGTATACAGTCTGAGCAACTGATGGTTAAGGGCCTTGCTCAAGGGCCCAACAGCAGCAACCTAGTAGTGGTGGGGCTTGAACCAGCAACCTTTGGATTACTAGTCCTGTGCCTTAACCACTAGGCTACGGCTTTCCATGCACCTGACTGCATGTTTTCGGACTGTGGAAGGAAACCCATGCAGACACAGGGAGAACATGCAAACTCCACACAGAAAGGATTCAGACCGCCCACCTGGGGATCGAACCCAGGACCTTCTTGCTGTGAGGCGACAGTGCTAACCACTGAGCCACCGTGCCGCCACATAATGTCATGTCATAATGCTCTTAAATGTAGAGCTTCTCCCACAAACAATACTAATGGTTCAAAAATCACTTAACCAGAGTTATGTGCAATATGCACTATATTTTCTATAGGTTGATATATAGGGTTCTGTTGGGCTCTCATAAAGTTGGCACCCTAATATGGGCCAAAAAAAGGTTGAGATTCCCTGCAGTAGGTGAAAGCAAATATGTTAAATCAGGAGGAATGCTAAACTCTGTAATGTTAATGCCCCTTCAGAAGAGGAATCTGACACACTAGTCTGTTATGGTAAGTAAACAGCAGGTAAAATGACAGATGTTGCCATGTTAATGTTTGTTTAGGCCTGTGGCTTAACTGGCTGTTTACACTCTGTCCAGCTAGCCCCTCTGTAGGCTCAAATTGTGCTTAAATTATGCACCGCATTTTTCCACATTACATAGACTGTTTCTACATGTATGCTTACATTTAATATGTTTTTCCAAAGACATTTCCAATTTAAGACCTTATTTCAAACAGTAAACCTAATTTAGAAAGTGCAATGAATGGAAGACAGATTGTACAGTTGTTTCAATTTCAATGATTTCTGCAACTAATTAGAACATATATTTCTTAGACCAAAAAAATCCTTATCATGAACTTTCCAAAATATTACATCAGTTAAGTCAAACATTCATACATCAGCTTAAATGATTGATTTGGTGGTGATGAATGTTCAATAATGTCATTTAACTTTGCGGCACAGTGTCTTAATAAATATCATCTTGTTAATAAATAAGCTTGACTTGGAAAAGAATAAAAGTTTAGGCTGGAAATACATTTGTACAGATGGATGGACACCAACGTATACAGAATATTGCTGTTCTGCATAATCATAATATTGCTGGTGTTTAAACACAGCCAAATATGCAAAATGTACTATACGTATGTTTTGGTTACTATCTCTTGGCTTGACTTACCACTAAAGGACTAGATAGACAGTTATTAGACTTGTCTCATTTGTAATCCAGCAAAAAAACCAATCAAATCACCAATCAAAAACACAATCAAGCAAGTTTTACCGGTGTTAAACTCAATTTAAGTAACTACATGCTGACCAGTCTAACTGTGATTATATTCGGAATGCAGAGTGGGGGGGTGTTGGGCACGCCAGTGATCCTAATTACTTTAAGGATGTACATTACATTAACCTATTAAGTCTTAAAAGTGTGTTGCAGTGGTAGCTCAGTAGTTAAGGTACTGGACTAGTAATCAGCTGGTTCAAGCCCCACTACTGCCATATTACAACTGTTTGGCCCCTGAGCAAGGCCTTTAACCCTCAATTACTCATACTGTCCTCTGTCACAACAGTAAGATGCTTTGGATAAAAGTGTCTGCTGAATGCCATACTTGTTAATGTAAAACTAATACAGTTTAAAATCAAATTAATGACAGTTAAATTTTTAGGGTACAAGTTCAGAACTTTAAAAGTCTATTTCCAAGAACAAATCATGAGAAAGCCTGACTACTGTGTCACTATCAACTTCCAAGAATCATCAAGGCACCATAAACTAGGAGGTGCATGATTTATCAGCGTGTTAGTAGATAAGGAAAGTAATACTGGAAGTAATTCATTGTGGTCTATAATAAAACACTCCTTTACTGTTTTATTATGGACAACAACATAACAGCTTATTACAACACTATTTGACTGTGTTTCTTCTTAATGCATGTATTTAAATTCAGACAAATTAAGCATTTTTAAAACACCTTGCCTTTGATACACTTTTCATTACGTTTTCACTACCTTATATTATCACCAGCTACTAATCAAAACTCATTTCTATTTAAATATTTCAATTTCTGAGAGGCAGGTGAAGTTCAAGCTGGCCATAAGCTCTATAGCAAATTATCTGCAACAACCTTTTGCATTTTAAAGATTTATAAGATTCATCTAAAGTGCCGCTCAGGTGGCGCAGAGGTAAAAAGTACGCTAGCACACCAGCGTTGGGGTTTCGAATACATCGTATCGAATCTCAGCTCTGCCTTTCCGACTGGGCTGGGCAGCTGCATGAACAACGATTCGCTGTGGCATCGTTTCCACAAGCTTCTGCAATGTCACAACCAAGGACGGATTAAGGATAGTCTGGGCCCCTGGGCAAAGAGTTGTAAGAGTTATTATTATACTAGGAAATTTTTCTTTTTCTGTTATGAATGATTTGTATTGTATCAATTCATCTGCCAGGCTCATGTTCAGATCTGAAGGATATGCTGCAGCGAGTGAGTTAGCCTTTAAAGTGAGCTCACTGTTGGACATATTGTCAGGCATGAAAAGAACATCAAATAGCTCAGTTAAGTGTGTGCATGCATTCAAACTGCTTGAAATTGCTTGTCTTAAATTTAAATAATTGCAAAATTGCTGCGCTTAAGAGAAATTGAACATAATAATTTTGAAACAATACAAATTCAGAAACATTAAGTAAGGGCCTGAATCGCATATTTGCAACAAAACGTCTGTTATGAAATATGGTAGCTTGCCTGGCAATTTGTAGGTCCCTAGAAAGTAAAGGAGCCATGGTAAACAACTTCTGTGGAAGTCAAGGGCCCCATAGCAGGGGCCCTCGTGATCAAGGGCCCTCTAATGGTATGCCCTGCTCTTCTCTAGGGCCCCCTGGTAGGGGCTCTCATAACCAGGGCCCTCTAAAAATATGCCCCCCTCTTTCCTAGGACCCCTAATAGCCAGAAGTCGAAGTCAGAGCAGTGCCACAACGCCTCATCCATTTTCATAAGGGGCCCAAAAGCATGGCTAGGGCCCCCAAAAGCATGGCTAGGGCCCAAAAGCATGGCTAGGGGCCCAAAAAGCATGGCTAGGGGCCCCAAAAGCATGGCTAGGTCCCCCAAGAGGCCCTGGGGTCAAAGTCCCTAATAGTCAGAGGATCCTTAAAATGGAGGGCCCTCGGAAATAAAAATATATTGTATCATAAATGTTGATAGGCATCGCAAAATGTTTTGGGCCAGGGCCCCCTGACCTCAAGGGCCCCTGGGCGCTGGCCCCACTGGCCCGGTCAGTAATCCAGCCATGGTCACAACATTTATTTCTGTCTCTACTTACCCTGATGCGCCCATCACTCTGGAACAGGGTAAATCTGGACTTATCAGACCACATGACCTTCTTCCATTGCTCCAGAGTCCAATCTTTATGCTCCCTAGCAAATTGAAGCCGTTTTTGCCGGTTAGCCTCACTGACAAGTGGTTTTCTTAAGGCTACACAGCTGTTTAGTCCCAATCCCTTGAGTTCCCTTTGCATTGTATGTGTGAAAATGCTCTTACTTTCACTATTAAACATATCCCTGAGTTCTACTGTAGTTTTTCTACCATTTGATTTCACCAAACGTTTAAGTGATCGCCGATCACGATCATTCAAGATTTTTTTCCGACCACATTCCTTCCCCAAAGATGATGTTTCTTAACCCGATTTTAGTAGTTTCAGCTTCGCCTTAGATCTTATCTCTGCTTGATGCATGCCAATAATTTGACCCTTCTGAAACAGATTAACATCTTTTCCACGACCACGGGATGTATCTTTCCACATGGTTGCTTAATGAGTCATATGAGAAGCTACTCACTGCATCAGTTAGGGTTAAATAACTTGTTGCCAGCTGAAACAATCACCCATGCAGTAATTATCCAATGGGAGGCTCTTACCTATTTGCTTAGTTAAATCCAGGTGGTGACCCTTTTTTTGGCCAGGCAGTGTATGTTTTAAATGTGTTTTCGCTACTTTTCTGTTCATTCCTTCTATGTGCATTTTAACAAACTATATTTACGCTGTGTAAATGAATACATATAATTTAATCCATTTTTAATTACAGCAGGTTCACTGGGATGTTTAAATTGACCTTTTTAAGGGATGCCAATTTCTAATGACAAATATTAATGAATATTAAATGTGTAGTAAAAACTCATATTGAGAACACACATGTTTATGTTTGGATAGCTTGATGCTAACATGAGGGAGACATGAGTACATACACGCTTGTGTGTGTGTGTGTGTGTGTGTGTGTGTGTGTGAATTGGCGCCACCGCTCACTGTGTGTGTTTTTCCATTGGCTGCAGGAGAACGCGGTATTTATATAGCACCATCTGATTGGTCATTGACGCAGCACGCACCCTCCAGACAGTGTTATTCCGTTTACCAAAATAGTCCCCACGTATATGAGGATAAAAACACAAATACACAGGAAATACAATTTCTAAACCGATAAATACGCCGCGTGTTTAAAAAACTCACTTCCAAAACAGACGACGTTACATTTGACTTCGAGGTTCGAGTGCGTACTGATGTGCGTGGTGGAGGGATACATGTGTGCACCCGCGTCAAAATATTGCCGTTGTAGAAGAGGATCAGTACACGCGACGCCAGAGCTCAGACAGACTGAGTTCAACCTGAGAGACGGAGGCACGGTTACACAGAGATCGCAGAAATAGCAAAATATCGCGTCAATTCGTCCGTTCTTGGTGTTATATCAAGCGGACGGGTATCCCAACGGAATTTAAGCAATTTGTGGATTATTTATCTGCTGTTTGGATCGGTATTTTGGTGGGGGACACGACGCCGGATCGGATCTAACGTTATAACGGATCTATCGTGAGCACACATAGCTGCTCTCTAACGACGCTTTTTTTTATCGGACTTTTCTTTTATTACGTGAAAGAAAAAGAAAAAATAAACACACATTGTGGTTACAGCAAAGGAGAAGATTTGTTTTTCATCAAGCGCTGAAAATATGCTGCTGTCAAAGTTGGGCTCTTTTTCTCACATCTGCAGCCCGAACAGCATGGATCACCTGCCTGTGAAAATCCAGCTTCAGCCAGGTAATGAGGGACACAACATTGTACCTGTAGTTGCTTATTTATTAGTTTATAAACAATACTATGTGCATTTTACCTACACATGATTATGCTTAAATGGAGAGACACCAAAGCTGATATATGATTGCTGTTTTACACAATATTGCTGGTGATTAAACACAACATGTGTGCCAAATCTACCTACTATATGTGTGTTTTGGTTCCTATTTTTTTGGGTTGGTTTACAACAAAAGGATTAGACAGACAGTGCTTAGATTCGTGCCTCCTTTACTCTGCAGTGTGTACACACACACACACACACACACACACACAGGAGTAGCATGGCAAAGCAATTACTCTTCCACAACCTTATTGACTGGCTCAATGCATATATTTGTATTTGGCATAACTGGTCTAAACCTGATGCAGTGTGTAATTTTATTCAGATTTAAGATCAGTTTAACTAACATTGCATGGCTTTCATTTTCTTTTTGTAGTAAAAATGGAGCCGGAGCCCTTCGAAAAGGTCTATCAGGTGGGCTCTGTCCTGGGCAGTGGTGGATTTGGCACGGTCTACGCTGGCAGCCGGATTTCTGATGGTCTACCGGTAAGAGCTGCTGACTGGTCAATCATTAAACACAGACAATGTTGAACATCAGGATTGTTCTTTAAACTGTGCTTTTTTTTTTTAGGTTGCGGTCAAGCATGTGGCAAAAGAACGAGTCACAGAATGGGGAACTATTGTAAGTAAAACCAACATAATGAACGTTTTTGTCATTTATCATTAACTCTATAATTAAAGAAACAGAAGGCTTACTAAATACCCCCCCCCCCCCTTCCCAATACAGAATGGTGCGATGGTGCCTCTTGAGATCGTGCTGCTAAAAAAAGTGGGCTCTTCATTCCGAGGCGTGATCAAGCTGCTGGATTGGTACGAAAGACCAGACGGCTGGCTAATTGTCATGGAGCGACCGGAGCTGGTCAAAGACCTTTTCGACTTCATTACAGAGAAGGGTGCCCTGGACGAGACGACAGCAAGGGGGTTTTTCCGGCAGGTCCTAGAGGCAGTGCGTCACTGCTACGGCTGCGGGGTTGTGCACAGAGACATCAAAGACGAGAACCTCCTGGTGGACCTGCGAACAGGAGAACTGAAGCTCATCGATTTCGGATCGGGGGCCATCCTCAAGGACACTGTATACACCGACTTTGACGGTATGCACCACTGCAACCAAGTTCTTGAGTAATAGTATTGCATGGCTCTTTTTTAGTGGAGCGTTTGTTGTTTACAGTGTGAATGCTTGTTTTGTTTAATTGAGAGGCTTTAAGGGGATTTTTATGTTGTGATTTGTTTGTTTGAAGTGGGGGATTTTCCCATGTGGTATTATGCGTCCCTATCAGCGTTTTCTGTTTTGATCCCCTCCCGCGCAGCTCAGACCGTGACGTTTTCTGTTGACATTTTCAAACGCCGTTGTTGCCGTGTTTATAAGCTACTACACCAGCCTATTAGGTAAACATGAAAATAAATCCGAAGATTAAGTCATGGTGAGATTCGGAGCGCTTTTTTGGAGGCTGCTCTTGTGGATATAAACAGACCGGCTGCCACGTAACAGCTGTGTGTTGTGAAACCAGATAGCCCTGGTCCCGTGATGGCTCACGTTGCTATTTCAGACGGAGCTTGGTCTCCAAGACACTCCTGCCCTTTGGGGGTGGGCGGGACTCGTGCCTCTTGAACACCAGACAGCCCTTTATGACTGATGTGGCCTTTTTTCCCATTTTTTCCTTTTAATTCCGAGCGTCTTTTTCAAGCTTGGCGTGCTGTCTGAGTCCGCTGCAACGCCAACACACTCTGTCTGAGTGTGCAGTAAGGGAGGGGTTAGTAATCTCTCTAAATGGCAAAGGTTTCTTAGCCTCAGCTTTGTGTGTGTGTGTGTGTGCACGTGTGTGTAGGTTTAATTCTGTGTTTTAATAAAGCATTTATTTATTTATTTATTTATTTATGTTACAATCACAGGTACGAGAGTGTACAGCCCACCAGAGTGGATCCGTTTCCACAGATACCACGGCCGCTCTGCCACAGTCTGGTCACTAGGTGTGCTGTTGTACGACATGGTGTGTGGAGACATTCCCTTTGAGCAGGATGAGGAGATCCTCAGAGGGCGTCTATATTTCAGGCGAAGAATCTCAACAGGTGTGTGACGTGTTTACTGCCAGCGCCTTTCATGAACTTTGAATCCCGTGCTAGCTTGGGCGATATGAAATCAAGATATTAAAGGACATATTCACCACAGAGATGAAGAGTGAGGCTTCAGATGGCTGATATTTTCAATAGTTATTAAAGATTATCTGGTGGTGTAGACGGAAATCGTAAGCCCATTGAAATAGAGCTGGATTATGATAGTAATGAGGTCAAACACGCTTAAGATACCAGGTTTAACATTATAAAATGATCTAAACTCAGAAAACTGATCCTTTTAATAAAATCTGATTGTTTACGTTTCACTGTGAGTAACTACCAGGATGCCCAGACCAGAGAATAAGAATATATTTTAAATTTAATGTACATATCACAAAGTCTGCCCCTATAAAATACAAACCAAACACTACAATGCTAACCTTCCTCTTTCTTTTCCAACAGAGTGCCAGCTGTTGATCAAATGGTGTTTGTCACTGAGGCCATCAGACAGACCCACTTTGGAGCAGATCTTCGAGCATCCGTGGATGCGGCACGCAGAGGCCTCCAAATCCGAGGAGAGCGACATCCGGCTGCGAAGCATCAACACAGACAATTCCAGCATGAGCTCCAGCAAGGAGAGCCTTTGAAAGAAATGCAAGCCGTGCTTTTAAAGACTCTGTGGACTGCTGATCTGCTCTGGCAGATTGATCCTTTTATAGGGAATCATAATTTATGACAGTTTGCTCTTCTTTTGTATATTATTTGTTCTGTTTTTTTTTTTGTTTTTTTTACAATTCATAAATTGTTTCCCAATGGGGAACTTTGCTGTTTGGGTGGACTTACCAGCACTATTTATTATTATAATTATTAATATTATTATTATTTAGTCGTTACAAGGCTGGTTTATGCATTTGGCAAGCCTCCTTCACAGATGTGGCTGCTCTCATAGAGCTAGGACAATTTTTATTTAAATGTTTCAATTTTTTATTTGGAGTGCCTTTTTAAGAAAGCTGCTTTCCCGGGGCTTTCAGCAATGCTTTTCTTTTCTCGTTTCGTTTTTTTCTTTCCGTCAGCTGGTTCGAAAATGACGCGGCACCCGAAAACGCCTTTGGTCCACCGCCACACACAGACCACCAGTCAGCTGCTTCGTGGAACTTACAACTGGGAGGGCGTGACCAATAGAAATACTTGAAGCGCAAACACTCACTGCGTCTCCTTCTAACGCTGCTCAGTCACACTTTAGCCTAAATTGTATTTATTTTCTCTTTCTGAATGTGTATAGAGATTTAGTATAACCGCCGTACCTTCTGAGGGCTCGGAAAGCGCTCCCTCCCCTCAGCCTCACTTTTCTGCTCCTCATCCCACTGTTGATGCTTTATTCGTCTGGGTTTTCAGGGGCTTCGGGTTTGAAAATGCACAATCAATGCAATATTCATGATTTTTATTTCTTTTTTTTTTAATAATCTTGTACAGTGTGTGTGCTTGTTTTTGTACAGCTTTCTTCTCTTCTTTGCATTTAATTTATTTGTAACGTAGACATTCCACACTCTGTGGCTATTTATTTTTTATTTATTGTCCATGCTTTAAATACAAAATTTGAATATCTTTATACAGCCTTTTGTTTGCATTCCTATTGTCTTTTTTTACATTTGGACAAGACATGGTGGATGCACTGATGCTCTTGTCTATGTAAAGAGGAATAAAAACAAGGTTTACTTAAATTTGAAGAGCGATGAATGTTTTAATTTAACTTCTCGGTGGTCCTCGTTTCAAATCAATATTGCATCACTGTTGTTTTGGGTTTGTGTAACCTAGATGAAAGTGTTGGAGAAATGAGACGGGACGAGAAATCCTTGTCACTGGCTCATGGCCGTGTTAGATGTGTTCTCTATAGATGTACGAAACCCAATGGAAATTATTTTTGTACCAAAACATTTCAATTAAACCTTTATTTGTACTGAACGTTTGTACTGTTTCCTTGATTTGATTCAGTCCCATATACACACAGGCCATATAAGACTTCTATACCATGACTGCACAACATTGCCTACGAACGAAATTAAACAACAATAAATGCAAACAACAGCAAAAATATATGAGATGGAAATAATGATTACAAGGGTGCTCTGGTGATGCAGCAGTAAATTATGCTAGCCCACCACCACTGGGATCCAGAATTCAAATCCCCAGCAGTGCTGTTGGCTGGTTGGGTGTCTACATACAGAAGTGATTGGTTGTGCCTTTCTGTTCAGGGTGTGTTACTGCATTACATCTGATGATTGGCAGGGAAACTGGACCCATTACAACCCTGGTCATGATAAAGTAGCAGTAAAACATGAAAATGAAATAAAATAAAACATTATGATTCCAAACAAATATAGGCAACATCAGTAGAGCAGCAACAATGACATTTCTATTAACCACTTCATCCTGGTCCAGAGCTACTGCCTGAACAGGGCACCAGTCCACTGCAGCACATCATTCAGAGCAGGCATGTTTGTAGGAGCGAACCAGAGTACCCAAAGGAAATCCATGTAGACAGATGGAGAACATGGCAAACTCCTTACAGAAACCATAATCAAGGAATGAACACAGGTCTCCCATGCTGCTGTTGCTGTGTAGCACAAACTCTACCGGCTGTGCCACCAATGCCACCGTTGCATGCACCAATAATGACATTATGTGATCACAGCAGTGGAAAACAACAGTAACAATATTTCTGGGGGAGGTAGGGAGAAAGTTAGGGTGGAGAGTAAGTGGGGAGGAAGAAAGCTTGGATAGGGGTAGTGTTACCCACTGTCTGTTATTACACCAAGGGTTTTTAATACTTTTTGGCCAGTGACCCCATAGTAAGGGCTGAAAATGTTTGTGACCCTGGCTGAACCTCACTTTGTATGAAGTCGGCTGTTTTTCCAGTGCACTGCTGTAAATAAGTGCACGTTTCACAGAACGTTAGCAGTTAAGTCATTTTCTTAATTAGGAATTAAAAATAAGCTGTTTAACCATGACAGGAGATTATATATATAATTATGGCATTTATAATATACTGTACATATTATATATAATTATTTCATGCTAGAAGCTTGAAATATAATTGTACAGTATTTCATAAGTTGAATTTATCATGCCCAGGTCTTTAAATTAATCATTATTAATTTAGTCTTGGAAAAAATAATGTGGCCCTATCTGCATTTGTTGTGGGAACCGTAACATATTTTGCAGCAAACGTAAGTTGCTGCGTAAGTAATTATGGACTCCAAAGACATTCAGTATTGCCAGCAGTCACCGTTTAACAAACGGACCTAACCATTTTAGCAAGAGTAGTTGTATTATTATTAAATTATTAGTGTGGCTGGTGAGTAAGTGAGCATGAGTCACAGTTTTCCAGGAACTGTCGTCAGATGGAGACCTGCTGCCCCCTTTGGTGAAAATACCACACTTGATATGCTGGGTAAAAGATGTGAGCTTGTGGTTTGTCATCAGGTGTTGTTTTGATACTCCTGTATGGAATCTGGTCCTTTATGAACAGCACAAAGGTTATAAACACTTAGAATTTACATTGCATTGAATGTGTGACATATTTAACAAGGGAAATTAAAGATGAACTGTCACACAGTTATGTCGGCTAAGACAGGGTTTTTCAAACCAAAAAAAAAAAATGTGTCGCAAAAAAAAAAAAAAAGAAATAAACTAATTTTAACAGATACGTAAAACGAAATAAACTTTTACACGAACGCCCCTTTGTGGAGGATTTCTATTACATCTTGTAAACCACTGTGGGACCAGATTGCCACTATTTTTATTAATTAAGTATATTTAGTTTTGTCATTTGTATTGAGGGTGGCTCAGAGGCTCAGTGGGTAGCACTGTCTTGGGTTCGATCCCCAGGCGGGGCGGTCCGGGTCCTTTCTGTGCAGAGTTTGCATGTTCTCCCCGTGTCTGCGTGGGTTTCCTCCAGGAGCTCCGGTTTCCTCCCACAATCCAAAAACATGCAGTCAGGTTATTTGGAGACACTGCGTTGTGTCTGCCCTGCGATGGACTGGCGGCCCATTCAGGGTGTTACTGTGTGCCTTGTGCCCATTGAAAAGCTGGGATAGGCTCCAGCACCCCCCGACCCTAATTGGACACGCGGTTAAGAAAGTGATTGAGTGAGTAAATTTTTCGCGGTAAAAATCATGAACAAAATGTGGGCCGCTTAAAAACCCTGGACTAGAAGCTGCATGGTGGCACATCTAGTAAAGTGTGTGCCACACAGCAAACTTAGTTCTTGAAACCCAGGGTTTGATTGATGCTGCTGGTCACTGTTTGCAAGCAGGAGAATTTATAGCAGCTATACCACTTACTGGCATGTCATTAGGAGAGATTAGGAGGTAACACAGACACATAACTCCACCCACTTTACCTGCTGTGTTACTGTCACTCTTAAATATAAACAGTTTATTTTAAACAGTTTTAATACATTTGCTTTTCCACTGTTTGTCAATATTTGTTGTTAACCCCCCTCCACTTACCATATAGAAGCACTTTGTAGTTCTACAATTACTGACTGTAGTCCATCTGTTTCTCTACATACTTTTAGCCTGCTTTTACCCTATTCTTTAATGGTCAGGTCTCTCCCAGGACCACCACAGAGCAGGTATTATTTGGATGGTGGGTCATTCTCAGCACTGCAATGACACTGACATGGTGGTGGTGTGTTAGTGTGTATTGTGCTGGTATGAGTGGATCAGACACAGCAGCACTGATGGAGTTTTTTAACACCTCACTGTCACTGCTGGACTGAGAATAGTCCACCAACCAAAAATATCCAGACAACAGCACCCCATGGGCAGCGTCCCGTGACCACTGATGAAGGTCTAGAAGATGACCAACTCAAACAGCAGAAATAGATGAGCGATCATCTCTGACTTTACATCTACAAGGTTGACCAACTAGGTAGGAGTGTCTAATAGAGTGGACAGTGAGTGGACACGGTATTTAAAAACTCCAGCAGCGCTGCTGTGTCTGATCCACTCGTACCAGCACAACATACACTAACACAACACCACCATGTCAGTGTCACTGCAGTGCTGAGAATGATCCACCACCTAAGTAATATCTGCTCTGTGGTGGTCCTGTGGGGGTCCTGACCATTAAAAAACAGCATTAAAAGGGGGCTAAAAAGCATGCAGAGAAGCAGATGGACTACAGTCAGTAATTGTAGAACTACGAAGTGCTTCTATGGTAAGTGGAGATGATAAAATGGACAGTAAGTGTAGAAACCAGGAGATGGTTTTATTGTTATGGCTGATTGGTGTATATACATTATTACATAAATACAAATCAGGTTTTGAGGAAAGTTGGGACACTTTCTAAAAGTATTTAGGTCTTTCACCATCTACAGGTCATAATATCATAAAAAATTCATAACGATGCATAAAGACCAAGGGTGGAAACAGCTGCTTAATGTCCTTTAGTGTTGTTTGAGAGACCGTTATGCTACAGTGATAGACATAGCCACATGGGCTTGGGAGTACTGTCATTTAATACAGTCTACCGCTGCACCAAGAAATGCAAACTGAAACTATATTTTGTGCAGAAACGCTGGCAAGTTCCCTGGGTCTGAAGTCATCACAGACGGACTGAACAATAGTGGAAGCAGGTTATGTGGTCAGACAAGTCCACATTTCAGCTTTTTTTTTTTCTTTAGAAATTCATAGAATAGCTGGATTCTATGTGCCAAAGACGAAAAAGACCATCCAGACAGTTACCAATGCCAAAAAACAGCATCTGTGATGGCATGGGGATGCATCAGTGCCCATGGTATGGGTGATCTGCATATATGTGAAGGTACCATGTGGAGGCTTATATTGGTATTTTGAAGCGACAGATGCTGCTGTCATTTTAGGAACTCCATGTCTATTTTAACAGGACAATGCCAGGCATCATTCTGCGTGGCTTTGTAGACACAGCGCGTGTGCATGACTGGCCTGTCCCTACGTGTTGTACGTGTCCCTTTCGAGTGTATGTAAACTGAAGCGTATTTTACCACGAAATGTAATATCAACTTTAACATCTTCATTAAATTAATAATGGTATTGTTATTTTCTTATATTTAATTTTATCACCATATGGCTTTAGCACGATGAAGACATCTGTTTTTTTAATTGCATCCTGAGTAAATTAGCCTGCCCTGGATCCCCCAGGCTTTTGACATGTAAATGGCCGTGTTATCTCATTCAGAAGGCCTTCTGTTGAAGAAAGATCATGATCTTTGCTTCTGCTCGTCTATAAACCCGTGTATATGCTGTCGTCTCTCTGGCTGAGCTTTGATTGTATCAGATGAGCATCGTATGTCAAAGATCAGGGTTCGTTAATGATGTAAGGACCAATAAAGTTCTGCATGATGCTAAATCTGTTCAATATTTCTGGCCATTAAGCTATAAACCAGACCCACTTTTATTAGACTGCCTTAATTAGCTTTTTATATTAAGCCCTTTTGAAAATACTGTAGCACATAAACACTAAACATTTACTGCCTGCAATGAAAATAAAGACATACCGGGCAGGCGATGATTGGGGCATCAGTATTTTCTGTCCTCCCTCGGTGAGTGTGAATGCTAAATGAGTGACAGCTTGAGAGCTGGCGTGCCTTCAATGATAACTGCATGCAGATCAGAGCCTGATCTGGCAGAGTCGGTGCTCTGTGCTACTTGGTGCCACCATTACACTGACAACCTGACAGACATGGAGGAGACTGCCAGATGGGCATGTGGACCTTGAGAATGCACAGACTGAGAGGTGGGTGGCAGACCGGCAATTACAGGCTCTTATCAGTATGAAAGAAGGAAAGAGAGAATGGACATGGCAAAAGGAAAATGAGATAAGTGATAAGTTGAGAATGAGTGAGAGGGAAGTGGCACGTTGGCAGCATCCATCACCAACTGCTTGCTTTTAAGATGCAGATTTCGATAGTTTCCTTTTCATATTGGACAGAATGCTTTTTCATTTCTTCTTTTTCTGCATCAGTCTGGCAGGAGCTCTGTGTAAATTTGTGCTGGAACAGGAAACTGTTGCCACAAAGTTTAAAGCATAGTATTTATTTAATATAATTAATTGTGTGCACATTGGTAAGCTCATGTGGATTGATGGTAAGAGCCATGCTGCTGGTAACAGCAGTGCGAGAGTTCAGGGGGTTCGAATAGCAGACTGGGCTCACAAATACAGAAGACAAATGATGGATGGATGGATGGATGGATGGATGGATGGATGGATGGATGGATGGATGGATGGATGGATGGATGGATAGATAGATAGATAGATAGATAGATAGATAGATAGATAGATAGATAGATAGATAGATAGATAGATAGATAGACATATAGCCAGACAGACAGATACTTTATTTATCATGAGGGAAATAATTGAGAATGCTATTACATGAACCTAGCCATTGGGGCGGGATACATATCAGTGCACCCTTAGTGCTGGTCCCAAGCCTGGATAAAGGAGGGCTGTATCAAAAAGGGCACCCAGTGTAAAAACTGTGCCAAATCAAATATGAGGAATGATCCAATGTGGTGACCCCTAAAAGGAGCAGCCGAAAGGAATCATCACTTGTGTACACATTGATTGTGCTGTCACTGGTGGAAATGATCTGCATTAAAACCATTATTAAAATTATCTTAACCATTATTAAAATTATATTAACCACAGCTCTTCTGTTTGTACATACCAGACGCCATAGACTTCATGTCCTCAGGCATCAATGACAATTGACTATGCTAAATTGGGAGAAAATGCATAAATTAAATAGAAAATATATTAAAATTATCTGCAATATTAGCCACAGCTCTTCTGTTTGTACGTACCTGATGCCATAGACGTCATGCCCATTGACCTGTCAGGAATTGATAGTTCGTCACTTCTTGGACCATTGTCCAAGGAGCAACCATCAAAGTTTCAGAGATACTTCAACCCAGTCGTCTGACCAGAATGATTTGGCTCTTATCAATCACTTGGGTCTATAAGCTGGTCATTACTGCGGCATTTAACATGTGCACTACAAGAAACTACCATCAGCCCAAAATGTAATATATTCCTGACAGCCACATGGACAATTGTTATAAAATTTGCATCAACATGCACATATGGGGGGGGCACCTCAACAAAAATGCCACATGCAGCTGCTCAGGTGGCACAGCGGTAAAACACACGCTGTTCACCAGAGCTGAGATCTCAAATACATCGTATCAAATCTCGGCTCTGCCTTGCAGGCTGAGGCTGAGTGGCTACATGAACAACGATTGGCCTGTTGTTCGAATAAGGGGCAGAACCAAGACTACTGCGATTACGACCTTTGCTGGCTGGTTGCCAGCCTGCACGGAGATGGGAAAGGAGTGCGGTAGAGGGCGTGGCCCTCTGTGCACAGCGCTATACTGCACTGCATTCGTCAAGTGTAGGTGATAAGATGTTCAATTGCTGTGCACGTGTCGGAGGGGGCGTGGATCAGCCTTATCCTCCCCAATCAGGAGCAGGGACCAGCGTTAGTGAGAGGATGATTGACGGGTAGAAATTGGATGTGCTAAAGTGGGAGAAAAAGGGGTAAAAAAAAAAAAGAGAGAAAAAAATGCCACATACACGTATTTATTGGTTTTTTTTTAATCATTTTGAGGTGGACGGCAGACCACAGTTGATGTTTGTACACTTTTGTGTCAGCACTTAGATAAGCTTGAGCACAGAGAAGTCGCTTCTGGATGTTGTTGATAAATAGCTTCCACTTTGCATAGTAAAGCCCCAATCTGCATTTGTACATGCAGCAACCAGTGGTGTATTCCTGAGCCCATGTGGGTATATTCATTAAAAAATGCATGTGCATTTTCAATGCAGTGCCATTTGTGAGGAGTAATGATGGGGGTGGTGTGGTGGGCCCGTAAGGGAGTGTCTATAGCATGGCTGTCAGGAGGAAGATAACAAGCCAGTCCAACTCTGTGTTTTTAAAATTCTCTTTTCTCAGTTTTATGATCAACATGCTTTGGTGTCAGTGTCTCAACAGTTGTGTTTGGTCATGATATGTTGATTTTTGTACTTTTTAATATTAAAAGATATTGAATATTGTGTTCCTTTAAAACTCTTCACCCTATTTTTTTTAATTTAAAAAACCTTTTGGGACCCTTGGATGGATTTTTTTTCCTGCTGAATTTACTGTCCTTTTTCTTTTGGCCAGAATTTGAAACAGGTACGTAAAACTTGCATGACATAAATAATTATTGCTATTGTTGTGGGACCCAGCACCTGGTTTCTGGGAATCTAGGTTTGAACCTTGCCTTGTGAATGAGTGTATAATGAATGTCATGTGATTAATTGGCTGTCTGTCTAGGGTGCTTTTCTTCCCAGCTTTCAGTGTTTTTGGAAACACTACAGACCCAATACAACCCTGAATACAGGCTGCATATGTACTAGTTACTAAAGATAAATAAATTAAAAATACATTTTCATCCATTCATTCATACATTCATTCATTCATGTTTACTAACTATATTCTTTCAGACATGATTGTGTTAAAACAGCTGAATTGGCTCATACATGTATTTCATTCATACATTTCATTAATTCATTCTTTCATTCATTTCATTCATTCATTCATTCATGTTTACTTACTATATTGTTTCAGGCATGATTGTGTTAAAACAGCTAAACTGGGTCATACATTCATTCATTAATGTATTCATTCATTCATTTTTTCATTTAGTTAATTCATTCATTTCTTTCATTCATTTCATTCATTTAGTTAATTTTATTCATTCATTTATTCATTCATTTCATTTATTCATTTAATTTATTCATTCATTCATTTCATTTATTCATTCATTCATTTCATTTATTCATTTATTCATTTATTCATTTATTCATTTATTTCATTCATTCATTTCATTCATTTCATTCATTTAATTTATTTCATTTATTCGTTTAATTCATTCATTAATTCATTTATTCATTAATTTCATTTATTCATTAATTTCATTTATTCATTTAATTCATTCATTAATTCATTTATTCATTCATTTAATTTATTCATTCATTTCATTCATTCATTTTATTTATTCATTCATTTCATTTATTCATTTCATCCATTCATTCAGTGACTCGAATAAAGTTGGTGAATTGGTTATGTAGCTAAAGGGACAATTACTTTTTAACAAGAGTGAAAATTAAATAGATAATTATAAATAATTATAGTTACTGTATGTGTTATTAAATGTGTTGCTATTTTACTTTATTTTCCTTTGTATAATGTTATTTAGTTTAATTCTCTGAAATACTTAAATTTATTATTTATTAATAAATAATTTAATTTATTATGTTTAATAATAATTTAATTTAATTTCTAATATTTATTAGTAAATAATTTAGTTTAACATTTTCTTTAACTATCTGAAATGTAACAACAATTGAAACAATTGAGACAATTGAAATGGGGCCAGTAAATTTTTTACACCAGTGTATATCATGAGTTTTGAAAGTAATTAATATGTTTTTTTTTTCACAAATAAATCCTTTTAACAACCATTCTTAGACATGTTAAAATTATTTATTAATCTATTCACTCAGTAACCGCTGGTTGTGATGGGTTTTGCAGTAGTATGTGTAGATTGGTGGCATTACAGAGGCATTGCAGTATGTTACCCTGCAAAGGATTTCCAACCAACAACCATGGATGTCCATGTTTAAAGCCTTTAAAACATATCTAAAATACAACAGAATGCTTTTATATGTTATATATACAGCTACACATGTACACTACAATGACATTCTTTTTCTGCATATCCTAGTTTCTTTGGAATTCCCTGAAGCTGAGAGTGTTAAGCGTGTTGCTCAAAGGCCAAACAGTGGCTGCATGGCAGGGCTGGGATTTAAACCCACAACCTTTTGATTAATAGCCCAAAGCTCTAATCACTAGGCTACCAATGTCCCATACATACTGTCTAGTCATATATCTAAATATCATAAAAATCATCCTCAGACTGATGTCAGAACAAATAGTTCATTAATCACATCACATTACTTAATGTTGTGCCGCCACTTGCAAAGAAAAAAAACATCCATTAATCAAACAATGATGAACATGGAAAGTGTTTGTGCCAGGAAAGCATGATTATTACATTATAATAAGCGGCTCTGAGTCAGCGTGACCTGACTTCATGTTCCTTCTTGTATGACTTGTTTTTTTGTTTTTTTTAAGATCCTCGTTTTCCACACTGGCTCACCTGGTTTTTGGGAGAAGATGAGCAGAAGAGTGAGTGTATTGTTAGTGCCCACAGAAGCAGATGGAGCACAATTTGTTTACGCTGCAAACACACAGAAAAGCAACAATAGGACGTGAAAGTGAGAGTGACAAGTCCGGTCACCGTGGCCTGACTCCTGTTGCCAGGGTTTGTGTCATTACAAAACAAACAGTGTGTGCAGAGTGTAAAGAAACGCTAATAATATGGTAATGATGGTCACTGGCACACGTGTAAATGTGATATGATGGATGCGTGACGTAAAGCTGGCAGATTATTGTGGACACTGATATGCATTTCATTGACTTTAAATTTCCTCTGGTGCAGACTGCTACACCATCATTACCTGGATAAATATTTGGACTGTCTGTTTTTGGAAAGTCCTTGTGATTTCAGTCTGGAAATAGTGAGTGAGTTCCAAAAAAGACCATTTAGTGACTGAAAAGTAAATGTCTGGGGTAATTTGACGTCCTTACTTTGGCTTTGGCTAGACATTCAAAGATGATTGGGGTTGCAGTGAGTCCAAGCATACCAAGGTACAAGGCAGTAGTATAACCTGGACAGGACATGTGTCCACCCCAGGTCATCACACATTTATATATATATTTACTCCATTCACCCCATAACTCATGCACTTAGTAGTAGGGCAATTAAGAGCAGCCAATCCATCTACTGGCATGCACAAACAGGATAAATCAATTCAAGAAGAACTAGAAGCGAGGATTAAACCCAGTTCCTTGGGTCCCAAGTTGATGTGTGTCACCCGCTCTACCAGCTGCACTAAAGAGCTACCCTGTTTATTACGGTTATAGAAGCAAATGCTTTAATTCAAAGATGAATGCCACAGAATAGCAGGTTTGTCTTTAATAATAAAGATAAAAACTGAAAAGTAATAAAAAATTGCTCTGCACCATCTTAAGGATTCCCAAGGGTTAGTGGCTGCATGGATGGAGCTCACATTCCCATTAAAGCACCAGCAGAAAATGAAAAGGATTAGGTGAACAGCAGACAGAATATCCCTCCACGTACAGGTAGTGACCATTATCTTAAAAAATAAACAAATGTTTTAAATAAAACAGTGTAACATTTAATACACATTCTGCAACTTACTGTTCTCCATCAAGATCTTATGTGATGCTACCCACATTACAAATATTGAAGCCAAATGGTCAGGCTCTGTGCATGATCACTAAAAATAAAACTTAATTTCCTTGTCCTTATTCTTTAGTAAGAACATTTATATTTATACACCCTTCGCACCGACACCCATCTTAAATTTAAGCAACTAAATTTCTAGCCTTGTCTGTTTTATATGCTCCACCTGAGGATCACACTTTGCAATTTGTTTCTCCAGATGGACTTTGTATAGATCATTTACACCCAACTTGAAAGAAAGAGGCAAAAATAGCATCTTATGATCAAACATAGCTTTTTGTGTTCTCAATATTTCAGATATTTGGTAAGACATTTTTACTGTTCTAAGCTGAGCTTTGGATGTGGATGGTCCCTCATCTGATTCGGGACTGCCCATCACATTCTGTTAGAGGACAGTCACACATTACCATGGTAGATGAAATGAAATGCCATGCTCTATGTTCAACATTTCCTGTACCTCTATAGGCCTCCCAGTATCATCCCACCTTGAGGCAGAGGAGATGGTTTCTCTATCATCCTTCAACAGTGTTTTTTTTTTTTAATTAAAGAACATTATTTATACTCATCAGGATCTAGGGACATTTAGATCACTAACAATTGCAGGAGACTCAAAACCACCAATCACTGGAGAGATGGCAATAAAAAGTGTTCAGACTGTACCAATGCAGTTCTCAATATTCCACAGTTTATGCACTACACACTAATGATTTACATGTAATAAACATGCCTTGAACATAGACAGTTTTTGTATTTTATTTTTATCTGCTGCTATGTACATCTGATTCCACTTGGATTACACCTAGATTGAGTAAATGAAAGGGAAAAAACGTGTAAAATCGTGACAAACTGACATATTAAACATTTTGCCCTATCTTTCTGATAAATGTTGAATTATGTTTCAACAAGTTTTTTTTATTGAATTTAAACTCACGCATTAACTCACATTTAACTAACTTTTTTTTTGCCATTTGCGAAATCATTTTTTACGGACACTGCTGTATTACTTTTACATTTAAAACATTTTCGTGATCTGCACGCAAACATTAAAATAAACAGTTCTATTGGTGTAAAATATGACGGACTACTTTTTCTTTCATTCACATCCATGATGAATCCATTTATCGACACTCCATTGAGAATGTCTGTTTATAGTTAACCATGAATGCGCTTCTGCTGGGTTCAATCTACTCAGAGTTGAGTAATCTAACCCTGAACCGCTTTTCTGGAACAGAAAACTCCGGCTATGACACAGTGAGATAAGTCAACTCGGAGTTCAGGGTTAAGTTTGAAGTTTGTTAAACCCGCTTTCTGGAATACCCCCCTGAGCGTGGCATATACACAAACATGAGTATTTCTTTTGTACGTGTACATGAGAACATACACCGATCAGCCATAACATTAAAACCACCTTCTTGTTTCTACACACACTGTCCATTTTATTGGCTCCACTTACCGTATAGGAGCACTTTGTTGTTCTACAATTACATTCCATCTATTTCATCTGCATGCTTTGTTAGCCCCCTTTCATGCTGTTCTTTAATGGTCAGGACTCTCCCGGGACCACTACAGAGCAGGTATTATTTGGGTGATGGATCATTCTCAGCACTGCAGTGACACTGACATGGTGGTGGTGTGTTAGTGTGTGTTGTGCTGGTATGAGTGGATCAGACACAGCAATGCTGATGGAGTTTTTAAACACCTCACTGTCACTGCTGGACTGAGAATAGTCCACCAACCAAAAAAACAGAAAACAGCGCCCCCTGGGCAGCATCCTGTGACCACTGATGAAGGTCTAGAAGATGACCAACTCAAACAGCAGTAATAGATGAGCGATCGTCTCTGACTTTACATCTACAAGGTGGACCAACTAGGTAGGAGTGTCTAATAGAGTGGACAGTGAGTGGACACGGTATTTAAAAACTCCAGCAGCACTGCTGTGTCTGATCCACTCATACCAGCACAACACACACTAACACAACACCACCATGTCACTGCAGTGCTGAGAATGATCCACCACCTAAATAATACCTGCTCTGTGGGGGTCCTGTGGGGGTCCTGACCATTGAAGAACAGCATAAAAGGGGGCTAACAAAGCATGTAGAGAAACAGATGGACTACAGTCAGTAATTGTAGAACTACAAAGTGCTTCTAAATGGTAAGTACAGTACAATGAAATTATTTTTCCTTGTATCCCAGCTCATTAGGAAGGCGCCCCCGGAGTCGAGAGGGTTAAGGGCTTTACTCAAGGGCTCAACAGTGGCTGCGGTGCAGAGCCAGGATTCGAATCTACAGCCATTTAGATGACCACAATTCTCCATTATTTCTATGACATGCATTGCACACGGCATAAAGTAGCTATCATCATCAATTAAGGGACAAATGCAATATGTTTTATTTACTATTTAAACCCATTTGGAACAAATTGAACGTAAATAAAAAGAATAGAGAAAACGGGCACACATGAACATCATCTGCTGTACTGAGGCCGCTTTTCAGAGGCTGTATACAGTAGCACAGTAAAAGGAATCAATCAAAAGATAGTGGAGCTCATTGTGGGCTCATTATAGTAAATAAAGTCAAATGCTCCTTGGCTTGAAAGTACACTCTATAAACAACTGAACACAGCAAAGCGAGGACTAGCCCTCCTCCAGATGTAATAACAGGGTCGAACACAGAAGCCGTAATCACAGAGTGAGGGAAGGATGATGTTTATTGTGCAAAATGGAAGGAATGTGTGTGCCTTGCCCCCGGCAAAGCCTGTTGTGATATGATAAGCTACCATTGCACAAGTGAAAGGTCTGATTTGTGGCTCGGTTACTCATACACTCTTCATCTGTACAAGTGATCGAGCACAGAGGCTTAAAAACTGCACGTGGCACATGCCTGGCAGAACATGCTGGCACCTTTTTTTAATCAGCCTTTGCAAACTAGATGTCCTGAACATGATCAGGCTGTGATATAAATAAAAGCATAGCTTCTCACTGTCAGTCTGGGTGACAAGCTGGGCACAAATCCAGCTCTCTATAGATTCAATCAGTTTTAATCAAATTCAAGAATGTGTCAGATTAAAGTGATTAGAGTTCATTTTATTTTACATCTGCACTTCTCATGCGTAGCACTGTCGCCTCACAGCAAGAAGGTCCTGGGTTCGATCCCCAGGCGGGGCGGTCCGGGTCCTTTCTGTGTGAAGCTTGCATGTTCTCCCCGTGTCCGCGTGGGTTTCCTCCGGGAGCTCCGGTTTCCTCCCACAGTCCAGAAACATGCAGTCAGGTTAATTGGAGACACTGAATTGCCCCATAGTTGAATGTGTGTGTGTGTAGAGAGAGTGTGTGTGTGTGTATGTATGTCTGCCCTGCAAGGGTGTTACTGTGTGCCTTGCGTCCATTGAAAAGCTGGGATAGGCTCCAGCCGAAGGCAACCCCCCACCCCCACCCTGATTGGATATGCGGTTAAGAAAATAAGTGAGAGTGAGACAGCGAGTTCTCATGTGTGAATCAGATAGATTCATGACAGGTATGCTGCACAGCTTCAGCGTCATAGGAACCTGGGTTCAATACTTGCCTGTAGCTACAGTCTTTAAAAAGTTTTCCATGTTCTTTCTGTGCCTGCAAAGTACTTTGTTTTTATTACACTTGCCAAAAACATGCCACTCACACTTACAAAATTATGCCTAAGTGAGTGGGTAATTGAGTGAATTTACAAGTCACACTCTGTAATGGACTGGTTGACCTAAATGCTATTAGCAGGAGCACACCCAGGATATGGTGGCAGTGCATCATTGGACAACACATGTTTATTCACTCACTTACTGGAACTGATGGTAATGAATCCACATTTTTACATCATTATTACCCACTGTCTTTTTTATCAGAATTAAAATTTGATTTATTACCAGGTTAGTTTTCACAAATAAGAAATTTGACTGGAACTGGTGCGTGGGACGGTGGCTCGGTGGGTAGCACTGTCACCTCACAGCAAGAAGGGTTCGATCCCCAGGCGGGGCGGTCCGGGTCCTTTCTGTGTGGAGTTTGCATGTTCTCCCCATGTCTGCGTGGGTTTCCTCCGGGAGCTCCGGTTTCCTCCCACAGTCCAAAAACATGCAGTCAGGGTAATTGGAGACACTGAATTGCCCTATAGGTGAATGGGTGTGTGTATGTGTGTCTGCCCTGTGATGGACTGGCACCCCGTCCAGGGTGTTACTGTGTGCCTTGCGCCCATTGAAAAGCTGGGATAGGCTCCAGCACCGCCCGCAACCCTAACTGGATAAGCAGTGGCTAAGAAAGTGAGTGAGTGGGTGAGTGGTGCCTGACATAAAACTGAAATCTAGTGATACTAAAAAGTATAGAATGTTCTTTGGCAGAAAAAGTGTCCAGTGCAGATGTTCTTAGTATGAACAGTATGTGCAGTTAGCAGATGTGTAGTGTAAATGAGCAGTGTGTAGTGCAGGTGCAAATAATTGCATTTATATGACATGCCATGTAAAACTGATCACAGATGTGCAAATGTTTTGTGCAGATGCGCAGATGTTTTCATCAAAAAGATGTGCACTATTTGTGAGTGAGATAAAGACTGTCAGTGGGGGTCCCCCACTGCTGATGTGACCAATTGCGTTATATTGTTATATATTATTGTTGCACCTTATATTATCGTATTATACACCGATCAGCCATAACATTAAAACCACCTCCTTGTTTCTACACTCACTGTCCATTTTATCAGCTCCACTTACCATATAGAAGCACTTTGTAGTTCTACAATTACTGACTGTAGTCCATCTGTTCCTCTTCATACTTTTTTAGCCTGCTTTCACCCTGTTCTTCAATGGTCAGGACTCCCACAGGACCACTACAGAGCAGGTATTATTTAGGTGGTGGATCATTCTCAGCACTGCACTGACACTGACATGGTGGTGGTGTGTTAGTGTGTGTTGTGCTGGTATGAGTGGACAGACACAGCAGCGCTGCTGGAGTTTTTAAATACTGTGTCCACTCATTGTCCACTCTATTAGACACTCCTTCCTAGTTGGCCCACCTTGTAGATGTGAAGTCAGAGATGATCGCTCATCTACTGCTGCTGTTTGTGGTCATCTTCTACATCTTTATCAGTGGTCACAGGACACTGCCCACAGGGCGCTGTTGACTGGTTATTTTTGGTTGGTGGACTATTCTCAGTCCAGCAGTGACAGTGAGGTGTTTAAAAACTCCATCAGCGCTGCTGTGTCTTATCCACTCACACCAGCACAACACACACTAACACACCACCACCATGTCAGTGTCACTGCAATGATGGGAATGATCCACCACCCAAATAATACCTATTATTATCTATCTATCTATCTATCTGTCTGTCTGTCTGTCTGTCTGTCTATCTGTCTATCATTCATATATAAAAAGTATATGAATGATATATGTCTCTTTAGAGCTCCTTGAACGTAAGTCTTTGCAGTGGTGGGTGTAAACATTTAATTGCTGCACCACCCTTCTCAATTTTCATTTTTTTATTGCCTGTATCTAAATAAATGTACAACAAATAAACTACAACAACTACATTATGCTAAATATGTCATTGGTAACTAATTGCTTTTAACCATTTTACCAGCATGGTGTTTTCCAGCATGAGTTCACCTCTATAGTGTTGTACAGTACAGTAGCGTGCTGTTCCCGGAGCTGTGATTGAAATGAATTTTGACACAGTGCTTTAAGTGGATGGACCGAACCTGCCTCTGCAGGTGTCGATGAACAAAAGCCAGTCACTTCTGGGCATCATCAAATCACTGCTCAGACTCACTGGGAGAATAGGAACTGCCATGTTTGAAAGTCTGGAGGACAGATGTGTCTTCCTGCTGTGCCAACAAATGACAAAACCAATATGTTCACACTGCTTACAGTCCCTCTTTTTTGTTAAGATGACAGGGAATAGCAAGAACGATGATGATCACCGAACACACGTCGATGTGAGAGTACACGTGTTGCAGGAAAGCAGTTGGTGGGAAGATAAAGATTCAGCTGAAGTTGAAAGTTTGCTGGGTCAGAATGTGCCTACAGCACTAATAATATTTGGTTAGATTTCTTTGGATAGCCATCAACCACCTACTGGCACACAGGCATGTGGGAAGATGTTTTGAGCACAGGGGGCTGCCAACTGAATGTAACACACATACACACACAGGAACTAAACAAACAGCACAAACTAATAGTACCAACTAACATACAACCCCAAATCAGAAAAAGTTGGGACAGCATGGAAAATGCAAATAATAAAAAAAACATGACATTTACTTTGACTTTTATTTGATTTGTCTGGTCAACTTCATTTCATTTATTAATAAACATCCATTCCTGCATTTCAGGCCTGCAACACATTCCAAAATACGTTGGGATAGTAAAGCATTTACCACTTTGTAATGTTGTCATTCCCTTTCACCACACTTGGGGAAATTTGGCACCGAGGAGACCAAGTGATTTAGTGTTTCAGCTTTTATTTTGTCTCATTCTTCCTGCAAACACATGTTAAGATGTGCAACAGTACGGGGTCGTCGTTGTCGCATTTATCGTTTCAAAATCCTCCACACATTCTCTATTGGGGACAGGTCAGGACTGCAGGCAGGCCAGTCCAGTACCCGTACCCTCTTCTTCCACAGCCATGCCTTTGTAATGTGTGCAGCATGTGGTTTTGCATTGTCTTGTTGAAAAATGCATGAACGTCCCTGGAAAAGACGACGTCTTGAAGGCAGCACATGTTGCTCAAAGATCTCAATGTACTTTTCTGCATTAATGCTGCCATCACAGAAGTGTAAATGACCTGACACAGCCCCATACCATGACAGACCCTGGCTTTTGGACTTGTTGCTGATAACAGTCTGTTTCCACTGTGTGATGGTCCATCCTAGATGCCTCCGAGCCAAGTCGACGCCGCTTCTGGACATGGTTAACATGAGACTCCTTTTTTGCACACTAAAGTTTTAAGTGGCATTCGTGCATGTAACTCTGTATTGTAGTGCTTGACAAAGGTTTGCCAAAGTAATTCCTCACCCATGTGGTTATATTAGCTATTGTTGAGTGGTGGTTCTTGATGCAGTGCCGTCTGAGGGATCGAAGATCACGGGCGTTCAGCTTGAGCTTGCACCTTTGGCCTTTATGCACTGAAATTTCTCCTGATTCCTTAAATTGTTTAATGATATTATGCACTGCAGAGGGAGAAATATGCAAATCCCTTCCAGTCTTTCTTTGAGGTTCATTGTTTTTAAACATTTTAATCATTTTCTCACACATTTGATGACAAACTGGAGATCCTCTGATCATCTTTCCTCATCAAAGACTCAGCCTTTCCTGGATGCTGCTTTTGTACCAAACCATGATTACAATCACTTGTGGACGTCACCTGTTCGGAATCACATCATTATTTAGTTTCTTCACCTCATTACTGGCCCTAAATTGACCCCGTCCCAACTTTTTGGATGGATGTTTATTAACAAATGAAATGAAGTTAAGCAGACAAAACATGAAATATCTTGGGTTCAAACTGTCTGCAATCAAATAAAAGTCAAAGTAAATGTGAGGAACACTGTGTTTTTATTTTATTAGCATTTTCATAATGCTGCAAAAGTGGCACGATGGCTCGGTGGGTAACACTGTCGCCTCACAGCAAGAAGGTCCTTGGTTCGATCCCCAGGCCTGGTGGTCTGGGTCCTTACTGTGTGGAGTTTGCATGTTCTCTCCGTGTTTGCATGGGTTTCCCTGCGGGAGCTCCAGTTTCCTCCCACAGTCAAAAAACATGCAGTCAGGTTAATTAGAGACACTGAATTGCCCTATAGGTGAATGGGTGTGTGTATGTGTGTGTGTGTGTGTGTGTGTGTGTCTGCCCTGCGATGGACTAGCGCCCCGTCCAGGGTGTTACTGTGTGCCTTGCGCCCATTGAAAACCTGGGATAGGCTCCAGCACCACCCGCTGGACCCTGATTGGATAAGCGATTAAGAAAGTGAGTGCTGCAAAAGTATATTTATATCTCACAAAGCTCTTAATTTGTTTACTTATGCTCTTAATTTGTTGTGTCTGATTTTTTTTTAAACAGTTATGTTTTTTTTAAACATATTATAACAGGGTGGGTCACATGACCAGCGATATTAATTAACCAAGGTAGAAAAATACTGTGTCTAAAGATGCACAAACAAAAAGGCTTAAAAATTTTAACTACAATAACCAGTGGCCAAACAAAACAGAAATTGGCAGCCAATAGTAGAGTGGCTCTTACGATTACCCCACTAAAGAAATTAAAAGTTATGTATGCAGGTATTTGTGCACACATAAGTGGCTGTCATGTTAAATGGGACAATTTTCAAGATCCTACAGATGAAGTGGGTCGAGGCAGCTGTGCTTGTTGAGTAATCTGAAAGAAAACTACTAATCTAAAGGAATTTATTCTGTACTGGAGTCAAATCACCTTGGCATGACACCTATAGCCAACATGGTACAGAGTTTTACTGATCATAGACAACTAAACTTTCCATGGGGGTCTTTTTGCCTCTCTGAACTCTGTACCTTGAAACACAGCAACCTATCATCATAACTACCCTCACTACAGTCCTCGTTATCACGGTTCTCCTGGTGGAAATAACACACAGCATTGCACAAACGTTAACCCATGTGAAGGCCAGTGGAGCATGAACGAATCCTTCGAGCCTGAGGGCAGTGAAGCAGGAAACGTCAACCTCCCGTTCTTTACGTGTTCACTGATTAGGTCTACATCTTTACACTTTCCAGAACAAGTGTTTAGAGGTCATACTCATGCCATCACCACCATCATAGAAATCATCACCCAGTCATGAGTACAGCCTGCATACTGTTGTGTTTTGTTTCCTATTTACACCCTCAAGTGTATCTGAGCAGGAACTGATTGTCCCAGCTGGTTGTTTATGTAATCATCTAGCCTGAAGCTGATTCCACATGAGCCTGTTTTGGGTCAACAGATTTTACAATACAGAAGGAGTAAGAGCAGATCCTGAGAATAACTCTCATCGGTGTCAGATTTCTACCAATAGAAGCACATCCATTAACCAGAGCATATTGCTTCCAGGAAGGTGAAGAAGTTATTATAAAAATGATGTGTTATAGGCTGCCATTTTACCCTACAAAAGCAGAGCAAGTCTCTGTTTACGGAATCTCCTTACGTAGCTCATCACCTCTCCCTTGTCTGGGAGATGATTGGGTTTCATCAGGAACAGGTTGTACTCTGAAATGAGCTTGCTTACCCTTCATAATAAGTTCCTATTGTTTTCCTATTTTATGGGGGGAACAGATGACACATGATATGTGGGATAGTGTGACTTTGATACTCACTGTCTGAATACATCAATAGTGGCTTCTGTTTGACAGAATATGATGGTAAAGGGTAAAGGTCATAGGTCCCAAAGTGGCAACACCAAATTGAGGATAATAGAAACCATTGACTTCCTTAGAACTAGTAACCCAGCTGTCTTAGAAGAGTAGAAACTGTACAGGTGTGTCTTTTAAATCGTCCAGCTGTTTGCGGTTGAGCTGTGTCTTCCATCTGCTCTGGTCAGGTGCCCAATTTCACATGACTCCTGCCCAAACCTTGAACATGAATACATTTTATATGACACATATGGAAAGGAGGGGGCTTAGTACATGTCTGGTGGCTTCTAAGGTTACTTAGAACAAAGTGGGTCGAATAAAATGTGGATATTATAAAGAAAAAAGCAGCTAAACACAAGGTCCTGTTTAAAAACAATGCACCTCAAAGAAAGATTGGAAGGGATTTGCATTTTCCTCCCTCTACAGTGCATAATATCATTAAACAATTCAAGTAATCAGTAGAAATTTTAGTGTGTAAAGGCCAAGAGCGCAAGCTTAAGCTGAACACGCGTGATCTTCGATCCCTCAGACGGCACTGCATCAAGAACCTCCACTCAACAATAGCTGATATAACCACATGGGTGTTGGATTACTTTGGCAAACCTTTGTCAAGCACTACAATACAGAGTTACATGCACAAATGCCACTTAAAACTTTACTGTGCAAAAAAGAAGCCTTATGTTAACCATGCCCAGAAGCGGTGTCGACTTCTCTGGGCTCGGAGGCATCTATGATGGACCATCACACAGTAGAAACGTGTATTGACAACGACGACCCCGTGCTGTTGCACATCTTAAGACGTGTTTGCAGGAAGAATGAGACAAAATAAAAGCTGAAACACTAAATCGCTTGGTATCTTCGGTGCAAAACATCTTTTAAGTGTGATAAAAAGGAATAGCAACATTACAAAGTAGTAAATGCTTTACTGTCCCAACTTTTTTTGGAATGTGTTACAGGCCTGAAATCCAGGAATGGATGTTTATTAATTAATGAAATGAAGTTGAGCAGATAAAACAGGTTCATCCTGTCTGCAGTCAAATAAAAGTCAAAGTAAGAAACTGTGTTTCTTCTTTCCGTGCTGTCCCATTTTCTGATTAGGGGTATACATATACATGAGTAAAGGACAATAAAAAAAATTTGCTGAATATCCCAGCTTGTTTGAAAGCTGGGGCCAAAATGACAGGTCAGCCACTGTAAAACAGTCACGTACAGTAGCTGAGTGGGTTAGGGGCCTTGCTTGGCTGCATGGCAGTGCTGGGATTCAAACCCACTTCCTTAGAATTGATAGCTCAAAGCTCTACCCAGTACATTTACATTTTCGGCATTTAACAGACGCTTTTATCCAAAGCGACTAACAGTTGTTACAGTATACAATCTAAGCAATTAAGGGTTAAGGACCTTGCTCAAGGGCCCAACAATGGCAACCTGGCAGTGGTGAGGCTTGATTACCTTCTGATTACTGGTCCAGTACCTTAACCACTAGGCTACAGCTACCCTAGTGGGTGCCACTGTCCACCCACTAGGCTGCCACTTTTCTGTCTACTGTTATGGCCAAGAATGGCCAAAACTCCAACACTTGAACAGTGTTGTAAGAAAGCCTTTGTCTGTAAACATGCCTCTGTCCCAACTTTTTTAGGTGTATTGCAATGTTTTAAGATTTACAAAATACAAGTAATCTTGTCAGTGACCACACTGGAGATGTTTTCTTTGTACTTTTGTCAGTTAAAGGCTGAAGAGAATGGGCACCCAGGTGGTGCAGCGTGATATTCCGCTAGCACACCAGTGCTGATATTCTGAACTCCCCCAAGTTTGAATCTCAGCTCTGCTACTGGTCGGATGGACACCCCTAGCAGGCACAAAAAGAGTGTGGGTCTTTACCACTGTGTAAGGACCCTGGTTGGTAGCCCAAGGCGCCTGTACAGAAGTGGAGGAACGTGGAGATCAGTGTGTGACTTTCCATACATGAGTATGGGCAAATAAGAAGGGGTGGGTGGACTGTGCACCCATCGGGGGGAGTGTGTATCAGGCAAATATACCCTTCTTGAATGCGATATGGGTCCCCAGCAGCGAAGGACTAATTGGCTATGCTAAAATTGGCAGTTGTAGCCTAGTGGTTAAGGTACTGGACTAGTAATTGAAAGGTCACTGGTTGAAGCCCGACCAGGTTGCCACAAAGGTCTTGTGGGGAGCAAGACCTTTACCAAGACCTTGAGCAAGACCCTTTACCCTCAAATGCTTAAACAGTATACACCACCTTCCTAATATTGTGTTGGTCCCCCTTTTGCTGCCAAAACAGCTCTGACCCATCAAGGCGTGGACTCCACTAGACCCCTGAAGGTGTGCTGTGGTATCTGGCACCAAGATGTTAGCAGCAGATCCTTTAACTCCTTGTTAAGTTGCAAGTTGGGGCCTTCATGGATCAGACACATCAGACATTGTCCAGCACATCCCACAGATGCTCGATTGGATTGAGATCTGGGGAATTTGGAGGCCAAGTCAACCCCTCAAACTCGTTGTTGTGCTCCTCAAACCATTCCTGAAGGCTTGCTCTCTTCCCATAGTGCATCCTGATGCCATGTGTTCCCCAGGTAAGTGACACACACGCACCCGGCCATCCACGTGATGTAAAAGAAAATGTGATTCATCAGAACAGGCCACCTGCTTCCATTTCTCCGTGGTCCAGTTCTGATGCTCAAGTGCCCATTGTTGGCGCTTTTGGCAGTGGACTGGGGTCAGCAGGGGCACCCTGACGGGTCTGTGGCTATGCAGCCCCATACACAACACACTGTGATGCACTGTGTATTCTGGCACCTTTCTATCAGAACCAGCATTAACTTCTTCAGCAATTTGAGCTACAGTAGCTCGTCTGTTGGATCGGACCACACGGGCCAGCCTTCACTCCCCACATGCATCAATGAGACCCTGTCATCGGTTTACCACTGTTTCTTCCTTGGACCACTTTTAATAGATACTGACCACTGCAGACCGGGAACACCCCACAAGAGCTGCAGTTTTGGAGATGCTCTGACCCAGTCGTCTAGCCATCACAATTTGGCCCTTATCAAACTAACTCAAATCCTCACGCTTGCACATTTTTCCTGCTTCTAACATCAACTTTGAGGATAAAATGTTCAGTTGCTACCTAATATATCCCACCCACTAACAGGTGCCATGATGAGGAGATAATCAGAGTTATTCACTTCACCTGTCAGTGGTTATAATGTTATGCCTGGTTGGTGTATACTGTCACAGTACTGTAAGTCAAATAAAAAATGGTTGAACAGAATGAACAAATCACAGTTTCTCCTTTTTATTGCATTTTACAAAATGTACCAACTTTCAGGAAACGTGGTTGTACATCACAGTATTCCTGGTACAGTTAATTTTTTTAACTTCCGATACTTGATGTAATCTGGTGATTTTGTCGACTTTACCTCATCACTCTTGCTTAGCGTGTGTGTTAATTACTTCCTGCAGGACACTGCAGTGTCAGCATTCAGCACAGAAACAGTCTAATATTGCACATCACTGTGATGTACAATATGACATGTACCAAATCTTCTAGAATGAATCCAGACTGCTCCTGTTTTACATTAAAAAAAGGAAATGTTAAAAGCCAGTCATTACCAGATGTACCAGTGGAGTTACATCAGGGGAAGTCATGGTTTCCTGATGATGGACTTACTGCGTACTGGATTTCAACACTTTTTCGCTGTGTGAAATCACAGTGATAGGAAGAGAACTTTGTGTACTGGTTCAAACTGTTGCATATTTGTTTAAAATGCTTTACAACCGGCTGTAAGACAATTTCAACAAAACAAATTACCATGATTTTTAAGATGATTATAGATAGATAGATAGATAGATAGATAGATAGATAGATAGATAGATAGATAGATAGATAGATAGATAGATAGATAGATAGATAGATACTTATCCCGAAGATATAAATAAATATATATATATACTGTATATATACAGTGTATCACAAAAGTGAGTACACCCCTCACATTTCTGCAAATATTTTATTATATCTTTTCATGGGACAACACTATAGAAATAAAACTTGGATATAACTTAGAGTAGTCAGTGTACAGCTTGTATAGCAGTGTAGATTTACTGTCTTCTGAAAATAACTCAACACACAGCCATTAATGTCTAAATGGCTGGCAACATAAGTGAGTACACCCCACAGTGAACATGTCCAAATTGTGCCCAAAGTGTCAATATTTTGTGTGACCACCATTATTATCCAGCACTGCCTTAACCCTCCTGGGCATGGAATTCACCAGAGCTGCACAGGTTGCTACTGGAATCCTCTTCCACTCCTCCATGATGACATCACGGAGCTGGTGGATGTTAGACACCTTGAACTCCTCCACCTTCCACTTGAGGATGCGCCGCAGGTGCTTAATTGGGTTTAGTCCATCACCTTTACCTTCAGCTTCCTCAGCAAGGCAGTTGTCATCTTGGAGGTTGTGTTTGGGGTCGTTATCCTGTTGGAAAACTGCCATGAGGCCCAGTTTTCGAAGGGAGGGGATCATGCTCTGTTTCAGAATGTCACAGTACATGTTGGAATTCATGTTTCCCTCAATGAACTGCAGCTCCCCAGTGCCAGCAACACTCATGCAGCCCAAGACCATGATGCTACCACCACCATGCTTGACTGTAGGCAAGATACAGTTGTCTTGGTACTTCTCACCAGGGCGCCGCCACACATGCTGGACACCATCTGAGCCAAACAAGTTTATCTTGGTCTCGTCAGACCACAGGGCATTCCAGTAATCCCTGTTCTTGGACTGCTTGTCTTCAGCAAACTGTTTGCGGGCTTTCTTGTGCGTCAGCTTCCTTCTGGGATGACGACCATGCAGACCGAGTTGATGCAGTGTGCGGCGTATGGTCTGAGCACTGACAGGCTGACCTCCCACGTCTTCAACCTCTGCAGCAATGCTGGCAGCACTCATGTGTCTATTTTTTTAAAGCCAACCTCTGGATATGACGCCGAACACGTGGACTCAACTTCTTTGGTCGACCCTGGCGAAGCCTGTTCCGAGTGGAACCTGTCCTGGAAAACCGCTGTATGACCTTGGCCACCATGCTGTAGCTCAGTTTCAGGGTGTTTGCAATCTTCTTATAGCCCAGGCCATCTTTGTGAAGTGCAACAATTCTATTTCTCACATCCTCAGAGAGTTCTTTGCCATGAGGTGCCATGTTGAATATCCAGTGGCCAGTATGAGAGAATTGTACCCAAAACACCAAATTTAACAGCCCTGCTCCCCATTTACACCTGGGACCTTGACACATGACACCAGGGAGGGACAACGACACATTTGGGCACAATTTGGACATGTTCACTGTGGGGTGTACTCACTTATGTTGCCAGCTATTTAGACATTAATGGCTGTGTGTTGAGTTATTTTCAGAAGACAGTAAATCTACACTGCTATACAAGCTGTACACTGACTACTCTAAGTTATATCCAAGTTCCATGTCTATAGTGTTGTCCCATGAAAAGATATAATGAAATATTTGCAGAAATGTGAGGGGTGTACTCACTTTTGTGATACACTGTATATATAATAGAATATGACTATAGACTGTGTATCAGATATAGGTATGGATAAGTATAGTAGTAGTAGTATACGGATAATATGTGTAGATAAAATGATGTAGATTATAACCGATATATACATACAGGTATAATAAACACTCTCCTAGCATTATATTAAATGTAACTTGACTACGTACTAATGTACTAATTTGACTTGTGTACATTACATGAACAATCCTCCAACCCACCCCATGAGGCCTTCACACTATTGGTCTGAAAAAGGCTGCGTATAATGCCTACTGTAAAATAAGCAATTAATCTGTAGTCATTTAAGCATTTTTATTATAAATTTGATTATGTTTGGAAAACTTGACTGTGGGTGGCACGGTGAATCCCCAGACAGGGCAGTCCGGGTGCTTTCTGTGTGGAGTTTGCATGTTCTCCCCGTGTCTGCGTGGGTTTGCTCCGGGAGCTCCGGTTTCCTCCCACAGTCCCAAAACATGTAGTCAGGTTAACTGGAGACACTGAATTGCCCTACAGATGAATGGGTGTGTGTATGTGTGTCTGCCCTGCGATGGACTGGCGCCCCATCCAGGGTGTTACTGTGTGCTTTGCGCCCATTAAAAAGCTGGGATGGGCTCCAACACCCTGACAACCCCGCCCCCCGGCGACCCTGATTGGATAAGCGGTTAAGAAAGTGAGTGAGAGGCCGCTCAGGTGGCACAGCGGTAAAAACACACGCTGGAACCAGAGCTGGGATCTCGAATACATCGTATCGAATCTCAGTTCTGCCTGCCGGCTAAGGCTGAGCGGCCACATGAACAACGATTGGCCTGTTGTTCAGATATGGGCGGGACTAAGCTGGGTGGGGTCTCTCTCCCAAGACTGGTGCAATTACGATCTCTGCTGGCTGATTGATGGCGCCTGCACAGAGATGAGAAAAGAGTGCTGTCAGGGAGTGTCTCTCCATACACAGTGCTGAGCTGCACTGCACTCGTCAAAGTGTAGGTGATAAGATGCATACGGCATGCTGCCCACGTGTCGGAGGGGGCGTGGGTTAGCTTCGTTCTCCTCAATCAGAGCAGGGATCGGCATTGGTGGAGAGGAAGCATGACGCAATCGTGGCAATTGGACGCGCTAAAAAGGAGAAAAATGGGAGAAAATGCATAAACAAAATTTTTTTTTTTATTTCATAACATTTAAAAAAAAAGTGAGTGAGTGAAACTTGACTGTGTTACATTTAAATATTTTTAAATACATTAAAACACTTTTGTAGAACATGGTACCAAAAATAAATAAAAACCAGAAATTAGGAGAAAAATTTAACAATGTGTTAAAATGCATTCCTTCCAATGCTTTGGCATCTTCTTCTTTTTCTTGTTCCTGTTAGGGGTCCCCACAGCGGATCATACGTTTCCATCTTGGCCTGTCCTGAGAGTTCAATTCTGTCACCCCATCCACCTGCACGTTCTTCCTCACCGCATCCATAATTCTCCTCTTCGGCTATCCTCTCCTCAGCACCCTTCTCTCATAGAACTCTCGTCCCTCCTCTGCACATGTCCAGTCCATCTTAATCTCACCTCTCTAATTTGTCTCTACCTATTCTACCTATTTCAAATTCCCTATAACTCTGGTGACCTCTACCACATATACAACACCCACACTGTCTGTGAAAGGTCACAGGCTAGGACAAACTTTCCCCAACATGTGAACAGCCAGCAACTGCTTCTGTTTACTGACTAATGTCAATAACTCATGCAGAAGTCTCTCAGACTTGGACTATAGTTTCTGTGGACTGCTCAAACAGTGGTGGCACTGATAAGACTTGAACTGGGGTTTCTGTGGTGGGGCCCTAGTGCATTACACTGCTGTGCCTTCAAGTATCAATTTCTAGTGCAATTCATAGGGATTGTGCAATAACGTTCTTTCTTTCTTTAGTAAATACTGTAGTAAATACTATAATGTACACTGCCTGGCCAAAAAAAAGGTCACACACTCTAATATTTCGTTGGACCGCCTTTAGCTTTGATTACATCACGCATTCGCTGTGGCATCGTTTCCACAAGCTTCTGCAATGTCACAACATTTATTTCTGTCTAGGGTTGCATAAATTTTTCCCCAAGATCTTGTATTTATGATGGGAGATTTGGACCAATGCGCAAAGTCTTCTCCAGCACATCCCAAAGATTCTCAATGGGGTTCAGGTCTGGACTGTGGTGGCCAATCCACGTGTGAAAATGATGTCTCATGCTCTCTTTCTTAAGGCTACACAGCTGTTTAGTCCCAATCCCTTGAGTTCCCTTCGCATTGTGTGTGTGGAAATGCTCTTACTGTCACTATTAAACACATCCCTGAGTTCTACTGTAGTTTAAGTCTACCAAACGTTTAAGTGATCGCCGATCACGATCATTCAAGATTTTTTTTCAACCACATTCCTTCCTCGAAGATGATGTTTCCCCACTGTCCTTCCACTTTTTAATAATGCGTTGGACAGTTCTTAACCAGACAGAAACATAACCAATCTCCTTAGATGTTTTCTCTGCTTGATGCATGCCAATAATTTGACCCTTCTGAAACAGATTAACATCTTTTCCACGACCACAGGATGTGTCTTTCCACATGATTGTTTAACAAATGAGAAGCTACTCACTGCATCAGTTAGGGTTAAATAACTTGTTGCCAGCTAAAACATAATCACCCATGCAGTAATTATCCAATGGGAGGCTCTTACCTATTTGCTTAGTTAAATCCAGGTGGTGACCTTTTTTTTTTGGCCAGGCAGTGTATTTCACACCTGTATTTTTGTATGTACAGTGTATCACAAAAGTGAGTACACCCCTCACATTTCTGCAAATATTTTATTATATCTTTTCATGGGACAACACTATAGAAATAAAACTTGGATATAAGTTAGAGTAATCAGTGTACAACTTGTATAGCAGTGTAGATTTACTGTCTTCTGAAAATAACTCAACACACAGCCATTAATGTCTAAATGGCTGGCAACATAAGTGAGTACACCCCACAGTGAACATGTCCAAATTGTGCCCAAAGTGTCAATATTTTGTGTGACCACCATTATTATCCAGCACTGCCTTAACCCTCCTGGGCATGGAATTCACCAGAGCTGCACAGGTTGCTACTGGAATCCTCTTCCACTCCTCCATGATGACATCACGGAGCTGGTGGATGTTAGACACCTTGAACTCCTCCACCTTCCACTTGAGGATGCGCCACAGGTGCTCAATTGGGTTTAGTCCATCACCTTTACCTTCAGCTTCCTCAGCAAGGCAGTTGTCATCTTGGAGGTTGTGTTTGGGGTCGTTATCCTGTTGGAAAACTGCCATGAGGCCCAGTTTTCGAAGGGAGGGGATCATGCTCTGTTTCAGAATGTCACAGTACATGTTGGAATTCATATTTCCCTCAATGAACTGCAGCTCCCCAGTGCCAGCAACACTCATGCAGCCCAAGACCATGATGCTACCACCACCATGCTTGACTGTAGGCAAGATACAGTTGTCTTGGTACTTCTCACCAGGGCGCCGCCACACATGCTGGACACCATCTGAGCCAAACAAGTTTATCTTGGTCTCGTCAGACCACAGGGCATTCCAGTAATCCATGTTCTTGGACTGCTTGTCTTCAGCAAACTGTTTGCGGGCTTTCTTGTGCGTCAGCTTCCTTCTGGGATGACGACCATGCAGACCGAGTTGATGCAGTGTGCGGCGTATGGTCTGAGCACTGACAGGCTGACCTCCCACGTCTTCAAATTCTGCAGCAATGCTGGCAGCACTCATGTGTCTATTTTTTAAAGCCAACCTCCGGATATGACGCCGAACACGTGGACTCAACTTCTTTGGTCGACCCTGGCGAAGCCTGTTCCGAGTGGAACCTGTCCTGGAAAACCGCTGTATGACCTTGGCCACCATGCTGTAGCTCAGTTTCAGGGTGTTAGCAATCTTCTTATAGCCCAGGCCATCTTTGTGGAGAGCAACAATTCTATTTCTCACATCCTCAGAGAGTTCTTTGCCATGAGGTGCCATGTTGAATATCCAGTGGCCAGTATGAGAGAATTGTACCCAAAACACCAAATTTAACAGCCCTGCTCCCCATTTACACCTGGGACCTTGACACATGACACCAGGGAGGGACAACGACACATTTGGGCACAATTTGGACATGTTCACTGTGGGGTGTACTCACTTATGTTGCCAGCTATTTAGACAGTAATGGCTGTGTGTTGAGTTATTTTCAGAAGACAGTAAATCTACACTGCTATACAAGATGTACACTGACTACTCTAAGTTATATCCAAGTTTCATGTCTATAGTGTTGTCCCATGAAAAGATATAATGAAATATTTGCAGAAATGTGAGGGGTGTACTCACTTTTGTGATACACTGTATGTGTGTATGTTTATTTGTAAATACATGTGTGTGTGTATATGTGTGTGTGTACATACATATACACTCGAGATGCTTAAAAATTTCGTTGTACACTGTGCAATGACAATAAAGGCATTTTGTTCTATTCTATTCTAAAATTTGGATTAGTGAAAGCAGGTTGATTTTTAGTTTTATGTTCAGCAAGCCCCGCTGGTGACATCCCGTATAAATAAAAATGACACATGGTAATGACTTAATAAGACGTGGGAACGAGATCCTAATGTGTAGCAAAGACTTAGTAAGGCTCTGGGGATAATTATAGATTATTATGTCATGTCCACAACTTAGTTAAAGTAAGGATTAGCAAAACTATCCAGTTATTTTGGCCACAGCCAACATAAAGCACACAGAATCTGATAATATACTCTCAGGGGATTCATACACTGATCAGCCATAACATTAAAACCACCTCCTTGTTTCTACACTCACTGTCCATTTTATCAGCTCCACTGACCATATAGAAGCACTTTGTAGTTCTACAATTACTGACTGTAGTCTATCTGTTTCTGCATGCATTGTTAGCCCCCTTTCATGCTGTTCTTCAGTGGTCAGGACCCCCACAGGACAACCATAGAGCAGATATTATTTGGGTGGTGGATCATTCTGCATTCTGACACTGACATGGTGGTGGTGTGTTAGTGTGTGTTGTGCTGGTATGAGAGGATCAGACACAGCGATGCTGATGGAGTTTTTAAACACCTCACTGTCCCTGCTGGACTGAGAATAGTCCACCAACCAAAAATATATCCAGCCAACAGCGCTCCATGGGCAGCGTCCTGTGACCACTGATGAAGGTCTAGAAGATGACCAACTCAAACAGCAGCAATAGATGAGCGATCGTCTCTGACTTTACATCTACCAGGTGGACCAACCAGGTAGGAGTGTCTAATAGAGTGGACAGTAAGTGGACACGGTATTTAAAAACTCCAGCAGTGCTGCTGTGTCTGATCCACTCATACCAGCACAACACACACTAACACACCACCACCATGTCAGTGTCACTGCAGTGCTGAGAATCCACCACCTAAATAATACCTGAACTGTGGGGGTCATGACCATTGAAGAACAGGGTGAAAGCAGGCTAAAAAAAAGTATGTAGGAAAACAGATGGACTACAGTCAGTAATTGTAGAACTACAAAGTGCTTCTATATGGTAAGTGGAGCTGATAAAAAGGTGTAAATCAGATGGCGCTAAATCTATATTATAAACTCTCTCAGTCTCTAAGACATGACCAGTTACTACTCCTCCCACCCTCACTGCTTCCAACCAAAATATAAAAGATCCCTTGTATAACCTAATGTTCCAAGTTATAACCCAAACCAGGCTCTATCACTGTTAGATATCTCGTTCCCACACCTTTGGATCCATGCTTCAATTTTATTTATGCAGGATGCCTTCAGCAGGGCTTTGTAAAATAATGTTGGGGTTTAATTTTTAAACTTTGCTGATGAGGATCAATTAAATTAGTCGTTTCAAACAGTCCAGACTGTATTACTTCATACTGGCTGATAGAAGTTTAGATCTACATCAAACAACACATAGTCAATCACTATGGTAAAGTGGTTTGCTCAGGGCTTTTCCATGAGGTTTTAATTTCAAGTAACTTCATTATTACTTCATTGTTAAACAGGGTGTCTGATCACATGATCAGTCATGGATAACCAATCATCAGCAAGTAAAGCAGCACAACTCTGTTGAATCAAATGAAATCACATCTGTTCTCATCACTGAGGAGGATTTTGAGTTGGAGTCTGCACCCTGACCTGACTCTGACCAGAATAATATTATTACACAGGGACGCCTGACAGTGTGTGAGTGTGTGTGTGTGTGTGTGTAAGAGAGAGTGTGTTTTGGCAGGTGTTGCTGTTCCAGTCATCCACAGATCCATATTTTTATTATTCAGCCATGTGGTCCATCATGAGGTGCTTTAGACATACAGTCAACTGATATCAGATCAGATGTCTCTTAGCAAGCATGTACTCTTTCACTACTCAACAAAACAAACATGATACATAGAAAATTTTGCCTGTTCTGTGCACATTTCCCATCCTATTCCCACTGCATCAGGAAGAAGGAAATGCTGATGTGACATGATTATGCAGAGAGCCGAACCACAGGCATGAAGCGTAAATAATGCCGACGGCAAAGCGAGGTCATTGAGAGTTCCACACAGTGTTGCTGAAACTCAGGTTTCATTTTTAATTCAGTTTAAATGTCATATTCATGATGTAGATGAACAAAGTTTTTTTTAAATTTATTTATTTATTTATTAGGATTTTAACGTCATGTTTTACACACTTTGGTTCCATTCATGACAGGAACAGTAGTTACTCGTTACACAAGATTAATCAGTTCATAAGTTTAATGTCAAACACAGTCTTGGACAATTTTGTATCCTCAATTCACCTCACTTGCACGTCTTTGGACTGTGGGAGGAAACCGAAGCTCCCACAGAAAACGGGAGAGACACGGGGAGAACATGCAAACTCCACACAGAAAGGACCCGAACCACCTCACCTGGGGATCGAACCCAGGACCTTCTTGCTGTGAGGTAACAGTGCTCCTGACTGAGCCACCGTGCCGCCCTGTATTTTAAAATAACCACTTTATCCTGGTCAGGGTCAGGATGGCCACAAATCAGGAACACAACCTGGATAGATCACCAAGCAACATACACCGATCAGCCATAACATTAAAACCACCTCATTGTTTCTACACTCACTGTCCATTTTATCAGCTCCACTTTGTAGTTCTACAATTACTGACTGTAGTCCATCTGTTTCTCTGCATGCTTTGTTAGCCACCTTTCATGCTGTTCTTCAATGGTCAGGACCCCCACAGGACCACTACAGAGCAGATATTATTTGGGTGGTGGGTCATTCTCAGCACTGCAGTGACACTGACATGGTGGTGGTGTGTTAGTGTGTGTTGTGCTGGTATGAGTGGATCAGACACAGCAGCACTGATGGAGTTTTTAAACACCTCACTGTCACTGCTGGACTGAGAATAGTCCACCAACCAAAAATATATCCAGTCAACAGTGCCCTGTGAGTAGGAGTGTCTAATAAAGTGGACAGTGAGTGGACACGATATTCAAAAACTTTATTAATAATAATAAATATAGGGTTTTAGTGTTTCTTTTGGTCTCCAGAGCACATTTTCACTATTCCATAGTCCAAAAGTGGTGTGCTTAAGCCATATTCCACTAACACAACAGGGTTGTCTTTGTTACCATGTGACGTGTCAGTTTTTCGAGCATGCGTGGGGTACTGGTGCTCACATGGTCATGTTGGTGTCATTATGTTTTTGCTTCTTGAGCCTTTTCTGTTATTCTGTCACATTTTACTTAGTCATGAGTTCTTCTTTTCTACGGGGCCTAAAAATAGCTCAGTATTTATCTGCTCACTGAACTGCTCTGAAGTCCTTAATTATTCAAGATGTGGAAAGGGCCTGTTTTTCCAGGACATTAAGTAGGGCGAGAGAGAGTGCAAAAGAGAGAACAGAGCGAGAGGAAAACAAGCGTCTGCGTCATCGTGGAGCGTGTATCACCATGTCATTTAATTATGCCCGTGTTCAACACAAGACGGATGGGAGGGGGGGGAATAAAAAGCAATGGGATGAGAGTGAGAGGATGAGGAAGCGATGCTTGAATGACTGACCGCTTACTTCGACTCAGCCACTGCAGCCGCCCTTTCATGTGACTCTTCGGCCAGGCGGGGGGTTGGGTCGAGGGTAAAGAATAAGGGGGATGGTGTTGGGAGGGTTGGTGTTTTTGGTTGTAATGTGGTTTTAGTAACTGGAGCGTGCCATCTCATTCACTGAGCCACAGGGGAGTCATTGGACCCTCCCTAAACCCTCACCCCCAGCCTCATGACCAGCATGACAGGTGTTCAAATACCATAAAACCCCCCAGGCGTCTAAATCTCCCAGATTTAAAAATGCCTCAATAGTGAAGTTAACATACTGATTTTCCAAGAAAATGCCAACTCAAAAACAAAATGTTTTCCACCATGTTTAACAGTTTTTTTTCTGTATAGCCATGATTTATTGTTTAAGCCAAATGCACATTTAGTTGTTACCAAAAGCTCTTGATTTTCTCTCGTTTGACCATAGTGCTCAGTTCCTGTCAATGCTCCTATAGTATTCAAAAAACTCCTGGTGCTTTACCACCAGTATACATCGATCAGCCATAACATTAAAACCACCTCCTTGTTTCTACACTCACTGTCCATTGTATCAGCTCCACTTACTATATAGAAGCACTTTGTAGTTCTACAATTACTGACTGTAGTCCATCTGTTTCTCTGCATGCTTTGTTACCCCTCTGTCATGCTGTTCTTCAATGGTCAGGACCCCCACAGGACCACCACAGAGCAGGTATTTTTTAGGTGGCGGATCATTCTCAGCACTGCAGTGACACTGACATGGTGGTGGTGTGTTAGTGTGTGTTGTGCTGGTATGAGTGGATCAGACACAGCAGCGCTGCTGGAGTTTTTAAATACCGTGTCCACTCACTGTCCACTCTATTAGACACTCCTACCTAGTTGGTCCACCTTGTAGATGTAAAGTCAGAGACAATCGCTCATCTATTGCTGCGGTTTGAGTTGGTCATCTTTGAGATCTTCATCAGTGGTCACAGGACGCTGCCCACGGGGCGCTGTTGGCTGGATATATTTTTGGTTGGTGGACTATTCTCAGTCCAGCAGGGACAGTGAGGTGTTTAAAAACTCCAGCAGAATTGATGTGTCTGATCCACTCATACCAGCACAACACACACTAACACACCACCACCATGTCAGTGTCGCTGCAGCGCTGAGAATGATCCACCGCCTAAATAATACCTGCTCTGTGGTGGTCCTGGGAGAGTCCTGACCATTAAAGAACAGCATGAAAGGGGGCTAACAAAGCATGCAGTGAAACAGATGGACTACAGTCAATAACTATAGATCTACAAAATGCTTCAATATGGTAAGTGGAGTTGATGAAATGATAAATGATAAAATGTCATTATGTGTTTTATGTGATTCTAAAATCATTATAACAGCATTCTGTCATTTTGCTAAAGTGGAGAGTTTATCACCTTTATGAAAAGTTCGAGAAGCCTTTGAGTGGTGACATCAGTGATCTAGGGTTACATAAGAGTTTATTGCAGAATGGTGAGCTGACCCGTGGCTTGGTGCCTCACAACCATTTGTTTTCAGACAACAGCAGCGCTCATGTTGCATTATTGTGTGTTTTGAAGAGGCAGCATGTGTCAGTGTTCAGTGTTTTTCTCTGTGATCACAGCGTGATGGGCAGCGCTGATGTTTTCCGGGGTCAGAGGCTGTGAGTCATCAAAGCTGTTTGTATCTTTCCACACGGTGCTGTCATCCTCGACTCAACCGCACTCATGTCCGAGCCTCGTGATCCTGATCTATTAGATCATGGGGATTCCCTGAGCTGTCAGATTCACAATCGGCAGAGCTTACATCATCACTGATGGGAAAGAGAGGTTATTAAAATGAATCGCTTGGTAGTAATAATGAAAAAAAGTTAAAGTAAACCACATGGTAAATTGCAGTGATGGAGTCATTCACTGAGAATCACATCTTGGCTCTGCTATGAATATGAGTGTCTTTTTTTTATTTTTTTTTTATTTAATGTGCACCTGCTGTAGCTGTATTATTTGCGTCATTTCGCCCTGTGTCATAAGATAAGATAAGATTGTTATGGCAGTATGAAAGCAGGAAAAAACAGAAAAAAATACAACTAAGTGCTACACATAGTGTGTAGTTATTTACTCTAAAAAAAATTCCCTTTAAAAACAGTGATATACATATATTATCATAAAATATAATATATACATTAAAAATATGAAGAATATATTACATATTGCACTTATTGTAATATACAGTGGACTCTTGGGTTACGAACGGTTTACCATACGCACATTTTGGGTTACGAACGATTTTTTTCAACGTAACGTACGAACAAACTTCGGGTTACGAATCGAAATTCGCAAAACACGTGACGTCACAAACAAGTTGACTCCGACCGTCTGTCTCTCTCTCTATATATATACAGTGAGCGGAGAGCGGATGGTGTTTTTTCGGTGTTTTCTTGATATTTTGTAAAATTAGATATTAAAATGGCCTCAAAGAAGGTGCAGAGGAGGCGTAGTGCTGAGAAAATAAACAAATCTATTACTATTTGTTGTTGTATAATTACTCCTGCCAGTAGCTGTCACTGTGTATCAGACAGAGGGGACAGTGAGTGAGAGAGAGAAGAAGGAAATCGCTGAGTAAAGTATTCTTTCTTTCGTGCAATTACACCTACAAAATACAACACTACTGAAATAAAGAATCTCTATCATATATAATAACATCTATCTACTTAAACTTTTAGCATTTAAAAAAAAAAACTACTACTGCCACATCTAAAAACACCGTTTAAACACAATAAAAATCACTTTATAAATGATAAATCACTCACCTGAGATAAAGAAAACCTATCTTGTCCCGGCTTGGAGATCTCTCACATCCTCAACGATTAATCCATTAGTGTTATGAAATAAAACAAACTACACCGTTTCCCGTTTAGCCACAGACGTCCTCTTCAAAATCCAGCAGGGTTTTTAAAAAGCGCGCTTTGGTTTTTAATAATATAAAAACGTGACAGAACTTTAATGGAAAATCTCAACTCTGCGTCAATTCTAATTGGTCCATCGCGTTTGATTGACATCCACATCTTCCAATTGTAGACACTTTTGTTAAACAAGTCAAAAATTCTGCTAAATGTTCTGTGTGTAAAAGTGAAAATAAAAACAGCGGTTTTGTATAAATGTGATGTACGTTCTGTATTTATTCCTTTAGAATATTTGTTTCACAGCCTGAGCATTGTTATTTAGATAGCTAGTTTAACCATGGTGCATTGAGACATGTATTATTACTGCTTAGTTGTTTGAGAGTAGAAATGATGGTATCGGATTGGTATCGGTATCAGCAGCTATTTAATTTGCAGTATCGTATCGGACATAAAAAAGTGGTATCGAGCCAGCCCTAGTATCTATCTATTAATTACTGCTGATCAGTTATGCTTAAACATTATTTTAAGGGATCTATAATTTGTGTAATAAACACATTTTTCATTTTATTGTCATTTACTGAAGTCAAACTGTTGGAGCACAAATACACTAAAGACCGTGAGTGTTGTTGGTAAAGCAGTACATTGTCTTGCTAGCTGACCCCTCCTGGGCCCACATTCTTTTACAGGGTTGTTTTGTTTTGTATGGTGCTGAAAGAATTCCCTGCACAGTGCAGATTTTGCCCTGGGTTCACAAAGGGCTCAGACCTGAACTGCTGCTCAAACAGCAGGTAACCTAACTGAGACAGGGTCACGGCCAGAGATGGTGCTCTGTTTAGCAACCGTGGTGAAGAGAGTGTGAATGGAAAACGCACTTCATGAGATGGTTATTGTATTTTGAAGGGGGCTGAATGTGCCATTTGGCAGCTTGTAGGAAAATGATATATAAATGGCTTTTGTTACAGGAAAACACTGAGCTGATGACACAAAAATGTGCCTCCCACAAGTTAAATGCTATTTATTCTATTCTTAAATACATGCATTTCACTTATTGTTATGTATTTTTTTGTATTAAATTTGGGGGCAGCACGGTAAATCAATGGGTAGTACTGTCGCCTCACAGCAAAAATTTGCTTGGTTTGGTTCCCAGGTGGGAACATTGAACAGTCATAAATAGGCCAAATTTAAAATAACCAATGCACCCTTTCAGATATTTTTTGAAGGTAAAAGACAACCACAGTTCATTAGGAGAACAAGCCAAACTCCTTCTCTGTCTCAGCATGATGGTGCCTCAGTGCACAGAATGAGGTCCATAATAAGAGGAGGCGGCACGGTGGCTCAGTGGGTCGCCTCACAGCAAAAAAATTCCTTGGTTTTGTTCCCAGGTGGAGTGGTCTGGGTCCATTCTGCGTGGAGTTTGCATGTTCTCCAAGTGTCTTTGTGGGTTTCCTCCGGGAGCTCTGGTTTCCTCCCACAGTCCAAAAGCATGCAAGGTGAGGTGCATTGGAGAAACAGAATTGTCCATGACTGTGTTTGACATTGAATCTGAACTGATGAATCTTGAATCATGTGTAAAACATGACATTAAAATCCTAATAAATAATAATAATATTACATTTTCATTTTCATCAACCACTTTGTTCTAGTCAGGGTCGTATCAGGCTCAGCTTTATCAGAAAACCCCGGGTGCTAGAACACCAGCACCGAGTTTCTGAACTCCTCGGTTTGAAACTCGTGTTGCCACCAGTCGGCTGGGCGCCATCTGACGGGCATAATTGACAGTGCCTGCAGCAGATACTAATTGGCCACCGTATCTGCAGGGTGGGGACTGGACTATGTGTGGGTGGGTGGATCTTTACACACTGTGTAAGGACCCTGATTAGCGGAAAAGACGTCTGTGCGGAGTGCATGGGTGAGAAGAGGAGGTCTGTACACGTGTTGGAAGAGGCGTGTACAGCGACGTGCTCTCCTTGGATGCAATCTGGTATCTCTCAGCAGCGGCAGACAAAAATTGAGTGCGCTAAATCGGGAGGAAAATGGGGAGAAAATGCATTAAAAAAAAAGAAAGAAAACCCCGGGTGCAAGGCAGAAATACCTTGGACAGGGCGCCAATCCATCTCAAGACTTCGGCCAACACCGTTTCTCATTCCCTTCCCTTCTTCCCTTCTTTAGATATAGCCAACTATTTTCTGTGTAGACGCCTGGCCAGCCTGTAGCGCCACTGAGGTACATATATTTATACATACAGTGTATCACAAAAGTGAGTACACCCCTCACATTTCTGCAAATATTTCATTATATCTTTTCATGGGACAACACTATAGACATGAAACTTGGATATAACTTAGAGTAGTCAGTGTACAACTTGTATAGCAGTGTAGATTTACTGTCTTCTGAAAATAACTCAACACACAGCCATTAATGTCTAAATGGCTGGCAACATAAGTGAGTACACCCCACAGTGAACATGTCCAAATTGTGCCCAAATGTGTCGTTGCCCCTCCCTGGTGTCATGTGTCAAGGTCCCAGGTGTAAATGGGGAGCAGGGCTGTTAAATTTTGTGTTTTGGGTACAATTCTCTCATACTGGCCACTGGATATTCAACATGGCACCTCATGGCAAAGAACTCTCTGAGGATGTGAGAAATAGAATTGTTGCTCTCCACAAAGATGGCCTGGTCTATAAGAAGATTGCTAACACCCTGAAACTGAGCTACAGCATGGTGGCCAAGGTCATACAGCGGTTTTCCAGGACAGGTTCCACTCGGAACAGGCTTCGCCAGGGTCGACCAAAGAAGTTGAGTCCACGTGTTCGGCGTCATATCCAGAGGTTGGCTTTAAATAATAGACACATGAGTGCTGCCAGCATTGCTGCAGAGGTTGAAGACGTGGGAGGTCAGCCTGTCAGTGCTCAGACCATACGCCGCACACTTCATCAACTCGGTCTGCATGGTCGTCATCCCAGAAGGAAGCTGACGCACAAGAAAGCCCGCAAACAGTTTGCTGAAGACAAGCAGTCCAAGAACATGGATTACTGGAATGCCCTGTGGTCTGACGAGACCAAGATAAACTTGTTTGGCTCAGATGGTGTCCAGCATGTGTGGCGGCGCCCTGGTGAGAAGTACCAAGACAACTGTATCTTGCCTACAGTCAAGCATGGTGGTGGTAGCATCATGGTCTTGGGCTGCATGAGTGTTGCTGGCACTGGGGAGCTGCAGTTCATTGAGGGAAACATGAATTCCAACATGTACTGTGACATTCTGAAACAGAGCATGATCCCCTCCCTTCGAAAACTGTTGAAAAACAGTTTTCCAACAGGATAACGACCCCAAACACAACCTCCAAGATGACAACTGCCTTGCTGAGGAAGCTGAAGGTAAAGGTGATGGACTAAACCCAATTGAGCACCTGTGGCGCATCCTCAAGTGGAAGGTGGAGGAGTTCAAGGTGTCTAACATCCACCAGCTCCGTGATGTCATCATGGAGGAGTGGAAGAGGATTCCAGTAGCAACCTGTGCAGCTCTGGTGAATTCCATGCCCAGGAGGGTTAAGGCAGTGCTGGATAATAATGGTGGTCATACAAAATATTGACACTTTGGGCACAATTTGGACATGTTCACTGTGGGGTGTACTCACTTATGTTGCCAGCCATTTAGACATTAATGGCTGTGTGTTGAGTTATTTTCAGAAGACAGTAAATCTACACTGCTATACAAGTTGTACACTGACTACTCTAAGTTATATCCAAGTTTCATGTCTATAGTGTTGTCCCATAAAAAGATATAATGAAATATTTGCAGAAATGTGAGGGGTGTACTCACTTTTGTGATACACTGTACATACATACAATATACTGTATATGCGTGTGTGTGTGTGTGTGTGTGTGTGTGCATCCCAGGTCCTCACTCAGCTCTTTGTTGGAACCAAATTCAGGACTGCAGTGTGGTGGGTCTGCACTGCAGGATCAGGCCTCAATCACAGAGCCCCACTGTTCTGGTGGGCAGCAAGGTGACGGCAGCAGCCACAGAGAGACTCTTGTTTGGCTACCTGGAGCTGTGTGTGGCATCATGCACTGCCGCCGCTTCCAGTTCCACTACCATGATGGCAATATAACTTACATTTAAAAACAAGTAACTCCCTTCTAACTTCAGCCATCATTCTCTCTCTCTCACTCGCTCGCTCACTCTTGCCTTACATCTCTGCCTGACGTAAGCGGCTATATTCTGCTGGGGTTAAAGGGTGAGGGGCACAGTGCATGCCAACATGTCAGTGTGAATATTATTGACAGAAGCATGTTTTGACTCAGCTAAATTACAGCAACACTGCATGAGGGTAAAAGGTGAAAGATGAACTCAAAATCAATTACAATTATTGACAGTTGAGGTACAACTTTGGATTTCTTGTCAAGTGAGATAAAAGTATATGAAGAAATGCTAAAGAAAGATGCTAAAGTCTGTATTTAGTGTTTGAATTTCAAATTGCATTTGCAAGAACCAAATAACCTGCAATGTATTAGGACCCTGTTCAGAAGGTATTGCCACTTTGCACCCTGTGGTATTAGGGTAGGCTCAAGTCTGTAACCCTGTTTGACATACAGCAATTAATTAGCATAAATAGATGGTGGTGGTTGTTAAGGGTCTTGTGTTGGTTCAACACAGCTCCAAGATTACATGTTTAATCCCTAAATGTGCACACTGTTTGAGTGAATGGCATGTACTCCCATATCCTTGAAGATTATTTACTCGAACTAGTATCTATGTGTGAACAAGTGTGAATAAATGTATATAGTGTCCTGCAATGCACTAGAGCCCTGTTCAGGGTATATTACCACCCTGCGCCAGAGATACTAAGTTTGGCTTTATGCCCACTGTCCACATTAGTTGGTCAAAATAGTGTTAAACAGCCAGTGTTGGTGCAATACAGCTTCAGTACCACAGGATTAATTCTCACTTCTGTTTTTGTTCGTGTGGAGGTTGGCATGTTGCCCCCATGTCCTTGATTTGTTTGTTTATTAGGATTTTAACGTCATGTTTTACACTTTGGTTACATTCATGACAGGAACGGTAGTTACTCATTACACAAGGTTCATCAGTTCACAAGGTTATATAGAACACAGCCATGGACAATTTTGTATCTCCAATTCACCTCACTTGCACGTCTTTGGACTGTGGGAGGAAACAGGAGCACCTGGAGAAAACCCACGCAGACACGGGGAGAACATGCAAACTCCACACAGAAAGGACCCAGACAGCCACACCTGGGGATCAAACATAAGACCTTTCTTCTGTGAGGCGACAGTGCTACCCACCTAGCCACCGTGCCTCCCCCATGTCCTTGAACTTGTCGAACTAATCGAACTTGTCCTGGTGTGAACAAGTGCAAGTAAAAAGTGTATAGTGTGCGCTGTGATGTATTATATGTAAGGCCCTACCTAATTCACAGCCGTAAAAAATCGCAATGTAATATGCAATTTGCCATGAAATTTAAAATTGAAGGTTCATGTTCAGCAATTTAACATTTTTCATTTGCGTAGCGTATAAAATATGAGGCTCAATATGCAACATAAGCGGTCCTAGCAATCATAAAGCAATTAAGTTAGTGTAGCAGACTTTTCTGTGGTGTAGTGTGCTGACAATGTTTGATGTACAGTATGTGTTTATGTATTGAGTGCATTTTGGGGATTCCATAATCAATGGAAAAGTGTGCTTCTCTACACGTGATCATCTCTCTGTAGTCTGTGCTGCGCCTCAAAAGAACAAGCCAGTAAAGAAAGTATTATGCTCTGGATAGTTTGTCTATGTACAGTTTATTTATTTCTTTATAATACTGCCACCCTGCGCTAGAGATACTAAGTTAAGCTTTATGCCCACAGTAAATATATTTTGCATCAAGCAGTTACTAAACATTAATTGGTGAAAATGGCATTGAACAACTAGTGTTGGTGCAATACAGCTCCAGTACTACAGGTTTAATTCTCACTTCTGTTTTGTTTGTGTGGAGTATGGCATATTGCCCCCATGTCCTTGAACTTGTCAGACTAATCGGACTTGTCCTGGTGTGAGCAAGTGCGAGTAAATGAATGAGTGTATAGTGCACTGTGATGTATTATATGTAAGGCCCTACTTAATTTACAGCTGTGAAAATCGCATCACGGACTGTGAAATTAGTTTCATGTTTCCGGTGTAATATGCAATTTGCCGTGAAATTCTAAATTTAAGGTTTGTGTGCAGCGATTTAACATTTTTCATTCGCGTAGCGCAGCGTTTCCCAACCATTTTTGCACCACGAACCGGTTTCATGATATGTTTTCACGGACCGATAGTCACAAATGATTGAAAATGAGCTTTTTTTGCTGCAACAAGATGCTGCTTCCACCTAGGGGTGACAATAAGACAAGAACACCCGAAATAGAAGCAGTAAAAACTTTTCTAAAACTTTTCTAAAAAGTTTTTCTATGGATCTCTAATTATTCATTGTTTCTGTGCGGCCCGGTAATAAATGACCCACGGACTAGTACCGGTCCCAGCCCGGCGTAGCATATAAAATATGAGGTGCAATATGCAATATAAGGGGGTTCTAGCAATCACATGGTAAATACGTTCGTGTAAGAGACTTTTCTGTGGTGTAGTGTGCTGACAATGTTTGATGTATGTGTTTACGTATCGAATGCATTTTGTCCCTTTGGGGATTCCATAATCAATGGAAAAGTGAGCTTCTCTACACACGCGATCATCTCTCTGTAGTCTGTGCTGCACCTCAAAAGAACAAGCCAGTAAAGTATTTTGCTTCTGATAGTTTGTCTATGTACAGTTTATTTCTTTCTTTATAAACTCAGCAAACTCTAAAGACGCTCGGTTACATAAGCAAACGGTTAGACAAAATGTCCAAGATGTCAAAGTCTAAAGCAGCTAAAAACATGACTCGGGTCAACCGATTCTGTGGACGCAGAGGGGGGTAGGTCAAAACACGGACGAGTATTTTTGTCTTTCAATTCCTAAGGTAGCTGTGCTGTGTATTGTAGCTTCCATTTAATTTAAGTGTTATTTAATGACTGACGTGAAATGTGGCACTTTTGGCACTAAATGAACGGATGAAGAGGAACAAATCCATGTTCTAACATTGGTATTGAAGTGATAGCAAGCTGGATATGAAACGAAACTGAAATAGATTTATGATAGAACTGTAGGTTACTGTGGGTCATTCACTTTAAACAACTTGTTCGCTGTTGCAACTTCAGTTCGATTCAGAGTGGCATTGAGATCCGTTCATGCCAGCCAGTTACATAACGATCATTCTAACAGCAGCCATCTGGGCCTCAGTATTCTGACTTGTATTTTACAGCATGTGCGAATCTGTATGAATGTGTGTGCGCGTGTGCTCGAATGTGAGCGTGTGTGGGCAGAAACAGGAAAACAAGTGGGCAGAGAAAGAGCCGCTCTGTTTCCAGATAGCCATTCACGTTGATCCTCCGAGCCACGATTGTATCACTTGGTTGCTTCTGCATCGAGGCACTGCCAAAAATACAAACTGGCAGGAGGTGCATACACGTTGTTTCACATTAATCTCTCGTCATTAAGAGAAAATCAGAGCCTGTCGTCCCAATTATACATTCACGGCCACTGAGAGTGAACTGAGAGGCGTAAACAGGATTCACTTCACACCTGGCACAGCTTACCATCACACTAATGGGTGAGGAGGGTTTAAACTGCCAAGCCTGGTGTGGGGTGGGATGGAGGGGCGGGGTGAGGAGGCATTGGTTTTTTGGTCTGTTGGTCCTGGATTCTGTAAAGTTGCTTTGAGACAATGTTTATTGTAAAAAGTGCTTTACAAAACCTTCTTAAACCTATCACCCTCAGTTTTTGGGAAAGCTCCTTTGTATTCACCATCGGTAAACACACTTGAATGTTTGGATGGTGTTTATTTAACATATTACAGCTGAAACAAATTAAGAGCTGATTTTGAGTTCATAATGGTTGCAACCCAACTTTAGGTCTAATTGTAACATTATATATTAATATATAATATTGTATATTAACAATATATCCTTCTACTCTAGAATCCTAATCATATTATAATCATATCAAATTATATATATATACACAGATTAGCCATAACATTAAACCACCTCCTTGTTTCTACACTCATTGTCCATGTTATCAGCTCCACTTACCAAATAGAAGCACTTTGTAGTTCTACAATTACTGAATGTAGTCCATCTGTTTCTCTGCATGCTTTGTTAGCCCCCTTTCATGCTGTTCTTCAATGGTCAGGACTCTCCCAGGACCACTACAGAGTATTATTTAGGTGGTGGGTCATTCTCAGCACTGCAGGTGGTTTTTAAACACCTCACTGTCACTGCTGGACTGAAAATAGTCCACCAGCGAAAAAAGCGCCCCATGGGCAGCATCCTGTGACCACTGATGAAGGTCTGGAAGATGACCGACTCAAACAGCAGCAATAGATGACAGACCGTCTCTGACTTTACATTCTTCAAGGTGGACCAACTAGGTAGGACTGTCTAGTAGAGTATGCTGTGTATGATCCACTCATACCAGCACAACACAAACTAACACACCACCACCATGTCAGTGTCACTGCAGTGCTGAGAATGATCCACCACCCAAATAATACCTGCTCTGTGGTGGTCCTGACCATTAAAGAACAGCATGAAAGGGGGCTAACAAAGCATGCAGAGAAACAGATGGACTACAGTCAGTAACTGTAGTACTACAAAGTGCTTCTATATGGTAAGTGGAGCTGATAAAATGGACAGTGAGTGTAGAAACAAGGAGGTGATCATAATGTTATGCCTGATCGGTGTATATTTCCAATCATGATTAAGGAATTCAATTATCGTGATATGATATCTTTGGCATAACATCCACCCCTAATTCCAGCTACGCGCCAATTATTTTGTTCAGGGTTGGGCCTGCAGCAAGATACTTAGATGTTATCTGAGAGGGATTTAAATGCCACACTTACTGTAACAGAGAAGAGTGCAGGTGGAGCTCCATTGACCTGGTTTACGTTCAGGACTTTTCAGTAATTTTCCATGTTAATTGAAACTAGTTTATGTAGCGTGCTTGTCCTGTCAGTGCACGTTGATGCATTCCAGTGCGGATTGCAGATCCTGCCCTCTGCAGGTGGTTCATGTGTACACCACTCCCCCTACAGTCCCTCTCACTCTTCACTACAGTTTAATACAGGTTGATTGAGGTCATTGTGCCAGAAAAGCATGGACAGGGCACCATTTATTACTAAGTGTTAGACATATTTAATAACAGTCAGTCATAAATAGACCAAATTTAAAATAACCAATCCACCCTTTCAGATATTTTTGAAGGTAAACAAGCCAAACTCCTTTCCTGTCTCAGCATGATGGTGTCTCGGTGCACAGAATAAGGTCCATAATAAGATAGTAGGAGGCGGCATGGTGGTTCAGTGGGTGGCACTGTCACCTCACAGCAAGAAGGTTCTGGATTCGATTCCCAGGTGGAGCGGTCCGGGTCCTTTCTGTGTGGAGTTTGCATGTTCTCCCCGTGTCTGCGTGGGTTTACTCCGGGAGCTCCGGTTTCCTCCTACAGTCCAAAAACATGCAAGTGAGGTGAATTGGAGATACAAAATTGAGTCCATTGGGATGACCTGGAATGTTGATTGTCAGGTCCTCTCCTCCAACATCAGTACTTTACCTTACAAATGCTTTTTTGACTAAATGGGCACAAATGAACACAGACACATTTTGAAATCTTGTAAAAAGGCTTTCCAGATGCAAAGGGAGCCAGGAAATCCATGTACCAAGGACATTTTGGTTGAGTCATGTCCATCTCTCTTACTGGCCATAAAACAGATCAATAAAGCTCCTGATCTTGAAGTAGATTGCTTTTCTCCCCTTGGGCAGAATACGAACAGCACTTGGCTCTTTGAATCATTTGGTTTGTGAAGTGGCCCTCTTGAGAACGGTATGTTCCTAACATGGCGTTACATGGTAATTCGGGGCGGCACGGTGGGTAGCACTGTTGTCTCACAGCTGGAAGGTCCTGGTTCGATCCCCAGGTGGGGCGGTCCGGGTCCTTTCTGTGTGGAGTTTGCATGTTCTTCCCGTGTCTGTGTGGGAGGAGAATGATCCACCACTCAAATAATACCTGCTCTGTAGTGGTCTGTTGTGATCATGAATGTAACCAAAGTGTGTAAAACATGATGTTAAACTCCTAATAAATAAATAAGATAGTAGGACAAGTCTTAGAAACTCCAGTGGCCTGAACAGAGTCCATTGGGATGAACTGGAATGTTGATTGTCAGCCAGGCCCTTTTTTCCAACATTAATGCCTGAATGGACACAAATTAACACATACACACTCTAAAATCTCATAAAAAGCCTTTCCAGATGCAAAGGAAGCCAGAATATCCATGTACCTCTGGCCACATAGCGTACCTTAATGAGGACATCTGAAACTGTTTTGTTGAGTCATGTCCATCTCTCTTACTAGCCATAAAACAGATCAATAAAGCTCCTGATCATGAAGTGGATTGCTTTTCTCCCCCTGGGCAGAATACCAACAGCAGTTGACCCTTTGATTCATTCGGTTTGGGAAGTGGCCCTCTTGAGAATGGTATGTTCCTAACATGGTGTTACATGGTAATCAGGAGTGTTTCAGGTGTTTCATGAGCTGTTAGACGATTTATTGAGTTTACTGAGTTGTGACAAGGCTTCCATCTAGTGGCGAGTACCAGAAGGTCTACAAATGCTGTACAAAGCGTTTTATTTTTAATAAGGGCAATTTGAATTACATAATCTGATCAAACCCCCCCCCCAGATAAAATACAGTAGCAACACAAATGAACATTAAATTATAAACAAACCACATTTCCAAAATAGCTTTGATTTGTTTATTCTTTTTTATATGTATCTGTTAAAAGTAATAATATATATACTGTATATACTGTATACATCTACTAGGTAGGAGTGTCTAATAGAGTGGACAGTGAGTGGACACAGTATTTAAAAACTCCAGCAGCGCTGCTGTGTCTGATCCACTCATACCAGCACAACACACACTAACACACCACCACCATGTCAGCGTGGCTGCAGGGCTGAGAATGATCCACCACCTAAATAATACCTGCTGTGTAGTGGTCCTGTGGGGGTTCTGACCATTGAAGAACAGGGTGAAAGCAGGTTAAAAATGTATGTAGAGAAACAGATGGACTACAGTCAGTAATTGTAGAACTACAAAGTGCTTCTATATGGTAAGGGGAGCTGATAAAATAGTAGTTACAGACTTACAGAGTCTTTCCTATTGATTATTCTTTTTTATATAGTGAGAGTTGCGGATACTAATTGTTGCAGTTGTGCAAGTGGAATTTCTGCCTATTCATAATTGATACGAGACCTCAGATGCTCAAAAGTCTATGGTCACTGCTGTATGATTGTCTTCTTTATGATGCTCCATACATTTTTAATAAAAGACAGGTGGCTCAGTCATTATATAGGCACAGTCACTCTGTGTCTAAGAAGTCACACTAATGGGACGCTCAGGTTCGAATCTCAGCTCTGCTACCGCTTACGTGAACAATGATGGGCTTGTTTGCAGGTAGGGGATTCCTCATAACCAATGCAATTACGACCTCTGCTGGCTGATTGATAGCGTCTGCACAGAGACGAGGGATAGTGAGGATCAGGGTATGACTCTTTGTATGCAAAGCTGGTCTGCATATGATCTCGCTTTGTGCAGGTGAAAAGATGCAGTCGGCTACTGCACATGTGTCGGAAAGGGCATGTCAGGTCAACATCAGTACTGATTGGATATGACTAGATTGGGAGGAAAATTGGGGGATAATGCATAAAAAGTCACACTAATGTAGTGTGTGGAGAACATCATCTTGCTCAAATAACCATGGGCTTCATGGGAAAATGCATCACCTTGATGGCAGCATGAGTCTCTCTAAATTCCCAATACACACCTTGACATCAATAATACCTTCATACGTATAATAGTCACCCATGCTGTGGGCACTAATGTACCCCCATGCACTGACGGATGTTGCCTATTGCACCTTTTACTGATAACTGTCTGGATGGATTTAAACTTATCTGACCACAGAACAGTTTTCCACTGTCTTTTGGTCCATCTGAGATAAGCTTGGGCCAGTAGAACTCGAAAGGGTTTCTGTATAGAAATGATGCTTGGCTTTCTCTGTGTTGTTTTAGGTTATATTTCTTGATGCCACGGCGGACTATGTTCATTGACAACAGTTTTCTGAGATACTCCCAAGCCCACTGTGCTATATTTTCAGAGTAGCATGACTGCAGTTTTTTCTGCAGTACCATCTGAAGGCATGAAGTTCACTTACAGTACATACAACAGTGGTTTCCGGCCTTGGCCAGCACTGAATCGTTTTACAGTGTGGTGGTTGGTAAATAAGCTAAATTAATTAGAATCTTGCAAATGGTCTTTTTCAACAGAATGGCAGTTCTCTCATGAAGTTTTGCACAAAGTGGTGAGGCACAACCTTTGGTGGATCTATTCCATACCAAATCATGAAACACTCACCTTTTACTAATTCACCTGCTTATTATGGAATGTTTGAAATGGTGTAGCTTGAATATTCTAGAAACTTTTAATTCTTATTTTGCCCTGTACCAACTTTGGTCTGATGTATCTGAGGTGTTTGGAATTTTAACTGAAGTGTCTTCATGGCTTGACTTCACGGTTTTACCCCCACCTTTAAAAATCATGCAGAGGGAGGATAAGCTACTCTAAAATGCCACAAAGTGTAAAAAAGTAAGTAATTTATTAGCATTTTAATGCCATATTTTACACACTTTGGTTCCATTCATGAGTTCCATTCCACTCATCGGTTCACAAGTTTTATATCAAACACAGTCGTGGACAATTTTGTATCTCCAGTTTACCTCACTTGCACGTCTTTGGACTGTAGGAGGAACCATGGGGAAAACATGCAAACTCCACACAGAAAGGGCCCGGACCGCCCCACCTGGGGATCGAACCCAGGAGCTTCTTGCTGTGAGGCGATGTGCTACCCACTGAGCCACCGTAAAAGTAAGTGAATAGGTGGGTGTGTGTCGCTCTGCTAAAAGCACCATGATCCTGATCGGGATGAAGCATTTAGTAAAGATAAATGTAAATGAATACTTTTTTGGTTGGTCCTCTGTTCATGTTGCCTCAGGTCACTGTCGGGGGTTTGCATGTTTTTCCTGTAATCGTCTATAGTGGGGTTTTTTTATGTTGCCTTAGGTCACTGTCGAAGGTTTGCATGTTCTCCTTGTGTCCACCTATAGTTACTGTTTTTTCACTTTCAAAAACATGTAAATGTTTGATCGGCTGTTTTAAATTGAATTCAGGTATTAATTAAGGTGTGATGGATGAGCAACATATACAGGATGTATTACCCACTTTGTACTGAGCTCATGTTCATTTTGTGTACTCCAGTTAACTCCCAATATCCAAGAAATATACCAGTAAGTGGATTAGCTAATCTAAATTGTGTCTTGTTTTAAATCACTGTAGGAGCGTTAATGGACTGCTGTCTTTTGTCGTTTGTTTAGTGTTTTTTTTCCAGGTTGCAGACCCACTACTACTCCAATCAGGATGAAGTGATTATTAATGATAAATCAATTAATAAATAAGTGATGATACACAAGTGAGTTTTTCCTTTATGTCTCTTATCATCAAAACATTATTGTAATTATTATTATTAGTAGTAGTAGATTTTATTTATTTACAACCCCAAAGCAGAAATAATTGGGACAGCATTTTTATTTCATTGCAGACATAATGAACTTGAGATATTTCATGTTTTGTCTGGTCAACAGTAAATCATTTACCACTCCTTTTCACCACACTTAAAAGATGTTTTGGCACCGAAGATACCAAGTGATTTAGTGTTTCAGGATTTATTTTGTCTCATTCTTCCTGCAAACACGTCTTAAGATGTGTAACAGTACGGGGTCGTTGTTGTCACATTTTTCCTTTTAAAATTCTCCACACATTCTCTATTGGGGACAGGTCAGGACTGCAGGCAGGCCAGTCCAGTACACATACTCTGTTCTTCCGCAGCCATGCCTTAGTAATGTGTGCAGCGTGTGGTTTTACATTGTCTTGTTGAAAACTGCATGAACGTCACTGTGTGATGGTCCATCCCAGATGCCTCTGAGCCCAGAGAAGTCGACACCGCTTCTGGACATGGTTAACATAAGGCTTCTTTTTTGCACAGTAAAGTGACATTTGTGCATGTAACTCTGTATTGTAGTGCTTGACAAAAGTTTGCCAAAGTAATCCCTCACCCATGTGGTTATATCAGCTATTGTTGAGTGGTGGTTCTTGATGCAGTGCCGTCTGAGGGATTGAAGATCACAGGCTTCAGCTTAAGTTCGCACCCTTGGCCTTTACGCACTGAAATTCCTCACGATTCTTTGAAACGTTTAATGATATTATGCACTGTAGAGGGAGAAATATGCAAATCCCTTCCAATCTTTCATTGTTTTTAAACATTTCAATCATTTTCTCACACATTTGTTGATAAACTGGAGATCTTCTGATCATATTTGCTCTTCAAAAACTCAGCTTTCCAGGATGCTGCTCTTGTACCAAACCATGATTCCAATCACCTGTTAACGTCACCTGTTTGGAATCACATCATTATTTAGTTTCTTCACCTCATAACCAGCCCTACTTTTTTTGTAATGTGTTGCAGGTCTGAAATACAGGAATGGATGTTTATTAACAAATGAAATGAAGTTGAGCAGATAAAACATGAAATATCTCAGGTTCATCCTGTCTGCAATCAAATCAAAGTTAAAGTAAATGTAAGGAACACTGCATTTTTATTTTATTTTATTTATTTTATTTGTGTTTTCCATACTGTCCCAATTTTTTTCTGATTTGGGGTTGTACTTATTTATTTATTTATTTATTTATTGAGAACGTGTCAAACTTCTTAGAGACAATAGGGCAAAGTTTGAACCCAGGTCCCAGGATGCATTTTACTGGAACCCAGAAACACTGGTATGAAAACATACTGGACAAGATGTCAGTCATCACAAAGCAACACCATCACACATCAATTATCTCACTCACTCCTAGCAAAAAAATACATTACAGCAGATTGCCTATAGTATCATTGTTATATTATTATTGTAATTGTTTATTATTTTTTATTCTATTAGTATTAATAATATTGCTAACAGTGGGGATTATATGTAATGTAGCATATGCTTGGGTTAAGGTACACTGTATCCCATTTTCAAGGTGAATCCTAAAACCATGCAAAAGTACATTTAAAATTTACCCACACTGCATGCTATTCCTCAATGTCACCACAGTCTGCAGGTATCATATTTATATTTATTACATTTATGTGTATTACATTCATCATAATTGTATCCTGGGTGACAGTAAGCATGTTGGATTTAATTTTCAAAGTGGTGTCAATTTGATGCATGTGGGGTACAAATTGCTTTAACATCTGCACTCCTAACTGAGGGGAAATGAACCCAGTGAGTTCGTGATGGCCAGATTCCCAAGGGTGGTGTGTGGATGTGTGTGTGTGTGTGTGTGTGTGATATGCTGAAGTGCTGACCTGTCAGAAGCCAGTAAGGAGCCATGCCGACACAGCAGCTCCACCCAGCAGGACTGCAGAATCATCGCTATCTCTCCACCTCTCTCACTCTCTCTCTTTCTCTGTCTAACTCATTCCTTCTCTATGTCTCTCACCCTTTCTCATCTCACTCTCATATGCGTGTCCACATCTGTTACCTAAATCAAACCTGAGTCTAAGTATGCAAGCTCCTGATAATGTGTTTTCACCAGTCACTCACCAGGATAAGACTGCTGATTATTTTTATTTTATAATATGCTGTGCATTACCCACTGATGAACCCCTGGTTTTACAGGTTGCATGCAAGAAAATACACTGCATGGCCAAAAGCATTTAGCAGACGCCTTTATGCAAAGTGACTCACATTACAGTTACAGTAGACAGGCTGAGCTATTGAGGGTTAAAGCCGTTACTCAAGCGCCCAACAGCAGCAACCTGGCAGTGGTGGGGCTTGAACCAGCAACCTAATTACTAGTCCAGTACCTTAACCACTAGGCTACAGCAAATGTAGGAGCATATACTGCCAACAGGTACATAAAGGTACACTGGTAGCAAATGGATCATCCCACAAAGCTCTGTTCTTAGTCAGTTTATCAAATGTTCCTCTTATCTAGAGATGATCCATCATCCATAAGCTCCACCTTAAGAGAGACTGGAGCTGTCAAATGTCAAAGCATATATAGCATAAAAACGATCAAGTTCCATCCTGTTTCTTTAAACAAAGCAGCTTCATAAAATACAGTTTTTGTAACCAGTATCATAGTTGTAATATGGCATCATGCCCACCTGCCATGCCATTATGAGCCAGCAGGGTTCATGGAAGCACAGTTGACTGACAGTATCAGTTCCTTTAACAAGCAGTCTCTGTACCTCATCAAAATTCCAGACCTTTAAATTCTAGCTTTATTGACCAGCTCTCCACTGGCTGACTGTTTTTCACCTGCACTCATTAAGAAGACACTGGACTTATCTCTGCCCAGCTCTTTTTCCAGCGTTCTTTTGATCTTTTTGCCAGGAACTCAACTAGCAGCTTATTACCACTTGCATTTGGCTGAGGCACTTCTGCTATGCAGCTGCCACACAAGGTCCATCCTTGACGTCAATGACGTCCTCCTTTTTTCTTTTTTAAGCCGCTGCCAGTTTGACTAATTTCCTTGCATTTGTTCTTTTTTTCGAAACCTTGGTCGGTCACTTGCTGGTGGAGTGAGTAGCTGGCACTGATGGCAACACGGCTGCCATTTTTTCAATTTTTGATTGATCTCTATCTTCTTTTCTGTGAGGTTTTGTGTTTTGCTGGGGCAGCTTATACTTTTGTTTATCTGGGGCAAATGTCTCTCTTATTCTTGTCCTTGATGTAGTGATCACAACAATTGTGTACTCGCCAAAAAAGAGAATCTATCTGCAATTATAATGCAATTGGGTTTATTTCTTCCATCCTTGCAGGTGATGCCCTGCAATGGACTGGCACCCTGGCACTCTGTCCACAGCGACCAGGCGATGAGGCATAACATTATGACCATCTTCCTAATATTGTGTTGGTCCCCCTTTTGCTGCCCTTTACACAACAAACTGTGATACACTGTGTATTCTGACACCTTCCTATCAGAACCAGCATTAACTTCTTCAGTAATCTGAGCTACAGTAGCCCGTCTGTTGGATCGGACCACACGGACCAACCTTCGCTCCCCACATGCATCAATGAGCCTTGGCCGCCCATGACCCCGTCACTGGTTTACCACTGTTTCTTCCTTGGACCACTTTTGATAGATACTGACCACTGCAGACTGGGAACACCCCACAGAAGCTGCAGTTTTGAAGATGCTCTGACCCAGTCATCTAGCCATCACAATTTGGACCTTGTAAAACTCGTTAAAATTCTTATGCATGATCATTTTTCCTGCTTCTAACACATCAACTTTAAGGATAAAATGTTCACCTGCTGCCTAATATATCCCACCCACTATGGAGAGATAATCAGTGTTATTCACTTCACCTGTCAGTGGTCATAATGTTATGCCTGGTCGGTGTACATTAACATACTATTATATCTTGTGTGTTCTTCATACCCAATGAATAGCTGAGGCTGCACATGGTCATCTGCACCTGTGAGAAAAGCACCAAGACGCACTGATGCTTTCCTGACCTACAGTACGTACAACCTTATCTCAGCAAAACCAGAATAAAACCAGCTTGAAAAACAATCCCAGTTTAGTGGCTGTAATCTTGTCATGCTTCACAGTAAATACACTAAAATGTTCCGTCTTACACAACACAGTAACACAGGCAGTGAAATCCTTCACAGAGCTTCGATACATCCTCGACATCAGCAATCTTTCCCTCGATCATCTTCTGCGGTTAGCTGCTAGATAAACGGGAACCATATGAATTAATATAGCTCAGGAAATGAAAGTACCAGACTCACACAAAAATAAAAGACATGTGTTGCACATTAGGTTCTGTTTAATAAAGAAGAATGAGATGTCTGCGGCTGCCCCATCCTTTCATGTTGCCACCTGGCTTATAGCAAACAGACTTTATACAGAAGCAAAGACCAATTTCCTCTCTTAGCCTTTTGCAGCTCAGGAGTTGGTGCAGATATCAAACCATCAAAGTCTTACATCAGTCTGGCTGGTTAAACAGCTAGAATTGGCAATTTCAAGGAATACTCTATCCCTAATCTCTACTGACCATATGTAGCATAGAAATATTATCACAGAGAGATCTCTAGATGTCTTTTTACTGATGAAAGAACATAATTGTACTAGCATTCACTAATAATGAAAGTCTAGGGGCAGTTGTTGAGACATTCAACTTCACAAATAGCTATTTCATAAACACCTATTGCTAACAGATGCCTAAAATCATGCTATATCTATGCATTGTCTAAAGACAAACATTAGCAGCCAAAAGGGTCATCCAAAATACCACTGTTGCTAGGTTGTTCATCAGATATATTTAAGAGACACCCTGTCAACTATAGAAACTGTTAAACAAATAGAAACTTCAGCCTTAAAGCTCAGCCTTAAGGCAATAAGTCACACAAGTTTACAAAACAGGCTAAAAATGCTAAAGCCTGTAAAGTGAAATATCATGGTACATCTATGCAATGTCACTAGACAAACATAAGCAGCTAAAAAGATCATTCAAAAGACATCTGTTCCTAGCTAGTTACTTACTCTGTCAACAAAGGGAAACATGCCGCTTAGTGGCGCAGCGGTAAAACACGCTAGCACACAGAGCTGGGATTTTGAATACATTGTATCGAATCTCAGCTCTGCCATCCGGCTGGGCGGCTATATGTACAGTGTTTGGCTATTGTTAATAGAGGGTGGGAAGCTGGATAGGGACCTCATAACTGGTGCAATTACGACCTCTGCTGGCTGATTGATTGCATCTGCGCGAGTCAAGGAATAATGCTGATCAGGGTGTGGCTCTCCGTGCACAAGGCTGATTGCATATGAACTCGACTCGTGCAGGTAAAAAGATGCAGTCGGCTACTGCTCACGTGTCGGAGGGGGCGTGTGTCAGTTCACTCTCCTCAATCAGGGGCGGGGGTCAGCACCAGTAGAGATGAAGCATAATGCAATTGGGTAAAAATTGGATGCACTAAAAAAATCAGGAGAAAAAGGAAGAAAACGCAAAAAAAAAAAAAAAATAAGAAAAATTATATATACAATGGGGCCAAAAAGTATTTAGTCAGCCACTGATTGTGCAAGTTCTCCTACTAAGAAAGATGAGAGAGGTCTGTAATTTTCATCATAGGTACACTTCAACTATGAGAGACAAAATGAGAAAAAAAAATCCAGGAAATCACATTGTAGGATTTTTAAAGAATTTATTTGTAAATAATGGTGGAAAATAAATATTTGGTCACCCACAAACAAGCAAGATTTCTGGCTCTCACAGACCTGTAACTTCTTTAAGAAGCTCTTCTATCCTCCACTCGTTACCTGTATTAATGGCACCTGTTTGACCTCGTTGTCTGTATAAAAGACACCTGTCCACAGCCTCAAACAGTCAACCATGGCCAAGACCAAAGAGCTGTCAAAAGGACACCAGGAAGAAAATTGTAGACCTGCACCAGGCTGGGAAGAGTGAATCTACAATAGGCAAGCAGGTTGGTGTGAATAAATCAATTGTGGGAGCAATTGTAAGAAAATGGAAGACATACAAGACCATTGATAATCTCCCTCAATCCCGTGGGGTCAAAATAATCATGAGAACGGTGAGCAAAAATCCCAGAACTACACGGAGGGACCTGATGAACGACCTGCAGAGAGCTGGGACCAAAGTAACAAAGGCTACCATCAGTAACACACTACGCCGAGAGGGACTCAAATCCTGCAGTGCCAGGCGTGTCCCCCTGCTTAAGCCAGTACATGTCCAGGCCCGTCTGAAGTTTGCCAGAGAGCATATGGATAATCCAGAAGAGGATTGGGAGAATATCATGTGGCCAGATGAAACCAAAATGGAACTTTTTGGTAAAAACTCAACTCGTCGTGTTTGGAGGAAGAAGAATGCTGAGTTGCATCCCAAGAACACCATACCTACTGTGAAGCATGGGGGTGGAAACATCATGCTTTAGGGCTGTTTTTCTGCAAAGGGGATAGGACGACTGATCCGTGTTAAGGGAAGAATGAACGGGGCCATGTATCGTGAGATTTTAAGCCAAAACCTCCTTCCATCAGTGAGAGCATTGAAGATGAAACGTGGCTGGGTCTTCCAGCATGACAGTGATCCCAAACACACCGCTCGGGCAACGAAGGAGTGGCTCCGTAAAAAGCATTTCAAGGTCCTGGAGTGGCCTAGCCAGTCTCCAGACCTCAACCCCAGAGAAAATTTGTGGAGGGAGTTGAAAGTCCGTGTTGCCCAGCGACAGCCCCAAAACATCACTGCTCTAGAGGAGATCTGCATGGAGGAATGGGCCAAAATACCAGCTACAGTGTGTGCAAACCTGGTGAAGACTTACAGGAAACGTTTGACCTCTGTCATTGCCAACAAAGGTTATGTTACAAAGTATTGAGTTGAACTTTTGTTATTGACCAAATACTTATTTTCCATTATAATTTACAAATAAATTCTTTAAAAATCCTACAATGTGATTTCCTGGATTTCTTTTCTCATTTTGGCTCTCATAGTTGAAGTGTACCTATGATGAAAATTACAGACCTCTCTCATCTTTCTAAGTAGGAGAACCTGCACAATCAGTGGCTGACTAAATACTTTTTGACCCCACTGTACAGTGTATCACAAAAGTGAGTACACCCCTCACATTTCTGCAAATATTTCATTATATCTTTTCATGGGACAACACTATAGACATGAAACTTGGATATAACTTAGAGTAGTCAGTGTACAACTTGTATAGCAGTGTAGATTTACTGTCTTCTGAAAATAACTCAACACACAGCCATTAATGTCTAAATAGCTGGCAACATAAGTGAGTACACCCCACAGTGAACATGTCCAAATTGTGCCCAAATGTGTCATTGTCCCTCCCTGGTGTCATGTGTCAAGGTCCCAGGTGTAAATGGGGAGCAGGGCTGTTAAATTTGGTGTTTTGGGTACAATTTTCTCATACCGGCCACTGGATATTCAACATGGCACCTCATGGCAAAGAACTCTCTGAGGATGTGAGAAATAGAATTGTTGCTCTCCACAAAGATGGCCTGGGCTATAAGAAGATTGCTAACACCCTGAAACTGAGCTACAGCATGGTGGCCAAGGTCATACAGCGGTTTTCCAGGACAGGTTCCACTCGGAACAGGCTTCGCTAGGGTCGACCAAAGAAGTTGAGTCCACGTGTTCGGCGTCATATCCAGAGGTTGGCTTTAAAAAATAGACACATGAGTGCTGCCAGCATTGCTGCAGAGGTTGAAGACGTGGAAGGTCAGCCTGTCAGTGCTCAGACCATACACCGCACACTGCATCAACTCGGTCTGCATGGTCGTCATCCCAGAAGGAAGCTGACGCACAAGAAAGCCCGCAAACAGTTTGCTGAAGACAAGCAGTCCAAGAACATGGATTACTGGAATGCCCTGTGGTCTGACGAGACCAAGATAAACTTGTTTGGCTCAGATGGTGTCCAGCATGTGTGGCGGCGCCCTGGTGAGAAGTACCAAGACAACTGTATCTTGCCTACAGTCAAGCATGGTGGTGGTAGCATCATGGTCTTGGGCTGCATGAGTGTTGCTGGCACTGGGGAGCTGCAGTTCATTGAGGGAAACATGAATTCCAACATGTACTGTGACATTCTGAAACAGAGCATGATCCCCTCCCTTCGAAAACTGGGCCTCATGGCAGTTTTCCAACAGGATAACGACCCCAAACACAACCTCCAAGATGACAACTGCCTTGCTGAGGAAGCTGAAGGTAAAGGTGATGGACTAAACCCAATTGAGCACCTGTGGCGCATCCTCAAGTGGAAGGTGGAGGAGTTCAAGGTGTCTAACATCCACCAGCTCTGTGATGTCATCATGGAGGAGTGGAAGAGGATTCCAGTAGCAACCTGTGCAGCTCTGGTGAATTCCATGCCCAGGAGGGTTAAGGCAGTGCTGGATAATAATGGTGGTCACACAAAATATTGACACTTTGGGCACAATTTGGACATGTTCACTGTGGGGTGTACTCACTTATGTTGCCAGCCATTTAGACATTAATGGCTGTGTGTTGAGTTATTTTCAGAAGACAGTAAATCTACACTGCTATACAAGCTGTACACTGACTACTCTAAGTTATATCCAAGTTTCATGTCTATAGTGTTGTCCCATGAAAAGATATAATGAAATATTTGCAGAAATGTGAGGGGTGTACTCACTTTTGTGATACACTGTATATAAGCTGTTGAACAAATATAAACCTCAGCCTTAAAGCTCAGCCTTAAGACAATAAGTCACACAAGTTCACAGAACAGGCTGCAAATGCTAATGCTTGTAAAGTGAAAAATCATGATACATCCATGTTATGTCACTAGACAAACATAAGCAGCTGAAAGGACCATCCAAAAGACATCTGTTACTAGCTAGTTCTAGGAACTTTTCAAGATACTCCGTCAACAAATGAAAACATAGCAAAGCATGTCGCACAAGTTCACAGAACAGGGACATGAAAAGCTAAAGCTAATGTAAAGGCGCCCCAGGTGGCGCAGTGGGATATTCCGCGGGCACACCAGTTTCTGAACTCCTTGGTTCGAGGGGGTAAGATTGGCAGTGCCTGCAGCAGATAATAATTGGCCACCGTATCTGCTAGAGCGGGGCAACCAGACTATGTGTGGGTGGGATCTTCATACGCTGTGTAAGAACCCTGATTGGTGGAAGAGACGCCTGTGCAGAATTCAGGGGCGAGAAAAGGAGGGCTGTGCACGTGTAGGATGAGGCTTGGGCAGCAACATGCTCTCCCCGGATGCAATCGGGTATCCCTCAGCAGCGGAAGACAAATTGAGTGTGCTTAATTGGGAGGAAAATGGGGAGAAAATGCATAAGAAAATAAATTAATTAATTAATGACTCAACACTGATTAAGAAGAATGAGATTGAAATGATGACGAACTCCTCATGCTGGTGGGCTCATGGACTGTAGCTCCACACAATAAAAATAAATTAATTCTATTACAGATATATGCTAGATACACATTTGGTTTAAACAAGTTAAAATAGTAGCATAGTAATAACTTCCTTTTCCTCTAAGGCTAATGGCATTTCTGTTTGTAATGTCTCTACATAGCTTGTAAACAGGACCATCTAGACGACGCAGCTGGAAGAGAAAAACCCTGATGTCCCTCAGAACAATTCATAAACCACAACTACGTCAGTGCCCAAGTTTGAGGTGAAAGCCAGCAGACTAAGTGTTCTCTCAGATCTGAGTTGTTTGGGTTTTTAAAGTGCGAGGTGAATGGCAGATCAGAAAGCAGCTGTACTCCACTGAGCCACAGATCAAAGCAAGACTCAGACGTGCTTTATTTCATCTCTATTATCTGCAAAATCTCTGACGAAAGCTGTGCCAAACTCCCTCCATCCAGCCTCTCTCAGAACCTGAACACAATGACTAAGGTAAGTGAGAGATCTACCGGTTAAACCCCAGCCTTCAGGAGAACACAGAGCAAATCTGGGGAATTCCTACAAATGAGTACATAGATACGTAGATCAAATAAAAAAGAACTGCTTTGTGCTTTTGAGGTTCACGAACTAACGTTTTATTAGGGTCAAAATGACTGGTTCTAGATGACATCATCAATAAGGGTAAAATGTCCTGATAAAACATACTTCTGCATCACATCAGATGGTGCACAGACATCAGGATGTTATAGAAATGACACAGTAGTTTCTGAAGTAGTGGCTCAGTGATAATTTAGACCAGTTTGTACCACATGCTTAATTTAATAATAATTTCTATACATTTACAGCTGCCTAATTCCTTTACGTGTCTCTTCTAATTAATTCACATTAACCTCTAGGCCAGTGGCTCTCAGGCTCTCAGGTCTCTGACTTTACATCTACAAGGTGGACCAACTAGGTAGGAGTGTCTAATAGAGTGGACAGTGAGTGGACACAGTATTTAAAAACTTGATGAGTGATCGTCTCTGACTTTACATCTACAAGGTGGACCAACTAGGTAGGAGTGTCTAATAGAGTGGACAGTGAGTGGACACAGTATTTTAAAACTTCAACAGCATTGCTGTGTCTGATCCACTCATACCAGCACAACACACACTAACACACCACCACCATGTCATTGTCACTGCAGCGCTGAGAATGATCCACCACCTAAATAATACCTACTCTGTGGTGGTCCTGTGGGGGTCCTGACCATTGAAGAACAGCATGAAAGGGGGCTAACAAAGCATGTAGAGAAACAGATGGACTACAGTCAGTAATTGTAGAACTACAAAGTGCTTCTATATGGTAAGTGGAGCTAATAAATGATATGGACAGTGAGTGTAGAAACAAGAAGGTGGTTTTAATGTTATGGCTGATCAGTGTAGGTTAAACTGTCTACAGCCTACATTGAGTCTTTGAGAATGGACACATACGAGGGTTCTTCAAAAAGTTTCCGCACTTTTTAAAAACTATATTTATTAAGGATTTCTAAAACAAATTTACATCACTTTTCTACATAGTGACCCTCTGATACATTTCTCCCAGCGTCGTACCAACCTTTTAATGCCATCAACAAAAAATATTTTTGCTTGAGCATGTAGCCACTGATGCCACTGCTTTCACATCATCATCACATGAAAATGTCCTTCCCTTAAAGCTTCTTTGAGCGGTCCAAAAAGGTGGAAATCAGAAGGCACTAAATCTGGACTATAAGCTCTCTTTCAGTCTTTTAGACACGACCAATTACTACTCCCTCACCATTTCCAACCAAAATATAAAAGTGTGGAAACCTTTTGAAGATCCCTCATACTTGATTTGCCCACCACAAAAGTGCAAAGGTAAACAAATGACTAAAAAAATTGTTGACTTAATTGTTAAGATGCAGATTCTGCTGAAGTAGACCAAGGTGAGGAAGCTCCAACCACTAGTTCACCAGAAGTAAACCCCTTACATCAAACAAAACCAACAAATACCAAAATCATGGTTCATACCTTCATCATGGACTCATTGAATTTACCAGGTGCAAGAACACATTACCTTTCGTCCTCCTTGCTGAAGTGTAAGTGTAAGTGTAAGACTCGTGTCCATTTACAGTAACATTTACATTTTTGGCATTTAGCAGACACTCTTATCCAGAGCAACTTACAGAAGTGCTTCCATAGTAAACACTACCTTACTCTAATTTAGTTTAAGTAAACAAAAGTCCAAGAACACAAATCTGCTGAAACCCTGATAGAACCAAAGTTTTTTTCTTTTTTTCTTTTTTGCAAGAAATAAATAAGAGCGTTAGTAAGTAAATACAAGTCAGCTTAAGTGCTTAGTAAAGAGGTGATGAAGGTTTTTAATTGTTTTTTAAAGACACCAAGACACTGGTGGTACAGAGCGGGGTTTGATTAGACCACGAAGGTAGCTTGGGGCTGGTCCATTTTTGGCTTTGTAGGCGAGCATCAGTGTTTTAAACTGAATGCGTGCAGCTACAGGAAGCCAGTGAAGAGAACGCAGCAGTGGGGTGATGTGGAAGTGTTTAGGTCGGTTAAAAACCAGAGGGGTAGCTGCATTTTGAATGAGTTGCAAGGGTTTAATAGTGGACATAGGAGCACCTGCCAGGAGGGAGTTGCAGTAGTCCAGCCGTGAGATTACGAGTGACTGGACAAGAATCTGAGAGGCTTCCATGGAGAGAAATGGCCAAATCTTCCTGATGTTGTAGAGGAGGAACCGTCACGATCTTGTCATGTTGGCTACATGAGGAAAGAAGGTCAGCTGAGGTTTGAGCCCAGATTTTTTTAACACAGGTGGGTCTAAAAGAAAAAAGGCTAAGAACCGTCACTCTAGGCCACCCAAGGAAGATAAAGGTCCCTGTTGAGCCTGTTCCTCTCAAGGTTTCTTTCATACAATATTAAGGTAGTTTTCCCTTGCCATTATTAATATTAAATTAAATTTTAAGGACTTTTAAATTAGTTTTTCTTAACAGTTGACGTTAAAATTTTATAAACCCTTATAAGAAGTATATAACTATAAGAGAAGTCCATTTTTAATTAAACGTTTCTTATTACAATGCTTTGATCAACTTACTATATGGTAGAATTAATGTAAAATAATTATGTGAACCTCATGCTATGGCTTTTACAGTCACCAGATCCCAATACCTATTGAAAATTTTGGGCACACAAGTTAGACAGTGTTCTACACCACTATTATTACACCTATTATTAAGGGGAACATCTTTTGGAGAAAGTGCAGTTCATGAGGCTTGCAGAATCTATGCATATGTACAAAAGCTTCTCTAGTAGCCCCTTACCAAGACATTTCATGTTGTTTTTAGTTATATACTGCAATTAAATCAAGTCAAATGCTTGTTGCAGGCAAACAGCAGTCATGCTCTTCCACCAACTAAACCAGCACAGATCAGCCTTGCTCCCACACAGTATAGTGTAGTGTCTGTGATATCATACAAAGCTCTGAAGGCAGCTCTACAGCCACTGTGGGGGTTCAGTACAGACCAAACCTTCTGAGATCAGCTGTGCCATGTGGGCAGGAATTAGTTCCTCCTTACTGTTGGTGCTCAAACTCCAGCTGTGTGTAGGCAGCAGACTGACCACATCTAAGTGACATGGATCAGAGGGTCGCCTCAGAAAAGAGGGGCTAAACAAAAGCACATGCTACAGCTGCCTCCGATTCTTACTGTGTGTGAGAGAGGGTGAGAGTGTTGTGGGTGAGAGCTGGACCAGAAGTCGATTCAGGTCAACACAGTCATTAGGGTCAAAATATTATTTTGTATAGCTCACCTAGAAAAGAAAAGAATCATGTTCACCCCACAGGGACATAATCCTACGCTGTCTCCAGAGAATGACAGAAAACTCAGGTGGCCAAGAGCTCGTCCCACAGGAGCATCGGCGGTAAGCATCTAGTGAAACGCACAACAACACAGGAAAATAGGAACAGTTTGACAAAAAAGAAAAGGTAAAAACTGAGTCACCACTCAGTGTCCTTATGGACGTCTATGTTCGCATGTTGAAAGATAAAAGCACATAATTAATATAATTGGTTTTATACACCTGTTAGCTGTGGGTGTGAATGAAAAACCTACTAATTAACTACTAATAGAATGATTTACACCGATCAGCCATAACATTAAAACCACCTCCTTGTTTCTACACTCACTGTCCATTTTATCAGCTCCACTTACCATATAGAAGCACACAGGACCACCACAGAGCAGGTATTATTTAGGTGGTGGATCATTCTCAGCACTGCAGTGACACTGACATGGTGGTGGTGTGTTAGTGTGTGTTGTGCTGGTATGAGTGGATCAGACACAGCAGCGCTGCTGGAGTTTTTAACTACTGTGTCCACTCACTGTCCACTTTATTAGACACTCCTACCTAGTTGGTCCCTTTTGTAGATGTAAAGTCAGAGACGATCGCTCATCTATTGCTGCTGTTTGAGTTGGTCATCTTCAAGACCTTCATCAGTGGTCACAGGATGCCGCCCATGGGGCGCTGTTGGCTGGATATATTTTTGGTTGGTGGACTATTCTCAGTCCAGCAGGGGCAGTGAGGCGTTTAAAAACTCCAGCAGCACTGCTGTGTCTTATCCACTCATACCAGCACAACACACACTAACACACCACCACCATGTCAGTGTCACTGCAGTGCTGACAATGATCCACCACCTAAATAATACCTGCTCTGTGGGGGTCCTGACCATTGAAGAACAGGGTGAAAGCAGGCTAAAATGGTATGTAGAGAAACAAATGGACTACAGTCAGTAATTGTAGAACTACAAAGTGCTTCTATATGGTAAGTGGAGCGGATAAAATAGACAGTGAGTTTAGAAACAAGGAGGTGGTTTTAATGTTATGGCTGATTGGTGTATCCTACTGTCCCAAGTTGGGGGTATTAATGATTAATCAATGTGATCAAAAGAGACATAACAATTACTTTGTATTTTTATAAAGGAATAAAGTCAAACTTCAGAGGGAACTTTTCGTGCAGCTCATCCCTCTTCATGTGAATCAGGTGGACAATGCTTTGAAGTTGGTGGGGGTAAATAAGAGAGACTCACACAAAGAAAAACTCCAGCGCTGTTACATGTCTGAGCTTGTACCAGCTCTCTGTCCAATACAAATATCATCAAATACAAAGCAACTCACCCCCTTCAGTCAGGGCCTACACAGAAAAAACCCACAACACATTTGTTTTTCATAATCTGGAGGTGATTGTGTAACTGAAGCAGCACGAGTGTTATAATCACTCACATGTGATTCAACCCACTAGAATGTGCCAGCTAATGAATGCATTAATGAATGAAGGCAATGCGTCAAGCTGTGCCACTCATCAATGTTAACATCTCATAATTACACTGTTTTATAACTGACTATCACTGCACACATGGCTGCTATTACAGCATTGAAGAGCTTCAGTCCACCAGACCTTCAGTTCTACCCGCTAAAACTTCAAATTGTGGTTTGTAGTGCCACCATGTGGTAAAACAGGGAACACTCGATCCTTCATCCATGCATTAAGTATTACATTTACATTTTCGGCATTTAGCAGACGCCTTTATCCAAAGCGACTTACAATACAGTTACAGTATACAGTCTGAACAATCGAGGGTTAGGGGCCTTGCTTAAGGGCCCAACAGCAGCAACCTGGCAGTGGTGGGGCTTGAACCAGCGACCTACTGATTACTAGTCCAGTACCTTAACCACTAGGCTACGGATTTTACCCTATTAACCTTTTGCTGCATTCAATAATTTTTACTTACCACTCCCTGCAGCCCAGGCTTGAGTCGGTCATGGTGCAAACACTCCAGTGCACTGCTGGACAACACAAACTTACACATTTACTCACTCAGTCACTCAGATTTAGAGCATATTCAGAGCATATTCAGAGTAGCCAGACATCCGTTTTGAATGTTTTTAAAAGTGGAAAAGAAAACCAGAACACCCGGGGGGAACCCAAACAGACACCTGGAGAACATGCCAAACTCCTTACTAACTGTGACCAAAGGTGAGGATCTAACCCAGGTTTCTTCTTGTTGTATGGCACTAAATCCACCTGCTATACCAACATGCTATCTAGAAGTTTTAGCCTATGAAGAGTATGGCACCTTTAGGGGGACCATTAATACCAATAATGGCCTGTACATGAAACACTATAGTCGTCTTTAAAAACAAAATACTTTATAATGTATTAATTGTAACAGTATAAAAAATAAATAAATGAAGATAAACTAAATGTAGATTACCTGTACTCACTCACTGTTTTAACCGCTTATCCAATCAGGCTGGAGCCTATCCCAGCTTTTCAATGGGCGCAGGACACACAGAAACACCTTGGACGGGGTGACAATCAGGGCCGGTGCTGGGGGGGGGGAATCATTGCCCCCCTAGATTTTCTCACTGCCCCCCCCAAGCACAACACAAGCAAAGACTATTTTTTAAAATGATCTCTGAACTTGTAACAGAGATGTTCACAAGTCACAAAATACGAGTCCGAGTCAAGTCACAAGTCAATATAATATACACAAAACATATATTGGAAATGTAGCATAGAAATAAACAAATAATCTGTAAGTTCAGATAAAAAAACAACAACAGATTAGCAAATGCATTTTGCCGTTTTACTGAGTGACTTTACTTTCCTAGGTAGGTACCAGTTAAAAACTTAAACTAATGTTTTGTTTTTATTGCAAATTATGGCACAGCGTAAAAAATTGTATTCTTAATCATTTCAGTTCTTTTAGCACACGTGTGTTATTTACTGAGATGAGAATCATGTGTAAATGTATTTAATATTGGAAACAAACACCAGTTCCAGAAAAGTTAGGTACCTTTATTTATCTGGATTTCCTAAAATCTTATGTAATCAATATTTCGTATTGTAGATGGTAAAAGACGTTAATTATTTGCAATTTTATGGTAAGAAATGTACTTTTCTTAATAAAATTAAACAGCAGGCTGCTCAGGTGGCACAGCGGTAAAATACACCAGAGCTGAGATTTCGAATACATTGTATCGAATCTCGGCACTGCCATCCGGCTGGGCTGGGCGGCTACATGAACAACAATTGGCTGTTGTTTAGGGATGGGATGAGCCGGACCAGGGTTTTTCATAACTGGTGCAATTATGGCCTCTGCTGGCTAATTAATGGCGTCTGCACAGAGTTAGGGAATAATGCTGATCAGGGTGTGGCTCTCCATACACAAGACTGATCCACATATGAACTCGTGCAAGTAAAAAGAGGCAGTCTGTACTGCTCACGTGTCGGAGGGGGCGTGTTTCAGTTGCGAAGCTCCTCAGTCAGCAGTAGAGGGCTGTATCATACGACTAGATTAGGGGAGAAAATTGGGGGGAAAAAGCAATTAAACACATATAACACCACCCAAATAAATTGGTATAGTAAACTATATTTTATTCCCCTTTTTTGAAAGTTTGTATTAGAGCACAACACCAGCTACTGTACTATTGTACTGAGTGATGAAGAGGCTAAGGGTTACAGGTCAGGATTCATCGAGTATAAGGTGTGGACCCCCCAAAACAACACTGATAATGCCTTCTTGTTCACACAGAAAATATTAGGCATAAATAAATAAGAACATCATTAATTATTCACTCATTCACAAAAATAAAGCTGCTGGACAGTCAAACATTATTATTGAAAAATAGTCAATGAAAGGCCAGGTGTGGATTTTACTTTATTTTACTTCACAAAAATGGTTAAAACCAGACAACAGACATTTCTAAACTGAGCAGCAGTGTTTAGGATTAGGATTAGAATTAGGTCCTATTTTCCACTGGAAAAAAACTTGCTGTCCATGTTCTGCTGGTCTGTAAGTGCAGTTCGTCGACTATGTACAGTGAATTCCATGTGCTTAAAAAAGATGTTCAGAGCTGATACTGACTGCTGATTGTTACTGGAATGAATCAGATCTCACAGGTCTTCATGTTCTGTTAACGTTTTGTCAGTTTCTGGGTCCTCAGCATCTGGTGCAGGTTCATTCTGATTCTTTTCTGTCAACACAAAATACAAAACCATTGACTCATCATCTAAATATGTACAGGTGTATACATGACATGCAGGACAAAGTGGATGGATGGATGGATGGATGGCTGGATGGATGGATACTTTATTGATCCCGAAGGAAATTAAGGCCTCAGTAGCAAGTTACATAAATCAAAAGGTAAAATTAATAGTACACACTACAGAGATTCACATTATACAAACGAGTATCTGTATAATCACAACACCACTCAGAAAACACACTACAACAACAGGACCTGAGGGTACATATTCAGGTGTTATAAATAACTTGGATTTTTTATTCAAGATTTTCCCTTCCTTAGATGTAATGTTAGATTTATACAAACTTTATCCAATTTGGCTAGCAGATCACAAAAGTTAAAGCTTAATTTGCTTGTCCCACCCATCATGCATTCATCAAAACTACTAATTAAAGGCCTTGAACACCAGACTGACTGAAAGCTAATCATATAGGGCTAACAACATTGTGTCTGGCAAAAGTCTTTAAAAACATTGGCTATGAACAAGAACACAGATTTTATAAACCCACCTCATTTAATGCCAAATGACTATTTCATTACACAAGCAAAACAATAACAAAACTTTAGTAAACAAATGTCAATCTTTAAATATTAATGTTTTGAAAATAGGCTAAATATTGGTGGCTCAGCGGGTAGCCCTGTCGCCTCACAGCAAGAAGGTCCTGGGTTCGATCCCCAGGTGGGGCGGTCTGGGTCCTTTCTGTGTGGAGTTTGCATGTTCTCCCTGTGTCTGTGTGGGTTTCCTCCGGGTGCTCCGGTTTCCTCCCACAGTCCAAAGACATGTAAGTGAGGTGAATTGGAGACACAAAATTGTCCCTGACTGTGTTCGGTATAACCCTGTGAACTGATGAATCTTGTGTAATGAGTTACTACCGTTCCTGTCATGAATTTGACCAAAGAGTGTAAAACATGACGTTAAAATCCTCATAAAACAAACAAACAAACTGTCTCAGGTAAATCTCATTTTGGAACACAGCCTGTTTCTTTAAGCTCTAACTTAGGAGGTATAGATTTGTTGAAATGACTCCACCCTAGTTAGATTTTATTCCCACCCACTTTTGCATTTTAAAATCACTTAACATCAGGCACTGGAAGACAAACAATTAAAATAAAAGCTTACCAGGCAATTACTTCAATAAAATGTATGTACATTTGTATACATGAAACCTACTGCTGCCAAAAAATTACTGTCTTTTCCTACAGTGGTTGGTGACAGTGGAGAATCCAAAACTACACCGATCAGCCATAACATTAAAACCACCTCCTTGTTTCTACACTCACTGAGAATAGTCCATCAACCAAATATATCCAGCCAACAGCACCCCGTGGGCAGCGTCCTGTGACCACTGATGAAGGTCTAGAAGATGACCAACTCAAACAGCAGCAATAGATGAGAGATTGTCTCTGACTTTACATCTACAAGGTGGACCAACTAGGTAGGAGTGTCTAATAGAGTGGACAGTGAGTGGACACGGTATTTAAAAACTCCAGCAGCGCTGCTGTGTCTGATCCACTCATACCAGCACAACACACACTAACACACCACCACCATGTCAGTGTCACTGCAGTGCTGACAATGATCCACCACCTAAATAATACCTGCTCTGTGGGGGTCCTGACCATTGAAGAACAAGGTGAAAGCAGGCTAAAAAGGTATGTAGAGAAACAGATGGATTACAGTCAGTAATTGTAGAACTACAAAGTGCTCCTATATGGTAAGTGGAGCTGATAAAATGAAAAGTGAGTGTAGAAACAAGGAGGTGGCTGATCAGTGTACGTTCGGGTAATTGGATACGACAAAAACAGCAGTTGTCCAGTTGCTCCTAATAATACGGCCAGTGAGTGTGTATATTGTATTTTGAATTCAATCGCATTACCTCAAATTGTTGGTTACATTAACACCTTTTAACATTGTATCAAAATATGAAATATTCATAAATGAAACACCTACAACTGCAGATACATGATCACACCAGACTATGGGGGTTCATACCTGGTTTTGCTTGCTCGACACACACTCCATCCTGCTCCTGAAATCCACCTGCGCACTGGCACTTGTAGCTGCCGCTGGTGTTCACACACTCCTGATGTTCCGCCGTACACACTGCATCAGTCTGCTCACACTCATTTACATCTAGAAGAAAGAACAAAGTGAAAATAATCAGATAAATCACTCGAGTCTGACACTGAACAAACACGGTTATATTAAAGCTGACGTGGAGGAGTGTTGAGTACCTGTGCAGATGCCCTCTTCGTCCTTGAAGCCCTGAGAGCAGGCCAGGCAGTTTCCAGGTCCGGGACCTTTGCAGCCTGAACATCTATTGTCACACACTGGCAAAAACAACCAATCAGATGAAGGAATGAATGAATAAGAACAGCAACATGGTACATGCTAGTCACATAAATGGATTTAGGTTTAAAAACTGTTTACTAACCATTGCAGGAATATGAGCCATCTGTGTTCAGACAATACTCCTGATCTTTGCATGGAGAGGAATCCTTGGAGCATTCGTCAATGTCTGAAACAACATGAAGGTACAAAGGAACCAAGATTAAAGAAAACTTTAAAATAGAAACTGATGGCTCATGGGCTAAAGCTACACTATATGAAAGCTCTAATTCTTTTGAGAAGCTTTCAACAATATTGAGTGTTTCTGTAGAAATTTGTGCCTTTTTAGACCTGGTTCTCAGTTAAGGGTTCAATTGTGGGGCTGAGGTCAGGGTCAAGTCAAATTTATTTGTTATTTATAATGATTTTAACGTCATGTTTTACACACTTTGGTTCCATTCGTGACAGAAACGATAGTTACTGGTTACACAAAATTCATCACTTCACAAGTGTAATGTCAAACACAGTCATGGATAATTTTGTATCTCCAGTTCACCTCACTTGCACATCCTTGGACTGTGGGAGGAAACCGGAGCACCCGAAGGAAACCCACGCAGACACGGGGAGAACATGCAAACTCCACACAGAAAGAAACTGGACCGCCCCCATCTGGGGATCGAACCCAGGACCTTCTCGCTGTGAGGCGACAGTGCTACCCACTAAGCCACTGCATTAGCATCATATCATGTCATATCAAGTGGACTTTTAAACTTCTTGTGACAGCATCTATGAAGCTCAAACCGAAGGCAGAGAAGTTACACTAATCTACACGTTCCAGTAAAGAAGAAGCGTTTCTTACCAACACAGGTGTCCTTCTCATCATCCTCCCAACCATCCATGCAATCCTCACAGTCCTTATTGGTGGGTCCAGAGCAGCTTGTGCAGGATGGGTGACACTCTGAAAAAAAAACCACAATTGAAGAACACTGAACTTCATTTAATAATCGACTGAATGACCAGTAAAAGTTATTACTGTTATATTTGGGTTAAAGTAATTACTGGCAAATAATACAGGGCTCTAATTTCACTTAGCTGACATAATGAGAGAAGCCATTCTGCATTCATTTAAAGATAATAAATGATGCCTTACATGAAGGCCATAAGACACGTCCCCCCAACATTCAAATTAATAAAAAATGTCCCCACACTATACTGATATACACAATATACTTTCAGAATAATAAATGAACACATTCCACTCAGTGGCATTGTGTGGTGTTAGGATCCGTCAGTGTTCCTATCAGCTGTTAAATCGCCATATATTAGAATGGCCCCCGGGAGATTTGGTAACCCCGTTTCCAATGTTAAATGCATGGCTACAGCCTTGCTTCATGCTGTGTCACTTGCAGAAAGCACATTTTAAGTAACAGCATTCCATCTTAAGCCATTTAGGACTTTGGGCAAAAGCTTTGATTCCTAAAACCACTACTAATCCACTATGGCCATAAGCATGTGGACACCTCTCCTAATTATTGAGTTTACACGTGCTCTATAAAACTGAGCACATAACTATTCAATCTCCAAACCCGGGGAGAACATGCAAACTCCACACAGAAAGGACCCAGACCGCCCACCGGGGGATCGAACCCAGGACCTTCTTGCTGTGAGGCGACAGTGCCGCCCGAGCCACAAGGTGCTGAAGCTCATATTCTCTGTTGCTTCTGGACGCAGCTTTGTATTGTGTAGTAAGGAACTGTACGTACATTAAAGTCATAATAAAAATGCACAATGCCAAGTGTTGGCTGGAGTGGTGTAATGCATTCCACCACTGGACTATAGAGCAGTGGTTATGAGTTCTCTGATGAACCGGGTCTTTCTTTACTATCTGGCAGTCTGATGGATACATTCAAATTGGCAGATGCCATGAAAAGACTACCTACCGAGACATATAGTGCCCTGAGTTAAGGTTAGAAGAGGAGGGATAATGACCTATGGCTGCTTTAAGGGTTTTGCTATGCTCTTTAGTTCCTATAAAAGGTAGCGTTAATGTTACAGCATACAAACACATTTGACATTTACATGCTTCTATTTTTTTTGTGGAGGAACTTTAGTTTCAAACTCAAAAGAAGCTTTATTGGCATGACAAATAGGGAGAAAAAAGAAAAAAATAACAAGAAAGAACAAATATATACAAAACAGTTACAGATGCAAAAATACAACAAAATAAAATTATAATAAAAACAGTGCAAATAGTAACAATAAAAATGGTAACATTCACAGTAATGGGGTAAATAAAAAATTAGTTGTGTGCATGCATGCGTGTGTGTGCGCCCTCAGTAGGTGGGGCAGTTTGTCAGAGTCTGGGAGGGAGTTAAAGTTGGGGATAATGTTATAAAATTTGGGGAAGAATTGGTGGTATTTGGTGCATTGGGTGAGCAAGTGCAGCTCTGTCTCTACTGTACTGAGCTGAGAGTGCAGTGCTGGCACAACCTCTTCTCCCAGGGCAGCCAGGACCGGGTGTGTCTCTCCGTCTCCACGGCCAGGTCGTGTGTGCTCAGTCTGTACCTCGTCAAGGTGTTTTTTCATTTAGGGTTGGATACTGTGCTCACATAATCTGCTGCACTGTAGTGTCTGTTTAGGGCCAAATAACACTGCATTTTACTCTGGACTTTAGTTTCAGTTTCCCAATAATTCAGATATTTCATTCTGAGTGTTTGTGTAGTTTGGTTCATTCTAATTGGGTTTTGTTAGTAATGTGCCGGTGTGTGTTAGTGGTGTCTCTCTGTGTGTTAGTGGTGTATCTGTGTGTTAGTGGTGTATGTGTGTGTGTTAGTGTATAGTGAAATTGATTGCTCTTTTTTGTTTATAATAAGAGGAAATCGGCCTAATTCTGCCTGCACGCATTGTTCGTTGTGTGTCTGTGCACTTTTAGGATGGTTTTACAGAACTGTGTGCAGGGTCTCTAATGGATGTTTGTCCCAATTGTGGAATTGATGGTGTGTACGCGAACCCCACACTTCACTGCCATATAGAGCAATCGGTTCAATTATTGATTCAAATATTTTGAGCCAGATTCAAATTGGAATTTCTATGAATGTTTGTCGTTTTATGGCGTAGAAGGCCCTGCGAGCTTCTTCTCTCAGTTCATTTACAGCCGGGTTAAAAGTTCCTGTTGAGCTCATTTTTAGTCCGAGGTAAGTATAATTTTTATTGTGTTCAATTTCATGATTTCCTAATTTAAATGTGTGTTTGGTTCCCTGAAATCTGGATCTTTTCTGAAAGTTCCTTCACAGAGACCTTAAATCTACCTCACCGAATAACTTGATAAATAAATAAGATGAATTTGAATGTTAAGCGTGAGCCAGGACTTGTCAATCAATATTGCTGAATGCCAAGAGAAAGCTACCTACCAGAACACACAGTGCCCTACACAACCTTGTTTCTGATTTAGAATTAGCTTTATGTGACTTGTATTGTTTACCTTTGCAGAGTGAGAAGGTGTCATTCCTCTCCAGACTGAAATATCTATCAACGCAATCCAGACAAAACTCTCCTTCATATCCCTGATCACATGTGCATTTTCCGTTTCCTCCCCTCGTCCCATCACCTTTACATTTACCGTTACCATGACAAGGTCTCTCAGATCCTCCTATACAGGCTAAACAGACCATAAAAACAAGGATTAGCAAAGATTATACCATTAAAAACGCTCAATCAGCTTATCAGAACACTGAATGTCTGAATAGGACTTACAGTTACAGTCTGGTCCAAATGTTCCTGAAGGACAGCACACCTTGATGGTTTCAATACAAAACCATTTATGTAGATCAGGGTGCTTTGTTTTCCTGCAACCAATAAACATTTTCATAAAACACATTTCACAAATGTGACATTGAAGAGTGTATGTATTCCTGACCTCTTGAACCACCAGGTTTCAAAATGTTCCTCATGTTCTTCTACCATGTGATTACACTCAAAATTACTGCTTTCACATAAACCCTCCAGTATCTCCACCAGACGAATCTCACTGCAAAGATATGACACAGGTATCACAGAACATCAGTCCTGAACAGGGATGTAACGATGCACCACAAGACAGTTAAAAATCGATTCACAGGTGTAACGCTTCAAATCGGTTTACATGTATAATGAATCAATATTCACTTTAAACAGCAGAGGGCACTGGCACTATTCACCTCGCCTGGTTGACATCACTACAGGGTTGCCAGGTTCGGAATTTTCCAGCCAAATTTATTTATGTGAGGATACTTTCTTTTTTTTGTATTATTCGTTTATGTATATAAATGTGGGAAGTTTTTTTTTTTTTTTACACAAAAAGGGAAATGTGCAGCATTGTTTTGCATAGTTTGTACCTACCTCAGAAATAAAAGGACATTCATTATTTAGATAAACTCATTGGTACACTTTAATTTATAAGTCTATCTAAGGTTTATTACCTTCTTATTTATGCAATTTTATAAATCGTAAAGAACCTGGAAATTACTGTCTGCGCTCTCGCACCTTGTATCTTCTTAAGGTCCCCTTGGCACGCACGAAATTAGGGAAACAGGCTTTTAATTATGCAGCACCATCAGACTGGAATATACTGCAGAATGTTTTAAAATTGCAGGATTTGGTGAATTTAAGTCATTTTAAAAACATGTTGTTGAATATGGACATAGGTAAAACGGTTTGTAATTGTTTTAAATGATCATTGTATTGTCAATATTATGTATTCATGTTTGTCGTATGTTGTTTGTGTAGGTGTAACTATGTACTATGTTGCTGCTTATCTTGGCCAGGACTCTCCTGCAAATGAGATTGTAAATCTCAGTAAGATTAATTTTCCTGGTTAAATAAAATAAAATAAATAAAAACAAAATAAATAAAAAATAAGCACAAATACAGTATTTTATTTTTTAAAGAGAAATAATAAAAGGAAACTTCATACTGTCATAATTTGTCTTCAATTTAATTTTGTTTAAAAAAATCGTGAAAAAAACGTCTCGTGAACCCAGTATCGTGAATCGCATCGCGGGTAGAGTGTATCGTTACATCCCTAATCCTGAATATAAGTACATGGTACATGGTTTATCAACAGAACATGACAAGACCTTGAAGATGACCTATACTGCTCTTCCCATGACTGTGTTTGCACTTGTCTACCCTTTTAGGTATTTAGAAAAATGCGTACACTGCCATCCATCCATCAATCCATTCCTTTATCCATTCCTCCAGCCATTCCTTTATCCATTCCTCTATCCATCCATTCATCTATCACATGGAGCTGGATTGCACCTAGGTGTGAGTTAGGGATGCCCTGTATTGAACTGCAACCCTATCCATAATGCATTTCACCCAGTTTTCAGGAGGTGCCTGGATCAAACATGGCTCATGATGAAGTGGTCGGTTCGACTCTTTGACTTCCAAGTTTAAACACTTGTGTAGAAATCCCCAGATTACAACAAAATACATGTTTTTTTAAATGTTCTTTTTGAGTCTGAATGAACAATTGATGATCATGATCGACTAAAGTTGGTGATTTCTTAATGTCCACAAAAAAGAGTTAAGTTTCACTGCACCAATTAAAAAGCACAAGGTTACAATAAAACTGCAACTGTCACCTTATGCTAGGAGAAAGCATGTTATTCAAGAACCACCACCAATAGGTCTGTTCTGAATAAGAAGCTTTTGGAACATGGGTAATAATGTCCACAGTCAAATGAGTCTCTAGGGGCTTAGAGGCTGCTGTGCAATAAAGAAGCCCACTTAACAATACAATCTGTTTTTTTTCCTAGTGATTCTAAAATTACATCTGACCTTCTGGGCATGTTTCTTTTAAGCCTGATTGGCAAAAGACCACCGTTTCATGCATTCATAAAAAAAAAATATTGAAATCCAGACATCATGCAGGATGCCATAACATATCTCTTCATTACCAGCATATTTAAATATCTGACTTACAATCTTAGTGCATTTTACACTGAGTTTATGATTATTATATAACAAAGATGACCATTTGAGAGACAAATTAATAATTTATTTATTTTGCGTGCTTTATCCCACTCTGGGTTGCCATGAATCCCAAATCCTTCCTGAAAACAGTAGGCACAAAGTGGAAACGAGTCCTAAACAGAGTACCCAGGATGCCATCATAGAGCTGTTACTCATCCATTTATTCACAGTCACTCAAACATGTTTTGGATGGTAGGAAGGAAGACAGAGTAGTATTAAGAAGAAAGTATACAGTAATCAGAGCTGAGGAGTAAACCCTGGTCCCAGCAGCTTTGTGGCACCAATACTGCTTGTTACAATAAAGAATTTAATCATTAGTTACTATTAACTAATTATAGTAATTTTTGACTAGCCAATATTTTATAATTGACCCGAATCTATATAAGTTTGTACATTCACCGATCTGTACGCAAGTAAGCAAAACAGTGAAGATTTAAATTACACAATAGTGCAAACACATGAAGAGAATTTCTAGTGATTCTCACCTGGTCTCATATTTGGATAATTTTCTTTCTTCCCATGCCGTGTTTCCTCCACCAAAGTTTTTATTTGCAGTCTTTTCAAACCCCTACAAAAGATTTTCACAATGTAGACCTTAGTTTTCATAAAAATATTAACAACAATAATAATAATAACTTTAACAACAATACATTTATTTATTCATGCAGTTTAAAAGAACACTTCATCATAGCCAAGGTTGTGGGGGGTGCAGCGGCACCGTGATCACATGTTTTATATATTACAAATACGAAGCGGCCTGGGTGCCGCACTACCAGCTGTTAATACAAAGAAGGTATACAATTTTTGGAACTAAATAAAAGAATATTAGAATATGTATGAATAATAAAAGAATATATACAAATATTTTATGTAAAGAAAAAAAAACTGCCATAAAGGAATGGTTATTAATAATTTTTTATTTATTATCTTTATTTAGTAAAAAAAAACCAGTTTGCATGATTTTTTATAGATTTTTGGAGAACAAAAATAAATAAATAAATGAATTATATATATATAATTAAAATACAAATGTCAAATATTTGGCTTTGTTAGTAATAAGGGTGATTAAGTGCAGATTGATGGGTAAAGTTGGCAGTTACAGTCTTAATCCACTGTTTAAGCTATAATGGGCACTGAAGAGCCATCATTGTCACATTCCCAAAATAAGTATGCTCCCAAATGAAACAGACTTATTTGCTAAGTGGTAAACATCTTATAATACAATGGTTGAGGGGGTAGCATTAAATGCTGCTCTAGATCACTAGTGATCTTGTGATCACTACAGTCTAAATTGTATCCCATGCCCATTTAAATATAAATATATAAATCCAATGCTTTAAAACCTAGTTCTGAAATAAACTGTACTTTAGTGCAGTCTGGTGAAGCACACATTCTTGCTGTTGGATGCTGCTGTTAGTTGTTTGATACTCTGATGTAAAATGTGTTTTTAGAATAAAAAAAGGATTTAAAACAACAATCTATCATTGCTGTCACTTAACAGTACTTTATTACATCTAAATGAACTATTAATTAATTATCATTTAAAGTGGACAGATCTTCAGATCATGTGCACTGACATTTTAATTCAGAGTAACAGCACTTACCTTGTGGAAATGATCGACTATCGTTTTGCAGGTGGAACATAAATCTTCAGCATCCTTTGCTCTGCCAGATCCAGACAATGAAACACTGAACAGACAGAGAAGCACAATGACTGTATGTGAGAGCAGCATGATCCTGAATCACTGCTACCAAACTCCCAATGTCATCATACAATACTACTGCTACAGAAAAAACGAATAAATAAAACGTTTTATTATATCAGATCGCAGTATTTATTCTAATACTGAGCTTTCATCAGGAGTAATAAGTAACTGATGGAGTACAACTATGTATATGTTGACGGATATGCAAAGCTAAAAACACATGCCGGTTTCAGTGCACTCTTACTTCCGCATTGTTCCACGGATACAATTGTGGCTGCATTTGATTGGATGAGTGGAGCGATCGGTCAAAGTGAGAACCAATGAAATGCGGCCACGCACGGGCCTTATATTTAAACTTAATCATAGCAGATTTTTACGTTACTTTTAAATGTATGATAATATAAAGTGAAGTATTTAAATGAACAAAACTCTTAAATGTATTGTTTTAAATCAGTGTTTAAAACTGATAAGGATTAAAATCCAAATGTATTAATTATGGCACTCGACCAAATCAAGCCTCTCACTATATACACAGATGAAGCATAACATTATGACCTCCTTCCTAATATTGTGTTGGTCCCCCTTTTGCTGCCAAAACAGCCCTGACCCGTCGAGACCCCCAGACCCCTGAAGATGTACTGTGGTATCTGGCACCAAGATGTTAGCAGCTTTCTGTTAGATCCTTTATATATATATAATTTTACCATGCCAACTTTAACTTTTAATCTGCACCTAATCACTGCATTATGTAATTTTATATAAATTGCTTTAAAAACTATATAAAAACAATTCTTTATCAGTATATATAAAAAGAGCTTTATTTACATTATAGTGAGGCACAGTGGCTCAGTGGGTAGCATTGTCGCCTCACAGCAAGAAGGTCCTGGGTTTGATTCCCAGGTGGGGCGGTTCGGGTCCCTTCTGTGTGGAGTTTGCATGTTCTCCCCGTGTCTGCTTGGGTTTCCTCACACAGTCCAAAGACATGAAGTGAGGTGAATTGGAGATACAAAATTGTCCAGGACTGTGTTTGACATTGAACTTGTGAACTGATGTATCTTGTGTAATGAGTATAACTACCTGTTCTGTCATTAATGTAACCAACGTGTGTAAAACATGACGTTAGAATCCTAATAAATAAATAAATGAATAAACATTCCTATTATCTGCATCCTGTGTTTCTAGGTTATACTGGACACAGTGTGACCAAGACCATAATTAAGTGGTTAGTAAAAATAAACTATGATTTTTCACCTATTTATTTATTTAAACTGTTTTTATAATTTGTTATTTTTATTATTTTTTTATGTATAAACCCACGTTATGACATTTTATATAATTAAGACCAACTTGATTTAAAAACAATAAAAACAATTCTTTATCGGTATATAATAAAAAAGCTTTATTTACACTATAAGATGAATATTTATACAACTTGATAGCATTGCAACTTAATAGCAATCATTAAACATTAACGTTTTAGCTAATAAATAAATCTAATATCCACCCAAAAACACAAACATTCAAACACGTTCACTTTATTTCACTGTAAACCTTGAGGCTGTAGGCGGACGCGCATGCGCAGTTACAGTACAGTACAATCATGGCGCGGAAGAGAAATCGTTCTGAGCTCCGTCTGTTTGTTTTGTTAATACTTGTTGTTTTGCTGCATTTAATAGTTTGTCCTTTTACTAAAGTCGAGGAGAGTTTCAACCTGCAAGCCATTCATGACATTATTTACTACAGACTTGATTTAGAGAAGGTAAGTAATAGCAGGTTTCACCTCTGACTTGTAGTTTGAAGGGAGTTTACTTTCACCTGAGACGTGTGTGTGTGTGTGTGTGTGTGTGTGTGTGTGTGTGTGTGTGTGTGTGTGTGTGTAGTGTGTGTAGTGTGTGTGTGTGTCCTCTGGGTTTCACTAATTTATATAGTTGTCCCTTTTCTGTGACAAATTCATTGGAACACGTGACTTTAACAAATTTGTTTATTTGGAATTTTCTGGAACAAAATGACCAAATTTGTTATGTTATACTTACACGTACAGGAACTTGATGATTCCTTTGCTAGTATAATGATTTCTATAATGTCTTTACCTTTGTAGGATTGATTTCGAATTTCTTGTGATTTTGACTACATTGACGACAGCTGGTAACTTCTCTGTGCCCATATAAATAGGGCAGTTATATTAAGCGACAAGCTCTGAATGGAGAATGTGATGAATGCTCTGTTAAGATCTCAGAAGGTAAATCATACATGGTCAGGTTTATATTAGAAGATACTAGGGCTGGGCGGTATTGGCAAAAATTTGTATCACGGTATTTTTTTAAGATTCTGACGGTTTCACGGTATATGACGATATGTTTTATTTCTGTATGACTGGGACTTTAGATATGTATGTGGCTTATTCTACTGTCATAAGTACATAGAATATAAAAAGTTGTTTTTATATATAATAAAGGTTTTGAGTACTGTAAGTTTTGCTCGGCTCCACAAAATGATATTATATATGATGGAATCAGTATACGTGAAACAGTTGCAATAAATAAAATTTTTATTGTTTATTTGATATTTAAGTGTTGTACAATTACCCTTAGCTCTCCCTTTAACAAATAAAACGATGTTTGAAAAGTGGACGACTTTATATATCTCCGCTTCCAGTTTTCTTATAACGTTGAAATAGCAACTAACATCAAGTATTTTCACCCAGTAAGACAAACCTGGAATCCAGTGTTTTGATTTTTGCTCTGAAAACTAATTTCTCGACTGTCTATAGACGAATCGTGTCCTTGCATATGTGGATTGTTACTGAGTTCGTGTGGCTCGACAAACCGTGCAGTATGCAGTGTTTTAGTCTGCCGACTTGCCTCATTTCTTTGGCAGGTACTTCTGGTGCATATTTGTTCTTCCTCTCTTCATCCTCCATCTGTTTTTGTTTATTTGTTTTCACCATATTGAGGAAACCTCTCTCATCTGTTAACACTGTCACGTTAACTGGCTAACTACTTAATCTGCACGGCGCTCCATAGCACTTTTAGTGGCGAACAATATTATATGATGTGCAGTGATTTTGGCAGTGTTTAATGCATTGACTGCATTTGGCTGATTTGTTGTAATTAAAAGCAAGACAGTGATTAATGAATGCTAAAACAACATTTTATGGTGTTCTAAACAACACAAATGTGCTGAAACCCTGTCAAAACAAAAGTATAGGTAGAACAGAATTATTATGTATGTTTTTGAGGATAGATTAGTAAGAGCATGGTTAGTTTCCATTTACCTTCTTTAGAAAGGAGTGATAAAGGTCGTCGACTTTTAAGGACAGCGAAAGACAGGAGACGCTAGTTCAGAGAAGAGTGTTGATGTCTTTTCTGAGTAGTGATTGGTGAGTCAAGACCATCCTTGAAGGATACAATGTACAGAACAGGGTTTAATAAATTCTCTCATGTAGAGGCTCGAAATGACAAATAACTGGACAGGAATCGGGTCGATTTCCATAAAAAGATTGCTAATGATTTTATTGCCATTACATGTAATGAAGCATATTATTGTGCAGATGGTGTACAGTCTATAGCTGTGCTAAAAATATCTTAAAATCGAAAAGGCTCAGATATAAATATGATGTTGACCATTTGTACTAAATAATTTGTACTAAATGTCACTACTGTGTATCATCCATCTACAAACTTGATCTGGCATAGTTTTTACTCCGGATGCTCTTTCTGTTGCAACCCATTCTATTTATCAGGCTTGGGACCAGCACCAAGGGTGCACTGATTTGTGTCCTCTCAATGGCTAGGTTCACGAAACACCATGTGCTTTCAGTATTAGTGACCCAAGCCCAGGCTTCAAACCCCTAGAACTCCGGCTCTGTTGACCATTTATTTTATCTAAGTCTAATGATCAAGGTGGCAGATAAAGGTAAATCTCAGTCTCAAATCGAATTACAAATCCTGCTTTGTCTTTCTTTTTTAGTATGATCATCATGAGTTCCCTGGCGTGGTGCCTCGTACCTTTATTGGCCCGTTGTTCATATCTGCACTCTGCTCACCCATGGCAGCTGTACTCTCCCACTTGGAGGCACCAAAGTTTTACACCCAAATTATGGGTAACTATGTCAGCCTAAATTCATTTGAAATTTAAATTAGGTGTGTTTACATCCTGATATTAATATGTGATTGATATTTTTACTTTCTACAGTACGGGGCGTTTTGGGATTTTGTGTCTGCTTGGCCCTGTGGCAAATGCAGAAAGAGGTGAAGAGACAGTTCGGGTCTCGGGTCTCGTGCTTTTTCTGTCTTATCTGCATCTCGCAGTTCCATCTGATGTTTTACAGCACCAGGACTCTGCCAAATATATTTGCCCTTCCTATAGGTATGTATGTATGCATAAATGCAGTTTATAAAGTCCAGAAAATGAGTTTGGAATGACAATGACCCAAAATGATAAGATATTATATGTCAGTGATTGGTGCATTTTTTACACCTACATGTATTTACTTGATCATGTTGTATAATGATACATTATGTACATCTTTGTCTTGCCATGGTCAAAACATGAAAATGTATTTATCTGCCCATTTTCTAGCTTATAATACAAAAAAATTAAAATAAATAAACAAATAAGCACTTGCTGTATTTATAAAAAGGATTATTAATGCATTGCCTTTGTAAGAACAGACGTGTTTAACTAGGATTTGGTACAACAAAAATCCTCTATTCTATTCCCTCGGCTGCTCCCGTTAGGGGTCACCTGCGGATCATAATCCGCATTATTGATTTGGCACAGTTTTTACACCAGATTCCTTTCCTGACACAACCCTCCCCATTCATCAGGGCTTGGGACCAGCACTACAATGCACTGGTTTATGCATCCTAGCGGCTAGGTACCTATAGGACAATTCAGTGTCTCCAATTAGCCTGGCTGCATGTTTTTGGACTGTGGGAGGAAACCGGAGCACCCGGAGGTAACCCAGGCAGACACAGGGAGAACATGCAAACTCCACACAGACAGGACCCGGACCGCCTCACCTGGGGATCGAACCCAGGACCTTCTTGCTGTGAGGCGACAGTGCTACTCACATAGCCACCGTGCCACCCAACAAAAATCCTTTATTAAAGCGTGTGAAAATGTATCAGTTACAGTATATAACGCTCTAGGGTGATTAGGGTGATTTAATCCTCATTAGTGTGGAGTTTTCTATGTATTTCTTATATTTTTAAGAAAACATGCAGTAGGTTGATTGGATGCTTTAAATTAAGTGAATAAGAGTGAGTGTGTGTCCAAATACTTTTGGCCATATAGTGTATTTTTTAACTTGTCATATTTTTAAAAATTAATCAGTTTTTATGGGACAGATTTATTGTGCCTTTCATGTAAATTTCTGATTGAGGTTATCTAGAGTCTAGTACAACTGAAATGCTTCACTGTCTTACTTAGAACTGATCAGAATTAGTTTTGTGCAGTGAAGTTCAGCATATTTCAGATTATTTACTAAAACTTGATTCTACAGTTTTGCTGGCATTCACATCCTGGATGGCCCAGAGACACGGTCAGTTCATCATGCTCTCTGCCTTCGTCATCATCGTGTTCCGTTCAGAGCTGTGTCTCCTACTTGGACTGATGCTCTTGGTGTCACTTCTATCCAGGAAACTCAAGATCCCAAAGCTGCTCTGCTATGCCATACCTGCTGGCATTTTAGCACTAGGTGAGTGTTGGTTAAAATGAGTTAAATGATGTTTTCATGCTCCATTTCTGAACTTCAGCTTTGTTGCAGGTCTTACTGTTGCTGTCGACTCGGTGTTCTGGAGGAAGCTGCTCTGGCCTGAGGGTGAGGTGCTCTGGTACAACACCTTCCTGAACAAAAGCTCCAACTGGGGAATATCCTTTTGAACATTGAGTTCCAACAAAGCTGAATCAGTTCATCTGGACCAAACTTTGTGCATCAACATACTATGAGTAGTTCAGTTATACGCAAATATTTTTTCTAGTAGTTTGACAACACAGTAATTCTTTTTTTTGTTTTGTTTATGCAATTTCTCCCCTTTTTCCCCGACTTTTAGCGTATCCAATTACCCAACTGAGTTATGCTTCCTGTTTACTGATGCTGATCCACGCCTTGGTTGAGGAGAGCCGAAACTGACACATGGCCCCTCCAACACGTGTGCAGTAGCCGACTGCATCTTTTCACCTGCACGAGGCGAGTTCATATGCGAATCAGCTTTGTGTACGGATAGCCACACCCTGATCAACGCATTATCCCTCGACTGCAGTCACCAAGGTTGTAATTGCATCAGTTATGACAAATTCCCATCCGGCTCTCATCTGTATGAACAACAGCCAATCGTTGTTTGTGTGGGCGCCCAGCCCAGCCAGATGGCAGAGTTTCAAACCGACGAGTTTGAAATGTCAGCTCTGGTGTGCTAGCGTGTTTTATCGCTGCGCCACCTGAGCGCTGACAACACAATAATTCTTACATTTCTGGCATTATCATTGAAAGCAATTTGTGCAACTGTGGGTTAAGAGCCTTGCTTAGGGGCCCAACAGTGGCAACTTGGTGGTGATGGGGCTTGAACCAGCAACCTTTGGATTACTAGTCAAGTACCTTAACCGCTGAGCTACCACTGCCTGTTTCACACTTTTTCATAATTTTTTTCATACCCTTTTTTTAAAGCAACAGTCAAGAACGCTCAGGTGGCACAGCGTTAAAACACACTAGCACACCAGAGCTGACATTTCAAACTCGATAGTTCGAATCTCTGAGCTGAGTGTCTACACGAACAATGATTGGCTTGTTGTTCAAGGGTGGGTCCCGGAGGGAATTCCTCATAACTGATGCAAGTACGACCTCTGCTGGCAGATTGATGACGATGTATGACGATGTATAATGTGGACAGGGTGTGTCTCTCTGTACACAAAGCTGATCAACATATGAACTCATGCAGGTGAAAAGATGCAGTCGGCTACTGCACATGTATTGGAGGGGGCGTGTGATAGTAATGGCTCTCCTCAATCAGGGTGGAGGTAAACATCAGTAGAGAGGAGGCATAATGCAATAGGGTAATTGGATATGATTTGATCAGGCAGAAAATTGGGGGAAAATGCAAAAAGTTAGGCACTATGGGATAGCTTGCATTAAGTTAGGGTGGTTATTTATTATACATATAGGTATAATGTAGGTGTTTTGTGCAACACTGCAGAAATTATGCACTTCTATTATTTTGTACCATCACTGCCTGATCACTACCACATTTCCCCGTTTGGCATCTTTTGTGAAGAAACATGAAGCATCTTTGTGTATGTGCTTTGTATGTCCTTGACTTTGTTGTGTCAGTAAACCTCACCTTTCCTCTGGTACTTCTACTCTGCTGTCCCTCGAGCCCTCGGCTTCACCATCCTCCTCGTACCGTTTGGGCTTTTGGATAGGCGGATGCGCACACTGCTGATGCCAGCGATGGGTTTCATCCTGCTCTACTCCATCCTGCCACACAAGGAGCTGCGCTTCATCATCTACACAGTTCCTGTCTTCAATATAGTGGCTGCTCAGGGCTGTTCTGTCATGTAAGTTATTCACTTTTTATTTACTGTGTCTGACTGACTATCTGTCACATGTTTTGACTTTCTTTTTAATTTGCCAGTTTTGGTGTTGAGGTTCCCATGAATTGTAGCTTCCCTGTGAAAACACAAACAGAATGTAGAGAGCATTAATATGGACAGCATAGTTATGATACATAGTTTGGCAAAATATGAGATTGATTGTAACAATAATTCTGCAAAAATAAGCAAAATATATTTTAAAAAAACACTTATTATTAGTAGTATTATAAAAGAAACTGAAATTTAACGTATTTATGTATTTTACTATTGTTATTATTTTTTGCATTTTTCCAATTTTCCTCCCAATCTATCCAATGACCCGATTGCATCACGCTTCCTCTCTACTGATGTTGATCTCCACCCTGGTTGAGGAGAGCCATGACTAACACACGCCCCCTCCGACACGTGTGCAGTAGCTGACTGCATCTTTTCACCTGCACAAGGCGAGTTCATATGCGAATCAGCTTTGTGTACGGAGAGCCACACCCTCATCAACGCATGCAGGCAGCATCAATCAGCCAGCAGAAGTTGTAATTGCATCAGTTCTAAAGTCCTGTCCGGCACCCCCCTTGAACAACAGCCAATCGTTGTTCATGTAGGCGCCCAGCTTGCTGGATGGCGGAGCTGAGTTTCGGGCCGACGAGTTCAAAATATAAGCTCTGGTGTGCTAGCTTTTTTTTTTTTATCGCTGTGCCACCTGAGTGCCCCAATATTTATTATTTTTTAAAATAAGAACTGAGCTATACAATGCTTGTTTTTCTTTATCTCCTAGTCTAGTCATTTTCAGTTCTCGATTGTGAATCTGCTGCCGTTTGCACAAGCCCAATCTGATCAAGGAGAGCCGGATCATCTCTCGCCCCCTATGTCATGTGTCCAGTTTGCGGTTGCTTCTTATTACCTGCCAGTGTTGGGTTCCCACACAGAGCCGTTTTGAGTACAGATAGACACACTGGCAGTTCAGATTACTGAAGTACATATAAACTTGGCAAGCCATAGCTTAGTGGTTAAGGTACTGGACTACTAGTTGGGCTGGGTATCGCCACTAATTTCCTGGATCGATTCGATTCCGATTCACAAGGTCCCGATTCGATTCGATCTTCGATTCGATTTTCGATTCATTTTCGATTCAACACATTTAGGCATATTTGAGTTACATTAACAGGTTTTGTTTAAATATGTACAGATGTTCAGAGAACGAATGTGATAATTGTACAAAGAACACATTAAAAATATTTGTTTTTACATAAATAAGTAATCCACAACAAAAAACAGTAACATTAATTTTTTTTTATTATTATTATTTTATATGTCTGACACGCTACAACAGTGTATGTGTAATGTAAACATACACCTGGCTGTTGCACAGCTTATGCCAAGTTCACACTACACAACTTTCTGATTTGCCGGGTCACTGTACAGTTCACACTGCACGACTGATGGGTGATGGGGGGGTTTCACATCTACACCATCTATCACCAGGAGGAATCTCAGATGAGTCTGTCTGGTCTCCCAAACTACGTTTCGTCACAAAAGCACACGTGAGAAGTGACGAGGGGTTTAATGAAACCACGTCCTAAAATACACTCCAACAAGTAGCGAGCGATCAAAGTTTGTGCGCTGATGAGCAGCGTAATATCAAAGAGAAAAAAATAAAGGAATCTGAGTGGATTTGGCAACACGACCAACAGGGATTGTTCTGAAGTTGGAGGTTAATAAATATTTTGTTTTGTAGAGAACGATAACTATATTACGCCCCTGCTCCACTTGTTTACAACCTCTCCCGTGTGTTTCCCCTCGCTGTTTCACATTGATTAAGAGCCGAGTTGCTCCCGAGCCGGCAAATCTAGCGCAGACCAGTAGCCGAAAATCAGGGCAGAAATCATGTAGTGTGAACCAGGCATTACTGGAGCTTCTGCCATGCTAAACTGATGTGCAGGTCAGATCTCGTTGCACGAAAAAACAGCGGCTGGTCACGCGAGATAAAAGAAGGTAACAGATTTCCGTGTACACCGTAAAAAGGGGCTCATTTAAAAGATCGATCTCGCGTTTATATGAATCGATATCGGATCATTCAAATAAAGATCGATTCGAATCGAAAAATCGATTTTATAAACCCACCCCTATGGACTAGTAATCAGAAGGTTGCTGGTTCAAGTCACACCACTGCCAGGTTGCTGCTTTTGGGCCCTTGAGCAAGGTCCTTAACCCTCAATTGCTCAGACTGTATACTGTAACTATACTGTAAGTCGCTTTGGATAAAGGCGAAAATGTAAATGTGAACCTAAAAATTAGATCGTCATACGCTGCATGCCTTGCATTCATCAGATTACTGTATGCATGCAAACACACTCGGTGATCAGACTGTGTGTATGTAGTAGCAGATACAGTGTACGGAAGAGGAACTGCAGGACCAGCACTGGGTAATACTTTCTGTGTATTAGTCTTGCATCATCAGGAAGCTGAATCTTGTTTTCTTCTTTTTCTTTCAGTTTAAACAACTACAAGAAGTCACAGCTTTATAAAATCGGGTCTCTGGTTGTAATCTGCCATTTGGTGGCAAACTGCGTGTACTCAGGTGTTTCGTTATACGTTTCACAACACAACTACCCAGGAGGCAAAGCCATTCAGGAACTGCACAAATTAGTGCCAGCTAGTTTAGGTATGTATCTTCTAGTAGTAGCTAAGAAATAAGCTTTAAATTTTAAGCTAAAATTTAAAGTAAAAACTAATCAGGTGACTTTTTGGTTTCTCTCCAGACGTGTCCGTACACATAGACGTTCTCGCAGCACAGACTGGAGTCTCACGCTTCACGGAGCTGAATAGCAGGTGGAAGTAAGTACTCTTAAAAACTGGTTTCAGATGTCACACATGAGTCCTTCTGTGTGAAAAGTGCAATTTAAATGTAATTTAATACACATCATGTGTGTACGGTTGTTTTACACTTGGACATTTATCCCCAGGTGGGGCGGTCCGGGTCCTTTCTGTGTGGAGCATGTTCTCCCTGTGTCCATGTGGGTTTCCTCCGGGTGCTCCGGTTTCCTCCCACAATCCAAAGACATGCAAGTGAGGTGAATTGGAGACACTAAATTGTCCATGACTGTGTTTGATATAACCTTGTGAACTGATGAACCTTGTGTAATGAGTAACTACCGTTCCTGTCATAAAGGTAACCAAGGGTGTGAAACATGATGTTAAAATCCTAATAAACAAACAAACAAACGTGGTACATAGCTGTATTCAGGTGGGGATGACCCACCTACCATGGTATTCGCAAGCCATCTTTTCATTGCCTCCTATCTATGCCAGGAGTTATAATATAATATAATTAAAATCCTAATAAACAAACAAATACACATGGACGTTTACTAAATTAATCAACCGGAAAACCTTGGGCAAAAGGCAGGAATAACCTGGACAGAGCGCCAGTCCACTGTGGGCCATATTCCACCAATAAACCCCATCTTTTCAGTCATATCTGTGTAAAATTCAGCAGGTCCATAGTACCTCTGAGATCTGTGTTTGAATCTCAGCCGTGCTGTCTGCTACATATGAGGGTGATGTGGGGGGTGGCACCCTGTCCAAGGTATGTTGATAGGCAAGGTGCCAAAATAAATTATATTCTATACATCTGAAGCAAAAAGTATAAATACAGTTTGATTAAAACACTTTTTTATTCCTCATTCTGGACTAGGGATGTAACGATGTACCACAATCCAGTTAATAACCGATTCAAAAATTTCACAATTCAAATCGATTTAACATGTAAAATGAATCGATATTCACTTTAAACAGCAGAGGGCACTGGCGCTATACACCTCGCCTGGTTGACGTCACTGGCGCTATATGCCTGGTTGCCAAATTCGGGGTTTTTCAGCCAAATTGGGCTTAATTCAAAATTGTTTCGCATAGTTTGTACCTACCTCAGAAATGAAAGGACATTCATTATTTAGATGAATAAAAGATAATCACAAATACAGTATTTTATTTTATTTTTTAAGAGAAATAATAAAAGGAATTTTTTGTCTTCAATTTCAGTTTAAAAAAAATCGTATCGTGAACCCAGTATCGTGAATCGCATCGTGGGTAGTGTATTGTTAGATCCCTATTCTGGACAGATAGCTTGCTTGTGCAGCTCACAAACACAAATAAATACAGATTTGTGTCATAGAGTACAGGCATGAGAAGCATAACATCTGTTAGGGCAGTGTCCGACCACATATTAGGTCATGGTCCCATATGGTTATAGTTCAGAAAGAACAGAACATAGTGGACGTAACCGGACAAAAAACAGCTTCCTACACACAACAAAGCATCTTGGCTTTTTAGTCAATACACATCCTAATCACATGACGTCTTCTTTCACAGACGGTATCATTAAAGTTACATGGTACATAGCAATATTCAGGTGGGGATGACCCACCTACCATGGTATTCGCAAGCCATCTTTTCATTGCCTCCATCTATGCAAGGAGTAAAATATAAAAATAATTCTTGGTCTTTTGCTCAGATAGTTTAAAGATATTTGGCTGAAGTTTAAATTATTTGATGGAAACAAGTTCAAGTTAAATGGAAACACAGGTGACCTTCATGTTAATTGTCTGAGCTTTTTTTATTGCTAATACGGGGTAGCACGGTGGCTCAGTGGGTAGCACTGTCACCTCACAGCAAGAAGGTCCTGGGTTCAATAGATAGGTGGGGCGGTCTGGGTCTTTTCTGTGTGGAGTTTGCATGTTCTCCCCTCCGGGAGTCCCGGTTTCCTCCTACAGTCCAAAGACATGCTAGTGAGGTGAATTGAAGATACAAATTTGTCCATGACTGTGTTTGATATTAAACTTGTGAACTGATGAATCTTGTGTAATGAGTAATTACCGTTTCTGTCATGAATGTAACCAAAGTGTAAAACATGACGTTAAAACTCCTGATAAATAAATAAATATTGCTAATATGTGTTGTAATTCCGCTAGCACACCAGCACAGAGATTCTGAACTCCTTGGTTCGAAACTCGGCATTGCCACCGGTCGGCTGAGCGCCATCTAGCGGGCATAATTGGCAGTGCTTGCAGGGAGAGATGACCGGACTATGTGGGTGGGGTCTTTAAACGCTGTGTAAGGACCCTGATTGGCAGATAGAGAGGCGCCTGTGCAGAATGCATGGGTGAAAAAGGGTTCCGCTAAGGACTGCACGCGGGTCGGAGGAGGCGTGAGCAGCAATACCCACCTCGACCGCAATCAGAGATCCCTCAGCAGCAGAAGACAAATTAAATACACTAAATTGGGAGAAAATGGGAAAAATTTATTTAAAAAAATTATAATAATAATTGTAATGTGCAGTCTAATTCAACATAAAGTTGCAAAGGATGTGTATTTTTCCTGGCATTCTTTGGATTTTGGGGATAGCAGTTACCACAAAGGTTGAGAACCACAGAGTTCTGTGTGGAATAACTGATTTTACTCACATTAACATCACTTAAGTCTCATTAAAACGTCGTTGTATTTTCAGGTATGACAAGAGAGAAGACCTGGAACCTGGAGATTTACTTATGAACACTTACTCACATATACTGATGGAATCCAACACAACCAGAATATCTTTGCTTAGCAGCTCTCACAAACCTCTACTATTTATCCAAGGATTTAAGCGTCGGGTACTGAATATTACCCAGTTTCCACCAGTCAGTATTAAACTGGAGGATAAGTTAGTTCTTCTGGAAAGAGTGGGACAATCCAAGACCAGCAGATGATGTAAAGAACAATGGATGGACTTATAAGGGTTAAGGTTGAATGTATGTGTAACTATACTTGAATATATAGGGTTTTTTTTTTATAGAATAAAAATCTATCAATTTTTAAGGCATAGTGTCACTTTGGTTGTGAAGAGCGGTGTCTAGATGTTTTGCAGTAGATTTTGTATATCACATGGGCTCTGCTGTAGGAGAAATACATCATGGACAGAGAAATTCTTTGCATCCATCAGAAGATGTATTATGGCCGCTTGGGTAGCACCAGCGGTCTATCAGCATCTCCCACCACTGCTGGTCTATTCATATGGCTGGGTGTCCAAACAGGCACAATTGACTCAAAAGGGTCAAACAATTGGCTGTGCCTGAGGAAGGGAGTTGACTGAACTTCACTAGTGGTGGGATCTTGGTCTGCGATGCGACTGATGACTACATGTGTCAGAGGAAGCCTGTCATAGTCCCAGGTATTCTTAGCCAGCACAGAGGTGGTACAAGCAACAAGAGAATTGCAATTTAGGAATTAATAAAATCAGATCTTAATACCCATACTGTATACTTAAGCTTCCAATATACACTAATCAGCCATAACATTAAAACCACCTCCTTGTTTCTACACTCACTGTCCATTTTATCAGCTCCACTTACCATATAGGAGCACTTTGTAGTTCTACAATTACTGACTGTAGTCCATCTGTTTATCTACATGCTTTTTTTAACCTCCTTTCACCCTGTTCTTCAATGGTCAGGACCCCCACAGGACCACTACAGAGTAGGTATTATTTGGGTGTTGGATCATTCTCAGCACTGCAGTGACACTGACATGGTGGTGGTGTGTTAGTGTGTGTTGTGCTGGTGTGAGTGGATAAGACACAGAAGTGCTGATGGAGTTTTTAAACACCTCACTGTCACTGCTGGACTGAGAATATATCAGCCAAAAATATCCAGCCAACAGTGCCACATGGGCAGCGTCCTGTGACCACGGATGCAGGTCTAGAAGATGACCAACTCAAACAGCAGCAATAGATGAGCGATCGTCTCTGACTTTACATCTACAAGGTGGACCAACTAGGCAGGAGTGTCTAATAGAGTGGACAGCGCTGCTGTGTCTTATCCACTCATACCAGCACAACACACACTAACACACCACCACCATGTCAGTGTCACTGCAGTGCTGAGAATAATCCACCACCTAAATAATACCTGCTCTGTGGTGGTCCTGACCATTGAAGAACAAGGTAAGAGAAGGTTAAAAAGTATGTAGAGAAACAGATGGACTACAGTCAGTAATTGTAGAACTACAAAGTGCTCCTATATGGTAAGTTGAGCTGATCAAATGGACAGTGAGTGTAGAAACAAGGAGATGGTTTTAATGCTATGGCTGATCAGTGTATTATTATCCACCCCACCACTTCCCCCGCCTTTGGTTCTATACTGCCCCAACAGGTTTATCAGTTGAAGTTGAGTACACAATGTGACAAGCACATTTTCAGTCAAGTCTTATAGAAGATTTTCAGTTTGTACCCCAGGACCAGGAAACAAAACAACAAAAAACAAAAACGTAACCCAATTATAATAATAATAATGTTTAAAGTCAAGTCTCTTAAGATGACTTATTCAACTTTAATAGATTTAAGCACAGATGGTGCTCTGTTTAGATTAATATTCCTAGAGACTTAGGGGCCAAGTGAGCATGGTGTTTACCTGGTGATGTTGGCGCTTCACTGTGCTAAGTCTGTTGACTCAAGAAAAACTGGTTTCTAGCCTTTGGTGAATCAACTACAAAAAGGCACCTGGGGTTGTGTAACAGCTTGGTCATTGACTTACCACTTCCCTTTACGAAGAGCAAAAATACACCACTGCTGGCACACAAGGTTTCCTGTGTAGGGAAGGAAAGACTCTTATTTATCACTTCACTATAACCAGATGTTTTACCAGAAACGCTAAACCAGTTTATCAGCGCTGTAAATAAATAATTCATGGGCCTCGGGTTCATTTTTAACTAGTTTCTCTAAACCACTTCATTGGTTTGAGCACTTTTTAGGTACACCTATCTGGTATGTACTTTTATTAATTATTTTATAAGCTACACCTACCATGCAGATGAACTTCGGGTTATACATTTACTGACTGAAGCCTAGAAGTTGCTCTGTAATTTTGCCACCCTTCACTTTTCACACAATTTCACACTTTGCTTACATTCATGACAGGAACGGTAGTTATTAATTACACAAGATTCATCAGTTCACAAGGTTATATAGAACACAGTCATGGACAATTTAGTGTCTCCATTTGACCTCACTTGCATGTCTTTGGACTGTGGGAGGAAACCGGAGCACCTGGAGTAAACCTTCGTAGACACGGGGAAAACATGCAAACTCCACACAGAAAGGACCCAGACCGCCCCACCTGGGGATCGAACCCAGGACTTTCTTGCTGTGAGGCGACAGTGCTACCCACTTGGCCCTCGTGCCACCTGTAAATGGAGTAATTTAATACACTATATGGCCAAAAGTATTTGGATACCTGACGTTAAGCTTGTTGAACATGAAAGCCTCAACTGATGTTCCGGTTCATTCCAAAGTTGTTCAGTGGGGCTCTGTGCAGGACACTGGAATTTATTTAAATCATCTTTACATACTTTGCTTTGTGCATGGGGTACAATTAAAACCTTCCCCAAACTGTTGCTGCAAAGCATAAAGCATATGACTCCCTTTATATAATTGATTTATTATACCTGTTAGCAATTTTTGTGGCTGAAACACATGGATTATAAAATTAGAAGGGGTGTCCCAATACTTTTATCCATATAGTGTAAGTAAGGAAATTCATCATCTTCTTGTTTTATCACTGCTTGGTCCTGGTCAGAATCATGGTGGGTTCATTTTCCCTAAAATCACAAGAAGCGATGCTGTCCAACACCCCAGACAGGATGGCAATCCACCTCAACCAGACATAGCTGATGTCTGTAAGTAAAAGCCTGACTGGCCAAGAGCACCACTGGGGATTCAAAGCCTGGATCCTGAAGGTAGTGGGCTGGCATAATTTAATGCTGCACAAGTTACGAAGCTGTAAATTAAAAACATAAAATGTATCAACTAGGGTATCGATATTGGCCCAAATCACTGGATCAGATATCGGAAGGAAAAAAAACGTGTAATCCGATACTGTTGCTAAATGTAAATGACACTTAATGTAAATAAGGCCATTCAGAAATTAAAACACACTGATCTACTTAAACTTTTAGCATTTTAAAAAATCATCTACTTCTGCCACATCTAAAACCACTGTTTAAACACAATAAAAATCATCTACTACTGCCACATCTAAAACCACTGTTTAAACACAATAAAAATCATCTACTACTGCCACATCTAAAACCACTGTTTAAACACAATAAAAATCATCTACTACTGCCACATCTAAAAACACTGTTTAAACACAATAAAAATCATCTACTACTGCCACATCTAAAAACACTGTTTAAACACAATAAAAATCATCTACTACTGCCACATCTAAAAACACTGTTTAAACACAATAAAAATCATCTACTACTGCCACATCTAAAAACACTGTTTAACGGTAAGTCGTCCAAAATGTCTACAATTGGAAGATGTGGATGTCAATCAAACGTGATGGACCAATTACAATGGACGCAGAGTTGAGATTTTCAGAAAGTTCTGTCATGTTTTTAGATGATTAAACCCTGCTGGATTTTGAAGAGGGCATCTGTGGCTAAACAGGAAACGGTGTAGTTTGTTTTATTTCATAACACTAATGGATTAAATTTCGTTGATGATGTGAGAGATCTCCAAGCCGGGACAAAATAGATACATTTGTTTATTTTTTATTATTTAATTGTTTCATTTTTATTGTTTAAAAATAAAAATTTTATTTTTTATTTTATAATTTTTTTTCGCTGCCTCTTCAAGGTGTAGACTTGAGAGTTGACAGATCTAGAATTTTATATTGAAATAATAATTTACTTGTTACAGAGAAAGCTGCACTTTAAATTTTATTTTAAAAGTGAAAATAAAAACAGCAGTTTTGGAGAAGTGTGATGTTGTAGCTTCTGTATGTATTTCTTTAGAATATTTGTTTCACAGTCTGAGCATTATTATTTAGATACACTATATTGCCAAAAGTATTCACTCACCCACCCAAATCATTGAATTCAGGTGTTCCAAACTTCCATGGCCACAGGTGTACAAAACCAAGCACCTAGGCATGCAGACTGCTTCTACAAACATTTGTGAAAGAATGGGTCGCTCTCAGGAGCTCAGTGAATTCCAGCGTGATACCGTGATAGGATGCCACCTGTGCAACAAGTCCAGTAATGAAATTTCCTCGCTATTAAATATTCCAGTCAACTGTCAGTGGTATTATAACAAAGTGGAAGCGATTGGGAACGACAGCAACTCAGCCACGAAAAATGACAGGGCGGGGTCAGCGGATGCTGAGGCACATAGTGCACAGAGGTCGCCAACTTACTGCAGAGTCAATCGCTACAGACCTCCAAACTTCATGTGGCCTTCAGATTAGCTGAAGAACAGTGTGTAGAGCTTCATGGAATGGGTTTTCATGGCCGAGCAGCTGCATCTAAGCCTTACATCACCAAGTGCAATGCAAAGCGTCGGATGTAGTGGTGTAAAGCTAGCCACCACTGGACTCTAGAGCAGTGGAGACGTGTTCTCTGGAGTGACGAATCACGCTTCTCCGTCTGGACGAGTCTGGGTTTGGCGGTTGCCAGGAGAACGGTACTTGTCTGACTGCATTGTGCCAAGTGTAAAGTTTGGTGGAGGGGGGGTTATGGTGTGGGGTTGTTTTTCAGTTGGGCTCGGCCCCTTAGTTCCAGTGAAAGGAACTCTTAATGCTTCAGCATACCGAGAGATTTTGGACAAGTTCATGCTCCCAACTTTGTGGGAACAGTTTGGGGATGGTCCCTTCGTGTTCCAACATGACTGCGCACCAGTGCACAAAGCACAAGCTCCATAAAGACATGGATGAGCGAGTTTGGTGAGGAAGAACTTGACTGGCCTCAATAGAACATCTTTGGGATGAATTAGAACGGAGACTGCGAGCCAGGCCTTCTCGTCAAACATCAGTGTCTGACCTCACAAATGCGCTTCTGGAAGAATGGTCAAAAATTCCCATAAACACACTCCTAAACCTTGTGGAAAGCCTTCCCAGAAGAGTTGAAGCCGTTATAGATGCAAAGGGTGGTCCGACATCATATTAACCCTATGGATTAAGAATGGGAGTCACTCAAGTTCTTATGCGTGTGAAGGCAGACGAGCGAATACTTTTGGCAATATAGTGTAGCTACTTTAACCATGGTGCATTGAGACATGTATTATTACTGCTTAGTTGTTTGAGAGGAGAAATGATGTATCGGACTAATATAATTTGCAGTATCTGTATCGGTATCGGACATGAAAAAGTGGTATCGAGCCAGCCCTAGTATGAACATTTACTTAGCATATTTGCAACATTACTTTTCTGAGTTTTGAAGTTTAAAAGCAGGGAATAGATTTGAAAGGGAAAACCTTTTATTAACAAATCCACAAGAATGGCATGGTTCCAGTCTAAATGCTTAATATTTTAGGAAATTATTTTTGAAAATCATTATTTATAAAATGTACATGAACTTGACATCAATCCATAATTAAATACCCCTGAAAATAAACAATTGTGCTTAAGAAATTCATTTTTCAACCGATCGCTCTCCCTGAAACTGCAACACTATTTTACATAATAATGTTAAGAAATTGTTCAGAAAATAATAATAATAATTCTAATGGACAGTACCATAACCCACAACATAATTCAACAATTAAATTAAAAACATCTTTCAGTCACAGCATTTGTTTTGGGTCATGTGTTCATACATATATAAAAACAGTGTTTAGCATCTATTTCCATTCACTGAATCAGAAGACAATACGCTTTGCATGTCAGATAATATACAGGTATACAGCATTTTGACCTGAAGTAGTTATAAGGCACAAGGGGAGAGAAGACAAACATCTAGCAATTAAAAAAAACAGCAACACACAATGTCTACCTCAAAGTATCCCTGCCCCCCGTAATCGCTCCCTGAAAACACTCTCACTGGATATAAAAATCCAGTTAAGTGTCGAACAGTAGTACGCATACAAAAAGTAATTCAAATTAACTTAATAATCTAAACGACGTCTACAACTCAATCTAAACCTCAGTGTAAAATTTGAAGGGCCATCTCAAGGTGAACTGATCCTTGATCAGGGTCGATGAAACAGTCTCGTGCACACAATGTCTTCAGTACTGAAAATATATTAAAGGAAGGTTGACCTTCAAAAATAAAAGTCTCTCAAGGTTTTCTAGTGACGGTCTAGACTGATTCAGGGCACAGTTTGCACTTGATGTGCTGAACAAAGTCTCTGCTGGTGCGATGCTGGGTGGGCAGCCCGCATAACGTACAGCTACTTTGGCAAGTTCAGGCCACAGGAACAACTTGAGATTCCAGTAATCCAGAGGATCGCAGCTCTGGTCGAGTATATCTTCTTCAAGATACTCCAGAACTGCGAGTTCTGATGACTTTGGTCTGTCGTCTTGCTTAATCTTTTGCCTGATGTCATCCATCAGTGCCCAGAGGTTATCCTTGTTGGTGGTTGAACTGGACGATGAAAGTGAGACCTCGCTGCATCCGTTAGACAAGGGGGATGCAGACATAGAAACCTGTTCTACTTCTCGTATTAGCTCTTGCTTACACCTTTCTGCTTCTTCCTCTGTGAACAAGGAGGTCTTATAGCGAGGGTCTAGCATAGTCGCCCATGTATAGCATGGATCCTGAAGTATGGGAGACATTCTGGTCACCATGGCATCTTTTAGAGATTTGAGCATGTTATCGATACCCATGGTCTCGTCAAAAAGCATGTCTATCTTTCGGTTCAGGATGTGAATGAGTGGTATGACCTGACCGAGTGTGGCAGTGCGATTGCTCATTTCCCTGCAAGCAACCTCAAAGGGTTTAAGAGCGTTGCAAACTGATTGCATTACCTCCCACTGGTCACAGCTTATAAGTTCCCTGAAATTGCACTCTAAAGACATTTCGTCAATGGCTTTCTTTTGCTCAACCAATCGTTCGAGCATAAAATATGAGGTCCTCCACTTTGAAGGAATGTCCTGGATGAGCTGATTCTCAGGCAGGTTATAGGCTTTTTGAAGCTCTGCCAGCTTCTCCTTCGCCTTTTCCGAACGATGCACTCGTTCACAGATCTTCCGTCCGATGCTTAACAGGTTCTGGACCATCCTCTGACTCTTTATGGCTTCAGTAACAATGACATCTATGTTGTGACCAAAACAATGCATGAGGGCGTGAGTGCTGTCCTCCAACACGTTCCCGATGGCTTGATTATCCGTTACAGTGAATCCAATCTTCAGTCCTGATGAAACGATCCAGGTGTCCCAAAGGTACTCGAGCTGCTTTTGTATGCTAACCATGTTGTAATCACAGTCTATTGGGGAAACCCCGAGCAGAGCGGAGCAGTGGAAATCTTGGCCCTGAGGTCTGACATGTGACTCGAACGTCACCCAATGGGCCGTAAGAGTCAGGTATTCCCGAGTTTGGCTGCTCACCCATATGCTTGCTGTGAAATGGACGATTCCACCCTCAGCCTCTTTGAGGTGCATCAGAACAACCTCTTTTACGCTTTCGTACATTTCTGGTATGGCGGTGCTGGTGAAGTATGATGAAGAGGGGAGACAATACTGTGGTTGGAGGTATTCCAGTAATCGTGTTAGACCATCGTTCTCCACCAGAGTTGAAGGCTGAAGATCCAGTGCAAGCATTTCAGCAACAAGTTTGGTTATTTTTTTGGCAACTGGGTGGCTGTCGGTAAACTTCTCACTTGTCTCCAGCGTGTCCATGAGTTTCTGATTTTCTTGGCTTTCAGTTGACACATCACCTGAGAGATTACTTTTATTTTCAAGTGCATGTCCGTGAAACCTCTGCATATGCCTGAATAAGCAACTGGTGCCCAGATTTGTTGTTTTCTTGCCCCGGCTTATAGTGCGGTTACAGTGCAAACAGACCACCTTGGTTGGGTCTGCAGAAGAAAGTGAAAAGTGATTCCACAGCTTTGAAGTCTTTTTGCTAAAAACTGCCTGAGTGTGTTGTTTCTTCTCGCTAGCAGGGCTGTCAGATGCACTCGCTGACATGTCCTCGTCAGCAGCGAGGGCGAGGCGAAATGACACCTTGCTGCCTGTGCTTTTTTGGTTCTTTAGGACATCGGGATGGCGTCTCATCAGGTGACGCATTAAACAGCTTGTGCCGAAGTCTCCGCGTTTGCCGCGACTAATGACGCAAGGACAGTATCGACACAAAGCCTTGAACTGGTCACCTGGCGAGACCATGAAGTGGTGCCACACTTCTGATTTTAATCTTTTCATGATTTTTTTGTTTTGCTGGAAAACTGAGCTTGGATCTTGGCATTTGATTGAGCCCTCTGCAGACTCTTCTGGGGAGGACGATAAAAGCATAGCCTCACTTTTTAGGTCAAAAGACTCTTGTCCAGAGTTATATGAAGGGTCAATCTCCTCCTCTTTTATCTCCATATTTTCACTGTCATCGTTGGGCACTTCATCCGATATTGTATCAGGGGAGGATGAGGTACATAGGGGTTCTTTTTTGCAATCTACAGAATCCTGAATCTGCACCTGTGATAGAAGGGTTGGTGGTGTTGTATATGGTGGTGGGATGGTGGGGCCCTGGCCGTTTTCTTCGATGACGATGTCGCGGTGGGCCCTCCACATGTGCCGAATGAGACAACTTGTTCCTAAGTCTTTCCCATTTTTACCCCGACTGAACTCGTTCATGCAGTGAATACACACTGCTTTTGAGCTATCAGCAGGAGACAGATAAAAGTGTTTCCATACAGCTGATCTCCTTCGAGAATTTCCACTTTTAGGAGTGGATCCTGAGCAATCGGGGGCTACATCAATGGCATCATCAGCATGGTTGTTGATGGAATTAGGCGACGTGACTGCGCCGGGGTCTGTCTTGGCACTCTTTTCCGCTTTTGGTTTGACTTTTGGAAGTACCTCTTTGGGCGCTACATCTATGGCTTCTGTTGATGAGGTGGACGGTGAGGTGTGATTGTTCAAGGGGACTTTAATGCTAGCTGCCAGATCTCCATTATTTGGTGAGTTAATAGGAGGTAATAAAGAGGCAGCAGAGTCGCTGTCTAAAAGCACAGTAGGATGAGCCCTTCGGATGTGCCTCATCAAACAACTAGTGCTGAGGTCTTTCTCATTTTTGCCCCGACTGAACTCTTTCATACAGTACATACAGATAGCTTTGGTACTATCACGAGGTGATATGCAAAAATGGTTCCAAGCAGGGGATTTTTTTCGAGGGTTAAGAGGATTTCTGATAGACGTCAGGAGGCTTTGAGTGACAGCGTCCATTGTAACATCGTAGAGAGTACTCGAGTAGCCACTCAGAAAGTTATCGTACTCGTCATCATTACCTTTAGTAACAAAGGGACCTACAGCCCCATCGAAGAACAACTTGTCATGTTCCTGAGCACTTTCATCCATTTCATTTAATTCCTCCTTGATATGTAAGCTGTCGTTTGCAGAACTGTCCTGGTCTACTTCAGCGCTCGGACTCTTATTATTTGAAATGGCTGGAGATGTTACAGAGGCCTCGTCGCAGCTTTCTTGTTCTATACCATCTACTGAATGTTCATCAACCTGAGTTACGTTATTAGCTGCCTCCTTCAGAGGCAAGGATGTAAGGGAAGAGTTTTTTGTCAGTAGGGTCTCGTGAGAGGTCATGCTGTAAGACTTGAAAACATATCCATCTTGGCCTTCAATCTTCAAACAAGCTCTTTTGGCCTCTTTTCGCTTTTTGTCCGACATGGAACCGTTCTGTTCCAGGTGGACATTATCAGTGTTTTGAGAAAGGCCTTCCTCTCCATCCATTTCAGCAGGCTGTATTTCTGCTAGGAAACCAAACATTAATGAAAGCAGCTTGTTGAGTGTTCCAGTGTCATCAGCTTTTCTTCTTCAGTCAGCCAGTCAGATGTTTACATGAGGATTGTATTATCATATCCACGCATGGAAGACACATCAAATATATCCATTTAGCAAAGTTAATGAAACCAGTTCACTCTGCAGAATCTGTGAATGAAAGGGAAAAAATATAAATATAAATTGGACAAGTTACAGTTTACATTTTCAGCATTTTAGCAGACGCTTTTATCCAAAGCGACTTACACAATGAGCGGAACACGATGAGCAATTGAGGGTTAAGGGCCTTGCTCAGGGACCCAACAGTGGCAACTTGGTGGTGGCGGGGCTTGAACCGGCAACCTTCTGTTTACTAGTCCAGGACCTTAACCACTGAGCTATCACTGGTTATAAGTGCACAACTAGTTTAATACAAAAAAGTTTGAGACTAGAGTTACATAATGCACAAGCTGTATAAAACAATACATGTGTGCTAGTGCTATAGACTGAATGGGTGCCAAAACGTGCCAATCCCAAGACTGCCATTGTGCCACTGCCATACCTTACAAAATACGATAAATAAATGGGGTATGTAATATTAGTAATAGTAGTAGTGATTTTAAAAAGTTACCAATAAAATGGGTGTGTTTGAAAACCTAGTGAGCTGCCTTGCTCTATTACTGCCTACACAGGCAGCTGCCTAAGTAAAGAGGACTCTAATAAGTCATTGACTTATAAGGCATGTTATTCGAACACACTACTTAGCTAACACAGTTAGCCTCATGCCATTCAAACCAATGGGATGGGGTGTCACAACTCATTATATAACAACTCAAATAATAACAACTCGCTAGCATGTCAACTAACATCTCCCTCCGTGTACCGAAAACGATTAAACTCGATGACAAGCCCGAATTTGCAAGTAAATGACACTTGTGCGCGTTTCTACAAATTAAAAATCAATAATAATTTATTTACGTTTGAAAATAACTCCGCACCATACGCCATGTTTTTTATTTTTCTGTGAGAAAAGTTGTGCCGCACTGAATGCTGGGATTGCCTCCACCGCTAAGGCAGCATCGGATGCTCACTCATTCTCGAGTCAAAATAGCGTACAAATTTTAAGATACCTTACTAGTGAGCATATTAAGGCATCTAGGATTTCGAACAGCGTCTTTCACGGGGTGCGTGTAGGATGACGTAAAATGCGTCTATGTAGAGAGCGCACTATTTAGTACACACCCAATGTGTACAAAAATAAGCATAGAAATGAATACACTGTTTTGACCAAATGTTAGTTGACTAGAATACTAGTTTTGAACGAAACAATAGGAAAACACTGGCTTTTTAAATGTTTTAAACACGCTTTCTAGATCTTAATTGTTCTCATATTTTCTTTCTATCTTTATGATCAATACAATTAAAAATCAGAAATTCCCTGATTTTTTGAAAACAAGTTATTAAAGTGGTCCAGACTACTTGCTATATGTAGTAGAAAAAGTAATCAAACTAAAACTCATAGCAGTAGAGCTGTTACAGTAATAAAATAATATATTTTGTATGTATAATAGTAGTATTATTTCATTTGAATAGCAAATGCTATTTCATTAAGTGATTTAATTATTGTTATTTTGTAGTAAGTGCTGTAGTAATAGCAGTAATGTTAATATTAGCAAGCTAGCCAGTTAATTGTGTATAAAATAAACAATGTCGAAATTATAGCTTGTTAATATACATTATTATTATTACTATGTAGTATTACAAACAGTATTATTATTTTTAGCAAATTAGTTACATAAGAGCACAAAACTGAAGCCTTATTTAATAACTTGCAAGCTAACAACTTGCACGACTTGCAAGCTAACAACAACACCACCAGTAAACATTATTATAAGTGGTATATTTATGCTTTTATATTTAATGTTTTATTAACAAGCTAGCTAGTTCTTTGTGTAGACAAAAAATATTTATAAAATAAAAAAAACGATTTCCGTTAAACGATTTATACATTAGACAGATCAAACTTAGCAGTCTTGACTAAAAACTAATATTTTCACTACCTGTAAGCTTGTTGTTATATATTGTTATAATAATAATAACAACAATAAGTCGTAGTAGTAATGTTTATATTAGCAAGCTAGCCAGTTAAATGTGTATAAACATAAACAATGTTGAAATTATAGCTGGTTAATATATACATTATTATTATTATTATTATGTAGCTATTACAAACAGTATTATTTTTAGCAAAATAGCAAATTAGTTACTAAAGATTTATAAATTAGACAGATCAAACTAAGCAGTCTTGACTAAAGACTGATGTTTTCACTACCTGTAAGCTTGTTGTTATATATTGTTATAATAATAATAATAATAACAACAATAAGTCGTAGTAGTAATGTTTATATTAGCAAGCTAGCCAGTTAAATGTGTTTAAACATAAACAATGTTGAAATTATAGCTGGTTAATATATACATTATTATTATTATTATTATGTAGTATTACAAACAGTATTATTATTTTTTAGCTACTTTTTTTAGTTACTTAAAAGTACAAAACTAAAGCCTTATTTAATGTTATTTCCACGACTTGCAAGCTAACAACAACACCACCACCACCAGTAAACATTATTATAAGTGGTATATTTATGCTTTTATATTTAATGTTTTATTAACAAGCTAGCTAGTTCTTTGTGTAGACAAAATATATATTTATCAAATTAAAAAAATGATTTCGGTTGAACGATTTATACATTTGACAGATCAAACTTAGCAGTCTTGACTAAAGACTGATGTTTTCACTACCTGTAAGCTTGTTGTTATATATTGTTACAACAACAACAACAACAAACAACAACAAACAACAACAAACAACAACAACAAACAACAACAAACAACAACAAAAAGTCGAAATAATAATAGTAATGTTTATATTAGCAAGCTAGCTAGTTAAATTATAAATGTCTTATATAAATGTCTTAAATAAATATCTAGTTTAAAAACGAAGTAAATAAATAGAATAATAAGGATTACATTTAACATTGGGTGGTTTGGGCACTTGTAATGGAGCTTGGTGTTAATGTGCTCTCCACTGTCACATGGATCGAGCCCACTGACAGGGAACTAAATAAATCAGCACTTTATGCACTCTGCTAATATGTGAAGTGTTAGAATACAGTAAAGTGTGTTATTATTAAATAAATAATTACACTTAGAAGAGTTTTACACGACAGAAAGCGGTTGGTGGTGTAGGCCTGTAGCCTGGGGGCATTAACCTGCCTATGGAGCAGAACCAGATCCTGGTGGTGGTAGAACCAGCCGGAGAACTGGATCCAACCGAAACCCCAAACCTGCGCCTTTTACTGCGCCGCTATAAAGCCCATGTTATAAGAAATAAATCAGAGCACATACCTGCAGTGTGAGGCGTGTAATAGAATCAATGTGGATAATGTAAACAGGTAAATAAACGCGTCTGATTGATCCGACAGCGGCTGATTATTTCCGTGGCTTTGTCTCCAGTGTGCGTTCATGCTACCTTCACTTGCTCCTCCTATTTCGTTCCTTTGCAGTTTTTGTTTATCTATAAAGTGCACCACTAACTAAAGTTATTTAAATTAAAGTTTAATTATATCTGTATATTTTTTCTGTAAATAGCTTTAATTTTTTTTTTTGTTTGTTTCTTTTGGTTTCAGTTAAGTTTTAATTTGTGCATGATTTATACGAAGAGATTTAGTTCGTTTAATATTTAGTTTATTCATTCATTATTACAAAATAAAACTAAAACACTCTTATTTAGGTTTTTGTTTTTATCTATTTTCTATTCAGAGTTTTCAGTTGTAGTTTAGTTTTAGGTATGATGGGGTAGTTTTATTTTTATATGTATAAAAAAAAGCGAATAGCATTTAAAAATACAAAAAGCAGGTTATTCTCAGCTGATTGTATCTTTTGTTTATGTTAAGGGCCACGTTTATAATTAAGTGATTTAGGAATTTTTCAAAACAATCGTCTAAATTTATGTTACAATTAACATAAATAAAATAATGATAAAAATAACAACACTAACAATTAATACAAATTACAATTACTTACCAATTACCTAAAAAAATTCTGTTTCTCTATGATGACAAATGGGAAATCAAACTTTTTTTTCAAAAAACTGTCCTCAATTGAGATTATGCAAAGGTGTGCGAAACTCATTCTACAACAAATTTGGTAGCACGCGAATGCTACATTCACTGGCACCGTTCAGCGTCGGGCGGAAGAAACGTGCTCTCCGGACGTCACAGGGGGGGTATCAGGGCTTTCAACATGGCCTCCATGAGAGGGCAATAAAACAAGACAACATGCCCCGTGTTTGAAATGGCACCCTGCCCCCTACCCCCAAACCAATGCAGAGGAGTAATGTGTGCTCAGAATGCCCCAAGCTACACGGACGCAGTTCACTGTAGTACAGCGTTGAGTTGTACTACTGGTTAATCAGACTAAACTAGTGAACAAGGTTGTCAAAGCGTCTTAACCAGTGCACTAGATCATTTACACAGTGTCAAACCACTAAATAGTGCACTGCGTAGTGAACAGGGTGTCAAAACTCACTAAACAGTACACGGCATAGTTTAAAAAGTGTCAGTGACTAGTTCAATACACAGTGTACAGCCTATTTACTACTGCAACTAATAGTAAACAGTGCACTATTTAGTATACAGGGTATCAGAGCTCACTAACTAGTGCACTAAATAGTGAACAGGGTATGGTTTGAGACAACTTGTCAGCAGGTCTAAACAGTAAGACCGACTCGTTCGTATAGACACACTGGGGCAGAATAGATAGGACGTACACCTTAAGTAATGTATACTACTATTACTACTACTAATAATAACAATAATAATATACAGTTTATACAACATATAATGTGTACAATGATTATGGACGAAATAAGCCAGATCCTAGCCTTATCATGTTATTATAGTAAACGCAAACACACGGGGTCTCTTTACCCTGGGGTCTCACTCAGGGGCACAGAGGCGCCAGTAGGGGTGTGGCAACAACAAATCTGCTTCTGCCAAATTTAAATTCAGTCTTTTATCCCATTATTCATTTGGGTAAACGTTATGTCATGCATTAAAACATCAACAACAACAACATAATGATAATAATAATAATAATAATTATACTACTACTACTACTACTACTAATAATAATTGGTTATTAAATGTAATAATAATTTAAAATAATGTCTTATATATGATAATAAACATTTTACCATATATTATATTACATAAGTAAATATACATAAGGTTCGTATTGTTAAAATGTTATAATAATTATGAACCCAAAATGTATACATATTATATAGCAATGCTGGACCAGCTGTAGCCTAGTGGTTAAGGTACTGGACCAGTGATCAGAGGGTCGCTGGTTCAAGCCCCACCACTGCCAGGTTGCTGCTATTGGGCCCCTGAGCAAGGCCCTTAACCCTCAATTGCTCAAACTGTATACTGTAATGTACGTCGCTTTGGATAAAGGTGTCTGCTAAATGCCAAAAATGTAAATGTAATGTATTTTAATTCAATCATTCAATGTATGTTTTATCATCACTTTATTCTATTCAGGGTAGCGGTGGGTCCGGTTCACTGGCCGAAAGGCAGGAAACACCCCGGACAGGTCGCCAGTCCATCACAGGGCAAACACACATACGTACATTCACACTCACTCGTACTTAGGGGGACTTCACTATCTCCAGCTAACCTGACTGCATGTCTGTACTGGGGAAGGAAACCGGAGCACCCAGAGGAAACCCACACAGACTTGCGGAGAACATGCAAACTCCACACAGAAACAACCCGGAGTGCTCCACCTGGGAATGGAACCCAGGATAATTAGTAAGGTTAACAATTCCAAAGTAACATACAGAAAATATGTTAGTTATTACGTAACAATTAATCAATAAATGTATAAATTTATAAATAACATAAAAAGAAATACCAATAAATATTTTATTATAAAAACAATTATAAAAATATAACATTATTATTATTATTATTATTATTAATTAATTAATTAATAATAATAATAATAATAATAATATATAATAATAATAATAATGATAATAATAATAATAATAATAATAATAATAATAATAATAATGGTGTTCATGTGGCACAGTGGTCTATTACACTAGTCCACTGAATCTCACTGGTGCTATATCAGTCGACTGGTTATTTACACAAAAATGATTGGCTATGCCTCAGGGGCCAAAAAACCTAGCCATTGGCAGCTGCAGTTATCAGTGCGCTCTCAGAGCTGGTCCAAAGCCCAGATTCAAATAAGGAAGGCTGTGTCAGGAAGGCCATCCATTTAAAGAAAAAAAAAAGTAATAATGAAAAGAAATATATATATTATATAAAATATGTCAAGGATATATAAATAATATATATATATATATATATATATATATATATATATATATATATATATATATATATATAAATAATGGATGCACTTCCTGACATATAAAAAAGTAGTACACCTCATAAAGTATTGTAATTATTTTGTTATTTTTTTTGATTAATAATAATAATAATAATAATAATAATAATAATAATAATAATAGTAGTAGTCTTTATTCACCCCATATAATCTTATATAAATATAGAGATATATTTATAAATATAAATATATTTATATTATATAAAATATGTCAGGAAGGGCATCCATTATTTATATATACTCCATTATTATTCATTATATATATACAGTATATATATATATGTAATGGATGCCCTTCCTGACATATCCTTGACATATTTTTTTTTATTTATTAAAAAATGAAAAAAAGTAGTACACCTAATAAAGTATTGTAATTATTTTAATATTTTTTAAATTACATTTATTAATTAATTTTTGTTGTGATTAATAGTAATATTAATAATAATAATAATAATAATAATAGCAGTAATAGCAGTAGTAGTTTTTATTCACCCCATATAGTCCTCATTGTTTGTGTATATTTTTGTAATAAAAATAGGTTTTCACCCAGCGGTTGTAAGTGCGCCACCCGTTTCCTATAAATAAAAATTTCTGTATCCGTTTGTGAGGCTAAATGTAGTTCCACAAAGGGCGCAGAAAAAACGGTTGCGAAACTTTAACCGTATCATAGGTTCAATCCAAAACACCTTTTCTCTTTTTTTAAAGGGCACTAGGTGGGTTGCTAGACGCGTGTTGTGTCAAGACCTGTAGTGTGTTTATGTAGGGAGGTACGAGTTATTTGAAACGCAATTGCGTCTGTCTTGGGGTTTGTTAAACGTCATGACGTCGTGCGTGGTGGGCGGGTTTTCGATGTAGCGACCCGTCCGCATTGTTGTGGGGGGAAGGCGAGCTGGTCGGGGAGAGAATCTTGGTGGGGTTGTGTATGGATTTATACCCCGTTTATTAGTATTTAACGCGGTTTTGAAGGCGCAGCAGCGATAGCTAATGTGGATACGTGTTTCATATGAGTGAATGCGGTGAAGAGGAAGCTGAGTTGGGTGTTTTTGAATGAGAACATTGTGTGCGGGCCGGATCGCCATTGCTGTGAGCAGAGGCTGTTTCTGTGTCTCCATCCAGCTACGAGCAAAGCGCCTCCCAGGTAACCGGGCTGTGTTTCATTCCTTACTAACAGTTCTGTACATAACGCCTGCGATCGGATCAGTTCTGGGTGTTGTGATGTGCCTGGAGACGTTAAACCGTGAGGTCGGGTGGTGTTGGGGATTTAAAGGGACTCTGGGTTACAATCTAATGCCACTAATTCCATGTTTGCTTACCAGGCGCCATTTGCTGTATAACTGTATTATTTAAACGAGTCCCGCAGTCTGGGTGGTTCTGCTGCTTTCTTTATTGTAATTCTCTCTATAAAATACTCAGGTCCAGCTATCTAAACATGATTGAATGAGATTCCAGGTTTGGGGTCGTGTTTCCCCGCCCCCACTACAACACCCACACTGATATGCAACAAAAGCTGTCATTATTAATTAGCCACCCATGGCCTGTCCTCTACCTCACACAGGTTGCTTATGACTGTTTATAATCACTTCTGTTTTGCATTCTGTTTCAGCTGCTTGTGCATCTACGAGCCATCTAACTGCCAGTGACTCCCATTCATTCTGGGTCTGCACCCATCTAATTTGAACCCCTATTCAAAGCTCAGGGCATTACCCAATATCCATACCTGTCTGATACTGACATCTTCGACCAGTAATCTATCATCCCAAGATAAATGGAGACAAATGTGTGCACAAAAAAGTGTCCTGTGTCTACTGTTTACATCAGTGGTTCCGTTTTGGAACAGTGGCTAAAAGCCAGTCTCAAGGCCAGTACACACGTGTAAACAGACAGTAGTAATAGATCCATAGCATATAAACGCGTGCCGCACCTTCATGTGTCGCTGGCCACAAATGGCCCACAGGCTGTAGACTGAGAACCCTTGTGGTTTGCATACATGGTCCGTTTTATGTCAATAAACATTGCGCATTATGTTTATGATGTGAAATACAGTTCTGAATGTATAAAAATACGCCAGATTAGAACTGATATTAGTCTAGCATTTAGTAAATAACAACACCCGCACTGATATGCAACAAAAGCTGTCATTATTAATTACCCACCCATGGCCTGTCCTCTACCTCACACAGGTTGCTTATGACACTTTTATAAACACTTCTGTTTTGCGTTCCGTTTCAGCTGCTTGTGCATCTATGAGCCATCTAACTGCCAGTGACTCCCATTCATTCCAAGTCTGCACCAATCTCATTTGAACCCCTATTCAAAGCTCAGGGCATTACCCAATATCCATACCTGTCTGACACTGACATCTTCGACCGGTAATCTATCATCCCAAGATAAATGGAGACAAATGTGTGCACAAAAAAGTGTCCTGTGTCTACTGTTTACATCAGTGGTTCCGTTTTGGAACAGTGGCTAAAAGCCAGTCTCAAGGCCAGTACACACGTGTAAACAGACAGTAGTAATAGATCCATAGCATATAAACGTGTGCCGCACCTTCATGTGTCGCTGGCCACAAATGGCCCACAGGCTGTAGACTGAGAACCCTTGTGGTTTGCATACATGGTCCGTTTTATGTCAATAAACATTGCGCATTATGTTTATGATGTGAAATACAGTTCTGAATGTATAAAAATACGCCAGATTAGAACTGATATTAGTCTAGCATTTAGTAAATAACAACACCCGCACTGATATGCAACAAAAGCTGTCATTATTAATTACCCACCCATGGCCTGTCCTCTACCTCACACAGGTTGCTTATGACACTTTTATAATCACTTCTGTTTTGCATTCTGTTTCAGCTGCTTGTGCATCTACGAGCCATCTAACTGCCAGTGACTCCCATTCATTCTGGGTCTGCACCAATCTCATTTGACCCCCTGTTCAAAGCTCAGAGCATTACCCAATATCCATACCTGTCTGACACTGACATCTTCGACCAGTAATCTATCATCCCAAGATAAATGGAGACAAATTGTGTCCTGTGTCTGCTGTTTACATTTTTATTGGCTGAGCTGGTGCATTTTGGAACAGAGGCTAAAAGCCAGTCTCAATCACACAGACACTCCCAGCACATGGATGTTAATGTACAGTAATAATAGACCTATAGCATATAAACGTGTGCAGCACCTCCATGAGTCGCAGGCCACAAATGGCCCACGGGCTGTAGACTGAGAACCCTTGTGGTTTGCATGCACGGTCAGTTTCATGTCAATAAACATTAGGCATTATGTTTACGATGTGAAATACAATTCTGGATGTCTGAGAATATGCCAGATCAGAACTGATACTAGTCTAGCACCTAGAGTCGATGTTAGCCTCAGTATCACTACTACTCTGTATGGTCTGAGCATGTCAGGTCATCAAGGGAGTACAGTCTTATATCTATATCGGACAGTACTAGCTTCTTGGTCAACACCGGTTTAAATGCTAGATTGGTATCAGACACACCTAAGAGTCGCGACTTTCACACCTGATGTTTTGCTTTCCGAGAATCTATTAATTTTCTGTCAGGATGTCATCTGACAGTCATTCAACATCCATGTATTAACATTGCGATTTACTGGCTTTGATACAACACACTATTAAAGCTCTGTTACAGAGTACATTATGACAAATCTCTGAGTAGCTCATATTTGTTATATGAACTCTGACTCTTGGCTGGCATAATTTCTTGTCTCATCCAGCTCTCCAGCACTGTCATCCGATGCTGATATCATCACTGGCATGATGTCGACCGATTGTCCTGTGTTTACTGTTTGCATGCATTTCACGTTTTACGGTCTGAATCATGCCATTGGATTTGATCGCAAGACACCGGATCAGCATGACTGATCTGATACTTGATACCACAGATACATCGTAAGCAAGATAGTCCAAGATTCGGCCTGCATCATTTATTTTATGTATGTTCACGTCATGTTATAGTATGATGGACAGCAGTAGATACACCACTCTGCCATAACATTAAAACCACCCCCTTGTTTCTACACTCACAGTCCATTTCATCAGCTCCACTTACCTTATAGAAGCACTTTGTAGTTCTACAATTACTGACTGTAGTCCGTCTGTTTCTCTGCATACTTTGTTAGCACCCTTTCATGATATTCTTCAATGATCAGGACCTCTACAGAGCAGGTATTATTTGGGTGGTGGATCATTCTCAGCACTGCAGTGACACTGACATGATGGTGGTGTGTCAGTGTGTGTTGTGCTGGTATGAGTGGATCAGACACAGCAGCGCTGATGAAGTTTTTAAACACCTCACTAATAGTCCACCAACCAAAAATATATCCAGCCAACAGCGCCCCGTGGGCAGCGTCCTGTGACCACTGATGAAGGTCAAGATGATGACCAACTCAAACAGCAGCAATAGATGAGCGATCGTCTCTGACTTTACATCTACAAGGTGGACCAACTAGGTAGGAGTGTCTAATAGAGTGTCCAGCAGCGCTGCTGTGTCTGATCCACTCATACCAGCACAACACACACTAACACACCACCACCATGTCAGTGTCACTGCAGTGCTGAGAATCATCCACCACCTAAATAATACCTGCTCTGTGGGGGTTCTGACCATTGAAGAACAGGGTGAAAGCAGGCTAAAAAGATATGTAGAGACACAGATGGACTACTTCACAGATGGAAGTGCTTCTATATGGTAAGTGGAGCTGATAAAATGGACAGTGAGTGTAGAAACAAGGAGGTGGTTTTAATGTTATGGCTGATCAGTGTATAATACAGCTTGGCAGTTCCAGGTAACTACTCAGTGTAATCATATCTGTACGTATACCATCAAGACATAACCATCATGTCCTGAATGCTAAGAGGAATCTGCCTGTAGAGAGTTGACTGGCTTCCTTTCATCAGCTTTGTTGCCAGTCCTGAAGTGCATCATTTAGCTTCTGACTGTCTTTCAGCATCTGTTCATTTGGAAGTACGCCGCCAATCACAGTTTCCTTTTTTATTAAATACCATGAGCTAAGCTTTGAAAATTGCCTGATTCTGATACCAATATCCTTACATGACAAGTGAGCTGATGACAAATTGTGCCATGTTTACTGTTTACATTCATCTGAGTCATATTTAATTAGTGATGTTTACTGTATAAAATGTAACATTGGGTTTTCAGGTCAGTCTCAGCCTCAGTATTACTTGTTAGTATGATTTAAGACAATCTGAGACTCATATCACTGGCCTAAAATGCTGGATCAGCACTGAATCAGATCAGCCTTATATTGTAGCTCATTTGGCATCCATTCATTTCTTGATGGATTATCACCTTTTTATTTTTGAATACCAGGCAATTATATTAAAGCTCTGTGTGCCAGCAACTCTAAACATTGCTCATGTTCACAAACAATATGTTGCATCTGAGGTCATGCCGATTAATTTTTTTTATGGTTGCATCTCCTCCTTGATCTAACCTCATCCAGTTTCCCAAATGTAACATCCTCCACCACCACATACCCCCGTTCTGACACAAGTGCAGCCGTGGTCTGCTTCTTTTTAAATGTCAATGACAGTTTCCAACAGATAGCAGTATCACATACGATACTATCCGTGAATCGACCATCCCTTGTGCAGCCGCCTCAACTAGCCAGCATAGGCTGCAATTGCACTTTCAATGAGGAACCGGCTCGACCATCCCCTATAGCCAGTCGTGTCTGTGTGGACGCCATGTTGGTCAATAGCACACCTGAGATTCTATCCAACATAATGCAGACCAGATTGAGCCGCTGTGGTGACCCATTAATATCAGAGCAGCTAGACATTTTTTTTTTACTGGAAAGTGTTAATAATAATCACGTGACATCTTGTGCTGTGATTTTTACTTAATGAGTTTAATTCAGTCATTAATTTATTATCGCAACAAGCTTGTATCTCCACCGACTGTCTAGTTTAACAGGTTGCCATATCATATAGGTGTCTATTGTTGGATTAAGACTAGTCCACCAACTTAAAATCTCCAGCTAACAACATTCTTTGGTCAGAAATTGGCACAAATAATGAGCAAGGGTCGTCGACCTTACACTTTGGTTTGTAACTGTACACCTACAAGCCAATAAACATCTGAACAAATAAGATGTATGTGGTAGAAGTGGCTTGTAAGTAAAAGCAGCAACACCTGATATACATGGTTGTGACTGAAACACCTGAACTCAATAATATTTTGGGGGTGATTTCACCAGTCAGTCCATTAGGAGGTAGAAGTGTTTTTTTCCTTCTCCAGAATGAATATCAAATGTGCCACTTAAATACTCCTTCAATGCTTATGGAACTGTCATACTGATCTGTCCAAATACCTAATAGATCTCAATCTGTTTCTCTCTGCAGCTTTGTGAGGGTCCACGATGGGGAAGAAAGCACGGAGTCCCAGGGTCCCTGCCCTACACCGGGCCCCGTCTCCCATCAAACCATCGGCAAACAGAGAGACCCTCACCTACGCAGAGGCACAACGCATAGTAGAGCTGGAGGTCGATGGCCGTGTACACCGGATGAGCATCTTCGACAAGCTGGAGGTCGTCACCGATGACGACCCTGTGGCGCAAGAGATGACGGAGTGCACCAGCAACAAGGAGAACACAGAGAAACCTCAGCCGGAGCCGCTGAGGTCAGCCCGGCTCAAAATCAACCAGCTGAAAAAGAAAGCGGCTCAGAAAGCACAGGCAGCTCAGGTGTCATCTTGCACCCTTCCTGAACCCAAATTTCGCATTGTGGATTATAACCTGCCATGCGTGCCACGAAGACCTCAGGAGTATTACAGGTACGTGGAGAAGACCCTGGAGGAGCTCGACGAGGAGGTCGAATACGACATGGACGAGGAGGACTTCGCCTGGCTGGAGCTGGTTAACAAGAAGCGACTTAATGAGGGTTTCAGCCAGGTCTCGCCCAACGTCTTTGAGTTCCTCGTAGATCGGTTCGAGAAGGAGTCGTTCTTGGAGAGTCAGGGTCAGCAGGATCCTCAGTCTCTGGTGGACGAGGATGCTGTGTGCTGCATCTGTATGGACGGAGAGTGGTTGGACAGCAATGCCATCCTTTTCTGTGACATGTGCAACCTCGCAGTGCATCAGGAGTGTTACGGAGTCCCTTACATTCCGGAGGGTCAGTGGTTGTGCCGGCATTGCTTACAATCTCCCGCACAGCCCCCTGACTGCATCCTGTGCCCCAATAAAGGGGGCGCTGTAAAGAAGACCGAGGACGAGCGCTGGGGCCACGTGGCCTGCGCGATGTGGATTCCTGAAGTCGGCTTTTCCAATACGGTCTTCATCGAGCCCATCGACGGGGTTAACAACATTCCGGCTGCCCGCTGGAAGCTCACCTGCTACCTCTGCAAGGAGAAAGGCGTCGGCGCCTGCATCCAGTGCCACAAAGCCAACTGCTACACAGCCTTCCACGTCAGCTGCGCCCAAAAGGCAGGACTGTTCATGAAGATGGAGCCCGTCAGGGAGGTGACAGAGTCAGGGGAGACGAACTTTTCGGTGAAGAAGACAGCCTACTGCGGTGCGCACACTCCCAACGGATGTGTCAGGAGACCCCTCACTGTGTACGACGAGCCCAAGACCGAAACCAAAAACGGACTCTGTCAAACTCCGAAAAAGAAAAGTCAGACGAAAAAGCAGAAGAGCAAAAAGAAAAAGACAGCGGAGTCGGTCGCAGTGCTTCCAGCCATGTCTGTTCCTAGTATTTCATCTGACAGGTAGGTTTTAGAGAGACATACTGTATGTAGTCATGGATGTACAGACAATTTTGATATTATGATATTGAGCCATTTGTTCAAGGAGTCACAGCTCATTGCACTTGTGGAATGGATACCGTTACCATGGAAAGTCATTTCAACACATTTCCATGTACCAAGAAAATAAAACCTGTTTGCTCTGAACCATTAGTTAGTCTAGCCAGCAGCACGGTGGCTCAGTGGGTAGCACTGTCACCTCACAGCAAGAAGGTCCTGGGTTTGATCCCCAGGTGGGGCGGTCCGGGTCCCTTCTGTGTGGAGTTTGCATGTTCTCCCTTAGTCCGCGAGGGTTTCCTCCGGGTGCTCCGGTTTCCTCCCACAGTCCAAAGACATGCAAGTGATGTGAATTGGAGATACAAAATTATCCATAACCTTGTGAACTGATGAACCTTGTGTGATGAGTAACTACCGTTCCTGTCATAATTGTAACCAAAGTGTAAATCATGCCGTTAAAATCCTAATAAATGAACAAACAAACAGTTAGTCTAGCCATAGGATGGTGCACTTGCCATTGTTCTGGTCTTTAACCCAGATAAAAAATAAGAAAAGTTGCTTTAGGAAGGGCATCTTGCATGAATGTGCCAATGAGCCGCTGTGGTGGCCCCTAAATAAGTGAGCACCAGAAAGCAAAAGAACTAAACCAGATGGTTCTCAAACAACCTTTTGCTTCTATTCAAAACAGTGAGCAGAGATTAGGCCAGAGTTGGGTCGCAAGCCTTAGGTGGATTTTCTCAGCATCATTAAGATTAATTATTATTATTTATCATTTTATTAAGAATACTAGCCAGTCATGTGACAGCAGTGCAAAACATATAATCGAAGCTTTAGGTAATGTTTACAACCAAAAACATCCACTGTGTGGCAGTTCTGCATGCATAACACCTTGTAAATGAAAGAGGTTAGAGCAGCGGTCCCCAACCTTTTTTTGCACCATGGACCAGTTTCATATAAGATATAATTTCATGGACCGGCAGGAGCGCGGGGGGGGGGGGGGGGATGCTGCAAGGAGATGCTACTCCCACCTGTAGTGATTGGTGATTGGGGACAATACCACCTGTAAAACAGTAGTGTTTTCATTGCTGATGTAGCAATCTCTAATTATTTACTCTTTATCTGCGGCCCAGTAATAAATGACCCACGGACCGGTCTGCGGCCCGGTGGTTGGGGACCACTGGGTTAGAGGAGAATGGCACAACTGGTTCTATTTGACAGAAAAGCTACAGTCTTTTACATAGCCACTTTAGTATCGTAGTGAGAAGAAAAACACTGTAGAACCCAGATGAAGAGGCTACACACGCAGAAGACCTAATACCATCCATGACTCCTCGACAGAAAATAGAACTTATGGAATCAGTTAAATTAGTATTTGTATTTAATTTGTAAGTTAACGAAAGCAAACTTCAAAAGTTTTTTATTCTAAACAGGTCAAACGTCAAGTAACATGATGGTTATTATAGATTAGTGGCCTCCCTAGTCACCAGATCTGAATCCAGTAGGGCATCTTGGAAATAGAACACCTTTATTTGTTATATATACGTATACAGACGTACAGTACAATGAAATACTTCCTTTGCATATCCCAGCTTGTTTGGGAGCTGTGGTCAGAGCGCAGGGTCACCCATCGTTTGGCGCCTCTGGAGCAGGGAGGGTTAAGGGCCTTGCTCAAGGGCCCAACAGTGGCTGCATGGCAGAGCTGGGATTCGAACTCTTAACCTTTCAGTTAAGCAGAATCTGGATCAGTTACGTAATGCCATCGTGTCAACATGGACCTAAAATACAAAGGAGGGCATTCATCCCACTTCGGAACCCACATTTATTGTGTAAACAGTGAACAGCTTATAAAATCAATGAAGTTGGAAAAAATATCGACACTCCATGCTGAATGTTTTTTTAATTTTTTTATATTGGTATTTAAAGTATTTGTATCTCTTACAGGTTAAACTCCATCCTCAGTCAAGTGTCTCTCCAGAGGAAGAAAGCATTCGTCGAGCTGGTCTTGAACTACTGGACTCTGAAGAGACAATCGCGACACGGACAGCCACTGATCAGACGACTTCATTCCAGTCTACAGACTCAGAAAACTGTCCAGCCGGTGAGTTTGTTATGCTGTGTGGAACAGCTCTGTGTGTGTGCTTTAGTAAGGTTAAGGTGGATTGAAACGTCAGCTAAGGTACTGGGATTGACTTGTGCAGAAGACGGATGAGGAGGAGGCCCGGGCGCTGAAGGAGCAGCTGAAGGAGTGGCAGCGTTTGAGGCACGACCTAGAGAGAGCCCGCCTACTGCTAGAGCTCATCAGGAAGAGAGAGAAGCTCAAGAGAGAGGAGGTACTGACCTGGTTCTGTTCTTCACTTAGCTGCTTTTGGGAAACTGGGGAGCTTGGAATGAGGCCACCGTTCTCTCCTACCTGGCTGGAGGGACACCATTACAAGAACCTTTTAATTTTCTACCTCATAGGGATGTTCAGAAAATGCACACGTGAGCTATACTTCCATGGTTGTAATTACATAAATTTGGTAGTGCAGGTGCTTCAGGGCGATATGAATCTCGAGGATGCGAGCTTGTTTTTTTTTTTTTCCTCTGGTCACTAATATATGCTTGTCATTTTATTAGGAACACCAGTAAGCCTGCTTCTAAATGTAATTGTCCAGTCAGACAGTCATGTTACAGCAGTGCAAAAAGGGAGTTTTAGGGGCAAGGGTAGCCTGTATTGGACCAGTAATCAAAAGGTCAGTGATTCAAGCCCCACCACTGTTAGGTTGCCACTGTTGGGCCCTTGAGCAAGGCCCTTAACCCTCAATTGCTTAGTTAATATACTGTCATGGTACTGTAAGTCACTTATAAAAGTGTCTGCTAAATGCCAAACATGTAAATGTAAATGTAAGGTAATGTTTACATCAATGATCACACAAAAATATATAAACAGTGAAAAACATAAAGTGTGCAGCAGTTCTGCAGGTAAAACACTTATTTAATAGAGGTTAGAGGAGAATGGCGCAACTGGTTCTAGCCAACAGGAGGGCAACTGTCATGTAAATAACCACTTTCAGTACCATATTGAGCAGAAAAACATTATAGAACCTTAAGGCGGATAGACTACAAAAGACCTCAACATGTTCCACTTGTACTTACAGTGTATCACAAAAGTGAGTACACCCCTCACATTTCTGCAAATATTTCATTATATCTTTTCATGGGACAACACTATAGAAATAAAACTTGGATATAACTTAGAGTAGTCAATGTACAACTTGTATAGCAGTGTAGATTTACTCTCTTCTGAAAATAACTCAACACACAGCCATTAATGTCTAAATGGCTGGCAACATAAGTGAGTACACCCCACAGTGAACATGTCCAAATTGTGCCCAAAGTGTCAATATTTTGTGTGACCACCATTATTATCCAGCACTGCCTTAACCCTCCTGGGCATGGAATTCACTAGAGCTGCACAGGTTGCTACTGGAATCCTCTTCAATGTGTCGTTGTCCCTCCCTGGTGTCATGTGTCAAGGTCCCAGGTGTAAATGGGGAGCAGGGCTGTTAAATTTGGTGTTTTGGGTACAATTCTCTCATACTGGCCACTGGATATTCAACATGGCACCTCATGGCAAAGAACTCTCCGAGGATGTGAGAAATAGAATTGTTGCTCTCCACAAAGATGGCCTGGGCTATAAGAAGATTGCTAACACCCTGAAACTGAGCTACAGCATGGTGGCCAAGGTCATACAGCGGTTTTCCAGGACAGGTTCCACTCGGAACAGGCTTCGCCAGGGTCGACCGAAGAAGTTGAGTCCACGTGTTCGGCGTCATATCCAGAGGTTGGCTTTAAAAAATAGACACATGAGTGCTGCCAGCATTGCTGCAGAGGTTGAAGACGTGGGAGGTCAGCCTGTCAGTGCTCAGACCATACGCCGCACACTGCATCAACTCGGTCTGCATGGTCCTCATCCCAGAAGGAAGCTGACGCACAAGAAAGCCAGCAAACAGTTTGCTGAAGACAAGCAGTCCAAGAACATGGATTACTGGAATGCCCTGTGGTCTGACGAGACCAAGATAAACTTGTTTGGCTCAGATGGTGTCCAGCATGTGTGGCGGCGCCCTGGTGAGAAGTACCAAGACAACTGTATCTTGCCTACAGTCAAGCATGGTGGTGGTAGCATCATGGTCTTGGGCTGCATGAGTGTTGCCGGCACTGGGGAGCTGCAGTTCGTTGAGGGGAACATGAATTCCACCATGTACTGTGACATTCTGAAACAGAGCATGATCCCCTCCCTTCGAAAACTGTTTTCAAACAGGATAACGACCCCAAACACAACCTCCAAGATGACAACTGCCTTGCTGAGGAAGCTGAAGGTAAAGGTGATGGACTAAACCCAATTGAGCACCTGTGGCGCATCCTCAAGTGGAAGGTGGAGGAGTTCAAGGTGTCTAACATCCACCAGCTCCGTGATGTCATCATGGAGGAGTGGAAGAGGATTCCAGTAGCAACCTGTGCAGCTCTGGTGAATTCCATGCCCAGGAGGGTTAAGGCAGTGCTGGATAATAATGGTGGTCACACAAAATATTGACACTTTGGGCACAATTTGGACATGTTCACTGTGGGGTGTACTCACTTATGTAGCCATTTAGACATTAATGGCTGTGTGTTGAGTTATTTTCAGAAGACAGTAAATCTACACTGCTATACAAGTTGTACACTGACTACTCTAAGTTATATCCAAGTTTCATGTCTATAGTGTTGTCCCATGAAAAGATATAATGAAATATTTGCAGAAATGTGAGGGGTGTACTCACTTTTGTGATACACTGTACATGTGGCCACAGAACTTCAGATTCATTACACCTGACCAGCATCAGAAGTGCCCACTGTAGCCGTATTTTGTTTTGTCTTGTCCACTTTGTCTTGAACCAGTCAGCTCATTCTCCTCTAATTTATCAAACAAGATATTTCCACTTCTTCAACTTCCACTCACTGGATGTTCTGAAGACATCTGTGCATAAAATCCAGAGAAATCAATGAGTTCTGACATACTCAAACTAAATCATACCGAAAGCCTCGTAGACAACATTGTTTTTCCATAGATGTTTTTATATTTCCATTTTTTTATATGTAATAATCACTGAAAATTGCCCTACTGCATTTCTCTTGCTGCATGAACCTCCCTGCTCAGGCTGAGGTCGACCTGAGCCTGAGCATACTCTCTCTGATAAGCATGCAGTCACTGACCGCATCTTTTTATATGCAGAGGCAAATTATGCACTTTAACCACACAATAGAGATTGCAATTGTATAGCAGCTATGTAACCCCATTAACCTCCCTTCCACAGACAAGTGGCTCTTTTAGATGCTTGGCCAGGTAGATAGCACTGCCTGGAAGAGATCCCGAATCTGAGAGCTCAAGAGGTCTTGAACCATATCTCTGGGATTTTATGCACTGTGCTCCTTCCACCTGGCTGGCCGATTGTATGATTACATGCCTGAGCAGGTGTACAGATATTTCTAATAAAGTGACCCATGAGTGGATTTGCAGATTGTATTTGAACAGGTTCACTACTGTATTCATTTTTACAGTGTCTGCATAGAAATCATGAATTCTTCTGTTTGTTCTTGCAGATGAAACTGCAGCAGTCGATAGTGGAGCTGCATCTTACTCCATTAAGCATTTTGCTGGAGGCTGTGTTGGACCAGCTACAGGAGAAAGACCAGGCCAAGATATTTGCACAGCCTGTTAACCTTCAAGAGGTAAGTGTGAAGATACTATATGACAGTAATGCTAATACGTTGTGTCAGAATATAAAACACACATCACTGTTTTAAGGCTGGTTTGTGTTTTGTTCCTAAGGTCTCTGGAAAAAAAAAGCTTAAAGGAGCTTTAAAAATCAAGTTATGAGGGTTTTTAGAGACAGAAAACGGAAATGTTAATTATACTATGGGGCAAAGATGTTCACAAGTCATGAGTACGAGTCAAGTCACAAGTCTTTAGGCTAGAGTACGAGTCAAGTCACAAGTCTTTAGGCTAGAGTACGAGTCACGTCACATGTCTTTAGGCTAGAGTACGAGTCACGTCACATGTCTTTAGGCTAGAGTCCGAGTCAAGTCACACATCTTTAGGCTAGAGTCCGAGTCAAGTCACAAGTCTTTAGGCTAGAGTACGAGTCAAGTCACACGTCTTTAGGCTAGAGTCTGAGTCAAGTCACAAGTCTTTAGGCTAGAGTCCGAGTCAAGTCACACATCTTTAGGCTAGAGTCCGAGTCAAGTCACAAGTCTTTAGGCTAGAGTCCGAGTCAAGTCACACATCTTTAGGCTAGAGTCCGAGTCAAGTCACAAGTCTTTAGGCTAGAGTACGAGTCAAGTCACACGTCTTTAGGCTAGAGTCTGAGTCAAGTCACAAGTCTTTAGGCTAGAGTCCGAGTCAAGTCACACGTCTTTAGGCTAGAGTACGAGTCAAGTCACACGTCTTTAGGCTAGAGTGCGAGTCAAGTCACACGTCTTTAGGCTAGAGTCTGAGTCAAGTCACAAGTCTTTAGGCTAGAGTACGAGTCAAGTCACACGTCTTTAGGCTAGAGTCCGAGTCAAGTCACAAGTCTTTAGGCATGAGTCCGAGTCAAGTCACACGTCTTTAGGCTAGAGTCTGAGTCAAGTCACAAGTCTTTAGGCATGAGTCCGAGTCAAGTCACACGTCTTTAGGCTAGAGTCTGAGTCAAGTCACAAGTCTTTAGGCTAGAGTACGAGTCAAGTCACACGTCTTTAGGCTAGAGTCCGAGTCAAGTCACACGTCTTTAGGCTAGAGTCCGAGTCAAGTCACAAGTCTTTAGGCTAGAGTCCGAGTCAAGTCACACTTCTTTAGGCTAGAGTCCGAGTCAAGTCACAAGTCTTTAGGCTAGAGTACGAGTCAAGTCACACGTCTTTAGGCTAGAGTCCGAGTCAAGTCACACGTCTTTAGGCTAGAGTCCGAGTCAAGTCACAAGTCTTTAGGCTAGAGTCCAAGTCATGTCACGAGTCTTTAGGCTAGAGTACGAGTCAAGTCACACGTCTTTAGGCTAGAGTCCAAGTCATGTCACGAGTCTTTAGGCTAGAGTACGAGTCAAGTCACACGTCTTTAGGCTAGAGTCCAAGTCAAGTCATGAGTCTTTAGGCTAGAGTCCAAGTCAAGTCTTTAGGCTAGATTCCGAGTCAAGTCACACGTCTTTAGGCTAGAGTCCAAGTCAAGTCATGAGTCTTTAGGCTAGAGTCCAAGTCAAGTCTTTAGGCTAGATTCCGAGTCAAGTCAGAAGTCTTTAGGCTAGATTCCGAGTCAAGTCAGAAGTCTTTAGGCTAGATTCCAAGTCAGGTCACGAGTCTTTAGGCTAGAGTCCGAGTCAAGTCACAAGTATTTAGGCTAGAGTCTGAGTCAAGTCACAAGTCTTTAGGCTAGAGTACGAGTCAAGTCACAAGTCTTTAGGCTAGAGTACGAGTCAAGTCACACGTCTTTAGGCTAGAGTCCGAGTCAAGTCATGAGTCTTTAGGCTAGAGTCCAAGTCAAGTCTTTAGGCTAGATTCCAAGTCAAGTCTTTAGGCTAGATTCCAAGTCAAGTCACGAGTCGTTAGGCTAGAGTCCAAGTCAAGTCACGAGTCTTTAGGCTAGAGTCCAAGTCAAGTCTTTAGGCTAGATTCCGAGTCAAGTCAGAAGTCTTTAGGCTAGATTCCAAGTCAGGTCACGAGTCATTAGGCTAGAGTCAAAGTCAGGTCACGAGTCTTTAGGCTAGAGTCCAAGTCAAGTCTTTAGGCTAGATTCCGAGTCAAGTCACAAGTCTTAAGAACTAGAGTCCAAGTGAAGTCACGAGTCTTTAGACTAGAGTCTGAGTCAAGTCACGAGTCAATATAATATACACAAAACATATATTGGAAATGTAGCGTAGAAATAAAGAAATAATATGTAAGTTCAGATAAAAAACAACAACAGATTAGTGACTGTAATTTGCTGTGTTACTTAGTTCATTTACTTTCCTAGTCATTGTGCAAATGAATGTAATTTCCGTAACAAGAAGGTTCCAGTTAAAAGCTTAAACTAATACGTTTTGTTTTCATTCCAAAACAAAAGCGCTCGATAAATCACGGCACAGCGGCCAAAATCCAAAACACAGCAATAAAAACAACCACTGCTTACCTTAGCTTCTGTTCTTCCAGATGTTATTAAATTTATAACCGTGTGTCCCATTAGGAATATAATCCATTAGTTTGTAAATGTGCTTATAATTAAAAACCTCCAAACTTTTCTCGGTTGTAAAGTAAAAAACTCATTAGAAAGCCAATCAAGCGTTTCATTGACACGTCATCTGTGTAACGCAAACTGAATACATGCAAATAACAGCATTTCTTACTAACAATTAAAATCAGAAGGTCTGATTGGTTCAGCTTTCAACCATTAGTGCCAATTCTGTAGGAGCGTTCCATTCACCCCAGTTGTTCCTGTGAAGTGCACTACGTAGGGTATTCCACCATTTTAAGTGAGATTCCGATCCAAAGTTAACGAAAATGTTCAAATGAAGTGAACTTCAAACTGTGTAGGAAGTAGGAAGCGATGCTTCATGTATGTATATAAAATTGTCACACATGGCAATTGCGAGTCATGAGTCGAGTCAGAGTCATTTGAAACGAGTCAAGTCTGAAGTCGACTCGAGTCCCCATCTCTGCTATATGGCCAAGAAACACTACAATGAGCTGAACACACCGGAGAGGATATGTGGTGATCCGACTCGCCTTGATCAGACTAGCAGTTGGAAATGATTAGATTAGGAGATAAAGAAAGATCCAGATTTTTTTAGGATGACGCCTTATGCCTCCATAAATATCCCCGGAACCGAACGCACCCAACTGATGAATGCATGTTTCTTTCAGGTACCTGATTACCTGGACCACATTAAGCACCCCATGGACTTCTCCACCATGAGGAAGCGTATACAGGTGCACGAGTACTGCAGTCTGGACCAGTTTGAGGCTGATTTCAACCTCCTCATTTCGAACTGTTTGAAGTACAATTCCAAGGATACTTATTTCCACCGTGCAGCCGTGAGAATGAGGGATCTGGGAGGGGTTGTGCTTAGGAAGGCACGGCGCCATGTCGACAGTATCGGCTTCGACCCCAACAGTGGCACGCACACGTCTGAACCACCCAAGATCGAAGAGCCTCATCCGTTCTCCTGGGCAAATGGTAATCACAACCATGTCGTCATGTTTTCAGCTGTTACCTGATTCCTAGTCGTGCAGTTACCTAAACTGCTAAAATGATTTTTTTAATCAGATTACTGTTCTTATCAGATTTTAAGGAAATTATACCCAGAAATGCAAACACAGATTTTAGCCCAGTAATTTGGTTATTTTTTGCCACAGTTGCTTTAGTTTTTGTAGCAGCTGTCACATATTCAACCATGGTTATGTATTTATTTATGTATTCATTATTTTTTGAATGATTTTTATAGTATGCACCAACAACCTTAACATATGTGGCTATGAAATTAATCACATCTGATTGCCTGAACCATCTGGTATCATAAGGGTTCTATACTTGGTTGGAAGTGAAACAGAATAAAAAGCTGCTAGCCGCCACTCATCACAACAACATGGACAGTAACGTAGGAGTGTGGCTGAACCTAGAGACAGACTGAGGGTCTGTTTGAAAACCTAGTGAGCTGCCTTGCTGTCTTACTGCCAACACAGGCAGCTGCATAAGTAGAGAGGATTCTAATAAGTCATCGACTTACAACACGCTACTTAGACTGCGATTACAGTGATTCCGTCAGATTTCGCTTACTAAGCTAACACAGTTAGCCTCATGCCATTCAAACCTATGGGATGAGATGGCACAACGCTCTAGCATGTCATCTGACATCTCCCTTTGGGTACCAAACACGGTTACATTTGCTGACAAGCCCAAGTTTGCAAATAAATGACACTTGTGCAAGTTTATACAAATTAAAAACCAATGATAAATTATTTACATTCGAAAAATAACTTACAGCCATATTTTATTCATTCATAATTTTTTTGTGAGAAAAGCTGTGCCGCACTGAATTCTGGGATTGCCTTCACCACTAATGCCTAGTTCACACTACACGATTTTTGCCCTGATTTTCGCTCGGCGTTTAGTCGTTGCTAGATGTGGCAGCTCAAGAGCAGCTCGGCGTTTGCTCGCCGATCTAAACTCGGCTCTCAATTACTATGTGTGAACTGCTCAACAACTGGATCCGGCCGCTCAGGTGGCACAGCGGTAAAGTACGCTAGCTCACCAGAGTTGGGGTTTCGAATACATCGTATCGAATCTCAGCTTTACCTTTCCGACTGGGCTGGGCGGCAGTATTTACATTTTTTACATTTTCAGCATTTAGCAGACGCTTTTATGCAAAGCGACTTACACAATGAGCTGAACACGATGAGCAATTGAGGGTTAAGGGGACTCAGGGACCCAACAGTGGCAACTTGGTGGTGGCGGGGCTTGAACCGGCAACCTTCTGTTTACTAGTCCAGTACCTTAACCACTGAGCTATCACTGGCTATGAACAACGTTGTTCAGGGTTGTTAGTCGGATCATAGGTCCTCATAACTGGTCCGACTGCGGCCCCTGCTGGCTGACTGATGGCGCCTGCACAGGGCTGAGGAATAATGCTGATGGGGGTGTGGCCCTCCATACACAGTGCCCATCGGTGTATGAACTCGACTCGTGCAGGTGAAAAATGCAGTCTGTACTGACTGTACGTGCCTGAGGGGGCATATGTCAGTTGAGAGGCGCATCAGTCAGCGGTGAAGGGTCGAATCAGTATAGAGGACGCATTCAGGGTAATTGGACACAACTAGACTGGGGGATAAAAAAAATTGGGGGAAAAAAAAAAATATATATACAGTGTATCACAAAAGTGAGTACACCCCTCACATTTCTGCAGATATTTAAGTATATCTTTTCATGGGACAACACTGACAAAATGACACTTTGACACAATGAAAAGTAGTCTGTGTGCAGCTTATATAACAGTGTAAATTTTTTCTTCCCTCAAAATAACTCAATATACAGCCATTAATGTCTAAACCACCGGCAACAAAAGTGAGTACACCCCTTAGTGAAAGTTCCTGAAGTGTCAATATTTTGTGTGGCCACCATTATTTCCCAGAACTGCCTTAACTCTCCTGGGCATGGAGTTTACCAGAGCTTCACAGGTTGCCACTGGAATGCTTTTCCACTCCTCCATGACGACATCACGGAGCTGGTGGATATTCGAGACTTTGCGCTCCTCCACCTTCCGCTTGAGGATGCCCCAAAGATGTTCTATTGGGTTTAGGTCTGGAGACATGCTTGGCCAGTCCATCACCTTTACCCTCAGCCTCTTCAATAAAGCAGTGGTCGTCTTAGAGGTGTGTTTGGGGTCATTATCAGGCTGGAACACTGCCCTGCGACCCAGTTTCCGGAGGGAGGGGATCATGCTCTGCTTCAGTATTTCACAGTACATATTGGAGTTCATGTGTCCCTCAATGAAATGTAACTCCCCAACACCTGCTGCACCCATGCAGCCCCAGACCATGGCATTCCCACCACCATGCTTGACTGTAGGCATGACACACTTATCTTTGTACTCCTCACCTGATTGCCGCCACACATGCTTGAGACCATCTGAACCAAACAAATTAATCTTGGTCTCATCAGACCATAGGACATGGTTCCAGTAATCCATGTCCTTTGTTGACATGTCTTCAGCAAACTGTTTGCGGGCTTTCTTGTGTAGAGACTTCAGAAGAGGCTTCCTTCTGGGGTGACAGCCATGCAGACCAATTTGATGTAGTGTGCGGCGTATGGTCTGAGCACTGACAGGCTGACCCCCCTCCTTTTCAATCTCTGCAGCAATGCTGACAGCACTCCTGCGCCTATCTTTCAAAGACAGCAGTTGGATGTGACGCTGAGCACGTGCACTCAGCTTCTTTGGACGACCAACGCGAGATCTGTTCTGAGTGGACCCTGCTCTTTTAAAACGCTGGATGATCTTGGCCACTGTGCTGCAGCTCAGTTTCAGGGTGTTGGCAATCTTCTTGTAGCCTTGGCCATCTTCATGTAGCGCAACAATTCGTCTTTTAAGATCCTCAGAGAGTTCTTTGCCATGAGGTGCCATGTTGGAACTTTCAGTGACCAGTATGAGAGAGTGTGAGAGCTGTACTACTAAATTGAACACACCTGCTCCCTATGCACACCTGAGACCTAGTAACACTAACGAGTCACATGACATTTTGGAGGGAAAATGACAAGCAGTGCTCAATTTGGACATTTAGGGGTGTAGTCTCTTAGGGGTGTACTCACTTTTGTTGCCGGTGGTTTAGACATTAATGGCTGTATATTGAGTTATTTTGAGGGAAGAATAAATTTACACTGTTATATAAGCTGCACACAGACTACTTTTCATTGTGTCAAAGTGTCATTTTGTCAGTGTTGTCCCATGAAAAGATATACTTAAATATCTGCAGAAATGTGAGGGGTGTACTCACTTTTGTGATACACTGTATATATAAAAAAAAAAAAAAAAACTTGATCAGAGCGGGAGATATCTAGCATGCTGAATATTCAAAAATTCCATGATTCAAATCGATTTGACATGTAAAATGAATCGATATTCACTTCACATATTCGATATTCACAGCAGAGGGCACTGGTGCTATACACCTTGCCTGGTTGATGTCACTGGCGCCTTTACGCCTGGTTGCCAAATTTGGGGTTTTTCAGCCAAGTTGGGCTTAATTCAAAATTGTTTTGCATAATTTGTACCTACCTCAGAAATAAAAGGGCATTCATTATTTAGATAAATAAAGGATAATCACAAATACAGTATTTTATTTGATTTTTTTAAGAGAAATAATAAAAGGAAACTTTGTCATAATTTGTCTTCAATTTCAGTTTAAAAAATCGTACTAAGTTTCCCAAAACACAGATTTATCTTTACGTCATGCTTCAATATTTACGGCAGAGGCTCATGCACTCCTTTTGACTGTCAGACATACAGGGGTTGGACAATGAAACTGAAACACCTGGTTTTAGACCACAATAATTTATTAGTATGGTGTAGGGCCTCCTTTTGCGGCCAATACAGCATCAATTCGTCTTGGAAATGACATATACAAGTCCTGCACAGTGGTCAGAGGGATTTTAAGCCATTCTTCTTGCAGGATAGTGGCCAGGTCACTACGTGATGCTGGTGGAGGAAAACGTTTCCTGACTCGCTTTTCCAAAACACCCCAAAGTGGCTCAATAATATTTAGATCTGGTGACTGTGCAGGCCATGGGAGATGTTCAACTTCACTTTCATGTTCATCAAACCAATCTTTCACCAGTCTTGCTGTGTGTATTGGTGCATTGTCATCCTGATACACGGCACCGCCTTCAGGATACAATGTTTGAACCATTGGATGCACATGGTCCTCCAGAATGGTTCGGTAGTCCTTGGCAGTGACGCGCCCATCTAGCACAAGTATTGGGCCAAGGGAATGCCATGATATGGCAGCCCAAACCATCACTGATCCACCCCCATGCTTCACTCTGGGCATGCAACAGTCTGGGTGGTACGCTTCTTTGGGGCTTCTCCACACCGGAGCTCTCCCGGATGTGGGGAAAACAGTAAAGGTGGACTCATCAGAGAACAATACATGTTTCACATTGTCCACAGCCCAAGATTTGCGCTCCTTGCACCATTGAAACCGACGTTTGGCATTGGCACGAGTGACCAAAGGTGTGGCTATAGCAGCCCGGCCGTGTATATTGACCCTGTGGAGCTCCCGACGGACAGTTCTGGTGGAAACAGGAGAGTTGAGGTGCACATTTAATTCTGCCGTGATTTGGGCAGCCGTGGTTTTATGTTTTTTGGATACAATCCGGGTTAGCACCCGAACATCCCTTTCAGACAGCTTCCTCTTGCTCAATTTAGCCATGAAACCTCTCACACTAAAATGACAGGTGTTTCAGTTTCATTGTCCAACCCCTGTATATCTATTAGTCCCCATAAACTATATGTTATCTGTTCAGACTCAAAATCCTGCATACAAGCTCTTAAATCCATGAAGACAGACCACCCAATAACCAGAGAACTGCTCAATATGGACAAAGAACTTTACAGCCAAGGTTTTTCCATCTTCTACTTCTGGATTCCAGGTCACAGTGGCATAGAAGGAAACAAAAAAAAAGCAGACAGCCTGGCAAAGGAAGCAAAAAATCAAGACATTGCTTGGAAATACGTTCCCAAAACTGATGCCTACCCACAAATCAAAGTTTACTGCAGAGAGAAATGGCAAGGAGAGTGGTCCAGCAATGCGCAAAATAAACTACATGAAATAACTCCCAACATCGGTATTTCACACAATCGAGACTTTTTAAATAGACAAGACCAGACGATTATAACTCGTTGCCGAATAGGTCGTACTGCCCTCACCCACCTACACCTCATGGTTGGCGAGCAGGCACCAGTTTGTCAATTCTGTGCTAACCCCCTAACAATTAAACATATTTTATTAGAATGCGCTACGGTTTCTACTATCAGAGACATTTTTTACAGTGTCGAGAATATAAAAGTACTGTTTGAGAGGATTCTTCCAGTTAAAATTGTTAATTTTTTAGGACATTTAAAACAAATGATATGAACATGTAATATTTTACAGTTCAAATACCTGTCCTTGCAATAAAATAGCCAATACGTTGCTGATATGGCAATAAACCCAAACAAACAAACCGTAAAACAAACCGTGAAACAAACCGTGAACTCTCAGTCTCTCAGACATGACTAATTACTACTCTTCCCACCCTCACCGTTTCCAACCAAAATATAAAAGTGTAGAAACTTTTTGAAGATCCCTCGTGTTACAAAATCTATTTGTTGTAGCTCTTCTACACAGAATGTTAAATATGTAATGACACTATGGATGTGAACATACTGTTTAGTGCAGTAATATCCCATTAATTATTGGACCTAAAGAATTCAGCCTAAATGGTCAAAAAACCTATTGGATTAGCAATGATCAGACTTGTGTGTGAGTGTACCTGCAAACATACTTGCGTTACTACAAACAAATTCTTTCTTTTTTTTCTAGTGGACCATTTATTGAACCCAGCTAACCGGCAGCACATGCCGCTCGAAGGCAGCCTAAAAGAGCTTCTGGAGAAGCTGGATCTCACCACGGCCATGAAATCCAGTCCGTCACGTAGCAAACGCTTAAAACTGCTAAAGAAAACCATCAACGATGTAAGGATGGAAATGAGTTTGAAGAACGTCCAGTCTACACCGTTTGAGTCTGTAAGATTAGCAGAGGAGCGGACAGCAGAAGCCTTTTCAGCTGAGGATGGTTTGTTTGGGTTAAACACTTTACTCTACATAGTCTTTATGCTTGGTCATGCAGTTCATTACATTTTGTGTTGAAAAATGCCTCACAAGACGTTTACGAGTGAGACTTTTAAAAGCAGCTCTATTGTGTGGTCTGATTTACCAGTGGTTCTTGAGCCTGACATTACAGTGCCTGCTAAAAGTGCTGAATCATTTGGCAAATGTAGAGGCTGATGATGAAAAGTACACTGTACTGTTACTGTTAAAAGATTTGCGTTTTATTTTCTCTTTGTTTTTCCCCCTTTTCTTTTGGCTGCTCCCATGTTTGGGGGTCGCCACAGTGGATCATTCTGGTCTGGCGCAGACAAAGCCAGTCATGTCTATGTAGCAATCATGGCTGTTAGCAGTGCTTAGATACGAACCCTGGATCACCACCCCACAGCACCTATTTTTCTGGTTATTTAATCTATTCCAATGATCAAAAGTATGTCAGCACCATTCCTTATGATTGAGTCCAGGGGTTTCAGCCTCGTTCATTTCTAAAATCAGTTTAAAAAAATGAATTATATGCTTGGCGCTTTGACAGTAGTTTGTGCCAGCGTGACAAAGCAGGTTCCATTATGATGTGGATTCATGTGTTTGGAGTAGAGGAACTCTGTACCTCCAGTTGCCACCTCAACCTACTTAAGATTTGGAATTTTGGGGGGTTTATTAAATGTCCATAGTGAGGCTGACTGTCTAATCCAATCCACAACAAACAAAATGTGTGTCCGTACATAGTTATAAAGAGCGTCATCATGGCTCGGTGGGTAGCACTGTTGCCTCACAGCAAGAAGATCCTGGGGTCGAGTTTTTTGCCCACAGCGGCAAAATTGTGAACCTCAGCGCCAATCGCCGCTTTGTTCAGTGCTTGGCTTGAGCGGTGTGGTAAAACGTCATCAAAGTGCACCACGACACAAATTTGCATTTGTGTAAAATAATCGTCAAATCCATCCTGAAAGCGTCCACATACATCCATGTTTGGCTGTATTTTCCTCCTGTTTCACTTTTAGACATGTTATAGCTCAAGGTGCTGAGAAATTATGAGAATCAGCTTTTCTGAATCAGTTTAAAAAGCTTATCGTTAAAGCTTAATGTGGTTTAATAGGACACTAAACTTATCCTGATTATTACTGGTCATATGTTTTCTCCTCTGATTAAATTCCTTGGTCATCGTTGTAATACAATAAGTGACAGTTTATTCACGTTAAGTGTTGTTCTTACTGCCTGAGTCGCTTTTACTTTGTCATATCAAACAGTTCGTCTCATTGGAGGTGCTCTGAAAAGTTCAGCAGCAAACTGGGTCAAAGTTCAATCAGGTGAAGTCTGTGGCAAGCTAAGCAGCACCGCCACACTCCATAGAAAACAATGGCACAGCCGGTGCAAAAAAAGCAGTTTTGCTGCTTCTAATTGAATGCGGCCTAAGAGTGCGTGGGTGTGTGTCTGTGTGTGTGTTTGCCCTGTGATGGACTGTTGAACAGCCCATAGTGTTTCCAACTTTCGTCCTGTGAATTTTACAAAACAGACTATAAATGAATGAATTATTATAATACTTTTATATTAAAGTATGTATATTACAATTATATATCCACTGATCAGCCATAACATTAAAACCATCTCATGGTTTCTACACTCACTGTCCATTTTATCAGCTCCACTTACCATATAGAAGCACTTTGTAGTTCTACAATTACTGACTGTAGTCCATCTGTTTCTCTACATACTTTTTTTTAAGCCTGCTTTCACCCTGTTCTTCAATGGTCAGGACCCCTACATGACCACCACAGAGCAGGTATTATTTGGGTGTTGGATCATTCTTAGCACTGCAGTGACACTGACATGGTGGTGGTGTGTTAGTGTGTGTTGTGCTGGTATGAGTGGATCAGACACAGCAGCACTGCTGGAGTTTTTAAATACCATGTCCACTTACTGTCCACTCTATTAGACACTCCTACCTAGTTGGTCCACCTTGTAGATGTAAAGTCAGAGACGATCGCTCATCTATTGCTGCTGTTTGAGTTGGTCATCTTCTAGACCTTCATCAGTGGTCATAGGACGCTGCCCATGGGGCGCTGTTTTTGGATATTTTTGGTTGGTGGACTATTCTCAGTCCAGCAGTTACAGTGAGGTGTTTAAAAACTCCAGCAGCGCTGCTGTGTCTGATCCACTCATACCAGCACACTCCAGTGTCTGATCCACTCATACCAGCACAGCACACACTAACACACCACCACCATGTCAGTGTCAATGCAGTGCTGAGAATTATCCACCACCCAAATAATACCTGCTCTGTGCTGGTCCTTTGGGGGTCCTGACCATTGAAGAACAGCATGAAAGGGGGCTAACAAAGCATGCAGAGAAACAGATGGACTACAGTCAGTAATTGTAGAACTACAAAGTGCTTCTATATGGTAAGTGGAGCTGATAAAATGGACAGTGAGTGTAGAAACAAGGAGGTGGTTTTAATGTAATGGCTGATCAGTGTATATTAAACATACAAAGCAATATTGGTAAAAAAACATCCACTAAATGCCCCAAAATATGCCAGTGTAAACAACCATTCTTTATTCTCTTTTTTTTCCACAGTTGACCAGTCGGTTCCTCCAAGGCTGGAGCCCTCAGATTCCCACCCTCCTGTCATTCAGTCAGATGGTCCATCAGAGCCACCGACGCTGAAGCCAGTTGAACTTAATTCTGATCAACAGTGGCCTGAAAAACTCGACCACACTGAGATACTGAACGGACACTCGCGAGACCGGCTGCTGCTGGACGAAGCGGATGTGAGCGTGGTTGCCACGTCCACCTTGGCCGAACCCTCCACCCCTGTAAACAGACGCACATCTGTGCTGTTTGGCAAGTCCAAAAGCACGAGCCCACAGAAAGGCACCGGGGTCGAGGAAGCACAGTTGGGAGCGAAGACCATCTTGTCCGTGGTGATCCCTCGACTAGAGACGCTGCTCCACACCAGGAAGAGATCACACAGCGGCAGCCGGGACATAGACATGGAAGAGGAGCTGCCCACCAAACGGCCAGGTACTTAAAAATAGCAGCACATCTTTTACATTGATTGCTAGGGATGTAACGATACACTCTACCCGCGATGCGATGCGATTCACGATACTGGGTTCACGATATGATTTTTTTCAATAAATAAAATGAAATTGAAGACAAATTATGACAGTATGAAGTTTCCTTTTATTATTTCTCTTTAAAAAAGAAAATAAAATGCTGTATTTGTGCTTATCCTTTATTTATCTAAATAATGAATGCCCTTTTATTTCTGAGGTAGGTACAAACTATGCAAAACAATGCTGCATATTTCCCTTTTTGTGTAAAAAAAACATGAAATACATTAAATAAATCCCACATTAAATAAATAAATTAATAATACAAATAAATAAATAAATTTGGCTGAAAAATTCCGAACCTGGCAACCCTGTAGTGACGTCAACCAGGCAAGGTGAATAGCGCCAGTGCCCTCTGCTGTTTAAAGTAAATATTGATTCATTATACATGTAAACCGATTTGAATTGTTACACATGTGAATCGATTTTTAACTGTCTTGTGGTGCATCGTCGCATCCCTATTGATTGCACTTTTTCTGACTAGGCAACCCTAAAACTTTTATTTTCCACTGAGCGTTAAACCTGCTTTTGTGTTCTGGATTGTTGTCCTGTACTATAAGCCAGTCAGACCTCAGCTTCAGCTCATGGACGGAATCTTAACCAAGTACACTATTAAACCACCATCATTATGTTTGAGCATCAATATGCATTGCTTGCTTTTGCTGGATACAGTAAGACCCTTGGAGTTTAAAAATTCTAGTTTTGTGGCATCGATCCTTAGACCCTTATTCTAAAATGTTTGGGGATCATTCAGGTGCTTTTTATTTGATGTTTTTTGCTAATTCTACACAAGACAAGCATTGATATTTGGCTTATTTAGCAGTGGTTTCCTTCATGCTGTCTTTTAATAATTGTACTGTCATGAACAGTTACTGTAGCTGATACTTGAAAAGTCTCCAGATCTTTAGATTTTTTTCTCTGGGGTCTTCTTAAATGAGTTGTCTTTAAGCACTTGTATATATTTTTCACTCTCACTGTAGGTTGGTGGAGTCCTAGAGCTTTTAGAAATGGATTGATTGACTTACTTCATTGTACTATGGGTTAGGGCTGGGCAGTATATCGCAAATATTGGCTGCACGGTGGCTAAGTGGGTAGCACTGTCGCCTCACAGCATGAAGGTTCGATCAGGAGTGTTCGATCCCCAGGTGGAGCGGTCCGGGTCCTTTCTGTGTGGATTTTGCATGTTCAACCTGTGTCCGAGTGGGTTTCCTCCAGGTGCTCCGGTTTCCTCCCACAGTCCAAAGATGTGCAAGTGAGGTGAATTGGAGATACCAAATTGTACATGACTGTGTTTGATATAACCTTGTGAACTGATGAGTAACTACCGTTCCTGTCATGAACGTAACCAAAGTGTAAAACATGACGTTAAAATCCTAATAAACAAACAAACAATTTGAAGAAGAAAAGCTCAGGTAAGCAGCAGTTATGATTTTATGCTGCTGTGTGGTTGATCTGGGTATGTGACTGTGAGATTCTGCCAAATACGAGCAGTGGCCTGCCATTGTACTTTGTTAAGTTTACACTTTATTGTATCGTATATTGCCACTTTTCAAAAGCATAACAAGATGAGTTTTTAGGGTACTATGGGTACCAAATTCTTATTTTCATTATTAATTTTGCTTTTCTGAGGTTTTTGCTCTATTTTTGCTCTATTTTTGCTCTATTTTGCTCTATTTCTGCTTTGCAAAAATGTTTTACCTTCTGTATAAGCCATAGCTATAAGAGTAAGAGGAAACGTTAAAGAGAGGGCCCACCATGCTTACTGCACATTTTATTATGCAAGTTGACCCTCTTTTTCTTCTCTCGTTGTCTTTCTCATTGCCTGTCAGACTTGTCGAATGGTTTTTTGGATCAGGAGCCGGATTTGAGTCCCAGTAGGCAGCAGGAGCCTCGCCGTAGGTGCGTCTCTGAATCCAGCATCTCGTCCAGCGGCAGTCTGCTGGGTACCACCAGGTACAAACACATAAATCAATATTCTGTACACAACAGTATGCAAACTGACACTATTTCACTTAATGAGGCCTTTAAAAGAGCTTTTGATCCGGTGGATTATTACAAAGCAACATAAACATCTCAGACAACTACACTATATGACCATAAGTATTAGGACACCAGACCACAAGCTTGTTGGACATCCCATTTCAAAAACAAATGGTATTAACAAAGCGTGACCTTTGTGTGATCTTTCTTGTGAGCTATAACAACAGCCACAGAAGTATGTCTGTGGGAATTGGTGCTCATGCTGTCAAAAGAGCATTTGTATGGCTGGGCACTGTCTTATTAATAATGTTATAGCTATAGTCCCATGTCCTATACAGAGCTCTGACCTCAGCCCCACTGAACAGCTTTGGAACTGGAACATCAATCGAGGCTTTCCTGACCAACATCAGTGCCCGGCCATACAGATGCTTTTTTGACTAAATAAGCACAAATTCCCACTTAAATATTTCAAAGTCTTGGAAGAAGAGTTTTCAAAAGAGTGGCTAATGTTACAGCTGGTTTTTGAAGACTCAAGACAAGACAGCAAGAGGCTCGGAGACTAAAAAGTACTTTAGTCCTCTAGTTCTTTTGTCCTGTTTGAGTTTTTCCCTCCCACAGCACCGTTTTGCTGAGCTCTGGTACCCCAATTAATTTCCAGTGTTAGACTAAAGGTTCTTTTTGTCACTTCATATTCAGACCACACTGTGATAACAATTGGCACCTTGTCAGCCGACCAAAAGCCGTTCTTAAGGTTTTCCATTTTTGATGTAGAACACTAAATTTGTTAAAGTTTGCTGCACTAGAAAGAAAATGAATGGGTTTTAAATACCGTGCCTGTATGGTCTCACTTTTGTGATGGTTCTGTGACTTTTACATTTGACCAATCAAAATGTGTATTGCTACTTTTCACCCATTCAGCCCGTTCAGTAAATTTGGTACCTGGTCTAGAAAGGTAGCCAAATTTAGCATGTGTATTTAAATACAGTAGGGGTCACAGTAGGGGGCATCATGATTTAAAAACAAACCGTAGTGTACAGTACCATGTGGTAAAAAGAGGTATTTGAAGTAGCATAGCGATTCAGCGTAGATGTTAGTCTGAGCTGACTTGTTTACAGGTTGAACTTGGGGACAAATGACTTTGACTTCAGTACTAATTGTTGGTCAATAAGTCAGCAGTTTAGGGAAGACCCTGTCCTGTTCCAGCATGCCCGTGCCCTTGTGCGCAAAGCAAGCTCTAAAAAGACATGAAGAAAGCTTAAAGGTTTAAAGAAACTCCAGAGCCCTGACCTTACCCCAGAAAGAACTGGAACATCAATTGAGATTTTCTTGAGAAACATCAGTGCCCAGCCATACAAATGCTCTTTTGACCAAGTGGGCACAAATTCCCACAGACATACTTCAGAATCAGAATCACTTTATTTCGCCAGGTATGTTACACATACGAGGAATTTGCTTTTTTTTATTTGAGGAATTTTACTTCTAAGCCATGTGAGATGTCTTCCTAGAAGAGTGGCTGCTGTTTAGGGCTGCCACAATTGGTCGACCTAATCAATGATGTCAACGCTAAAAATGCATCGACATTAATATTTTACATTGATGCATCGTTTTTAAAACTGTTTATAAATTATCCCTTTTAATTTCTACAACTCCCCTGTTCATATAACGATTGATTTCTCTCAGCACTACTTGTTGCGTACTACACAGCAGCACTAGCACAATTTTACACGTTTATATTGTTTCATTAAGCTTCTTCATTTTGAGGTCTTGGAATATCGTATTTCTTAGGGCGCATTCACGTGACAAGAAACACGCACTGCACACTTTTGCTCCATTGGGCTTACGTTTTTTGCGGTTGCCGCGTCACTTAGAGCGCAAAAAGCTTCTCATGTGAAACACTTACCACTTTGTTTACATCGCTTATAATTTGAAGTAAGTTTTGAGTGAATGTGTAAGTTAGAATTGGGGCTCATTCTGTTGTTACTGTACATTGTACTTAATGAGACGTGCCCACCTCTAACTATTTTATTTCTGTTATAAGTTTAAGCACATTGCTTTGTGTACAGAATGCCATAAACACGTGCTGCACTTTGTTTAATATGGAGCACTTGAGAATTTGATAATGTGGACATAAACCCTGTGTACATTTAGTTTTGTACCATATTATTATGCCATACAGTTTATTGTTAAAATAAAAGATGCTTAAATGAGATTCTGAATGAAATTATTTGGAGGAAATTAATCGTTTAGATTAATCGACAAAATAGTCTATAGATTAATCGAAAGAAAAATAGTCGTTAGTGGCAGCCCTACTGCTGATATAACTATAAGGATCACATTTGTTTTTTAAATGGGATTGTTGGTCAGCTGGTCCATCAATGAATCAGTGATTTATAGTCTGGCATTTTGTGTATGTCTGCATTACACATGACAGATCAAAGAGCCCCACAATATTAATATTAATATTTCTCTTTTTTTCTATTAGCAGTTTTGTAACGTGTGGGAAAGGAAAGCCGGCTCTGGTGAGGAGGAACACTGTGGACGACAAAAGCGAGCTAATCACTTGCATTGAGAATGGGAACTTCGCCAAAGCTGCTAGACTCGCTGCTGGTGAGTAGGAAGCTATCAGCCTCGGTCCAGCAACCGCAGTTCTGAATGTGTTTATATTATTAAATATTAGGCTCAATCATTCACATAGTGGATTTTTCTTATACTCTGCACAGTTTAAGGTCTTAGTGCGTGCCGTACACCTACACAAACGTTTTCGTCAGTGCTGGTGGCTGGTTTGCTGGTATATTTAATAACCTTTAGTTGTTTCAGACTGGGAAAACAGCCACAAAATTGTAATCATTCCTTGTTAGTAGGATTGGGTCATAGAAAGTGTATCAGTATTGTGATAAACTCTCTGAGAATAATGCAAGTAGCATCAGTGCTGTTTCATTTGGTTGTCTATTGTAATACTAATATTACATTAGTATTACTTGATAAACCAGCCTATGGTTTATATTTATACATTATTTATTATACAATCTTTAAATACTGTATGGATAGGATTTAGGAGTGTAGATTAGGGTGTTTATGAAATCCAAATGGATTAGTATTGACTTTATAGGGTGTTTGACTTTATTTGATAGTAATATCAATGCCACTAGGTCTCCCAATCTAGTTATTTCCGATTGCCAATTGTGAAACTGCACATGCCCAATTTGTGACTTTTTTTATCACCTGCCAGTGTTGGGTCCCCACACAGAGCTGTATCGCGTACAGAGAGCTATGCTCCCCCCAATACATCCCAGGAGATCTCGTATAGCGGGAGCAACAGGAAGAGACCTCGTCCGACCTTCTCTGCCTCAAACGGCAGAGAAGGTCGAACGAGGTCTCTTCCTGTTGCTGCGAATGGTGGTAAGATTCAAATTGTCTAGTTTGAACACTCCGCAATGGTGAGCTAGCACGTTAGACCACTGCGCCACCACTAAACTTTTAAATATCGTTGGGAACGTGTGACCAGCGCACTAAAAGCAATAAGATGATGTCTTGGAAGCAGGGATAATGACTGATTAGACAAGGGTAATGACAGAATGGCTAGATTACTGGGGCCGAGCATTTCCAAATCGGTAGCCCGTGTGTGGCGTTCATGGTATGCAGTGTTAGTACCTACCAAATGTGGCCCAATGAAGGACAGTGGCAGGGTTATGAGCACCCAAGGCTATCCTGTCTGGTCCAGTCCCACTCAACAGCTTGTAGCACAAATTTCTTTAAACCTTCACGCTTGCTTTGATATAAAGGTGAATGAACACAAACAGACTGGTCAGATTGACCATGGTGTCCCCTATACACTGAGCATCAGAACTGGACCATGGAGCAGGCCGCTCAGGTGGCGAAGCGGTAAAACACACTCTGGAACCAGAGCTGGGATCTCGAATACGTCGTATCGAATCTGAGCTCTACTGGCTAGGCTGAGCGGCCACATGAACAACGATTGGCCTGTTGTTCAGATATGGGCGGGACTAAGCCGGATGAGGTCTCTCTCTCATGACTGGTGCAATTACGACCTCTGCTGGCTGATTGATGGTTCCTGCACAGAGATGAGAAAAGAGTGCTGTCAGGGTGTGTCTCTCCATACACAGTGCTGAGCTGCACTGCACTCGTCGAAAGTGTAGGTGATAAGATGCATGCTGCTCACGTGTCGGAGGGGGCGTGGGTAAGCTTCGTTCTCCTCAGTCAGAGCAGGGATCTGCATATATAAAGAACTTTATATATTAAAGAACATTATACAGTGGGGCCAAAAAGTATTTAGTCAGCCACTGATTGTGCAAGTTCTCCTACTTAGAAAGATGAGAGAGGTCTGTAATTTTCATAAACATGAGAGACAAAATTTGTCTATGAGAGACAAAATGTGAAAAAAAAAAATCCAGGAAATCACATTGTAGGATTTTTAAAGAATTTATCTGTAAATTATGGTGGAAAATAAGTATTTGGTCAATAACAAACAAGCAAGATTTCTGGCTCTCATAGACCTGTAACTTCTTCTTTAAGAAGCTCTTCTGTCCTCCACTCGTTACCTGTATTAATGGCACCTGTTTGACCTCGTTATCTGTATAAAAGACACCTGTCCACAGCCTCAAACAGTCAACCATGGCCAAGACCAAAGAGCTGTCGAAGGACACCAGGAAGAAAATTGTAGACCTGCACCAGGCTGGGAAGAGTGAATCTACAATAGGCAAGCGGGTTGGTGTGAATAAATCAACTGTGGGAGCAATTGTAAGAAAATGGAAGACATACAAGACCATTGATAATCTTCCTTGGGGTCAAGATCTCATCCCGTGGGGTCAAAATGATCATGAGAACGGTGAGCAAAAATCCCAGAACTACACGGAGGGACCTGATGAATGACCTGCAGAGAGCTGGGACCAAAGTAACAAAGGCTACCATCAGTAACACACTACGCCGAGAGGGACTCAAATCCTGCAGTGCCAGGCGTGTCCCCCTGCTTAAGCCAGTACATGTCCAGGCCCATCTGAAGTTTGTCAGAGAGCATATGGATGATCCAGAAGAGGATTGGGAGAATATCATGTGGTCAGATGAAACCAAAATGGAACTTTTTGGTAAAAACTCAACTCGTCGTGTTTGGAGGAAGAAGAAAAACCAAAGAACACCATACCTACTGTGAAGCATGGGGGTGGAAACATCATGCTTTGGGGCTGTTTTTCTGCGAAGGGGACAGGACGACTGATCCGTGTTAAGGGAAGAATGAACGTGGCCATGTATCGTGAGATTTTAAGCCAAAACCTCCTTCCATCAGTGAGAGCATTGAAGATTGAACGTGGCTGGGTCTTCCAGCATGACAATGATCCCAAACACACCGCTCGGGCAACGAAGGAGTGGCTCCGTAAAAAGCATTTCAAGGTCCTGGAGTGGCCTAGCCAGTCTCCAGACCTCAACCCCAGAGAAAATTTGTGGAGGGAGTTGAAAGTCCGTGTTGCCCAGCGACAGCCCCAAAACATCACTGCTCTAGAGGAGATCTGCATGGAGGAATGGGCCAAAATACCAGCTACAGTGTGTGCAAACCTGGTGAAGACTTACAGGAAACATTTGACCTCTGTCATTGCCAACAAAGGTTATGTTACAAAGTATTGAGCTGAACTTTTGTTATTGACCAAATACTTATTTTCCACCATAATTTACAAATAAATTCTTTAAAAATCCTACAATGTGATTTCCTGGATTTTTTTTTTCTCATTTTGTCTCTCATAGTTGAAGTGTAGCTATGATGAAAATTACAGACCTCTCTCATCTTTCTAAGTAGGAGAACTTGCACAATCAGTGGCTGACTAAATACTTTTTGACCCCACTGTATTATTAATAATAGTGGATATTAAGTTGCCACGTACCATCTACCTAAACATCGTTGCAAACCAAGTACCTATTCATGGCAGAGGTATTCCATAATGGCAGCTGATAATACTCCCTGCTACTCTTCAAAAATGGTTCAGGAATGGTTTGAGAAATGATAAAGAGTTTAAGGTGTTGAACTTGGCCTCCAGATTCCTCAGATCTCAATCCAGTCAAGCATCTGTTGGATATTCGGAACATGCACAAGTCAGACCCGTAATGCTCCACCTCTCAAATCACCGGAATTGAAGGATCTGCTGCTAACGTACTGGTGCCAGATAGAGAATTACCACAGAGAATTTTGTTGTGTCCACATATCGATTGGTCAGGTCTGTTTTGGTGGCTAAGGGGGGCCTATACATCTACCAATTAGGCAGGTGGTTTTAATATTATGGCTGATCAGTGTATGTCTTTTTTAAATATTTGCACTGATTTCAAAAGATAACATAAGATAAGATTCCTTTATTGATCCCCATGGGGGAAATTCGAGTGTAACAGCAGCTCCAGTACAGTGTAAATACAGTACATAGAATAAGTAAAATAAGAGTAGAATAAAATACAAAAATAAGGACATTATAGAAAAAAATAGCTATGCCATGCAATTACTATTATACAGTGTGGTAATTACAACAATATAATAAAACACTATATATTCTATATGTAAATATATCCATATGTGTGTATAATGAAATGTAGAGTCCAGTGCTGGGAAGAAGGGTGGGGGGATCTTGAGTTATTGTAGGGGGGGAGCTGGCTCATCAGTGTGAGGACAGCCTGTGTATTCTGCTGTTGTTATGCAGTCTGATGGCAGTTGGCACAAAAGAACGTCTGAAGCGCTCCGTCTTGCTCTTCGGTGGAATTAGTCTATGACTGAAAGAACTGCCCAGCCGCCATAGTTCCCCATTGAGAGGGTGAGAAGGATTATCCAGGATGGCCCTGATTTTGTCCTTAGTTCTCATCTCACATACTACCTCCAGACTGTCCAGCTGTAGACCCACAACAGAACTGGCTTTCCTGACCAGCTTATTTAGTTTGTTGGCATCTCCAGCCTTGATGCCACCACCCCAGCACACCACAGCAAAAAAGAGGGCGCAGCAAAAAAGTAAAGAGCCACCCTCTGTATTATGTATGCTGGTATTACCAGCTGTATGGTGTAAACTTCAGAGCGCTGGTCTTAATATGTCTATTCAATCTGTGAACTTTTTGTCAGTAGTAGCTTGGTGGTTAGGAGATCAGATTAGTGATCAGATTGCTGGTTCAAGCCCCATTACTACCACATTGCCACTTTTGGGACCTGGAGCAATGTCCTTAATTTTCAGTTCAATTGCTTGTGTTGTATTTGGTCACTTGTAAGTTGTTCTGAATACCAGCGTAAAGCTACCGATACCTAAATGCCCAGTGTGCCCGTGACACTCTGTATAACCACCACTTTAGTAGTGTTGTGCTCCACTTGCAACCCTCATAACCACATTGTCAATATTTTCTGTTTTCATAGATGTTGGCAGCAGCAATTTTTGGATGCCAGCTAAGGCTGCAAAAGTTGTGTTGGAACCTTTAAAGCTAGTTTGGGCAAAATGTAGCGGATACCCCTCCTACCCCGCCTTGGTGAGTGTGAATGTGTGTTTGTGTGTGTGTTCCTTATTAACACCCTTGGAAAAATAACGCACTAGTGGTTCCTGCCAATGTTTTTTAATGAAATTAAAGCGATTTTGCTTCTGTCCAAGTGCACATGTGGGATACAAAACATCTGTTAATAAATTAATGACTTTATTAAAACAAATAAGTGGGGCTGTACTAAATTCACAGAAAAATGTGATTAATTTCATAGCAGTCATTAATTACACTCATAAATTAGATGATGTCCGTGTCCCACCACCCCCGTGCACATCATTTGTTGGGAGTTTTCCAAACTCAGTTACCCAACTAGTGTTTTAGCTGCTTTAGACTTTGACTTCTTGGACATTTTGTCAAACCAATTGTTAGTGTAACTGAGCATGTTTAGAGTTCGCTAAGTTGGTCGCTCAGGTAGCGCAGCGGTAAAAACACATGCTGGAACCAGAGCTGGGATCTCGAATACATCGTATCGAACCTCAGCTCTGCCTACCGGCTAAGGCTGAGCGGCCACATGAACAACGATTGGCCTGTTGTTCAGATATGGGCGGGACTAAGCTGGATGGGGTCTCTCTCCCATGACTGGTGCAATTACTCTGCTGGCTGATTGATGGCGCCTGCACCGAGATGAGAAAATTGTGCTCTCAGGGTGTGTCTCTCCGTATACAGTGCTGAGCTGCACTGAACTCGTCAAAGTGCAGGTGATAAAATGCATACGGCATGCTGCCCACGTGTCGGCGGGGGCGTGGGTTAGCTTCGTTTTCCTATATCAGAGCAGGGATCGGCATTGGTGGAGAGGAAGCATGATGCATTCGGGCAATTGGACGCGCTAAAAAGGAGAAAAAGGGGAGAAAATGCATAAAGAAAATATAAATATATATATATAAAAAAGAGTTTGCTGAGTTTATAAAGAAAGACATACACTGTACATAGACAAACTGTCAGAAGCATAATACTTTACTGGTTGGTTCTTTTGAGGTGCATCACAAAGATGATCACGTGTGTAGAAAAGCACACTTGGACAAAATGCACTCAATACGTAAACACATACATCAAACATTATCAGTACACTACTCCACAGAAAAGTCTCCTACACTAACTTAATTGCCATATGATTGCTAGGACCGCCTCATATTGCATATTGTGCCTCATATTTCAAACACTACGCTAATTAAAAATGTTACATCGCTAAACACAAACCTTACGTTTTGAATTTCACAGCAAATTGCATATTGCACGGGACACGGCTCATTTCATGGTCCATGCCGTGACTTTCATGGCCGTGAATGAGGTATGGCCTTACATATAAGCATCGCTTCACCTTAGTCAGGGCCACAATGGGTCCAGTGCACTGGTAGAATCACACCTTGGACGTGCTGGTCCATGTTAAACTTTCCACAGACAGTACTTGCACCCTGATGGTATTGTGTTAGTTATTAGTAAACATGGTTGTACACCAAATAATAGATTGTAGATTCTAATAGATAATAGATTCCTTTATGTATAGAGTTATATATCAACCACTGCATGGTTAGCAGAGTCACCTTGTGTTCCTAATAAAGCGACAAGTAGGTTTAAGCACTTTTGGTGGATCTGATAAAGCAACATCCAAACAACACACGATCATGTTAGTTTCGAGCGGCACGGTGGCTAAGTGGGTAGCAATTTCACCTCACAGCAAGAAGGTCCTGGGTTCGATCCCCAGGTGGGGCGGTCCAGGTCCTTTCTGTGTGGAGTTTGCATGTTCTCCCCATGTCCACGTGGGTTTCCTCTGGGGCTCCGGTTTCCTCCCACAGTCCAAAGACGTGCAAGTGAGGTGAACTGGATTCACTAAACTGTCCATGACTGTGTTTGATATATCCTTGTGAACTGATGAATCTTGTGTAATGAGTAACTACCGTTCCTGTCATGAATGTAACCAAAGTGTAAAACATGACGTTAAAATCCTAATAAACAAACAAACCGTGTTCGATTCACTGTATCTGGTCAGTGAGGGTTCCTACGATGGTGTCTTTCTGTTGACAGAAGGTGGAAGGGTGTACAGAGCTATAGTCAATTATTGTATTTTCACAAACTGCATATCTATGATAGGTGAAGCTCATGAGTCATTAAGTGTGTGTACTAAGTAATTAAAGCTAATGAAGTGGTCGGCGTGTTTTGAAGATAATTACCATATGGTTCTTTCAGACATGTTAATTCTATAAAGATAACTGGCACAGTGGATCCTATAGCAACAGTTTTTTTTATTCTATTTTATTTATTCAAATTTCCCATTTTTCATTGTGCAGTGTTATTTTCTAATAACATAGTCTAGTCTAGAGTCTTAGAGTCTTTTCCTTTAATACTTAATTAAACGTGATGAGGAATCTCTTCATCCCACCGATTTAGTTATATATTTTTTAATAAATGCATTTTCTCCCCTTTTCTCCCGTTTTTTTTAAGCGTGTCAAATTTTTACCCATTTGCATTATGCTTCCTCTCTACTGGTGCTGATCCCCACCCTGATTGAGGAGAGCGAACTGACACACGCCCCCTCTGACACGTGCAGTAGCCAACTGCATCTTTTCACCTGCACGAGGCGAATTCATATGCGATCAGCCTTGTGCACAGAGAGCCACACCCTGATCAGCATTATTCCTCTACTCTGTGCAGACGCCATCAATCAGCCAGCAGAGGTCGTAATTGCATCAGTTATGAGGTCCCTATCCGGCTCCCTTCCCTGGATGAACAACAGCCGAACGTTGTTCATGTGGCCGTCCAGCCCAGCCGGATGGCAGAGCTGAGATTCGATACGATGTATTGGAAATCCCAGCTTTGGTGTGCTAGTGTATTTTACCGCCGCACCACCTGAGCGGCCGTTCAGGTGCAAATTTGACGCTAATATTTGTAAACATTTTATTGGCTTAGTATATTCTCATGCAAGGGTTTCTATACATTCATGTTTTGTTGGTCTTTAACATAAATTCAGGGCAGCACGGTGGCTCGGGGGTAGCAGCAAGAAGGTCCTTCTTAGGTGGAGCAGTCCGAGTCCTTTCTGTGTGGAGTTTGCATGTTCTCCCTGTGTCTGTGTGGGTTTCCTCCAGGAGTACAAAGACATAGAAGTGAGGTGAATTGGAGATACAAAATTGTCCATGACTGTGTTTGATATTTAACTTAAACTGATGAATCTTGTATAACCAGTAACTACTGTTTCTGTCATGAATGTAAACAAAGTGTGTAAAACATGATGTTAAAATCCTAATAAATAAATAAATCTACGTAAATAGAAGTTAACATCCTTTCCAAAATCAAACTTCGGAACATTTTAATGCATAATTAATTTAATTAAATTAAATTAATTAATGTAATTGTTTGCAAAATTTCACATGTTGTGGGATTGTTAGAAAAGTGTGGCATTTATTTTTAATAGTTTCTTTTGTGAAATATGCTCAATTATGCGATTGTCCTCATCGACCGTTTCATCCTGGTCAGGGTCGTGACCAGGATGGTCCACAGGTAAACACTGGGCACAAAGCAGGAATATTCTGGACAGTAATCTATTGCAGGGCTTCAACTTCCCATTAGACATAGACATAGATGTCTGGTTGGCTAATAACACTGCCCAGATTCGAACCCGCATCTCAGAGGTTGTGGACTAGCACTGTAGATCACTGCCCAACAGAACGCCCTGTTAATTGCTTTCACGGAACGGCAAATTTGACCAGGACAGTTTAAACTCAGCAAGCCGTAGCATAGTGGTTAAGGAACTGGACTAGTAATCAGAAGGTCACTGGTTCAAGCCCACCAACGCCAGGTTGCTGCTGTTGGGCCCTTGAGCAAGGCCCTTAACCCTCAATTGCTCAAACTGTATTGTATACTGTAATGTAAGTCGCTTTGGATACAGGCGTCTGCTAAATGCTGAAAATGTAAATGTAAAAATGTAAACTCGAGTCCTATTATAAGGACAGTAAGCATATTTGTATCCACTAGATGGCAGCATTTCACGTCTTTTAATATTTTTTAATCAAACTCAGTAGTAGTTCAAAGATTCACTGATTGGAATTGGTGCATTGATACACTATATAGACAAAAGTATATTTTACTGAATGGGCACAAATTCCCACAAACAAACTTAAGTTTGTGAAAAGCCTTTTTAGAAAAGTGGCTGTTTTTATAGCTGAAACAATCATATACAGGTCACTCTGTTTCAATATAATGTGTTTTTGAAATGGGATGTCCAACAAGCTCAAGGTCAGGTGCCCAAATAAGATATGGCTTTGTTTGTATGAGTAAAGTTTGTCACAACTTGTGCAGCTATTCTTATTATTATTGTACTTTGTAGAGTGTAAAGTGAAATTTCACTGCTGTGGCCACGTTTCCCCTTTTAAAACTAAAATATGTTGTGTTAAATCACTGATCACTTTAGTCTGAACCAATTCCTCGTTCTTTAATAGACTAGACATGCGTGGATAAATGTTCAATGTCTTCCGTTTGGATCAGAAGCATTAGATTTGTAACCTCTGCATCTTTGTTTCTCATAGATAATCGACCCACACATGCCTCGGGTGGGCTGCCATCACAACGGGGTGTCCATTCCAATCCCCCCTCTGGACGTGCTGCGGATTGGGGAGCAAATGCAGTACAAGTCGGAGGAGAAGCTCTTCCTCGTCCTGTTCTTCGACAACAAACGCAGCTGGTGAGAGTTTAAAAATGGGTTTCTTCTAGGACTAAGCATTTTAAATAATAGTGGATGTGATCATTCAAAGTGGCAGGATAGTTCTTACATGATCTGGCCATAAGTATGTGGACAACCCTTTGAATTACTTGTTTTAGCCACACTCATTTCTAAAAGCTGAATGACACCACTTTTTATTGGGTGGGTACAGATCCCCACAGACATACTCCTGAATGTTATGGAAAGTCCTCATGTCAGGCTGCAATCACACGATACACCGGATGTGCAATTGCTTTTGATGGACACGGCTAGGCCGCATACCGCTCACCACACAAATGTACAGTTGGTACCACTTGTCGCTGCACTCAGACTTGAATCTGATTTAATTCTGACCCAGTTTGCCCCTGACCTTTTCAGAGCGCCGCCAATGAAACGAATTGTTTATATGTATCACTGAAGCGAAGCACTGACATGGCAAAGAGAAACTGATTCTCACTGTGTTATAAAACCCTGAACTGTTAAAAAAAATATAAAACTATGTGTGCATAGACTGTCAGCACTGTCAGTCAGTACTGTGTGGTGTTTTAATCTCAGCACTTAATTAATCTCTTATTGTGCCTAATACACAAGGGATCTTCAAAAAGTTTCCACACTTTTATATTTGGGTTGGAAACGGTGGGGTGAGGGTGGGAGGGAGTAGTAATTGGTTGTGACTGAGAGAGCTTATAGTCCTGATTTAGCCCCATCTGATTTCCACCTTTTTGCACCGCTCAAAGAGAATTTTCATGTGGTGATGATGTGAAAGAAGCGGTGCATCAGTGGCTAAGTTGGTTTGATGCTGGGGAAAATGCATGTAATTTGTTTTTAAAATTCTTAATAAATACAGTAAAAAAGTGTGGAAACTTTTTGAAGATCTTTCATAAAAAAAAAAGAAAAAAAAACCCAGGATATTGCGGATGGAAAGATCATGGATTTACTTTTTTAGAATTATTAAAAAAATTCTTATAGTGGTACTAAAAAAATAACATGCTGTAGGTGCTAATATGTTGCAACATCATAATGTTATTTTAGTTCTGTTCAATTATTACTTTTTTATTTTTATTAAATAAAATTAAATAAAAAATAAATTAAATAATTTATTTAAATAAATTAAATAAAAAAATGTTTACTTGCTGTTATTAATCTCTTATTGTGCCCAATATATGAATGAAACTATACTAAAGGGGGCGACTGTTTTTTTTTATTTATAATATGCATTTGTTTAATAACCAGATGAATATAAAATGTAGTTGATGCCATGTGGCTTTTTTTTTATGTTCTTACACTAACGTTCTCACGCTCTCTGTGTAGGCAATGGCTTCCTAAATCCAAAATGGTCCCTCTTGGCATCGACAAGACTATCGACAAGATCAAACTGATGGAGGGCCGCACCTCATCTATCCGCAAAGCCGTTCAGACGGCATTCACGCGTGCCATGAACCACCTGAGCCGGGTACAGGACGAGCCGAGCAGCGACCTCAGCGACGTCGACTGAAACCCTTCCGCGTCCGTCTCTGCGGACCAGAGTGGATCGTTAAGCCTTAGTAATCATCACGCCTCGCTCAGATGTCATCAACCTGCTGCTACGTCTTGCCGGCTGGAGCCTCGATGACTGTGTATAGGAGCGCATTTAGTCGTCTGTTCTGCAGCTTCACTGTGCCGAGATCCTGCTGCCAACTCACCTACCACTCGCTTACCACTCGCCTTCTCCCTGCACGGCCTTCGTTCCACCCGAACGTCTCGTCTCCACCCAGTTACAAGTGTTCATGTATTTAACAGACTCTCTATGTAAATAAGTGTAAATGTTCCCATGCTAACTTATTCGAGTTGCCGCACTGGGTACTGAATATTTTTTTTTTTTTAGTATTTATATTTTGGTTGGTGAATTTCCGGAAGCATCACAGCGTCTTCCTTACTGATGCAGAAAAAAAAAGGAACGGACGCTCGATCAGGGCTTGAAAAAATGTGAGAGTATTTTCTGTTTTCATTATTATGGTTTAAATTATTGAAGTTTATAAGCATAAACTTTTTCTTTTTGGTATTAAATGTCTTTTGTAACCAATAATGTTTTTTATACCAGTTTTAGCCTATTTTGTTGTGATATATTTATATAAATAAATATATATCTGTATTCTTTAGATGCTCACACACACTGTTGTGTTGTTCTGGATACTCAAAGTGCTCAAAGTTGTTTTCATGAAACCAAAAGTAAAAATGCTGCCCAGACATTTCCTTATTATTATTATTAATATTATTAATATTTTTTTTTTACATTTTATTTGTTTGTTTGTGTTTGTTTTTATCTTTATTTGTGTATCAGCGACACTGTATTGTTTAAATGGATTACGATGGACGGTTTGGTTTTGCATTTGGGACCTTCATGATCATTACTGAATGATGTGAATGTGTTATTTATTTGTTGGATATAAAGTATCTGCATTACTTTGTACTATGTGAAAAAACGAGTCAGTATGGCACATTCCGGTGACTCTACGTTGATCGATTGCCTTTTTGTTTGTTTTTTGTTTAATATGAAATTACTGCTAAGACTGTTTAGTGAAAATACATTCTGTCAGTTTAGTTGTACTCTGGGTAGCGAAGGGTAGATCTTTGGATACTTTTATACAATATAGATTTTTTTGATAATAAAACGGTTGCTGGTTATTATTATTATTATTATTTTTTATTTTATTTTTTTTTAATAGAAATGCTGATAATAAACCAGACAAAGATGTGCACCACAGGCATGTTTTATATCTATTTTTTTTAAATTATTTTACCCAGCACAAACTTGCAACACCCACACTAACCATAAATCAGCCATAACATTAAAACCACCTCCTTGTTTCTACACTCACTGTCCATTTTATCAGCTCCACTTACCATACAGAAGCACTTTGTAGTTCTACAATTACTGACTGTAGTCCATCTGTTTCTCTACATACCTTTGTAGCCTGCTTTCACCCTGTTCTTCAATGGTCAGGACCACCACGGAGCAGGTATTATTTAGATGGTGGACCATACTCAGCACTGCAGTGACACTGACATGGTGGTGGTGTGTTAGTGTGTGTTGTGCTGGTATGAGTGGGTCAGACAGCAGCACTGCTGGAGTTTTTAAATACCGTGTCCACTCACTGTCCACTCTATTAGACACTCCTACTTAGTTGGTCCACCTTGTAGATCTAAAGTCAGAGACGATCGCTCATCTATTGCTGCTGTTTGAGTTGGTCATCTTCTAGACCTTCATCAGTGGTCACGGGACAATGCCCACGGGGCGCTGTTGGCTGGATATTTTTGGTTGGTGGACTATTCTCAGTCCAGCAGTGACAGTGAGGTGTTTAAAAACTCCATCAGCGCTGCTGGGTCTGATCCACTCATACCAGCACAACACACACTAACACACCACCACCATGTCAGTGTCAGTGCAGTGCTGAGAATCATCCACCACCCAAATAATACCTGCTCTGTGGTGGTCCTGGGAGAGTCCTGACCATTGAAGAACAGGGTGAAAGGGAGCTAACAAAGCATGCAGAGAAACAGATGGACTACAGTCAGTAATGGTAAACTACAAAGCGCTTCTATATGGTAAGTGGAGCTGATAAAATGGACAGTAAGTGTAGAAACAAGGAGGTGGTTTTAATGTCATGGATGATCGATGTATGACTGGAGTACACCATATACAACAATACAAGACTACACAACAACAACCATTAGGGAAATTTTTACCAACAAACCAACAGGAAAAGTACTGATCTTAGAAGAAATAAAACTGAAATCACTTATTTTATAATTAAAATAATAGTTACAATTATATAGAAAATGTACTAGCCAGTTGGGGTGGTCAGGGTCCTTTCTGTGTGGAGTTTGCATGTTCTCCCCGTGTCTGTGTGGGTTTCCTCCGGGAGCTCCGGTTTTCTCCCACAGTCCAAAGACATGCGAGTGAGGTGAATTGGAGATACAAAATTGTCCAGGACTGTGTTTGGTGTTAAAGACTGAAACTAATAAATCCTGTGTAACGAGTAACTACCTGTCCTGTCATGAATGTAACCAAAGTGTTAAACATGACGTTAAAATCCTAAAACATAAAAATAAAATTCAGCTCAAGACAGTATAAAATATTTATTATCTTTATAAATACCAAAAATCAGTTAAAATTGAATTAATAATAGAAGAATACATGAAAAGTAACAATTTATCCAATTTTGGATGCAGGTTTTCTGCTCTTTTTTACACAAGTTTTTAGTTGCACAAACTCTGGTGCTTTACTGTCATATTTTGCTCTTTATAATGTGCCACACTTTTTCGACTGCAGGCAGGTCGATGTAGCATGTTTAATCTCTTCTTATACAGCCATGCTATTAAAAACTGCCCCGTGTTTAAACAAGCAGGGATATCTTGAATATCTTGCTTTCAGCATTAATCAGAATCAGAATCAGATTTGTGGCCAAGTATGTGGATACACACAAGGAATTTGGTTCCGGCTTATGGTATCTCTCTAGTATAAATCCAGTATACAAGCAATGTACAGTATAAGTTGCAGACAATGCACAAGCATGTTGTGTTTCATTTTAATTTAATGTTTTTAATTAAACATTAAACACAAAAATATACAAACTATAAGACTATATACAGGCAATATATAGATAGAGATAGATAGATACTTTATTTATCCCGAGGGAAATTATTGGTCTTCAGTAGTTTAACAAGCAAGAAGAGAAACTAATACAAATACAAATAAAGTAGTAGTGTAGTAAGTAGGGTGTAGCGAATGTACAATGTGTATATGTACAATATATGGTATGTAAAAAAATTTTTAGTATTGTATTAGGTTGTAGCAGGGTGGACATTCTGACATAAAATTTGCCATTAGATAGCGAGTGAGCAAAACCATGCTAGCATAAAAGTGAATTCAGACAAATAATTCTCTGCTTTTTAGTATGATTATTTTTAAAATGATCAAATCGTATTGCTTTTTCATCAGCAATAAAATGAAACTCATAAAGAAAAGAAAAAAACAAGGTTTAGAGGGACTTAAGCAAAGCTTTTAAACAGTATTGAAAGACTGATATATTTTCATGAATAAACCTCATATATCCATCACTAAATCAGAATGTACAGCACTGGGGACATGGGAAAACCTCTGGTATCTTTTGGGGGGGGGGGGGGGGGGGGGATAGAAAGCATTGTGTTTATTATTTGAAAGTGTTAATTATTTCAGTTATGCCTAGTTCACACTACACAACTTTTGCCCTGATTTTCGCTCGGTGACTGGTCGGCGCTAGATTTGCCGGCTTGGGAGCAGCTCGGCGTTCGCTTGGCGATCGAAACTCGGCTCTCAATCGCTATGTGTGAACTACTCAACAACTCGATCCGAGCACTCGCCGACCGAAGCGAGATTTCTAGCATGTCAGATATCTGAATCTGAGTTGCCCGACTGGCAATGAGTGCTATGTCGAACAGCCTATGAGAACGCAAGATACGATATGAGTGGAAACGCAGGGGAAGAGCTGTAAGAAGGTGGAACAGGGGCATAATATAGTTTCAATCAGAATACATCGACACACACACAAGTTTTACAGTATTTCTGACCTTACCGTTCTCTACAAAACATAACACCAACGTTGTATTGCAAAATATATTTATTAACCTCCAACTCACTATAGAGCAATCCCTGCTGCTCGCGTTGCCAAATCCACTCAGATTCATTTATTTTCTCCTTGATTTTATGCTGCACATCAGCGCACGAACTTTGATCGCTCGCTAATTGTTGACATTTTTTGGACGTGGTATCATTAAACCTTTCTTCACTTCTCGCGTGTGTTTTCGTGACAAAACGTAGTTTGGGAGACCAGAGAAGCTCGTCTGCGATTCCAGTTGGTGAACGATCTGTAGTGTGAAACCCCGTCGCCAATCAGTCGTGTAGTGTGAAATACACACCGACTTGAAAGACTCCCGATTACAAGAGATCCAGGTGTGTAGTGTGAACTGTACAGCGACCTGACGACTTGGAAAGTCGTGTAGTGTGAACTTGGCATAAGCTGTTTAGAAATTGTATTGTTTAAAATTTACTTAATAAATACAATGATCAGTACTGGGGACATGAAAGGCACCGAATTGTAGGAATGACCCTAATAGTGGTAATATACTGATAATAATAAAAGCAATATGTGTAGATAAAATAATATAGATTATAACCGATATATACATACAGGTATGAATACAAGAATTTAAATATCAGGGAGGAATATAGTCTTGGAAATGGCGGTACAATGTGTGTTTGAGTTTGTTGATTCGGTTTAACGTCCCCATCATCGTGTGGTGTTAAACAGTCTGACTGCCTGGGGTACAAAAGACTTTCTGTTATGATGAAGTGTTATTCAAGATACATGCGTGAAAGATTTTATTCACTTTGATTCATAGAATACTGAGCAGATTTAATCATATTGGCCACTGGATGGCACTGTGACACTATAATTCTAAACTGTCCCTCTCAACAGGAGGCTTTTAAGTGGGTTCCTTCAAATATCTTCTAGTCCTCGTTTGGCTTTCATAATGCAGAGGCAAATATCTTCCCTGCATTTCATTTGCATACTTTAACGAAGGAAATTTAAATACCTCTGTGTGTGCCAAACTATTGCTTTAAAATATATGACCAATATTTTTACATATTTTAAGTATGAGCACTGTGATTAGTATCAGCGGCATGTTTTGTTTTCCATGGGTTGAATAAACAACGCACATAAATCCAACTGGGCTGTTTGACTTTTGATGAATCTGAAATCTGTACCGATAGTAATATTGCTGAAAAAAAGAGAACGTAAATGAAAATTGAAAGCATGAAATTGACCGTGTCAGAAAGCCAAAATAGGTGTTGATTGTAGCACTTGGATCTTATAAAACGCGCCCTGCAGAATGCTAATAGCGGCCCGGCTCCACTTTGGTTGTCTCTCTTCAGCATCAGGTACTAATTGCACGGGGAAGTAAACGGCACGCTCAGGTGGAGAAGGTGGCAAGTGGAGCATGAATATCAATCTCCCACATCAGTGTCGGCGAAATGACTTTGGCGACGCCTAAGTGCCCTAATTATCCTGGCCCGCTCAGGAGGCCCGGCGTAGTGCCGAGAGGCCTGGGAGCTTCGCTGATCTAAGTCAGCGGGTGATGCTGGATGATCCCTTATGAATTGTACCCATGTGTCACAGGCTTTTGTATAAAACATTTTGGAAAAGTGGCCAGGAAGAACTAAACCTGCTGACATATTTTAGTTTTGCAACAAGGAGATGCAACAATACAGGAAAAAAAACATACAGTGGTACCTTGTAACTCAACGTCCCCTAAACTCAAAATATTTGAAACACAACACCCTTCGTCGAGAAATGTGTACCCTTAAACTCAACATTTCCCTTAAACTCAACGTGTGTGAGACTGCTGCTTTGTTCAGCGCTCGACTTGAGCGGTGTGGTAAAATGTCATCAAAGTGCGAATATGAGACGAATCTGCATTTGTGTGGAATAACCGTCAAATCCACTCTGAAAGCTCCACATGTATCTGTGTTTAGCTGGATTTTCCTCCTGTTTCACTTTTAAACTTGTGTTACAGCTCGAGGTTCTGAGAAATTCTGAGAATACTCTCCATTACAGCAACTTATTAAATATCCATAGTATACACCGATCAGCCATAACATTATGACCACCTCCTGGTTTCTACACTCACTGTCCATTTTATTAGCTCCACTTACCATATAGAAGCACTTTGTAATTCTACAATTACTGACTGTAGTCTATCTGTTTCTCTGCATGCTTTGTTAGCCCCATTTCATGCTGTTCTTCAAGAGTCAGGACTCTCCCAGGACTATTATTATGGATTATTTGGTTTGTGGATCATTCTCAGCACTGCAGTGACAATGACATGGTGCTGGTGTGTTAGTGTGTGTTGTGCTGGTATGAGTTGATCAGACACAGTGGTGCTGATGGAGTTTTGAAGACCATTTTGAGGTTTTGAGTTTTGAAGACCAGAGTTTTGAAGTTTCTGACCATTGAAGAACAGGGTGAAAGCAGACTTAAAGGTATGCAGAGAAACAGATGGACTACAGTCAGTAATTGTAGAACTACAAAGTGCTTCTATATGGTAAGTGGAGCTGATAAAATGGACAGTGAATGTAGAAACAAGTAGGTGGTTTTAATGTTATGGCTGATCAGTGTATTTTTAATCCTCTGGATCTAGTGTGTCTATCTTATTCTTAATATAGTCAAGCATGGCCCCCGATATTTTATGAAAAACGTCAAGAGATCCCTTCAAGGAAATTCGTATCTTTTCCAGTTTAAAACAAGTCAAAACTTCTCTGACCCATCCATCATTCGTAGGTGGGAGACTATGTTTCCATGTGAGCAGAACAGTGCGTCTAACCAACAACGTAGTAAAGGCAAGAACCTTTTGTGAAGCGCCTGATATTGATGCCCCCCTGCTGACATATTTTAGTATAAATTCTTTAAATGTTGGGAGCATAGTGGTGTAGCTGGTGGAGCGAGTGCTTCACATTAACATGGGTCTGTCTTTCAAGGGTTTTGCATGTTCTTTCTGTGCCTGTGTGAGTTTTTCTGAATCCATATACAATTCAGCTGTTGAAATTGTATTTATTTTCTATAATTGCTTTCATTTGGACATTAATTAACAGAAATTGTGCAGATTATTATATTTTATATATTTTATTTATTTATTTTAAGAGAGATTATTTGGTGATCTTGTGCATAATCCAGGGGTTCGAATCCCATGCTGGGAACACAAATACAGAAAGCGTATGATGATTCGTAAACCTTTTCAAGGTTTCAATCAAATATGGGAACAAACAATCCCCTGTGGCGACCCCTAAAAATACAAGAGCAGCCGAAAAAAGTCTTTATTTACATGGAGATTATTTTAAAGAAATGAATTTAAAGCACCATTTTTGCTCTCCCAGGACCACCAGAGAGCAGGTATTATTTGGGTGGTGGATCATTCTCAGCACTGCAGTGACACTGACATGGTGGTGGTGTGTTAGTGTGTGTTGTGCTGGTATTAGTGGATCAGACACAGCAGCGCTTCTGGAGTTTTTAAATACCGTGTCCACTCACTGTCCACTCTATTAGACACTCCTACCTAGTTGGTCCACCTTGTAGATGTAAAGTCAGAGACGATCGCTCATCTATTGCTGCTGTTTGAGTTGGTCATCTTCTAGACCTTCATCAGTGGTCACAGGACGCTGCCCATGGGGCACTGTTGGCTGGGTATATTTTTGGTTGGTGGACTATTCTTAGTCCAGCAGTGACAGTGAGGTGTTTAAAAACTCCATCAGCGCTGCTGTGTCCGATCCACTCATACCAGCACAACACACATTAACACACCACCACCATGTCAGTGTCACTGCAGTGCTGAGAATGATCCACCACCTAAATAATACCTGCTTTGGTGGTCCTGTGAGAGTCCTGACTCTTGAAGAACAGCATGAAATGGGGCTAACAAAGCATTTAAAGAAACAGATGGACTACAGTCAGTAATTGTAGAACTACAAAGTGCTTCTATATGGTAAGTGGAGCTGATAAAATAGACAGTGATTGTTGAAACAAGGAGGTGGTTTTAATGTTATGGCTGATCGGTGTATATGATATATACAATATACAGTATACTATACTATGATATATACTATAAATTATATTTTGCTATATTTTATTATATATGTATAACCAAAAATATATTTAATTACATTTTATTAACAAAGAGATCATTTAAATAAAGTTAATAAAGTGTAGGCCGGGGTCTACACAGACATGATTGGCCATGTCCTTGGGGGAAGGAGGAGAAAAGGGGTGAGGGGCTGAAGGCTTGCAATGGATTGGTGCCCTGTCCAGTGTAGTCCAGTCTGGCACCTGGTGTGTACTAGTGGAATCGAGCCCACCACAACCCTGACCAAGATGAAGCGATTAATGAAAATAGAATGAAACAGAATGAAATAATAGTAATAACAGTAGCAACAATTATTTTATTTAGTACAATTTAATACAATCCTTTAAAACTAAATATTTAAACAGTAAACTCAATGTACTGTGTAATCACGTTTGTCGTGATTTTTTTTAGTAAATTATACAATATTAGAACACAACCAGGTGCTCCAGTTCAGCATTCTACATGCTAATACATGCTACTGGTCAGCCAAATGTCCACACAAACATGATTGGCTATATCTGAGGAAGGAGTGGTTGGCCGAAGCCCTGCCCAGATTGGCTCCCTGTCCAGGGTATTCCTGTCTTGTGCCCAATGTTTCCCGAAGGAGCCAGACCGGCCGTAACTCTGATCCAGATTAAGTGGTAGACTAAAATAAATTAAATGATACAAGAAAAAAAAAAACATAGACTATAATGTAGATTATTTTCTGCTCCTATTTAAACATCTAAGCTTTGTGCACTGTGTGTATGATAGTCGCTACCACAGCTGTTAACCCCCCTTCACATTCACACTTACTGCACTTTATAAGCACAACCTCTAGTGCACATCTGCTTCTGTCAGTGTTCATCTTGTATTTATATAACAAATGTATAATGTTATAATGTCCAACCTTTTGCATTTTGCTCTTTTATTTTGCTTGTTCATTCTGTTTTGTAATTGCATAATCTTTAGAACAGATTCATTAAAAACGTGTAGAGTTCACTGTTCATTTTAGATTTATTCATTGTCTGCTTTACCACCACGTTATACTGGTCAGTGTTGCAGTGACCGATTCATTGAATGAAAGGTAGGAAACACACTGGGCAGATTGCCAGTCCATCACAGTGCACACACACATACACTTTAGTAGCTCAAATTGGCCTGACTGCAGGTCTTTGGACTTGAGAAGGGAAAACAGAGCACCTGGAGTTAACACAGTGAGAACATGAAAACTCCACACATAAAGGACCCTGGCCGGTCAGCTGGAGAATCAAACCCAGGCCCTTCTTACTGTGAGCGACTATGTCACTGTGACGTCTCAGTTTGAAAACCAGTGAAGACGTTAAATATTTTAAATCACATAATTATTTTTTTCACATGGATCATTTTAGGGTTGTTTCTTAAAAAGAGTTAATTTATTTCTCCCTTTTTCTCCCGATTTTTAGCACGTCCAATTTTTACCTAATTGCATTGTGCTTCCTCTCTACTGATGCTGACCCCCTGCCCCTGATTGAGGAGAGCGAACTGACTGCATCTTTTCACCCGCACAAAATAAGTTCATATGTCGGTCAGCCTTGTGCACGGAGAGCCACACCCTGATCAGCATTATTCCTCACTCTGTGCAGACACCATCAGTCAGCCAGCAGAGGTTGTAATTGCTTCAGTTAGGCAGTCCCTATCCCTATCCTTTCCTGGATGAACGACAGCCAATCGTTGTTCATGTGGCCACGCAGCCCAGCCGGATGACAGAGCTGAGATTCATTATGATGTATTTAAAATCCCAGCTCTGGTGTGCTAGCATATTTTACCGCTGCACCACCTGAGCGGCAAAAAAGAGTTAATTATTGTAATTGTGTCATTGATTTAAAAGACTGACATTACTGTTTTGGCGCTCTGTTTAGCGTGAACTAGCCGATAGTGTTTCTTGGTTGTACCAGACCCTTAATGAATCACCTTTTGAAAATAAATAAATGTAGTTAGCTTAGCAAAATTGCTAAAAATGCTGATACACTGTTAAGTCAAAACATTAGGACCTCATTTGAGGTACAAAATGGTATGTGTTTTTATTCTATTTTATTAGAATAATTCTCAGGAGAAAAAAACCTTTTCATAAATGCTAAAATGGCAGTAATGTAGAATAGTTACATGAACCTAAATCCCATGAGCAGAGCTAGTTTAACATCCAGACTGTAAAGTTTAGCTAGTACTCTGTTTTAATAATGGTGAGCTGCTGTGATGTCCTGGTAAGAGCCATGATGCTGGTACCAGCAGTGCCGGAGTTCAGGGGTTTGATTTCCAGGCTGGGCTTATAAATACAGAAGGTGCATGGTGGTATGTAAACTTAACCCCTAATGCGGTAACACAAATCTTGAGGTCCTAGACCAAGCAGAGACCACCAGCATTGAAGCTATGATCCTGAAGGCCCAGCTCAGATGGATGGGGCATGTCATCCGGATGGACAGTGACAGAATCCCAAAGCAACTCCTCTTTGGCGAGCTCTGTAAAGGAAAGAGAAAGCGAGGCAGACCGTTGAAAGGTTTTGAGGACTGCATAAAGGCCAGCATCGCCCACACTGGAATAGCTTCCAAGCAGCTTGAGGAGTGCACACAGGACCGAACTGGATGGCACACCCTGACGCATAAAGCAACAGAGATATTTGAGGACAAACGACGTGCCAGCATCTCTGAGGCACGTGCAAAAAAGAAAGCAGCAGTAGCAGCACTAAAACCCCCAGGCCAGTTTCCCTACCCCCAATGTGGACGTCTTTGCCAGTCCTGTCTTGGACTCCATAGTCACCTCCGAGCCCACCCCTGCACATAGATGTCATTGACGGACCACCTATTATAATGGGGTAAACTTAACCCCTATATTTCAGTATAGGACTACAGTGGTACCTTGAAACTCAACGTAAATTGGTTCTGGGAGTGGCGTCGAGTTTTAAGGCGGTTGAGTTTTGACTCATAAGGATGTATAGGAAACCTGTTAATGCATGTAATGGTCTAGTGGGACTGCTTACCAGCTGGGATATGCGAAGAAAGAATTTCATTGTACTGTACATCTGTATATGTATATATGACAAATAAAGGATATCTTTCTTTCTTTCTTTCTTTCTTATATTTTAGTCTAATGTAAAATAATGAGGTTGTTTTTGACACCAGTACACTGATAATAACACAAATATAATATAAACACACTGAAATACAATTGAAAAACAGTTTGAAATCAATAAAAAAAACAATAAAAACCTGCACTTTACCTTTACTTCTTTATTGTTTCCTTATGCTTCTTAATCGTGGAGATCTTGGAATACCGTATTCTGTTCAGTAAGGGAGCATTCACATTACAAGTGGTACAATAGCTTTTGCGCTGACTGTGCCGTTATTTCCTATGTAGTGCGGTGGTGCACAAAGCTTAACGTGACTTATTTTACTGAAACAACTAGCAAGAAATTTCATTAGTGGAGAGAACTTAGAAGCAGTAATAATTAAGAGAGGTTTAGTGTTCCTGTGTCATTCTTTTAATACATTAAGTCACATTAAGCTTTTTTTGTGATAAGCATTTTAGACTCTCTCTGATAAGCTGATTCTTACCATTTCTCAGGACCTCGACACAAGTTTAAAAGTGAAACAGTGAGAAAAATCCAGATAAACACAGATACATGTGGAGCTTTCAGAATAAATCTGAATCTTGTGTGGTTATTCCACACAAATGCAGTTTTGTCTCATATTTGCACTTTGCTGACGTTTTAACGCACCGCTCAAGCAGAGCGCTGAACAAAGCGGCTGTTCATTGTTAATTTGAAATAAAATAATAATAAAATAAAAAAAAGCAGAACATGTCAAGTTCAAGAGAAACGTCGAGTCGAGTTTCAAATATTTCGAGTTTAGGGGACGTCGAGTTACAAGTTTCCACTGTAAACAAAATAAGCTGATTAGGTAATAGAAATACAGGGCTTATCTCAAAGCTTTTCCTAACAACAATATTTGAAATATCATTGTAAAAAGAGTGCTGCCTTATATACTGGGGCATGAGGTAACACAGACATCCCAAGTCTCTTGGAAGTTCTGGGAGTCTCCTGCATATACATAGCTGCTCCCTGATGCCCGCAAGTCAGATAAAATCTCCCGGAATCTAGAACGAGCGGCCAAGAGCGCACACACACGCGACACAGACTTTATTCGCGTATTAAATCCATTTTCTGATATACAATCTAGCGCACTGTGTAGGGAACATAAATCAATTGTCTAATATACTGTCTAGTGCTCTATGTAGGGAACATAAATCCATTATCTGATATACAATCTAGTGCACTATGTAGGGAACACAAATCATCATCTAGTTATACTTTCTAGTGCACTATGTAGTGAACATGAATGCGTTATCTAATTCACTACGTAGGGAACATAAATTCATATCTAAAATACTATCTAGTGCGCTATGTAGGGAACATAAATCCCTTATCTGATATACAATTTAGTGCACTATGTAGGGAACCTAAATCCGTTAACTAATATGTTACCTAAAGCATTATGTAAGAAACATAAGTCTATTATCTAGTACACTATCTAGTTTTTTTTAGCTTTTTTATTTAATTTTTTGGGCTTGGGGGGTCGGGGTCGAGGTTTGGGGGTACCTCCCTGAAATGAGTTTTTGCGACTTGGGATGTCTGGGTAACATATCCCAAAAATTTACTTGAGAAAATAACACACAAATCACATCTTGATGTATTGTTATTGTCATTTCTTTGTCTCACAGCCTGAAATGGAATTCCTGACTCGGTCGTCTAGTTTGTAGACATGGTCAGCTCTGTGCAAGGTGTTGGTGCTGCCATACACTCTTTATTGATTGTACCTGAACAAGTTGAGACTTATCACTTATACAAACCAGGTGTGATATATGACCACAAGTATTTGGACACCTAACAATGAGCATGTCGAAATTCCCATTTCAAAAACAAATGGTATTAAAATAGAGCAACATCTATCTGATCTTTTCAGCTGGACTGGAACAACAGCCACTCTTCTGAGACTTAAAAGTTTATCTGTATTAATTTGTCCCCATTCAGTCAGCTAGGTGCTAATATTGCTAGGTGCGCCGGGACTCGGACACAGTCTCAACGTTCAAATCTAGAATGAAAACATATTTGTTTACTCAGGCTTTTGACTAGTCTTTTCAAACTAAACAAGCAAACTTAGTTATGCTGTAATCTGAGTCTAAAACTACTCTCTATAAAACTGACATTTTACTCTTAACGATTTCACATTGTTACTACATCTTCTGTTGTTTTACCCCGAGGTGGTTCTGACGGAAACCTGTTTACACTCTCGAGGTTAAAGACTTCAAGTCGAGACTGCAGTGCCAACAATGCTGCTCCTACTAGATGGAATGGGGACCTAGCATGTTTGCACCAGAAATGTCCAGAACTTACAACGGACTTCATCACAGACTGGACTGAACAATGAAGAACTCCAATTATTTTTTGCTAGTTATAACTTTCAGTTCAATTTAATTTTGTGTTTGTATGATTTGTTTAAATCCTATTTATTTTATTAAAAGTATCTTCCAGGCCACCCAAAGAGGATGGGTCCCTGCTGAGTCTGGTTCCTCTCAAGGTTTCTTCCTGTAATTTTAAGGGAGTTTTTCCTTGCCACTGTCGCCCTTGGCTTGCTCAATAGTGGTTTTTGGTTTGTTAGTCCTGGATTCTGTAAAGTTGCTTTGAGACAATGTCCATTGTAAAAAGCGCTATATAAATAAATTTGACTTGACTTAACATTGGTCAAAAAAGCCTCAGTTGATGTTCCAGTTCCTTTCAAAGTGGGATCAGGGCTCTGTGCAGGACACTGAAGTGTCATGTGCACAGGGGCACAATCATGCTGGAACAGAAAAACTAATGCATCAAAGTCAGAGGCATAAAATGTCCTTTATATAATTCATTCATTAAACTTGTTAGCAGTAGCTGTAGTAGTTCCAATATCTTTGTCCATATAGTGTATTTTACTAATTGGATTTTAATAATTGATTAGATTTGTAGAAATATTATTTTTACTTTGTCATTGAGGGTTATACTGTGTAACATACAGCTAGAAATGGGACAAAAGGACAGAGGTTTTGGTCTGTCAGTCCTAGATTTTGTAGTTGCTTTGAGACAACGTCCATTGTAAAAAGCGCTATACAAATAAATCTGACTTGACTTTACTTGACTATTGTGTTTGCACATTGAGGGGTTTGAATGCTACTGAGTCGTGTTATTAAGAGTGACTTTCTTTACATGGCTGATGTGTATGTGCAGCTACACATAATTAAGTATGTAATCAATCATTAGCAGTTAGAACTAAATTCAGCTGAAGAATTCACATTGAAGAATTATTTATTTGTCTGTCATTGGTTATGAGTTGATTGTTAGCATCCCTAGTAAATAATTGTGTTCTGTTGCAAGCTTGTGTGAAATAAAAAAACACATCAGGATATTCTGCTAGCATATCAATGCCGAGTTTTTGAACTCCTCGGTTTTAAACTCGGCGTTGCCACCGATCGGCTGGGCACCATCTAACGGGCATAATTGGCAGTGCCTGCAGGGAGGGATGACCGTATAGAGGTGCCTGTGCAGAGTGCATGGGTGGAAAAGGGTTCCATTAAGGGCTGTGCATAGGTTGGAGGAGGCGTGAGCAGCAATATACCCTCCTCACCTGCAGAATATCAGGGATCCTCAGCAACAGAAGACAAATTCACTATGTAAAATTGGGAGAAAAACAAATTTTAACACACACACACACACACACACACACATATATATGGGTCAAAAATGGTGTGTATACAGTAAATATATATATTTACTGTATATATATATACAGGTATATATATTTATATCATTAGTTGTCAGTTATAATCATGGAATTACTGAAATAAATAAACTTTTTCATGATATTCTAATTTTATGACCAGCACCAGTATATATATATATATATATATATACAGGGGTTGGACAAAATAACTGAAACACCTGGTTTTAGTAAGTAAGTAAGTAAGTAAGTAAATTTTATTTATAAAGCACTCTTAAAACAACTTACGTTGACCAAAGTGCTGTACATCGAATAAGCATACATAACACAACATTATATTAAAAAAGTAAGAACCAAATAAAAATACAGAGTAAGAGACAAAATAAAACAAATACAAATAGACTAAACAATTAAAATTAACACAGCTCCTCACTGTTCAAATGCCAGCTTATAAAGGTATGTTTTTAGGAGTGATTTAAAAACAGCGGCCGAAGGTGCTTGTCGAATATTAGGAGGTAGAGTGTTCCATAGCCTCGGAGCATAAACTGCAAATGCACGATCACCTTTTAGCTTCAAACGAGCCCTAGGAACAGTCAACAAATTCTGAGTGGCTGATCTTAAAGATCGCTGTGCGGTTGCGGGAGAAAGCATACCACTGAGATAAGCCGGGGCTTGACCATTAAGCGCTTTAAAAACAAATAAAAGCACTTTAAAATGAATCCTGTGCTGAACAGGCAGCCAATGTAGTGAGGCAAGGACTGGTGTAATATGGTTTCTTTTCTTGGTATTAGTCAGTAACCTTGCTGCTGCATTCTGGACTACCTGCAAGCGCCGCAACAGAGACTGACTAATCCCAATATACAGAGAATTACAGTAGTCAATTCTTGCAGGAATGAATGCATGAATAACTTTTTCCAGGTCAGAATAGCAGAGAAAAGGCTTAATCTTCGCAATATTTCTGAGCTGGAAGAAGCTATTCCTTACCACAGAGTTGATTTGTTTATCAAATCGGAGGTCAGAGTCAAAGATAACACCAAGATTTCTCACAGATGTTTTGACACATGTAGACAAGTGACCAAGGTTATTGGAGACACTATTGATGTGATGAGGACCCCCAAAAACGATAACCTCTGACTTGCTTTCATTCAGCTGAAGAAAATTGTCAGCCATCCACCTCTTTATGTCCTCAAGACAACTGCTAAGAGATGTTAACGAGCCATTGTCATTCGGTCTAATGGGAAGATAAAGCTGTATGTCATCAGCATACAGGTGAAAGCTGACATTGTGCTTCCTAATTATTTGACCCAATGGCAGCATATAGAGAGAAAAAAGGAGGGGCCCTAGTATGGACCCTTGTGGAACACCACAAGAGACATCAGCAGAAGAAGAGAAATAGCTGCTAATATTCACTGAAAAGGCTCTATTCTTAAAATAAGATATGAACCAATTCAGGGCCTCTCCCTGTAACCCCACCCACTTTTCCAGGCGACCAACAAGTATGTCATGGTCAACAGTATCAAAAGCAGAACTAAGGTCCAATAAAATGAGGATGGCACAATTTCCCTCATCAACAGTAAGTAGCAAGTCATTTGTCACCTTCAGAAGAGCAGATTCAGTGCTGTGCATAGACTTAAAGCCAGATTGAAAAATCTCAAAAATACCATCTCTACTCAAAAATGGTAAAAGCTGAGAATATACAACCTTTTCCAGCAATTTAGCCAAGAATGGTAATTTAGAAATCGGCCTATAGTTACTAACCACTGTAGCATCAAGATTATGTTTTTTGAGCAGAGGTGTAACTACAGCATGTTTAAAGCATGCTGGAACAGTACCAGTGGCAAGGGAAGTATTAATGATATCCAGGACAAAAGGTCCTAATATATCAAATGTCTCCCTAACTATCTGTGGGGGCATCACATCAAGTGGGGAGGTTGTTGGCTTTGTTTTCAGCACCAAATCTGTTAATTCGGAGATTGAAACAGCCTCAAACTTTTCAAACATACCTGGGCACGGCGGTGGAAGTGGAGAATCTATACCCAAGTAAGTAATGCCAGACCTAATTGTTTCAGTTTTTTCCACAAAAAAGTTTAAAAACTCTTCACATACTCTAGAAGAAGGAACATTTCCAACTTCGGGTGATGATTTAAGTAAAGAATTTATTGTACTGAACAGTACTTTAGGTCTGTTATAATTTTTGGCAATTATGCTTGAAAAGTATGCCTCTCTAGCAGACTTAACAGCTAGCTGATAGTCTTCCAGGCAACCTTTAAAAATATCCAAACTTACTTGCAATCTGTCCTTTCTCCATTTCCGTTCCGCTCTTCTACAAGCCTGTCTAATTTCCTGTGTGGATGCATTTAACCAGGGCTGAACTTTTGGTTTTAAGCGTTTAAATTTCATAGGGGCAAGAGAATCCAGAACAGTTGAACAGTTATAATTAAAAGAAGTAACTAACTCATCCACATTAGCATGAGTCTGACCATAGTTGGGCAATTTTAACATGTCAGAAAAGGCTCTGGAAAAATCGTTAGATGTGGACGAAGTGATAATCCTTGACCAGTGCCCTAAAACAGGAGCAGGGAAATGCGCAGTTAAAGTTGAGCTAAAGACTACTGGCATATGATCAGAGAAACTAGCCTCCTCAATATCTAGATTGTCAATATCAAAACCAGATGAAAACACTAAATCAAGTGTGTGACCTTGCATATGGGTGGGCTTATGAATATGTTGAATAAAACCAAAAGAGTCCAGTAGCTGATTAAAATCATTCACCTGATATTTATCAGGGCAGCAGACATGAATATTAAAATCACCAAGAAGCAGAATGCTGTCAGACATAGGTACAATCATAGCAAGGAATTCAGCAAACTCAGTGATAAAGTCGCTGTTTGGTTTTGGAGGTCTGTATACTACTGCACAGAGTAATGGAAGAACAGAGTGAGATTTAAAAACCAGTGCTTCAAAACTTTTAAAAGTCCCAATATTCAGCATTTGGCATCTCAGACGCTGTTTAAAAACCACCGCAACTCCTCCGCCTCTACCCGTATTCCGAGGTAAACTGAAGAAACCGCAGTCTACTGGGCAAAGTTCCAAGAAGGGAGCGGAGTCGCTAGCCGATTCACCACCTGTAGCCCATGTCTCAGTTAAAAACAACAGGTCCAAACCATGAGAAGTGAAAAAGTCATTTAAAATAAACGTCTTATTATGGACAGAGCGCGCATTTATCAGTGCCATATGGACTGACACAGAGTGAGACTGCAGTAACGGTGTGTGTTCCAGTGCTCTGAGATTGACAGTATTAACTCCTCTGTTTCTGGCTCGGAGTCTCTGCCGTGGCTGGAGGTGTGTAGCGGGCTGATCAGGAACCACAGGTACCAGCCAGGTGTAACGCGGTTCGAGACTACACGGAGATACTCCATTGGGAGTATACGGCGCATGCCTAGAAAACCCCACTTTACCATCCGAGCAGTTCCTTACTCTCACTGGGACGAGCTTTCTCCGGGAGCCCCTGTGAATATAACGAGGCCGGTGAAGGAGTCCAAGCTGTTTGATGACTAGAATACACGATGGAGTAGTGTAATTGTTGAACTTCATCAGCTGGTCAGCAGAATAGTTCAACATTGTGCCGATCGCAGGAAAACTCACCCACCGTTCACCACGTAACTGTAAATTGTAATCCAGACCGTTTCAGGATGTGAAGAAGACGTACCAGCGTCCGCGTCTTTTAAAATGATCCAACACACACACACCACAGTCTTTTAGTATCCAACAGGCGCTGAGATTATCCGATGAAAAAGAAATAAAGCAACAGGAGCGGTAGCAATAACATGAGTATGTACAAAGATAAAAATGAAAAGAAAATACGATAAAAATACAATAAAATATGATAAAATATTTTAGACCACAATAATTTATTAGTATGGTGTAGGGCCTCCTTTTGCGGCCAATACAGCGTCAATTCGTCTTGGAAATGACATATACAAGTCCTGCACAGTGGTCAGAGGGATTTTAAGCCATTCTTCTTGCAGGATAGTGGCCAGGTCACTACGTGATGCTGGTGGAGGAAAACGTTTCCTGACTCGCTTCTCCAAAACACCCCAAAGTGGCTCAATAATATTTAGATCTGGTGACTGTGCAGGCCATGGGAGATGTTCAACTTCACTTTCATGTTCATCAAACCAATCTTTCACCAGTCTTGCTGTGTGTATTGGTGCATTGTCATCCTGATACACGGCACCGCCATTGGATGCACATGGTCCTCCAGAATGGTTCGGTAGTCCTTGGCAGTGACGCGCCCATCTAGCACAAGTATTGGGCCAAGGGAATGCCATGATATGGCAGCCCAAACCATCACTGATCCACCCCCATGCTTCACTCTGGGCATGCAACAGTCTGGGTGGTACGCTTCTTTGGGGCTTCTCCACACCGTAACTCTCCCGGATGTGGGGAAAACAGTAAAGGTGGACTCATCAGAGAACAATACATGTTTCACATTGTCCACAGCCCAAGATTTGCGCTCCTTGCACCATTGAAACCGACGTTTGGCATTGGCACGAGTGACCAAAGGTTTGGCTATAGCAGCCCGGCCGTGTATATTGACCCTGTGGAGCTCCCGACGGACAGTTCTGGTGGAAACAGGAGAGTTGAGGTGCACATTTAATTCTGCCGTGATTTGGGCAGCCGTGGTTTTATGTTTTTTGGATACAATCCAGGTTAGCACCCGAACATCCCTTTCAGACAGCTTCCTATTGCGACCACAGTTAATCCTGTTGGATGTGGTTTGTCCTTCTTGGTGGTATGCTGACATTACCCTGGATACCTCTTGGCTCTTGATACATCACAAAGACTTGCTGTCTTGGTCACAGATGCGCCAGCAAGACGTGCACCAACAATTTGTCCTCTTTTGAACTCTGGTATGTCACCCATAATGTTGTGTGCATTGCAATATTTTGAGCAAAACTGTGCTCTTACCCTGCTAATTGAACCTTCACACTCTGCTCTTACTGGTGCAATGCGCAATTAATGAAGCTTGGCCACCAGACTGGTCCAATTTAGCCATGAAACCTCCCACACTAAAATGACAGGTGTTTCAGTTATTTTGTCCAACCCCTGTATATAAATATATACAGTAGACCTTTGAGTTACGAACCATTTACCATACGAACATTTTGTGTTATGAACGATCTTTTTCAACTTAACGTGCGAACAAATTTCGGATTACAAACCGAAATTCGTGAAACACGTGACGTCATGAACAAGTTGACTCTGAGCGTCTCTCTCTCTCTCTCTCTCTATATATATATATATATGTATATATATATATATATATATACAGTATATATATATATATATATATATATATATATATATATATATATATATATATACAGTATATATATATACTGTGAGCGAACATTCGGACAGCAGACGGTGTCTTTTCAGTGTTTACTTTATATTTTGTAAAATTCTATATTAAAATGGCCCCAAAGAATGTGCAGAGGAAGCGTAGTGGTGAGAAAATGAACAAATCTATTACTATTTGTTGTGTTGTATAATTACTCCTGCTAGCAGCTGTGTATCAGACAGAGGGGACAGTGAGTGAGAGAGAAGAAGGAAGTTATTCTTTCGTGGAATTACCTACAAAATTACCTACAAATACAACACTATTAAAATAACGAAGGAAATAATAGAGAACTATGAGAGTTATTGTTGTTTCTGGTAGATACATTTTATAAAAAAAGAAGGAAATGTATTATGGTGTATAGTACAGCACACGTACTGTACTGAAATGTGATGTGTGTTTTTTATGTACAGTACTACTGTGTATTATTGTTTATTATTGTTTATTACAGGAATGTCTATTCTATAATTTAAGATTTAAGGAAAAATATACTTGTATTTATAACAAAAAAGACCTTTTAAGACATTAGAAAGGTTAGGTAAAGGGGGGGGGGTGGTTTGAGAGGTCTGGCACGGATTAATTTCATTTACATTATTTCTTATGGGAAAAATAGGGTTAACTAACGAACATTTTGACTTAAGAACAGCCCTTCGGAACCAATTACATTCGCAAGTCAAGGGTCTACTGTATGTATATACAGTGCCTCCAAGTAGTATTCAACCCCCTGCAGATTTAGCAGGTTTACACATTTAGAGTTAACTTAGCATTTTGAAATTTGGACTGTAGATGGGCCTGGACATGTGAAATGCACTGCAGCCAAAAATAATGTTATTTCTCTGTTTATTAATTTTTTAAAAATCTTCAAAGTTTACCAGAGGGTCAATTATTATTCAACCCCTCAAACCACCAGAATTCTGTTTGGTTCCCTCAAGTATTAAGAAGTAATTGAGATATTAAGAACAATGAGCTTCACATGCTTGGATTAATTATGTTTTTTTCCCCGCCTCTTCTGACTATAAAAGCCCCTCCCCAAACAGGTGAACAGCACTCATACATGGTCAACATGGGAATGACTAAGGAGCATTCCAAGGCCATCAGAGACAAAATCGTGGAGGGTCACAAGGCTGGCAAGGGATACAAAACCCTTTCCAAGGAGTTGGGCCTACCTGTCTCCACCGTTGGGAGCATCATCCGGAAGTGGAAGGCTCATGGAACTACTGTTAACCTTCCACGACCTGGACAGCCTTTCAAAGTTTCCTCCCGTGCCGAAGCCAGGCTTGTCCGAAAGGTCAAGGCTGACCCAAGGACAACAAGGAGGGAGCTCCGGGAAGATCTCATGATGGTGGGGACATTGGTTTCAATAAATACCATAAGTAATGTACTACACCGCAATGGTCTCCGTTCCAGGCGAACCCGTAAGGTACCTTTACTTTCAAAGCGTCAATCTTTCAATGTCAAGGCCCGTCTAAAGTTTGCTCATGATCACTTGGAGGACTCTGAGGCAGACTGGTTTAAGGTTCTCTGGTCTGATGAGACCAAGATCGAGCTCTTTGGTGCCAACCACACCCGGGCCGTTTGGCGAGAGGATGGCACTGCATACGACCCCAAGAATACCATCCCTACAGTCAAGCATGGTGGTGGCAGCATCATGCTGTGGGGCTGCTTCTCAGCCAAGGGGCCTGGCCATCTGGTCCGCATTCACGGGAAGATGGATAGCATGTCCTACCTGGAGATTTTGGCCAAAAACCTCTGCTCCTCCATCAAGGATCTTAAGATGGGTCGTCATTTCATCTTCCAACAGGACAACAACCCCAAGCACACGGCCAAGAAAACCAAGGCCTGGTTTAAGAGGGAAAAGATCAAGGTGTTGCAGTGGCCTAGTCAGTCTCCTGACCTTAACCCAATTAAAAACTTGTGGAAGGAGCTCAAGATCAAAGTCCACAAGAGATGCCCAAAGAACCTAGACAACTTGGAGAAGATCTGCATGGAAGAGTGGGCCAAGATTACTCCAGAGACCTGTGCCGGCCTGATCAGGTCTTATAAAAAACGATTGATAGCTGTAATTGCAAACAAGGGTTATTCCACAAAATATAAACCTAGGGGTTGAATAATAATTGACGCTCTGGTAAACTTTAAATTTTTTTTTAAAATTAATATACAGAGAAATAACATTCTTTTTGGCTGCAGTGCATTTCACATGTCCAGGCCCATCTACAGTCCAAATTTCAAAATGCTAAGTTAACTCTAAATGTGTAAACCTGCAAAATCTGCAGGGGGTTGAATACTACTTGGAGGCACTGTATATGCAGAACAATGTTAGTTTATGAATGTACATAAACCTGTAATAAACTACTAATAAAATAAACTGCCTGGGCAAATGTTTGAATGGAACAGAGCAGTTGGGATGATACTGGCATCCTCTTTCAGATGTAAACTGTGGAGGGAAATGAATTAAACAGTTCCACTTTTAAGTGATATTCAAAATGCGACGCAGCTCCTCCAGCAAGCTTTTAGGCTTCCTCAGGAATAGAATTCAGCTGGGTAAGCAGAAGCTAAATGAATATAAAATAGCTGAGTTTTCTCTCTTTTTCTTCAAAAAAATAGAAGACAGAAAAAGAAAAGCAAGCACTAAGGTAGCCTACCGTGCCAAAAATAAAAAATACTGTCCTAATGGTTTCCATAAATATTTCCTCAGTAAGTTATATTGGTGAGGGTTACATGTGTGAGTAGTTTTCTGGTGGACTTTAAATGCAATGTAGTGATATTGTGTTTCTCATACACTAATCAGCCATATAGTCCATTTTATCAGCTCCTCTTACCATATAGAAGCACTTTGTAGTTCTACAATTACTGACTGTAGTCCATCTGTTTCTCTGCATGCTTGTTACCCCCTTTCATGCTGTTCTTCAATGGTCAGGACCCCCACAGGACCACTACAGAGTAGGTATTATTTAGGTGGTGGATCATTCTCAGCACTGCAGTGACACTGACATGGTGTTGGTGTGTTAGTGTGTGTTGTGCTGGTATGAGTGGAACAGACACAGCAGCACTGATGGAGTTTTTAAACACCTCACTGTCACTGCTGTACAGAAAATAGTCCACCAACCAAAACTATCCAGCCAACAGCGCCACGTGGGCAGCGTCCTGTGACCACTGATGAAGGTCTAGAAGATGACCAACTCAAACAGCAGCCATAGATGAGCGATCATCTCTGACTTTACATCTACAAGGTGAACCAACTAGGTAGGAGTGTCTAATAGAGTGGACAGTAAGTGGACACGGTATTTAAAAACTCCAGCAGCGCTGCTGTGTCTGATCCACTCATACAAGCACAACACACACTAACACAACACCACCATGTCATTGACACTGCAGTGATCCAACACCTAAATGATACCTACTCTTTAGTGGTTCTTTGGGGTCCTGACCATTGAAGAACAGGGTGAAAGCAGGTTAAAACGGTATATAGAAGGTATATAGAGAAACAGATGGACTACAGTCAGTAATTGTAGAACTACAAAGTGCTTCTATAAGGTAAGTGGAGCTGAAAAATGGACAGTGAGTGAAAAACAAGGAGGTGGTTTTAATGTTATGGCTGATCAGTGCATGTCTTACATGTTATTACAATTTAAACTGATTGTAGATGCATGTATTATTTCTTAAAGGGATTCACGGTGGTAAAAGGCTGTGCTTTAATGATTATTCACTAGATCTAATGGACATCTGTAATAACTGTGGATGTAATGATCCTGCACTTCAGCCTGTCTGCAAGAAAACACTAAAACATCGACATACTCTATAGACATACAGTGGGCATCTCATGACCTGTAATAAGAACTGAAGAGATTGGTCTGTTCAATGCAGACGCATCATGTCTGGCCAAACCATATCAAATACTGGCTGTTTAGATTTTTTTTTTTTAATTTATACATTTTCTCCCCTTTTTCTCCCGATTTAACGTAGTCAGTTTGTCTTCCACTGCTGGGGATCCCTGATTGCACTCGAGGAGGGTATGTTGCTGCTCATGTGCCCTCCGACCCGTGTGCAGTCCTAGCGGACCCCTTCTTTTCGTCCATGCACTCTGCACAGTCGCCTTTACCTGCTAACCAGGGTCCTTACACAGCGTTTGAAGTCCCCACCCACTTAGCCCGGACATCCCAACCAGCAGCACGGTGGCCAATTATTGGCATCAGTCTGCAGGCACTACCAATTGTGCCCGCTAGCTGGCACCCAGCGGACCGGTGGCAGAGCTGAGATTTAAACCGGGGTGTTTAGAATCTTGGCGCTGGTGTGCTAGCGGAATATCCCGCTCCCGTTTGAATTTTTGAGACAGACACGGTATGTACAATTGAGGTGGAGTGGTGCAGCTAGAGGGCCGCACAGTGGCTCAGTGTGTAGCACTGTAGCCTCACAGCAAGAAGGTCCTGGGTTCAATCCCTAGGCGGGGCGGTCCGGGTCCTTTCTGTGTGGAGTTTGCATCTTCTCCCCATGTCTGTGTGGGTTTCCTGCAGGAGCTCTGGTTTCCTCCCACAGTCCAAAAACATGCAGTTAGGTTAACTGGAATTGTTTTATAGGTGACCGGCGACCCTAATTGGATAAACGGTTAAGAAAGTGAGCAAGTGAGTGGTGCAGCTGGTAGAGTGGGTGACGCAAAGCATCATGGGTTATGAGGACTAGGTTTACTGTGTGTATGAAGTTTTACATATTGTCAGCTGGTTAAATTAATTGGGAGTTTTACTATTTTGAATTTCTTAACCGTGACCACCAGAACCCTGACCATAATAAAGCAGGTGCCGAAAATAAGTAGTGACTGAATGACAGTTCATGCTAAGTATATATAAAGACAGGCACGTGCACAGATAGACCCCTAGTGGTGCTCAAGCACCTGCCCTATTGCCCTGGATGAGAAAAGTGCCCTTTCTGCTGGAGCCCAATTTTTTTTCTACATTCATCAATATTAAAAATAAAAATTACCCTCTCTGTCATCAATTCCCCCCAAATGTGTTTTGATATCTGACGGGCATTTATTTGAGTTCTTGTTACAATTCTGCCCCGATCTGATCCGTGGCGCGCACAAGCTCCCGCCCTTCCCCTCTCTCCTCCGGTCAGTACTCATGCAGTGCTGAACGCCAGGCCAAACCGCTGCTACACACTTCTCCTCTGACCCGCAGCATCAGACAGACAGGTAATGACAGTGTTTCATACAAAGAGCATCCATGCATAACGCATAGCCTACACGTTTTGTACTCATGAGTCATGAAATACGTGATTTCAAGTTCACTAGTTTTGTTTCATTTAAAATCTTACTTATTTTGATGTGAAAGCCTGAAGAAAAAAAAAGCATGAGCACAAACATTTTGCAGGAGAATGTCAAGTAGCTCTCACAGTAAAGTGTTGAAAATAGATACAAACATACAATATTTTATAATTACAACATCCTGGCCAAAACGCCGTGTAGGAAAAGTTACCTTTAGTCAAGGAGTTATTTTCATGCAAGCATTTATACTTCAACAGTTGAGGTTTACAAATGAGGAATAATTTTGTTAGGTAATTAACATTACAAACTAATATATGTAGAAGGCTAAATATAATGCTCGATATAGAACAGCATACAAAAATGATGAATAAATAGGAAAATGTTATTTAGATGTCTATTTGATTTTATTAGCATAATAATAGGCCCATTGTTAACATTAACTACCCAAAATGGGTTTCTGATTTGAAATCAAAGGTAGGTCTTAAGTTGAGCTACATGACAGTCTGTTGAGGTAAATTGATACTAGTAATGGTATATTATTAGTGTAATGCTTCAACTCTGTCAGAAAACAGTAAAATAATGTATACTGTGTTCTCCCCTTTATAGAGATTCAGTAAGTCACTCTTGATTTTTATGCACAACATTGATTTATCTCATTTACAAATTTTGCAGCATAATGCCAAGAAAAGAAAGAATACAAAAGCAGAAAGAAAAGGAACCACAGCAAGCAGCTCAGGGTAGCAGCTCTCTTTTATCCTGGATTAGGCCATCTACTAGTGAAGCAAATGAGGGAGATGTATCAGTATCAGTTGTTTGGTTATTAAAAAGCGTGCACAATATGGCCTTGTTTTTGCCTGTTTTTCATTTATTTATGCAATTTGATAATTTGAGTTATTTGATTAGATGTGTATTGATTGTGTTAACAAAAATAAATATATAAGTTAAATATTCTACTGTGTTTTTTTTTTTTTTTTTTTTTATTAATAATTTTGGCGATGGGTGCCCTTTTTTTGGCTTAAGCACCTGCCCCCAAAAATGTCTGTGCACGTGCCTGTATAAAGAAGTGCTTTCATGTTATGTTACAGGCAGGTTGAAGCGCACAGGTAGAACTACACCAGAAATCCAATCCGTTCATTAAATCACCATCGAACCACAGGCTACTACCAGCCTCTGTAACCCATCAAATTAGAAAACTGTCAGATGCCTTTAAAATTAGCCACATATTACGTGTAAAATCTTTACAACCATTTGCATTGTATTATCCATCTATACTGACAACTTAAAGTACCATTACACTATTATAAACTCACTCAAATCCACTATCAGTCAACAAAATCCTGCAATTTCTTTCTTTACTCCTACAAACCACTTCTTTTCTGATTCAGATAAAATGCATTTCAGTTTGGTGAATGTTTAAAATAAGCCTTTAATATTCAAAGAAAATAAGCTCATTCATTCAGCTTCAGGAACAATTTCATCCTGATTAGGGTTGCAGTGATTGCAGAGTTTAGAGCAGAAACACTGGGTCAAAACCAGGTATATGTCGGGAGTCACAAATTCACATTTACGCCAAGAGGCAAGATGCACCATATACACTGATCAGCCATAACATTAAAACCACCTCCTTGTTTCTACACTCACTGTCCATTTTATCATCTCAACTTACCATATAGAAGCACTTTGAAGTTCTACAATTACTGAATGTAGTCCATCTGTTTCTCTACATACATTTTTAGCCTGCTTTCACCCTGTTCTTCAATGGTCAGGACCACTACAGAGCAGGTATTATTTGGGTGGTGGATCATTCTCAGCACTGCAGTGACACTGACATGGTGGTGGTGTGTTAGTGTGTGTTGTGCTGGTATGAGAATATCAGACACAGCAGTGCTGCTGGAGTTTTTAAACACCTCACTGTCACTGCTGTACTGAGAATAGTCCACTAACCAAAAATAACCAGCCAATAGCATCCTGTGGGCAGCGTCTTGTGACCACTTATGAAGGTCTAGAAGATGACCAACTCAAACAGCAGCAATAGATGAGTGATCGTCTCTGACTTTACATCTGCAAGGTGGACCAACTAGGTAGGAGTGTCATGTGTCATATACAGTATATACACACACACACACACTCACACACACACACACACACATATGGCAACATTCCTGCCATATTAACAGTGACAAATTCTTACATTACACAAAACTAGTAATTACAATGGAATATTCATTAATTCATTCATTCATTCATTGTCTGTTTTACCACCGCTGCATCCTATTCAGGGTCACTTTCACTTACATTCAAGCTGTTGTTAACGTGACATGTCTCGCTTTACGGCATGTCGTCCAAAGTGTCTACAATTAGAAGATGTGGATGTCAATCAAACACGATGGAATTGACGTGGAATTTGGTTGAGATTTTCCATTAAAGTTCTGTTGCGTTTTTAGATTATGAAACCCTGCTTGTTTTTGAAGAGGACATATGTGGCTAAATGGGAAACGATGTAGTTTGTTATTTTATAACACTAATGGATTAATCGTTGAGGATGTGAGAGATCTCCAAGCTGGGACAAAAAGTTTTCTTTATCTCAGGTGAGCGATTTATCATTTATAAAGTGATTTTTATTGTGTTTAAACCGTGTTTTTAGATGTGGCAGTAGTAGATGATTTTTATTGTGTTTAAACAGTGTTTTAGATGTGGCAGTAGTAGATGATTTTTATTGTGTTTAAACAGTGTTTTAGATGTGGCAGTAGTAGATGATTTTTATTGTGTTTAAACAGTGTTTTAGATGTGGCAGTAGTAGATGATTTTTATTGTGTTTAAACAGTGTTTTAGATGTGGCAGTAGTAGATGATTTTTTTTAAATGCTAAAAGTTTAAGTGGTTCAGTGTGTTTTAATTTCTGAATGGCTGTTGCGAATGAGTTGTAGATCAGTGGCACATGTTAATGATGTCATCAAGATGCACCTTGTTACGGCAGTTGCCGAGTGAGCTGGCAATAAACAGCACTCTGTTGGAACGTATCTTTGTGTGTTATTTTCTTTACACACAAACAATGGCCTTATTTACATTAAGTGTTATTTACATTAAGCAACAGTATCAGATCGGATTACAAATTTTTTCCTTCCGATATCCGATCCAGTGATTTGGGCCAATATCTGACCGATACCGATACAGATTATCGGATCGTGCCAGCCCTATTTTCAATAGACAATTGAAATTACAATTATTACAAAATGTGAGTGAGTGAGTGACTAAGTATGTGAGAAAGCGAAGGAAGGAGTGAGTGAGTTACAATCCAGGTATATATATATATAAAGTGCTCTGCATCCAAAGAAAAAAAGAAACAACCTTACCATGCTCTTTGTATTACTTTGCCACATACATAGATTCCGGCTTTTTCCTCCCTCAGACATTTCCATACATGGCAATTAGCAGATGCTTGTGTCCAAGATGTCAAGATGTTTTACATCTAGGGTTAAGGGACTTGCCCTTGCTTCCCACAGTGGCAATCTGGCAGTGGAGCGGCTTGAATCAGCAACCCTTATCATTACTCCAGTACTTTAACCACTATAGGCTACCAGACACACTCAATTGTGTCCAACCAGTCCAGCGGCACCAGTGAGCCATGACCTTGCAATAGACTGTTGAGCTCCTTTTTTAAACTGACAGCTTCAAAATTGAGTTTCCTTTTTCTGCAGGTCACATGACAATCACAATCAATAGTAATATGATTGCTGTATGCTATTCTACTCCAAATCATGCATCTCTACTTGGATTCAAATATTTTTTTTCCAGTTCAGTCAGATGCAGGATGTCTTTAAAAGCTGATTTGTTTGCACTATTGATTTCTTTAGGAGATCAGCGGGATCAACAGGATCATTGCATCATCCATCATCAGACAGCATGAGTGCGCTTGATTCTAGTGGAGGTTTAATAGCTTTTTTTTTTTTCTCTTTATGACTGGTAGCTGATTCCTACCTCTGGACCTCCTCTATGAAATCAATGAAAGAAATTGCATTCAGAAGCCAATTTGTTCTTCTCTGATCGATGAATATCACTGGATTTTTCTCATCTTTGAATTACAATAATGGGTAATGCAGAACGAACGTAAACAGGATCAATTTATTCCATCTGTTTTGTTTCTGAAATACATTCCGCGTAATTATTTCTCTGATTAAAAAGTGGCAAGCCCGGGCTCATTTGTCATTGATGAGTTTCCTCTGCATTGCCAAACGCTGCTGGTGGGCCATATTTACCTCCACACACGATTGATTTTTATGCTAATGGGGCCCCGCAAACTGTAACAAAGAACGCCGTGGCAGCCATCAACGCGAACGCTGCGAAATGAACAAATGGAATAAATATTTAGATAAAGAAAACGGATTACACGCAGACTGGTGTCACCGGGCAGCTTTTGGGCTTCATTTTGCATCAGGATTTATAGAGCTTTAACAAATGCTGAAATAAGCCTGTTTTTTATTATTATAATGGATTCTTTTGTCTATGTCATCTGTTCCGTGGAGAAATGTGAAGCGAAAGATTTGTGTTTGTCTTTAAGCTGTAATCAAGCTGCAGGGTTTCAATGAGCCCTGATCTCTTTAAGAAAACATGGTTATTACTTAGTTGCCCATGAATGTCACGATTCAGTCCACCTTGTAAACAGGGCAACTCGAGGAACGTCAGGAGCACCTTTGAAGCACCACGTAATTAGTTGTGCAGTGAAGATAATTAGCAGAGTCCTGCCTTAAAGTAAATAGACTCTGCACTGCGAGCTCCTGACTGATATACGAGGCTTTTCCTGCAAGCCCGAGTCTAATTACAGCATCACAACTAGGACGCACGTACGCCATTGTGGAGGGGTATGGAAATGAGGAATGCAGGTTTGTGCGGTAAATGGTTTATGCTCTTGAAAAACTGGCATTATACCGAAGAGTTGCTAAATTCTTGATTTCTGTTTGTTAGGAGATTAAAAAAAAGTTTCTTTAACAGCACAGTTCAGACAAAGTGATAATTCTGATATATTAATGCGCTTATGTCAGTTAATTTGTGCCTATATATTTTTATTTTATTTTATTATTATTATTAATTTTTTTTACCCCTTTTTCTCCCACTTTAGCGCATCCAATTTCTACCCGTCAATCATCCTCTCACTAATGCTGGTCCCTGCTCCTGACTGGGGAGGACGAGGCTGCTCCACGCCCCCCCTTCCCCCGACATGTGCACAGCAATCGAACATCTTATCACCTACACTTGACGAGTGCAGTGCAGTATAGTGCTGTGCATGGAGGGCCACACCCTCCACCGCACTCCTTCCCCATCTCCGTGCAGGCGCCACCAACCGGCCTGCAAAGGTTGTAATCGCACTAGTCTGAGAGAGAGTCCCCATCCGGCTTTAGTCCCGCCCCTTATCTGAACAACAGGCCAATCATTGTTTATGTAGCCACTCAGCCTCAGCCGGCAAGGCAGAGCCGAAATTCGATACGATGTATTTCAGATCTCAGCTCTGGTGAACAGCGTGTGTTTTACCGCTGCGCCACCTGAGCAGCGTCAATTTGTGCCTATATTAAATAATAATTTTGATATTATGGTCATGCAGTAATTTTCCACACTTTTTTAAAATGCATTTTCTCCCTTTTTCTCCCGATTTTTAGCGCGTCCAATTTTTACCCAATTGCGTTATGCTTCCTTTCTACTGGTGCTTACCCCCGCCCCTTGATTGAGGAGAGCGAACTGACACACGCCCCCTCCGACACGTGAGCAGTAGCTGACTGCATGGAGAGCCACACCCTGATCAGCATTATTTCTCTACTCTGTGCAGACGCCATCAACCAGCCAGCAGAGGTTGTAAATGCATCAGTTATGAGATCCCTATCTGGCTCCCTAACCTGTATGAACAACAGCCAAACGTTGTTCACAAACGATATTCCGCTTGCACATCAGCACCGAGTTTCTGAACTCACCGGTTGCCACCGGTTGGCTGGGCACCATCTAGCGGGCATAATTAACAGTGCCTGCAGCAGATACTAATTGGCCACCGTATCTGCAGGTTGGGGGCCGGACTATGTGTGGGTGGGTGGGTCTTCATATGCTGTGTAAGGACCCTGGTTGGCAGAAGAGATGCCTGTGCAGAATGCACGGGCGAGAAGAGGAGGGCTGTGCACATGTTGGAAGAGGCGTGTACAGCGACGGGCATCTCCTTAGATGCAATCTGGTATGTCTCAGCAGTGGAAGACAAAATTGAGTGCGCTAAATTGGTAGGAAAAATTGGGAGAAAATGCATTTAAAAAAAAACGTTGTTCATGTGGCCGCCCAGCCTAGCCAGATGGCAGAGCTGGGATTCGGTACGATGTATTAGAAATCCCAGCTCTGGTGTGCTAGCGTATTTGACCTCTGCGCCACCTGAGCGGCATCATTTTCCGCACTTTTTTAACTTTATTTATTAAGAATTTTAAAAACAAATAACATCACTTTTCTACATCGTCACCTTCCGATGCATTTTTTCCAGCGTCGTACCAACTTTTGAATGCCATCAGCAAAAAATGTTTTTGGTTGAGCGCGTAGCCACTGATGCAGCGCTTCTTTCACATCATCATCACATGAAAATCTTCTTCCCCTTAAAGCTTCCTTGAGCGTCCAAAAAGTTGGAGATCAGATGGCGCTAAATCCGGACTATCTCTCTCAGTCTTTCAGACATTACCAATTACTACTCCTCCCAACCTCACCGTTTCCAACCAAAATATAAAAGTGTGGAAACTTTTTGAACATCCCTCGGACAAGTATTAATAATATAGTATTTAACATACAAAAATGAAGTATTGTATTTAGTTCAATGTTTGGTGCACACCTGATCTTGTTAGACATTTCATTCCAAACCCATTGGCATTAATATGGAGGTCCTGCACTTTTTCCCCAACCACCAACTCCCACTTCTTTGGGAGGGCTTTTCACAAGAATTTGATGTGCAAGGAAGGAACATTTGTAAGCCACGGCATGGCTATTGGTGAAGTTTGGCCGGCAGCCAAGGACAGGGCTTTGCGCAGACCACTGGAATTCCTTTAAACCAATACTTCTCCAGTTTGTTATTGGAGGGACACAATCAAGGTGGGACAGGAAATACTGTTGCAAAATTAGAAGCCTGTAATTTATTTTATATCAATGATTTTTTTACACTTATGGTGTTGCTGAATGACCAGCTGTGGTGATGTGATGTTGCTGAATGACCAGCTGTGGTGTGTGATGTTGCTGAATGACTGGCTGGGGTGATGTGATGTTGCTGAATGACCAGCTGTGGTGATGTGATGTTATTGTATGACTGAATTTGATGTGTGATGGTGTTGTATGGCCAGCTGTGGTGTGTGATGTTGCTGTATGATTGACTGTGGTGTGTGATGTTGCTGTATGACTGACTGTGGTGTGTGATGTTGCTGTATGACTGACTGTGGTGTGTGATGTTGCGTGTGTGATGTTGCTGTATGATTGTGGTGTGTGATGTTGCTGTATGACTGACTGTGGTGTGTGATGTTGCTGTATGACTAACTGTGGTGTGTGATGTTGCCGTATGACTGACTGTGGTGTTGTGTGATGTTGCTGTATGACTGTGCAGTAATGATGTTGCTAAAGAACTTGATGGGGTCTTGTGATGTTGCTGTATGACTGACTATGGTGTTGTGATGTTGCTGAATGACTGGCTGTGGTGATGTGATGTTGCTGAATGACTGGCTGTGGTGATGTGATGTTGCTGTATGACTGACTATGGTTTTGTGATGTTGCTGAATGACTGACTGTGGTGTTGTGATGTTACTGAATGACTGACTGTGCAGTAATGATGTTGCTGAAGGACTGGATGTGGTGTTGTGATGGTGTTGTATGACTGACTGTGGTGTGTGATGTTGCTGTATGATTGACTGTGGTGTGTGATGTTGCTGTATGACTGACTGTGGTGTGTGATGTTGCTGTATGATTGGCTGTGGTGATGTGATGTTGCTGAATGACTGGTTGTGGTGATGTGATGTTGCTGAATGACTGGTTGTGGTGATGTGATGTTGCTGAATGACTGGCTGTGGTGTGTGATGTTGCTGAATGACTGGCTGTGGTGTGTGATGTTGCTGAATGACTGTGGTGATGTGATGTTGCTGAATGACTGGCTGTGGTGATGTGATGTTGCTGAATGACTGGCTGTGGTGTGTGATGTTGCTGAATGACTGTGGTGATGTGATGTTGCTGAATGACTGGCTGTGGTGTGTGATGTTGCTGAATGACTGGCTGTGGTGATGTGATGTTGCTGAATGACTGGCTGTGGTGATGTGATGTTGCTGAATGACTGGCTGTGGTGATGTGATGTTGCTGAATGACTGTGGTGATGTGATGTTGCTGAATGACTGGCTGTGGTGTGTGATGTTGCTGAATGACTGGTTGTGGTGTGTGATGTTGCTGAATGACTGGCTGTGGTGTGTGATGTTGCTGAATGACTGTGGTGATGTGATGTTGCTGAATGACTGGCTGTGGTGTGTGATGTTGCTGAATGACTGGTTGTGGTGTGTGATGTTGCTGAATGACTGGCTGTGGTGATGTGATGTTGCTGAATGACTGGCTGTGGTGATGTGATGTTGCTGAATGACTGGCTGTGGTGATGTGATGTTGCTGAATGACTGGTTGTGGTGATGTGATGTTGCTGAATGACTGGCTGTGGTGTGTGATGTTGCTGAATGACTGTGGTGATGTGATGTTGCTGAATGACTGGCTGTGGTGTGTGATGTTGCTGAATGACTGGTTGTGGTGTGTGATGTTGCTGAATGACTGGCTGTGGTGTGTGATGTTGCTGAATGACTGTGGTGATGTGATGTTGCTGAATGACTGGCTGTGGTGATGTGATGTTGCTGAATGACTGGCTGTGGTGTGTGATGTTGCTGAATGACTGTGGTGATGTGATGTTGCTGAATGACTGGCTGTGGTGTGTGATGTTGCTGAATGACTGGCTGTGGTGTGTGATGTTGCTGAATGACTGTGGTGATGTGATGTTGCTGAATGACTGGCTGTGGTGATGTGATGTTGCTGAATGACTGGCTGTGGTGTGTGATGTTGCTGAATGACTGTGGTGATGTGATGTTGCTGAATGACTGGCTGTGGTGTGTGATGTTGCTGAATGACTGGTTGTGGTGTGTGATGTTGCTGAATGACTGGCTGTGGTGATGTGATGTTGCTGAATGACTGGCTGTGGTGATGTGATGTTGCTGAATGACTGGCTGTGGTGATGTGATGTTGCTGAATGACTGGTTGTGGTGATGTGATGTTGCTGAATGACTGGTTGTGGTGATGTGATGTTGCTGAATGACTGGTTGTGGTGATGTGATGTTGCTGAATGACTGGCTGTGGTGATGTGATGTTGCTGAATGACTGGCTGTGGTGTGTGATGTTGCTGAATGACTGGCTGTGGTGATGTGATGTTGCTGAATGACTGGCTGTGGTGATGTGATGTTGCTGAATGACTGGTTGTGGTGATGTGATGTTGCTGAATGACTGGCTGTGGTGATGTGATGTTGCTGAATGACTGGCTGGCTGTGGTGATGTGATGTTGCTGAATGACTGACTGGCTGTGGTGATGTGATGTTGCTGAATGACTGGCTGTGGTGATGTGATGTTGCTGAATGACTGGCTGTGGTGATGTGATGTTGCTGAATGACTGGCTGTGGTGATGTGATGTTGCTAAATGACTGGTTGTGGTGATGTGATGTTGCTGAATGACTGGCTGTGGTGATGTGATGTTGCTGAATGACTGGCTGTGGTGATGTGATGTTGCTGAATGACTGGCTGTGGTGATGTGATGTTGCTGAATGACTGGCTGTGGTGATGTGATGTTGCTGAATGACTGGCTGTGGTGATGTGATGTTGCTGAATGACTGGCTGTGGTGATGTGATGTTGCTGAATGACTGGCTGTGGTGATGTGATGTTATTGTATGACTGAATTTGGTGTGTGATGGTGTTGTATGGCCAGCTGTGGTGTGTGATGTTGCTGAATGACCAGCTGTGGTGTGTGATGTTATTGTATGACTGGCTGTGGTGTATGACTGGCTGTAGTGTGTGATGTTGCTGTATGACTGACTGTGGTGTTGTGATGTTGCTGTATGAATGTCAGTGGTGCTGTGATGTTGCTGTATGACTGACTGTGGTATTGTGATGGTGCTGTATGACTGACTGTGGTGTTGTGATGTTGCTGTATGAATGTCAGTGGTGCTGTGATGTTGCTGAATGACTGACTGTGGTGTGTGGTGTTGCTGAATGACTGGCTGTGGAGTTGTAATGTTGCTAAATGACTGACTGTGGTGTGTGATGATGATGAATGACTGACTGTGGTGTTGTTATTTTGCCGTATGATCGTCAGTGGAGTTGTGATGTTGCAGAATGACTGACTGTGGTGTTGTAATGTTGCTGTATGAATGTCAGTGGTGCTGTGATGCTGCTGTATGACTGACTGTGGTGTTGTGATGTTGCTGTATGAATGTCAGTGGTGCTGTGATGTTGCTGTATGACTGACTGTGGTATTGTGATGGTGCTGTATGACTGACTGTGGTGTTGTTATGTTGCTGTATGAATGTCAGTGGTGCTGTGATGTTGCTGAATGACTAACTGTGGTGTGTGATGTTGCTGTATGAATGTCAGTGGTGCTGTGATGTTGCTGAATGACTAACTGTGATGTGATGTTGCTGTATGAATGTCAGTGGTGCTGTGATGTTGCTGTATGACTGACTGTGGTGTTGTGATGTTGCTGTATGAACGGCAGTGGTGCTGTGATGTTGCTGTATGAATGTCAGTGGTGTTGTGATGTTGCTGTATGACTGACTGTGGTGATGTGATGTTGCTGAATGACTGGCTGTGGTGTGTGATGTTGCTGAATGACTGTGGTGATGTGATGTTGCTGAATGACTGTGGTGATGTGATGTTGCTGAATGACTGGCTGTGGTGATGTGATGTTGCTGAATGACTGGCTGTGGTGTGTGATGTTGCTGAATGACTGTGGTGATGTGATGTTGCTGAATGACTGGCTGTGGTGTGTGATGTTGCTGTATGAATGTCAGTGGTGCTGTGATGTTGCTGAATGACTAACTGTGATGTGATGTTGCTGTATGAATGTCAGTGGTGCTGTGATGTTGCTGTATGACTGACTGTGGTGTTGTGATGTTGCTGTATGAACGGCAGTGGTGCTGTGATGTTGCTGTATGAATGTCAGTGGTGTTGTGATGTTGCTGTATGACTGACTGTGATGCTGTGATGTTGCTGTATGAACGGCAGTGGTGTTGTAATGTTGCTGAATGACTAACTGTGGTGTTGTGATGTTGCTAGCTGTCTTACTGATGGCAAAGTGGAGTGAAGGAGGGAAGGAAAACATCCTTCGTCTTGGGATAACCCCTGCACCAGCCTCATCAACATGCCTTTCAATATTTCATTTCTTTTCTTCGAGCATGGCACTGTGAATGACAGGGCTTACTGTGTATCTTGCCAGAATTGGATTTGATCCTGGGGGCTCTGCCAGAGGCGCTTGTGTAAGAATTGTGAGATTTACACTTGCTTTTTTGGGCCCTTTTGCTCTTTGTGCCAAACAGAACGACCTCAGTGAGAACAGGCATTATATGAAGCATTGTAAAGAAATCAGTGTCTCTGGGCACAAATCGCTGTTGCTGCTAGCGGGAGCTTATTGAATAGTGTTTGTTTGTGTGTGTGTGTGTGTGTGTGTGTATGTGAGGGGGAGAAAGAGAGAGAGAAAATATTAAATACACTGCTAAAAGTAGAGATGTAGGCTTGAACCTTGTTACCTTTCACTATCTGTAGGGAGTTTAGTATGTTCTCTCCATTGATTGGTATGATTGGATGTGTAGTGTGATGCTGCTGTATGATTGGATGTGTAGTGTGATGCTGCTGTTTGATTGGATGTGTGGTGTGATGCTGCTGTATGATTGGCTGTGTGGTGTGATGCTGCTGTATGACTGGATGTGTAGTGTGATGCTGCTGTATGATTGGCTGTGTAGTGTGATGCTGATGTATGATTGGATGTGTAGTGTGATGCTGCTGTATGACTGGCTGTGTAGTGGGATGCTGCTGTATGATTGGCTGTGTAGTGTGATGCTGCTGTATGATTGGCTGTGTAGTGTGATGCTGATGTATGATTGGATGTGTAGTGTGATGCTGCTGTATGACTGGCTGTGTAGTGTGATGCTGTATGATTGGTTGTGTAGTGTGATGCTGCTGTATGATTGGATGTGTAGTGTGATGCTGCTGTATGATTGGTTGTGTGGTGTGATGCTGCTGTATGACTGGCTGTGTAGTGTGATGCTGCTGTATGATTGGCTGTGTAGTGTGATGCTGCTGTATGATTGGCTGTGTAGTGTGATGCTGCTGTATGATTGGATGTGTAGTGTGATGCTGCTGTATGATTGGCTGTGTGGTGTGATGCTGCTGTATGACTGGATGTGTAGTGTGAAGCTGCTGTATGATTGGCTGTGTAGTGTGATGCTGCTGTATGATTGGATGTGTAGTGTAATGCTGCTGTATGACTAGTTATGTAGTGCAATGCTGCTGTATGATTGGCTGTGTAGTATGATGCTGCTGTATTACTTGGTGTGTAGTGTGATGCTGCTGTATGATTACATTGTTGTAATGCTGCTGTATGATTAGCTGTGTAGTGTGATGCTGATGTATGATTGGTTGTCTAGTGTGATGCTGCTATATGACTGGATGTGTAGTGTGATGCTGATGTATGATTTTTTTTGTGACGGTGCCATATGACGGGATGTATAGTGTGATGCTGCTGTATGATTGGATGTGTAGTGTGATGCTGCTGTATGACTGGATGTGTAGTGTGATGCTGCTGTATGATGGGCTGCGTAGTGGGATGCTGATGTATGATTGGCTGTGTAGTATGATGCTGCTGTATCATTAGCTGTGTAGTATGATGCTGCTGTGTGACTGGATGTGTAGTGTAATGCTGCTGTATGATTGGCTGTGTAGTGTGATGCTGTTGTATGATTGGCTGTGTAGTGTGATGTTGCTGTATGATTGGTTGTGTAGTGTGATGCTGCTGTATGACTGGATGTGTAGTGTGATGCTGCTGTTTGACTGGATGTGAAGTTTCATGTTGCAGTCACTTAGGTGCAAGTTCGAGATGTCAACTCTGGTGGGCTAGCGTGTTTTACCGCTGCTTATACAAGTGCCTGTCCCTTGCAAATGTATGTAAACGTCATGTTAGTATGTTAGTCACTTTGGATAAAAATGTCTCTTAAAGCTGCAAATTAGAATGTAAACTTTAAACTTAGACGTAGGAAGTTTAAATGAACCCATTTGCATATAATTACTGATAAGTCTATTAATTTGGGATTCAAAGGATGTATCCCGCTTTAATAGCTTTTTTACTGCTAGTATAATGCATACGATTAAATAGTATTCAAGATGCAAGAGTAAACAGGGGCAAAAACAGGGTCATTTTTAAGAATTTGCTGTAGTTCTAATAACTAAGTTGGCGATAAAAATACAATACCAAAAAAGTATTTAGTCAGCCACTGATTGTGCAAGTTCTCCTACTTAGAAAGATGAGAGAGGTCTGTAATTTTCATCATAGGTACACTTCAACTATGAGAGACAAAATGAGAAAAAAAAAATCCAGGAAATCACATTGTAGGATTTTTAAATAATTTATTTGTAAATTATGGTGGAAAATAAGTATTTGGTCAATAACAAAAGTTCAACTCAATACTTTGTAACATAACCTTTGTTGGCAATGACAGAGGTCAAACGTTTCCTGTAAGTCTTCACCAGGTTTGCACACACTGTAGCTGGCATTTTGTCCCATTCCTCCATGCAGATCTCCTCTAGAGCAGTGATGTTTTGGGGCTGTCGCTGGGCAACACGGACTTTCAACTCCCTCCACAAATTTTCTATGGGGTTGAGGTCTGGAGACTGGCTAGGCCACTCCAGGACCTTGAAATGCTTTTTACGGAGCCACTCCTTCGTTGCCTGAGCGGTGTGTTTGGGATCATTGTCATGCTGGAAGACCCAGCCACGTTCCATCTTCAATGCTCTCACTGATGGAAGGAGGTTTTGGCTTAAAATCTCACGATACATGGCCTCGTTCATTCTTCCCTTAACACGGATCAGTCGTCCTGTCCCCTTTGCAGAAAAACAGCCCCAAAGCATGATGTTTTCACCCCCATGCTTCACAGTAGATATGGTGTTCTTGGGTTCTTCTTCTTCCTCCAAACACGACGAGTTGAGTTTTTACCAAAAAGTTCCATTTTGGTCTCATCTGACCACATGATATTCTCCCAATCCTCTTCTGGATCATCCATATGCTCTCTGGCAAACTTCAGACGGGCCTGGACATGTACTGGCTTAAGCAGGGGGACACGCCTGGCAATGCAGGATTTGAGTCCCTCTCGGCGTAGTGTGTTACTGATGGTACCTTTGTTACTTTGGTCCCAGCTCTCTGCAGGTCATTCATCAGGTCCCTCCATGTAGTTCTGGGATTTTTGCTCACCGTTCTCATGATCATTTTGACCCCACGGGATGCGTGGGGCCCCAGATCGAGGGAGATTATCAATGGTCTTGTATGTCTTCCATTTTCTCCCACAGTTGTCTCCCAATTGCTCCCACAGTTGATTTATTCACACCAACCTGCTTGCCTATTGTAGATTCACTCTTCCCTGCCTGGTGCAGGTCTACAATTTTCTTCCTGGTGTCCTTCGACAGCTCTTTGGTCTTGGCCATGGTTGAGTTTGGAGTCTGACTGTTTGAGGCTGTAGACAGGTGTCTTTTATACAGATAACGAGGTGCCATTAATACAGGTAACGAGTGGAGGACAGAAGAGCTTCTTAAAGAAGAAGTTACAGGTCTGTGAGAGCCAGAAATCTTGCTTGTTTGTGGGTGACCAAATACTTATTTTCCACCATAATTTACAAATAAATTCTTTACAAATCCTACAATGTGATTTCCAGGATTTTTTTTTCTCATTTTGTGTCTCATAGTTGAAGTGTACCTATGATGAAAATTACAGACCTCTCTCATCTTTCTAAGTAGGAGAACCTGCACAATCAGTGGCTGACTAAATACTTTTTGGCCCCACTGTATGCTGACTGTCATCTAGCATTTCATTTTTAAAGAAGTTCTCTGGATAACATTGACCTTCTTACAGCTAATAGATCCCTACTTCCTGTGCCAATGCTGACAGCTTCAGACAAGTGATGAAATAAAATGAAAGATTTGTCATTAACTGACGCCCTGTCTATTGTCTCAGACAGAAAGGCAAACTCCATTATGTTTGTAAGAAAAAAAAAGCTTTTCGCTCGCCCCAAAGGTGTCACGTCTCTCTTGGCTCAAAATGTCAATCTCAGTCAGGGTTTCCCTGATACTGTTTGCAGAAGCGCTCATTCTGCCTGTCTTAGGATAGCTTTTTTTTTTTTACCATGTTGAAATTGGCGGGAGCGTTTTATTAGAGTGAAATACCTTATCTGTGCTGGAAAGGGCCAGAAACCGGTTTAATCCAGCCGTAGTTGGGAGATATCCGTCCTGTCAATGAGCTCTGTCAGTGGTAGTGTCATGGCTGGATTTTAACAGGATGGCTGCAGGGCCCATGACATTTTTATTAACTCTTAAAATTGAGACAGTAACACTAGCTGTGAAACCTGTTTTCATAATGCATTATAAATAGATTTATAATGTGTTACAGTTTGTACATGATACAATACAAAGCCAAAAGTATGTTGATACGTTTTCTAATTGATGTGTTTGGCCACTGAAACCAAACACACTGATGTAATTAAGGATTTTTCAGGTAACTTTACTGTGCAGCATCACTGTGAATCCCTGTTTTAAAATCTAGTTCAAACCCTTACTAGAAAACAGGAGGCTATTAAAGCAGCAAAGGGGGGCACATTTACGCTAACAGTCTAGGCTTTGATGTAAACTTTGGTTGTCTACATACTGTACATACTTGACAGAAGTCGCACTTGCATACATAACACATTTACATTTTCGGCATTTAGCAGACGCTCTTATCCAGAGCTACTTAAAGAAGTGCTTCCACAGTAAACATTTCCTTACTCTAGTTTAAGTAGACAACAGTCTAAGAACACAAATCTGCTGAAACTCTGTTAGAACCAAAGTTATTGTTATTTTTATTTATTTATTTATTTTTTTGGACAAGAAATAAGAGCATTAGTAAGTAAGTGAGTAAGCATTAAAGAGGTAATGAAGGTTTTTAATCGTTTTTTGAAGACAGCGAGAGACTCGGATGTTCAGACAGACAAGGGACATTCGTTCCATCACCTGGGTGCAAGTACAGAGAAGAGCTTTGATGCTTGTCTTCCTTGAGTCCTGGGTGGAGGATCAAGTCGAGCAAGAGTAGTGGCTCGGAGGTTGCGTGGTACAGAGCGGGGTTTGATTAGACCTCAAAGGTAGCTTGGGGCTGGTCCATTTTTGACTTTGTAGGCAAGCATCAGTGTTGTGTGCAGCTACAGGAAGCCAGTGAAGAGAACGCAGCAGTGGAGTGATGTGGCAGTTGCGGGCAGCTGCATTTTGAATGAGCTGCAAGGGTTTAATAGTGGGCATAGGAGCACCTGCCAGGAGGGAGTTGCAGTAGTCCAATCGTGAGATTACAAGTGTCTGGACAAGAATCTGAGTAGCTTCCATGGAGAGAAATGGCCGAATCTTTCTGATGTTGTAGAGGAGGAACCGGCACGATCTTGTCATGTTGGCTACATGAGAAGAGATAGAGAAATAGAGAAAATTCGTAACAGTGGTCTTTTCAGACCATCTTAAAAAAAATTCCAAAGCCAATTGTTGTTCATGTAACCGCCCAGCCCAGACGAATGGCAGAACTGAGATTTCGAAGACGTAGTTTCAAATCTCAGCTCTGGTGTGCTAGCATGTTTTACCGCTGCGCCAACTGAGCGGCAGCAGTACTGATGATTTATCCAGAGGATCACAAAAGACCTGACACTTTTTTTCTCTCAGATAAGGTCAGCATTCATTCTTCGTTCATTCATTGTCTGTTTTACCACCGCTTTATCCTATTCAGGGTCGTGGTGGGTCCAATTCACATGGCAATTTAGTTTAAAAATCTCCAATTATCCTGACTGCATGTCTTTGGACTGTGGGAGGAAACCGGAGCTCCTGGAGAAAACCCACATATAGTACTTTTCTACCAAAATAACTCTGGTTCTTGAACCGGTTCTGTTTGGGTTTCGTTGAACCTTAGTGTTTTTTAGAAAACTGACCCACGGTTCTCAAAAAAATGGTTTCCACCAGTTTCCACCAGTTTTTGGGAACCAAGCATGCGTCATCAACAGTGGGCGTTGCACAAAGAAAGTAAAGAGTAACATGATGGCAGAGCGTGTAGATTACCTGTGGGCATTTGTGCTGTTGTTACAGATGTTCGTTTGTATGCAAAAAGCATCGCTCAACTATTGGTAATAAGAAGACGTAGACGTGTTTGTCGCCATTGTTGCTTTCTTTAGTGCATCACATGATAAGCGTTTAGCACTTCGCTCTTACCGCGACTCTCAGTGCAAACAGTGCTCGGCTTGAGCGGTGCGTTGAAACATCACTAAAGTTCCACATGAAGAACATCCATCTGTGTGAAATAACCATCAAACCCACTGTAAAATACAATACATACACTGATCAGGCATAAAATTATGACCACCTCCTTGTTTCTACACTCACTGTCCATTTTATCAGCTCCACTCCGCTGATGGAGTTTTTAAACACCTCACTGTCACTGCTGGACTGAGAATAGTCCACCAACCAAAAATATATCCAGCCAACAGCGCCCCGTGGGCAGCGTCCCGTGACCACTGATGAAGGTCCAGAAGATGACCAACTCAAACAGCAGCAATAGATGAGTGATCGTTTCTGTCTTAACATCTACAAGGTGGACATCTACAACTTGGTAGGAGTGTCTAAGAGTGGACAGTGAGTGGACAAAGTATTTAAAAACTCTAGCAGCATTGCTGTGTCTGGTCCACTCATACCAGCACAACACACACTAACACACCACCACCATGTCAGTATCACTGCAGTGCTGAGAATCATTGACCACCTAAATAATACCTGCTCTGTGGTGGTCCTGACTATTGAAGAACAGGGTGAAAGCAGGCTAAAAAAGTATGTAGAGAAATATATTGACTACAATCAGTAATTGTAGAACTACAAAGTGCTTCTATATAGTAAGTGGAGCTGATAAAATGGACAGTGAGTGTAGAAACAAGGAGGTGGTTTTAATGTTATGGCTGATCAGTGTATATCTATGTTTAGCTGTATTTATTTTTAATCAGAGTCAAAAAAGCGTAACGTGTCTGAATGTACTAAAAGTCAACACAGGAACACTACACGTTGTGGGACAGTTGTGGCCTAGTGGTTAAGGTACTGAACTAGTATTTCGAAGGTTGGTGGTTCAAGCCCCACCACTGCCAGGTTACCACTGTTGGGCCCTTGAGCAAGGTCCTTAACCCTCAATTGCTCAGACAGTATACTGTCACAGTACTGTAAGTCGCTTTGGATAAAAGCATCTGCTAAATGTAGACGTCTCTTTGTTTTAAGTAGTGATGGGAATTTCGGCTCCTTTTAGAGAGCTGGTTCTTTTTGCTCGGCTCACTAAAAAGAGCCGGCTCTTTCGGCTCCCAAGTGGCTCCTTAGATTTTTTTTGTTGCTTAAATTAATTTATTACCAAATTACATGTAAAATGAATTACTAATGTAAAAAAACATTGTATCAAATGTTTATTATTTAAATTGCTTTATTTATATACTCAACATGGAACTCCATGATAAATTATAATGCTCCAACAATAAATTATAAAATACAAAAACAAAGACCCATCTCAATTAGACAAAAAGATCTGATTGTGTATATTATTTGTACATTTGCATCTAGAGTGGGACGGCACAGTGGCTAAGTGGTTGGCACTGTCGCCTCACGGCAAGAAGGTCCTGGGTTCGATCTCCAGGTGAAGAGCCCGGGTCCTTTCTGTGTGGAGTTTGCATGTCTTTCGCGTGTCCACGTGGGTTTCCTCCGGGTGCTCCGGTTTCCTCCCACAGTCCAAAGACATGCAAGTGAGGTGAATGTTCCTGTCATGAATGTAACCAAAGTGTAAAACGTGACGTTAAAATCCTAATAAACAAAACAAAATAAACAAGCATCTAGAGTGAAACAACACAACATCACTCAACAAAATATAAATGAAAATGTGCAAAACAAAAAGAAAATCCAGGTGAAAGCATCCAGGTGACAGTATTTGTAAGTATTTAGTGAAGATTAGCATTCAGAAAAACCAAGGAGCTCATCTTTGATTGGTTGATCCTGTTTCTCCTTTCTGTTATGATCTGCCCTCTTAAAATAGATTCTCTCTGAGGGGACAGATACACAGTCTATGTGCCATCACATGTATAAGATGTGGGTAGACTGAACACTTGGTCTCCCACCAGCTCAGTGGGTCTGAACTTCTCTGTAAAAGGGGCTTCTCGTGTCCAAACTTTACTATGTTTCCTGTCACTCATTTTCCTCACCTTTCCAGCGTGTAATGTCTGGCTGTGTAAAGCGCTGAGCTCTCCCTCCTGTTCGTGTGCATGCTGTCTCTGTGTGTGTGTGTAACCCCGCCCCTCCTGCTCAGTGTAAACACACAAACGCCACCACGTATCTTGACCAATCACGTGCGAATTTGACAGAAAAAAAAAAAAACGGAAAAAAACGAATCGGCTCCCAATCAGGAGCCGGATCCTGTCATTCACTTTAAAGAGCCGGCTCTTAGAGCTGAATCGTTCGCGACCGACCCATCACTAGTTATAAGTGCTCTGGAATGCCAAAACTCATTGCTCATTGTTTTAGTACAACAAGCCACATTACAATTAATTTTTCATGTTAAGCGTTTTTTGTACTGTCCGGGTCACTTTTACCACGTCATATCACACAGTTCATCTCTTTTAAGGCGCTTTGAAAATATCAGTGGCAAACTGATCTGTCTCCATACGAGACAACAGCACAGCGGTTTTGCAGCTTCTCATGTGAAAGCACCCAAACCTCTACACTTTGACACGCCCACAGATGACGTCACGGTTCAAGCTGAAAAACCAAGTATTCTGTGGTGCCAGATTAGAACGCTAGTTCGCTGTCTGGAACCTCTTTTTTTCGGTGGAAACACGCGAAACCGGTTCAAAATCAAGTTCATGAACCGGAACCCGGAACCGTCCCGTGTCGGTGGAAAAGGGGTAATAGACACAGGAAGAACATGCAAATTCAACATAAAAAGGACCCAAAGGGCTTATCTTGAGAATCAAACCCAGGAACTTCTTGCTTGAAACAACCCAGACAGGTCACCAGTCCATCACAAGGCAAACATACACACCACAATTTCTAGTAGCTCCAATTGGCCTGATTGCATGTCTTTGGACTGTGGGAGGAAACAGGAATACCCAAAAGAAATCCACATAGACACAAGGAGAACATGCAAACCTCAGGGTCCACAGAAAGGACCATTGCTGCCCAGACCATTCTTGCTGTGAGGCAACATTGATACCCACTGAGCCACCGTGCTGTCCTTAATTAGCTTTAAATGGATTAAAAGAAGATTCAACAATCTGCAGTTCTTTGATGCTGCACTAAAGCAGACAGGTTTTAACTAGTGTTAGATCCTGTAGCCTAATGAATAAATTAACCGGCGTGAATCCGTACATCCATGCTTCACCCGTCTCTGTCGCTCAGTCTGTGTCGTGGACTGATTAATAGTGAATAAAGCGCTGTTGCTCGTTCTCATTAGAATTGATCCGAGGACAAAAGGGAAAGGCACAATGGCCCACAAATTGCATGGTGGTATGGGATAATTACCTGCGGTGTTATCTGACCATCGTCTGCACCTCTCCTCGTGTCAGAGCACTTTTATGCGTGTCTGACTTATCGACTGCTTTTGTTCAAATCGTAACCTTAGAATTATAGGGATCTGCAGTGCTTCCTCATGAGTGCACATGAAGGCAGTCAAAACAGTTTATCAAAAGAGTCAAAGGTTCTTAGCTCCCCATCCAAAATTTATTTATTTATTTATATTTATATATTAGGATTTTAACGTCATGTTTTACACACTTTGGTTACATACATGACAGGACAGGTAGTTTTTCATTACACAAGATTCATCAGTTTACAAGTTTTAATGTCAAACACAGTCATGGACAATTTTGTATCTTCAATACACCTCACTTGCATGTCTTTGGACTGTGGGAGGAAACTGGAGCTCCCAGAGGAAACCCATGCAGACACGGGAAGACGATGCAAACTTCACACAGAAAGGACCCGGACTGCCCCACCTGGGGATCAAACCCAGGACCTTCTTGCTGTGAGGCGACAGCGCTACCCACTGAGTCACCATGCCGCCTCCCCCATCCAATAAGAGGCTGAATAGTAAACACTTTATTTGTTGTAAAAATTGTACTAAACAAAAGACTACATTAAATTTGTGTAATAAATATTTATTTTTCACGCTCTGTTTGCCTTTTAATAGAGTGGTAAAGGACAACAATTCACTGATGCTACATATGACTTCTTACTAATCCTAATAAAATATTAGACCTCAGTATTCAAACAAATATATAAAATATAAATATCATAAATAATTTTATAATGAATAGGTGTTTTTCCAACTTTTTTCCAATTTCCTGTTTCAGCATGTAAGGTCCATAAAACATGGTTTGATGTGTTCGGTGTGACCTGCACAGAAACCTTGACCTCAACTTCACTAAACACCTTTGGGATAAATTGGATTGTCTGTAGCGAGCAAGGCCTTGTCCAACATTAGTGCCTTACCTGAATGGACACAGTTCTACAGACACACTCAGACACACAGACTTTTATAGCTTCAAGTGGGTGATGTCTAACAATGTCACGGTCAGGTGTTATAATAATGCCAGTTATAATTAAGATGTTATAATGAAGCTTTAAATATCTGAAAAACATTTCTATTGTGGCATCGGCACAGACTGAGACAAACCGGAGGGAATCATTTTGCTCCTTATATTGAAAAAGAACTGACTCACTCACTGATGTGAATCAGCAAGTGGGAAGGTAGAGGCAGAGAGCATGTGGGAAGGTAGAGGTAGTACATAAACTACCTCTACCTGAGGTTGAATACATGCACAAAATGTGGCGGATTCCTAATTACATCTAAAATCATGGTCACTGTGAACCCACAAACTCAACAATTAACATATCACACACATAGTTTAATTTGTCTATTTACAGAGATCACCTAAATCAGCTTTTTATTACCATCCGGTTCTTATGCATATAGATATTCCATGGATGACGACCCAGAGCCAGCAGACTGTGGCAGAATAAAGAGACGTGTTTACATTTTCGGCATTAAGCATACGCTTTTGTCCACTGCAACTTACAGTACGGTGATATAGTATATTATCTAAGCAATTGAAGGTTAAGGGCCTTGCTCAAGGGCCCAACAGTGGCAACCTGGCAGTGGTGGGGCTTGAACCAGCGATCTTTCATTTACTAGTCCGGTACCTTAAACGCTAAGCTATAATATATATTCACTGCTGAATGGTCGCTGCTAGCTGTGCCGGCTCGGAGGCAACTCGACGTTCGCTTGGGGATCGAAACTCGGCTCTCCATCGTTATGTGTGAACTGTTCAACAACTCGATCCGAGCGGCTGAAATGGACTAAAGAAAAATATCTAGCATGATAAATATCCGGACCTGTCACCGACGTAGTTTGGAAGACCAGACAGACTTGCCTGCGATTTCTCCCGGTGATAGATTGTGTAATGTGAAATGCACACCGACTTGAAGGCCTCCCGATTACAAGAGATCCAGTTGTGTAGTGTGAACTGTACAGCGATCTAATGACTTGGAAAGTCGTGTAGTGTGAACTTACACACTGCATAAGCCGGGTTGACACAAATGGATTTCTATGCATGCAGTGTTTGTAAGCTGACTAAATCTGTAGGGTTGACTTTAAGTTCTTAATGTCTCGAAGAGACGAGTTTTTAACAAGACATGGACTTCTAAGTATTTGTTTACTAAAGTCAGATGTAAATCTGTTTAGGGATCACAATTGAAATCTAGGGTTTAAATCACCAATACTGTACTAAACACACAGAAACACAAGAACTTGATTGATGCTGAGCGCTCACATCTGAAGCTTTGCTACCTAAACGGCAAAAGCAACAAGAACTTTTTATTAAGTTTTACACATCCAGAATTGGAGCAGTCAAGACCAGCTTTGTGATTTCCAGAAAGAATATCCAACAATAACAAAGGACTGAAAAACAGCAAATGAGAATCAGACTCCAAACAGTAGCACTGTTAATTTAAAAACCTGCACATTTTGTTCACACCTGTTTTCGTTAAAGTTGATTAAATAGTGAAATAATGTTGATGTTTTACTCTTTTTGCTTGTTATTTTCATTGCCTGATTGTAACATCTACTGTTAACAGTAACATATCAGAACTGTACAATTTACAGCTTTAATAAAGAGTCATAATTAATACTGAGCAGAAATAACTTCACCCTATTGCTCCGTCCCTCCACAACAGTCCTAGATTCTTATGTAACCCTTTGGAAAATTTAATTGCCCACCTATGCACTAACAGTTGATAGTTTAAGAGTATTTCATTCAGCATAATCAGACACATGAAAGATTTAATTACTTTTCCACAAGAACACCAGAAGCTAATTCAGGACAATGTAAAAGCAATAGAAAGTGCCCTTTTAACAACAGGCTGCTGTTTTTTAATGACCTGGACGGTGCCCCTGTGTTCGTACCTGCTACACTGTGCGAATGAGAAGCACCTCCAGTTTGGATGTGAGTACTTGGCCTTCAGGCAGCAGCAGGTTGGGCAGCAGCAGGTTGGAAAGCAGCATGTAGGTGGGCGGGTGGAAGAGCGAGCGCCTGAAATGGACTCTGGTGGGAGGCGCAGTAATTTATATGCTGGTAGACTGAGGTCTGCTGCCCGTGGGAGTAGGTGAGAGCATGAGAAAGTGAGGATTGCCGAGAGAGAGAGCCGGCATAAAAGTTAAAACACTCCGGTTATTGGTTATAATGTGGATTGTGGTGCTGAAAATAGCCAGAAATGATGCAGGAATTGGACGCAGAGTAGTTTCAGGCCATTCTCCTGACAGTGATTGTATTAGATACCTTTCTGTGTGCACTCTTTAAAATCTCTCATGTATCTTTTCCACCTGATAGTGCATTAAGAGAAGGTTTGGTTATTTATTTATTTACCCAGAATGATCTGCACACTGGTTGAGCACCTGTGTCTGTTTTAATTAACTTAATTGTAGCAATTTAAGTAGACGCAGTTCTCTGGATGCGGTTGTGGTGGTTAGTTATGAGCATATGTTGTCCATTAATTAAATACTTGTTATGTTGAATGGGTCCAGACTGCACATTTACATTATACACTATATGGCCAAAAGTATTTAGACATCTGACCATGAGTTTGTTGGACATCCCATTTAAAAACAAATGATATTAAAATAGAGTGACGCTTATGTGATCTTTTTCAGATTTTACAACGGCCAAAAAGGTTTCTCACTGAACTATGAAGTAAGTCTGTGGGAATTTGTGCCCATTCATTCAAAAGTTGGTCAAGAAAACCTCAAATAATGTTCCTCTTCATTTTAAAGCTGTTTGGTAGGGCTGTGTTGAAGGATATGGGGTAACTCTATTTTAAATTATACATCATTTATTTTTGCATTGTATTTACATGTTTTATTACTGTTTTATCCTGGTCAGGGTCACAGTGGGTTCGGCTTTCTTGAAATCACTAGGCACAAGACAGAAATACACAGGACAAGGCAGTAATCACTGCAAGGCTCCCCTCCAGATATAGCTAATCATGTCTGTACAGATATGCACATGGGCATGGGTGGGAAGATATAATAATATTGCTTACAAACAGTGTAAAATTAGCTTTTTTCACTGCAACGAGATGCTGCTCCCACCTAGGGGTGACAATAAGACAATAACACCCGAAATAGAAGCAGTGAAAACTGCTTTTCTAGCGATCTGTAATTATTCATTCTTTCTGTGCGGCCCGGTAATAAATAGCCCACGGACCGGTACCGGTCCGCGGCCCTGTTGTTGGTGACCTCTGCTATAACGGACGAGGTCTGGAGGTCCCAGCTGAAAGCCTATATAAATATTCAGGGAAAACCATCGGATATAACGAACTCACTTATAACGGAATTTTGGTTTAATGGACTAAAATTTAGATACATGTGGCCACTAACACATGTTGTTTTAGTCGACAGTGTCATACAGTACATTTGCGCCGTTTCTCAAAGGAAGACCCGTCAGTCCAAAAATACACACTGCCCAGGAGCACACCTCTGAACTGTGCTGTGTTTTGTAAAAATGTCAAGTCTGCTATTAAGCGGCATTCAATAACATTAAAAGTAAAACACAAGATTGTTAGTTTATTGGAAAACAAAAATAAAACACAAGTGGACATTGTACGTGAGTACAGTCTTGGGAAATCAACTGTCAGTGACATTTGGATTAATCGTGAGAAATACAAATCAGCCGTGCAGTTTGCAGATGACAGCAAGAAATTGCAGAAATCCACATATGATTACGTTGAAAATTCGCTTTTTCTTTGGTTGAAGCAAACTTGTTCAGTCAAAAGTCACAGCATTCAGCTTAGTCAAGATATATGCACATGTGTGGTTCTACACTGACCTACCTGCTGCGGTCACCATCATGGGTGTCTGATGCCCCAGGTATGTACTCTGGATATAACGGACTATCTTGCCAGACTCCTTGAAGTCTGTTATAACGGGATTGTACTGTATAGACTGAAGAACTTTTAGATGTTTCGATTTTTCAAAGAGTAAAAATGAGTCAGAAGTCAGGAGATTCAATCAAATTCAATTCAGTGTGTACTGTGGAATCTATTATGTAATAATCCTCAGACTATAAAGTTACACTATTGTCAATAGTATGTTGATCTGTGTTCATGAGTTTATTGGATATTACATTTCAAAACCATGTGCATCAAAATGAAGTTGCCCCTCTTGCTGATATAACAGTCTCCACTCTTCTGTGTAGACTTTTTGCAAGATTTTAAGGCATGTTTGCAGGAATTTGTGAGCAGAGGTCAGAAACAAATGTTGACCAAGGATGCTTAGCTTGCATTCAATTCTTCAGGTCAATTGTTTGGGCTTAAGGTCATGGCTCTGTGAAGGCCACTAAATTTCCTCCTCTCTATACCTGACACACCATGTTGCTATGGACCTTGCTTCGTTCACAGGGGCACAGTGATTATGAAACAAAAATGTCTTTCAAAACATGTTGTCGCAACATTGAAATTTGGTTGGATTGCTAGATAGTAAGGCTATTTAAGAAAAGCAAACTGGGATTAAAATGAACATTTGTACTGTATGAACAATGAACAATATGACTTTTATACACATAAGCACATAAGAAGCCATTAAACTAAAGTGCTTGATCTATTTCTTTCTTATAGCGTGTTCATAAAGCACTTTTCATGTTTAATGTACAGCTTAAAGTTTAGCGAGACGATGTTCATGACCTGAATAAATGATGCCCTTGAACTAGTAGTACTAAATATCTTATTAACAGCAATGTAATGAGGCACTATTACTATATAATGTCAATTGAATAAGTGATTTTTATCCCCTAAAACTAAAGTCAATTATGATAAATGTTTTAATTTATAACAAATGGATTTAACACTGTCGCCTAGGACTTTAAATGGAGAGTTTTGTGTTATAAAAAGTTACTCAGAGTTACATTATCCTCCCTGGTGGTCTAGCAGTCAATATTCAGTGCTCCAACCATGGTCTGGGTTTAATTCGAGATCAGGGAACACTCGTTAGGGGACAGTGGTAGTCTAGTGAGTTAGGGTAAGGCCCTTTTATGTTCAAGTTGTAGTGTAAAGGAAGTCCAGTGACCTGCACAGAGCCCTGACCTTAACCTTATTAAATACATTTACTATGAGTAGGAAAGTTGAGCATCAGGTCAAATCTTCAAACATCAGTGCCTCACCTCACAAAGGCTCTTTTTTAATTGAATGGACACAGCATTCCACAGTCACCTTTACAAATCTAATTAAAGGATTTTTCACACCTGTCCAGACAAAAATAAGACTGTTATAGACAAAACTGGCCATTGTGAACTCATGAGTTTTTGCATAAATCTGTTATACTTAATATTTATTTATTAGAGTAATGGGGGTGTAATGGGGAATGGTAGCTCAGTGGTTAAGGTATTAAACCCCATCACTGCCAGGTTGGCATCTGAGCAAGGCCCTTAAAGCCTCAGTTGCTTGGATTGTATACAATCACGGTTATGAGTCGCTTTGGATTAAAGTGTCTGGCTAAATTCTGTTAATGTTAATATTGGGTGTGTTCGAAAACCTAGTGAGCTGTTTACATAGACAGCTTTTTACATCATCCTACGTGCGCTCGAGAGCAGAAGGCTATTCGAATTCTTAGATGCCTTAAAATGCTCCCTACTAAGGCATTTAAATTTTAACGGTATTTTGACAGAATAACGAGTTCTTTTTTTAAACATAAATAAATTATTATTGATTTTAATTTGTATAAGCTTGCACAAGTGTCATTTATTTGCAAATTCGGGCTTGTCAGCGAATTTAACCCTTTTTGGTACACGGACGGAGATGTTAGTTGACATGCTAGCACATTGTGCCACCTCATCCCATTGGTTTGAATGGCATGAGGCTAACTGTGTTAGCTTAGTAAACGAAAACTGATGGAATCGCTGTCTAAGTAGTGCGTTCGAATAACCTGACTTATAAGTCAATGACTAATTAGAATTCTCTCTTCTTAGGCAGCTGCCTATGTAGGCAGTAAGACAACAAGGCAGCTCACTAGGTTTTCGAACACACCCATAGTGTAAATGTAAAGGTGTGGCAAATGCTTGTTGGTACACTTTGGGTTCCTTAATACCAGTCAAGCATTGCATTTACAGTTTTGGTATTTGTCACTTTTATCCAAAGCAACTTACAATGGCATGTGCAATGCAAACAATTATGCGTTAAGAGCCCTGCTTAGTAGCCCAAACTTGGCAGTGGTGGAACTTAAACCAGGGAACTAGTCCAGTACCTTAACCACTACCAGTTTGCATTGTTTAAATGCAACAACAATGGCAGCAGTATCTCAGTGGTTAATGTACCGGGCTAGTAATCAGAATGTTCCTGGCTCAAGCCTTACCACTCCCAAAAAGCCACTGTTGGACCCCTGAGCAAGGCCATTAAATGCAGCAAATGTAAATGAATATTTGCTACTTTCAACATGACAAAGCACCTTATCATAGATTTCATTTTTATTTCTGGTTTCAAGAATGACCATGAGTTTGGTGCACTACAATGGCCTCCCCAGTTACCAAATCTGAATTAAATAAAGCATTTTAGGCATGCATCTGACAAACCTGTAGAGATTACATGATGTAAACATGATGTAAATTATGTAAACCTGAACAAAAAACTTGTGTTAAAATGCTTTTAACACTTGCAAAATTGGCAAAACATGGCACAGAAACTGGGCCTGCATTGAGAGCAAAGTAGGTGATGAGGTGTTACCCAGTATTACTATGGTGTTATTGAAAATAAAGCATGTTACACTTACAGGCCACACTTGGCACTGGCAGTGACAACTACATGTCGGATCAAATGTTTGTAACCATACCATCCTGTAGCACAGTGGCTGATGGAGAAGCAGCATAATATGCATTGACCACCTTAATGCCTGAATTTAGGCTGTACGATTAAAGGCTAGTCTCTGCAGGATGCTCTGTTGTGTATTCCCCTCTTGTGGCCAGACCCGGCATGCCCTACTTCTCTATCAGCCCTGTACAGGCTGTGGGCATCAATCTCTGGGCCGTCACTGCTGGCACCACACCAGGCCTCTAACAGATCCATTATAAAGGAGAGGGGGAGCTGGGAGCAAACTGGAGAATTGAGTAGTTTAGCTGCCTGTTAACAGAGAGGGCTGGCAAGTGTGCAAATGTGTTGATAAATCACTAGGTGCTGCTTGTTAATATGCCCATGGTCTAAAAACTAAAGGAAACAGAAGGGCAATAAAAACGATTTTATTTTAAATATCTTTAGTTTCATAGATGCAGAAAACAACAGTCAAAGTTTAACCACACTTCATTGATTTAATGTTAATTTACCAACATCAATCAATGAATGTTTAGCTAATGTGGGAACTCATTTAGGGCTGCCAAAAAACATTGCAGGTAATCATGAGCCCTATGAAATGGCAAGAGTTTGTAAAGCTGTTGTGGCCGTTTTAAAGAACATAAAATTTAATATTATCACAAAGGCCGAGCTGGTGAGGGAAGTCTATAAAGAGTTTGGTAGTATTTGCTCTCAGTTTTTGTGCACCAGCGCCGAGATTCTGAACTCCTAGGTTCAAAACTCTGAATTGCCATCGGTTGCCTGGGTGCCATCTAGCGGGCATAATTGGCAGTGCCTGCCGCAGACACGGTTCTGCTAGGGGCGGGATGACCGGAATATGTGGGTGGTGTCTTCAAACGCTGTGTAAGGACTCTGATTAGCAGATAGAAAGGCGTCTGTGCAGAATGAATGGGTGAAAAAGTGTTCCGCTACGGGCTGCACGCAGGTCGGAGAAGGGGTGAGCAGCAATATACCCACCTTGACTGCAATCAAGGATCCCCCAGCAGCGGAAGACAAATTGACTACACTGAATAAGGGAAAATGCATAAATAAAATAGGGAAAAAAGAAAGCTCTGTTTATCTGAAACAAGTTTTAATATTAAAAAATATATTTCAGATCAGAGTCAGAGAGGTTTTATTGTCATTTCAGCTACATACAAGTACATATTGAAACGAAACAGCGTTCCTCTAGGATCACGGTGTAACACGGTACAAAAAGTGCAAGACAAAAACAGTGTAAATACAAAACCGTGTAAATACAACAATAAATACAAAAAAAAAAAAAAATTTGATGACTTAAGAATCAAAATAGTAGTCCGCTCAGGTGGCGCAGTGGTAAAGTACGCTAGCACACCAGAGTTGGGGTTTCGAATACATCGTATCGAATCTCAGCTCTGCCTTCCGACTGGGTTGGGCAGCTGCATGAACAACGATTGGCTGTTGTTTATAGGGTTAGGGGTAAAAAGTCAGATCATAGGTCCTCATAACTGGTGCAACTGCGGCCCCTGCTGGCTGACTGATGGTGCCTGCACAGGGCTGAGGAATAATGCTGATGGGGGTGTGGCCCTCCGTACACAGTGCCCGTCGGTTTATGAACTCGACTCGTGCAGGTGAAAAATGCAGTCTGTACTGACTGTACGTGCCGGAGGGGGCGTATGTCAGTTGAGAGGCGTCCTCAGTCAGCGGTGAAGGGTCGAATCAGTTTTAGAGGACGCAATCAGGGTAATTGGACACGACTAGATTAGGGGAGAAAATTGGGGGAAAAAGTGGGAAAAATTATAAATAAATAATAATAAAAAAAAAGAATCAAAATAGTAAAAATGCTGTCTTCATATGATGCACTACTGTAGTTCATTTTACTCTTGTGGGCATCCTGCAATGATCACACAAAAAGCACAGTGTGCAAACTGAAAGAAAATAAAAAACCCAAAGGTACCAGTGAGACACCAGCAGACATTTCTAAAATCATCTAAATGACATAACAATAAAATAAAAGCACAACACAGAAAATCACTACACTTACATTTCTGAATGCTTTAGGCAAATACTAATACTACGGTCTAAAATTCCTCATAATCATTGTTATAGTCTGATTAGCAGCCTTAGTGTTTACAGGTTTTCCAGTCTGAAGTGTAAAGATAGAACCCAGACAGGTTGCCAATCAACTGGAAAGCAAGACAGACACATATACTCACTTACTTCTTGGCTTAATTTAGAGTAGCCCAATCCACTTGTATCTGGAGAAAACCTGCATATATATGACAAACAATAAAATATATACATCGATCAGGCATAACATTATGACCTTCCTAATATTGTGTTGGTCTCCCTTTTGCTGCCAAAACAGCCCTGACTCGTCAAGGCATGGACTCCACTAGACCCCTGAAGGTGTGCTGTGGTATCTGGCACCAAGATGTTAGCAGCAGATCCTTTAAACCCCGTAAGTTGCGAGGTGGGGCCTCAATGGATCGGACTTGTTTGTCTAGCACATCCCACAGATGCTCGATTTAATAGAGACCTGGGGAATTTGGAGGCCGAATTCTCATTGTTGTGCTTCCCAAACCATTCCTGAACCATTTTTGCTTTGTGACAGGGCGCATTATCCTGCTGAAAGAGGCCAACACCGGGAACACCCCACAATAGCTGAAGTTTTGGAGATGCTCTGACCCAGTCGTCTAGGCATCACAATTTGGTCCTTGTCAAACCCATTTTTCCTGCTTCTAACACATCAACTTTGAGGATAAAACGTTCACTTGCTGCCTAATATATCCCACCCACTAACAGGTGCCGTGATGAAGAGATAATCAGTGTTATTCACTCAGACCTCTGCTGGTTAATTGATGGCGCCTGCGCAGAGTTGGGGTATAATGCTGATCAGGGTGTGGCTCTCCGTGCACAAGGCTGATCCACATATGAACTCACCTCATGCAGGTGTAAAGATGCAGTCGGTACTGCACACGTCGGAGGGGCGTGTGTCAGTTGCAAAGCTCCTCAGTTCGCAGTGGAGGGTTTTATCGTGAAGCAGTCAAAGTAATTGGATACGACTAGATTAGGGGAGAAAATTGGGGGACAAATCAGAGAAAAAGACAGAAAAAAATGAGTAGATAAAATTACAACTGCTCAGTTTTAAAACATTATTTTTCAAAAATGTTAGGCCTTCTCTGAGGACATAGATGGCCATGACGGTTCCCTTCGGCTAGAAACCCATGTTGCTGTTTGACACCCACTTTACTAGTTATGCAATTGTGTTGCCTAATTAAGCAATAGAACACGAGAGGGAGTGTGTTATTGCGAATAACATCACGGCTGTGATGTTATTCGCGATAACACACGACCTCGAGTGTTCTATTGCTTTTATACAACAGTTTTTACAAAATAAAGAAAGAAAATAAATCAAAGAAGCCCTGAATTTCATATTAAATATGCTTTAATATTGACAATACCTTCCGCCAAAAAGTAGTTCCACAACGAATATAAAGCAGACATCCCAAGTTGCAAAAACTCATTTCAGGGAGGTAAGAAAAAGAAGAAGAAGAAAGCAAGAATTTCCGAAGAGAAAAAATGAAATAAAAAAACCGCTCGCACACACCAAAGGCTATGGATGAAAACAGAACTACTAGGAGCTGCTAACTGGCTTAACTAACTGTTCGCGTTACAAACACATTAATGTTCCCTAAATAGTGCACTAGATTGTGTATCAGATCATGGATATATGTTCCCTACATAATGCACTAGATAGTGAATTAGACAATTGGTTATGTTCCCTACACAGTGCGCTAGATTGTATATCAGATAACGGATTTAAAACGCGACCGGGAAAAAAAGGCTGTGTTGCCTGCGTGCGCGTTTGTGTGCATGAAGCTTGTCGTTAATGGCAACGCGTCAGCGGAGTAATACCATTGTGGTGTGAAAAGACCGTGCTGTTATCACGAATATCAACACGTTTAGAACGCTTCTCAACCAATCAGATTGGAACTAATCGGAACTACCTGTTGTATAAATAAAAATCAAACCACAATTTAAGAGTAAATAAAGCAACATCGCAGATAATATTGTGGGTTCACAAACTTTATTTAAAGCAATATGCCTCTGGATGCAAACCATTTATGATGTGGTTATGTCAATCTTATGATCTTATGAGTTCAAATAAAGTGCAAAGTTGTGATACAGTAAAACTTGAATGGTCCCGGTACTGAGCTGTACGTCATTGTTTCCTGTGGGCGTTGTGTTTCATTCTTTCAGTTTTAAATTGTCCTCCAGACACAAAGCTATTTCAGATGCTTTTATTGGCAGAGAGAAAGTGATAGAAAAGGAATTATTTGTTATGACTTTGTTACTCCTACAAAGCTCTCTCTCTGTTCTTTTCTCTCTCTCTTTCTCTTTGTTTATTTCAATCCTGCCTCTCCAGGAGATGTAGCGCTGAAATAGGAGATCGTGAAACACATGACAGTCGACCACAAATCTCTGGTACTGCTATAAATGTCCTCTATTTTTGGAGCCATCTATATTTAATGCGATTGAAATACCATCATATTTAAAGAATCAAAGGGTAAAAATCAGCTAACAACTTTTCCCCACAACCCCTCACTGCAAACAAGCTTGTTTTGCAGCTGCAACTTTTTAATTATGCTCCTGTATTCGTGGTGTATTCCCACCGCTAGGGTTTCTGGGGTGGTCTGATGTGCAAAACAACGTGGGAATAGAAAAACACAGTGCCTCTTCCTCTATAGAATGCAGTTTTAAAAAGAAATGTTTAATGAGAACACACATAAAAACATGACAACAACTCATGCTGAGTTTCTGACACACTGAAGGAAAAATGCTGATTTTTGTGACACTGAGGTTCTATACTATTAAATAACAGGCTTCCTAATGCTCACGACTATATTTAAATCACAGAATGCTGCATTTCTGATGTTATGAGTCAAATAAAACACAATAAGTAAAAACATATAAAAAAGTTGTTTTTTAATACTTTTATACGTAGATGCAGCAGTTGGGATTTGAAAACACCGTAATGTCAATAATGAGAGGAGAATAGCTTACATTTGCTTTGACTGCCACTCAACAATAGCTGATATGAGCAGCACAATTTTCTTTATACTAATTACATAAATCAGTGCCATTTTTAGACGTTTACTGTCAAACTCATAAAGAAAACACCCACGAGTGACCAACCAAGCAAAAAAAAAAAAAAAAAAACATTTTTAGTGGAATTGATGACAAATGACAGCTTGCACGATGCCAAAAATATTTGTAGGAACAATTTAGTAGGCAGAACTCTGGCACAGCTGGTAGAATGATTTCTATATAGCAACATGCTTCTTCTAGGTCCAAGCCACGACCCTCACTTCTGTTTACTGTCTGAAATGTTCTCACTGTGGGTGTGTTCGAAAAGCTAGGGAGCTCTCTACATAGACAACATTTTACATCATCCTATGCTCGCTCCCGAGAAGGAGGCTGTTCGAAATCGTAGATGCCTTAAGAAGCTGTCTACTAAGGCATCTTAAAATGTCAATGTTATTTTGACTCAAAAACGAGTGAGCATCCAAAGCGTCCTTAGTGATCAAGGCAATCCCAGCATTCAGTGCGGCAGCTCTTCTCTCACAGAAAAATAAAAAACATGGCTGACGGTGAGAAGAAACGAACGTTATTTTCAAATGTAAATAAATAATTATTGATTTTTAACTTGTACAAGTGTTTTTATTTGCAAGTTCCGGCTTGTCAGCGAATTTAACTGTTTTCGGTACACAGAGGGAGGTGTTATTATGACATGCTAGCGCGCTGTGCCACCCCATCCCATTGGTTTGAATAGCAAGATGCTAACTGTGTTAGTTTAGTAAGCAAAACCCGAATCACTGTCTAAGTAGCGCGTTCGAATAACCTGACTTATAAATCATTGACTTATTAGAATCCTCTCTACTGAGGCAGCTGCCTATGTAGGCAGTAAGACAGCAAGGCAGCTCCCTGGGTTTTCGAACACACCCTGTGTATATTTATACTTAAAAACATGCAAAAGTTGAACTGGCTTTGGGTATATATACATGTTCACACTACATTTGGAAGTTTAGCAGTTATGGGTTCATAAAGATGTGGTTTGATAAGTTTGGTGTCATGGATGTTTAATTGTAGCGCCGAACCTGAGATGCTAAGGAGTGAACCTGACTGAGCTTTAAGAAGGATTAATCAAGGCAGAATGATAGTGTGGGTGAAAAGCCACAAAAAAAAAAAAAAAACATAGACCAGACAATAACTGAATGAATGAACAAAATAATAAGTCTGGAGAAACACAGGAAACGAAACCAAACTTAAGAATAGAAGACATGCGCCTGCTACACTGAAAAAGGAACACTGTGTTCCATGCAATCCAAAATAAATAAATAAGTACAAAAAACACAGGTAAAGATTAAAGAGGAACAAAGAGAAAGGAGCAGGGGGAACTCAGTAAGCCCGCAGCAGCTAAAAACTCCAGTAGCTGCCATCAACCACTGACTAAATATCCCAAAAAACAGAGCTGAAGAACACTAGCAAGAGTAACAGTGAATGCAGACAGTTAGAGATTCAGGGAATCAGAGAACTGATCAGTCCCAGGTACACTTTTTAAAGGATTGCTCCCAGGTGTAGCAAGTAATGTATGATTGGGCACAGGGAATGCTGTGAAGTGTATATGAAAAAGAAGTACACTATAGGTAAAACAGGCTGGGCCTGTTTCATCTGGAAGGTGTTTTTACATTTGGTGTGGAATAAATTTAGTGGTCTACACCAGGGGTCTACATCAGCATTATGGTGGCCCTCAAAGGGCCAACTGTAAAGTATCCTGCTGTGATTGCAGTCTGCCTTTTAAGTCTTGTAAAAATACTAATTGCTATAGTAACGGTAACAACCATATTTAATTACAGAATAGTGGTAAATACGTAACTTTATACAACAGGTAGTTCCGACCTTACAATCTGATTGGTTGAGAAGCGTTCTAAACGTGTTGATATTCGTGATAACAGCACGGTCTTTTCACACCACAATGGTATTACTCCGCTGACGCGTTGCCATTAACGACAAGCTTCATGCACACAAACGCGCACGCAGGCAACACAGCCTTTTTTTCCCGGTCCCGTTTTAAATCCGTTATCTGATATACAATCTAGCGCACTGTGTAGGGAACATAACCAATTGTCTAATTCACTATCTAGTGCACTATGTAGGGAACATATATCCATGATCTGATACACAATCTAGTGCACTATTTAGGGAACATTAATGTGTTTGTAACGCGAACAGTTAGTTAAGCCAGTTAGCAGCTCCTAGTAGTTCTATTTTCATCCATAGCCTTTGGTGTGTGCGAGAGGTTTTTTTATTTCTTTTTTTCTCTTCGGAGGTTCTTGCTTTCTGCTTCTTCTTCTTCTTACCTCCCTGAAATGAGTTTTTGCAACTTGGGATGTCTGCTTTGTAGTGTTAAACTTTATATTTGTTGTGGAACTACTTTTTGGAGGAAGGTATTGTCAATATTAAAGCATATTTAATATGAAATTCAGGGCTTCTTTGATTTATTTTCTTTCTTTATTTTGTAAAAACTGTTGTATAAAAGGTCATGTGTTATCGCGAATAACATCACGGCTGTGATGATCTACGCGATAACACACTCCCTCTCGTGTTCTATTGCTTAAATAACACTGTAACATACTCACTAAACATTTACAAACAAATGAGAATATAAATGTCCACTACTTATAGACGATGCTTCTGTATTGGATTGCAAGAGAATTCACACTATTTATTATTGTTTATGCTACTGACTCTACCCCACGTAAAATTGACATGGCTTCTTAGCGAAGGTCAAAGTTAGTTGCCATGACTACGATGTCACTGGTTGCCGCTTAAAGGCTCAGGTGTGCCATTAAATTATAAGTACCGTAAATTATACCGACTTGAACCATCACAACAATCATATGTCTTTTAAGCTCTCGCGGGCCACATAAAATGACGTGGCGGGCCGGATTTGGCCCGTGAGCCTTGAGTTTGACACCCCTGGTCTACACCGTAACAACCTCAAACCTACTGAAATGTAAATTGAAAGCCAGGCCTGTGTGTGAGTGGTGGGGAGGGGCTAGTGGCCATGATATTGGAATGGAATGTCTAACATGCTAATGAGGTACAGTACAGTGGTACCTTGTAACTCGACGTCCCATAAACTCAAAATCTTTGAAACTCGACACTCTTTGCGGATAGATTTGTACCCTTGAACTCAACATTTATCTTAAACTCAATGTGTTCAGATTAAAAAAAAAAAAGTTTTTATTTAATTTCAAATTAACAGCAAACAGCCGCTTAGTTCAGCGCTCGGCTTGAGTGGTGCAGTAAGACCACTGCATTTGTGTGGAATAACCGTGAAATCCACTCTGAAAGCGTCCACGTGTATCTGTGTTTAGCTGGATTTTCCTCCTGTTTCACTTATAAACTTGTGTTATAGCTCGGGGTGCTAAGAAATTGTGAGAATCAGCTTTTCTGAGAGTCTAAAACGCTTATCATTAAAAAACAAGCTTAACGTGACCTAATGTATTAAAAGAACGACACAGAAACACTAAACCTCTCTTAATTATTACTGCTCATAAGTTCTCTCCACTAATGAAATTCCTCGCTCGTTGTTTTAGTACAATAAGTCACGGAAATAGCGGCACAGCCAGCGCAAAAGCGATTTTGCCGCTTCTCACCCTTACTGAAGGGAATAGATCAAGTATCTCAAAGGTTAGGAAGCATAAGGAAACAATAAAGAAGTTAAGGTAAAAAGCAGGTTATTGTAGTATATTTTATTGATTTTAACTGTTTTCAATTGTACTGTATTGTATTATATTATATTTGTGTTATTTTCAGTGTATACGTGTCAAAAACAACCCCATTATTTTACATTAGCCTAAAATATATGCAGTTCCACGGGACCGTGGAACACATTAATAGGTTTTCCATACGTCCTTATGGGAAAAAATACCTTGAAACTCAATGGCTTTTAAACTCAACACCACTCCCAGAACCAATTGATGTCGAGTTTTAAGGTACCACTGTATTCACAAAGTCTTATATGGAACTTTAAGGGTAGCTGGGTGATGCTTCCAAAAGCATACAGAATATGGATTGGCTACTGGAAATAGTGCCTCTCTATGAGTGCTAATCACATGCTAATGCAATGCGTCTGCAGCTGAGTATAAATAATTTCAACTACATATACAAGAAGTGTAATAAGCTACAGAGTCAGTTATGATCTAACGTACATTAAGTAAGACTGGAAGGTGTTATGATGCAACTGAGTCAACTAAAATCTATCACTTGGAATAAGCCGTTCTAATGTTAACGATGTTTTTAATGAGCATATGTAGGTGTCATGTTGTCCTGTGAACACAATCATTAAATAACACCCTGGACGGGGCGCCAGCCAGACAGTGCTACCCACCGAGCCACTGTGCAGGCCTTGAGTAATTTAATTCATTAATTCATGAAGATCTTCCAAAGCATTAAAGATTAAATAAGATCTGCAAAAGAAGAGATTCTTACCCCATAACACCAAGACCAGTTATTACCACTTGACTTTTACTGGCTTTATCCCTTCCTGACTTGTGACTCTTTTTAACAGCCCTATTAAAAATACATATAACAATAACCTGAAGTAAGTATATTGATCTGACAACCATTCTATTAAAGCTCAGACTGATGCAGTAAAACATGTGTTTATTGTGAAAGTAAGGAACTGTTTCTCTTTAAAGTGCACAGAAAAGGGTAACAAAGTGTAATAAATATTCGGTTTACAATCAGCACTGCCTTCGCCCGCGGACCCTCTTGCCCTCTTGGCCATTATATTTATTGTATTACTGGCACAGTGAAGTTTTCATTACGATAAAAAAAAATAAATAAATAGAGTAAAGGACACCGAGCATAAAACCACTTTTTATTTAGTATAATATTAGAATTTCATATACATCTGTTTCAGAAATACATACTTTTGTATATATTTTTTTAAGTATGGCTATACCACATACACACATACTGTATATACAGTGATCAGGCATAACATTAAACCACCTCCTTGTTTTTACACACACTGTCCATTTTATCAGCTCCACTGAATTTCCACAATTACTGACTGTAGTCCATCTGTTTCTCCACACACTTTTTTTTAACCTGCTTTCACCCTGTCCATGGTCAGGACCCCCACAGGACCACCACAGAGCAGGTATTATTAAGGTGGTGGATCATTCTCATGCTTCTATATGGTAAGTGGAGCTGATAAAATGGACAGTGAGTGTAGAAACAAGGAGGTGGTTTTAATGTTATGGCTGATCAGTGTATCAGGGATAGTCAATTACTACACAATATAATTAAGTTAATTAAACAGCAATCTGATTAGTGTGATATGAAATAATAACTTTGTGAGTTCTACAAAAATGTTAATTTGATTATTATTTAGCTCTCTGCTCTATAATACCACCATCACCATCTGATGAAAATACATAGAATTTCAGGTGTTTACTAGCTGATTGACATCTGGAGTTAATGGAAAGTTGTTTAAATTACATTTTTGGCCCTTCAAAACTGCCTTTACAACAGAAGCCCAATTTTACTTTCACTTCACTTTTCATTTTTTCATGTAATTCAGATATCAGATTTTCCCCTCACTTCCATAACCTCCACCATTCTGTCACGCCGAGGCCTCAGGCTATTAACCCCCTGTCTACACATGCTAATGCGATGCTTCTGAAGCTTTCTACAAACTTTCATACATCAGCCATTGTACAAGTCCTTTAGACAGTTTAGATGAAGGGAGAAAAGGTCTCTAGCACTTTCATAATTGTGGCTGTGCACATAATAAAACAGACATGAACATAAATCTTATATTAACCATCGTTCGATCTTTTTTGTTTTATCTGCAGAGGTTTTGTTGACCATTTGCAACTTTTACTGATGAAGTGTTTTATATTAATTATGTAATATATGATTTAGAATATACACTGATCAGCCATAACATTAAAATCACCTCCTTTTTTCTACACTTACTGTCCATTTTATCAGCTTCACATTCTCTGATCCACTGGTGGTGGTGTGTTAGTGTGTGTTGTGCTGGTATGAGTGGATAAGACACAGCAATGCTGGTGGAGTTTTTAAACACCTCACTGTCACTGCTGGACTGAGAACAGTCCACCAACCAAAAACATCTAGACAACAGCGTCCTGTGAGCAGCGTCCTGTGACCACTGATGAAGGTCTAGAAGATGACCAACTCAAACAGCAGAAACAGATGAGCGATCGTCTCTGACTTTACATCTACAAGGTGAACCAACTAGGTAGGAGTGTCTAATAGAGTGGACAGTGAGTGGACACGGTATTTAAAAACTCCAGCAGCGCTGCTGTGTCCGATCCACTCCACACCAGCACAACACACACTAACACACCACCACCATGTCAGTGTCACTGCAGTGCTAAAAATGATCCACCACCTAAATAATACCTGCTCTCTGTGGGGGTCCTGACCACTGAAGAACAGGGTGAAAGCAGGCTAAAAAAAGTATGTAGAGAAATAGATGGACTACACTCAGTAATTGTAGAACTACAAAGTGCTTCTATATGGTAAGTGGAGCTAATAAAATGGACAGTGAGTGTAGAAACAAGGAGGTGGTTTTAATGTTATGGCTGATCAGTGTATTTTCCTGGAAATACAACTTTATTCTTAAAACAACCCACAGATCTGTCATAAATCTGACTCAGATTCTTGTCCAGTCTTCTCTCACCTTCATCCTTCAACACCAACATGTCTTCTATCCATCAGTCTTTCCAAACACTGCTAGATCACACTACTGCTGCCCTCTTTAGTTGTTTCCTGAAGCTGCCAACATTCAATAAAAACAATTATGCTTGCCTATAACGGCAAATCACTACCTAAAAGCACTTGTTAAACTCTTTCCTATACTTCTTATTCACAAACTTGGCTCGTATCTACCCACCCCTCAGGACTCAAGGGAGACAAGTATTAATGGTTTTCTCTGTACCGGCACTCAGGTGATAGAATTAAATTCCCCTGGCTGCTTAAACAGCTTAGGTTGTCAAACAATGACTAAAGACTCACTTTTTTATTAAGTACTTAAATAAGCACAACTCTGCAAGTAACTGTTTTTTAATTGGTCGCCGTAGTAGATCATTCTGGATCGCATATCTGATTTGGCACAATTTTATGCCGGATGCTCTTCCTGATACAACCCTTCTATTTTATCCTTATTTTTCCCAGGCTTGGGACCATCACTGAGAGATGTCACCACTGAGATTCAAACCCTGGATCTCACCACCTGTGAGCCTTACTTTGCACTTACCTATACACTGATCAGCCATAACATTAAAACCACCTCATTGTTTCTGCACTCACTGTACTTTTTATCAGCTCCACTTTATCAGCTCTTCAGTGGTCAGGACCCCCACAGGACCACCACAGAGTAGGTGTTATTTGGGTGGTGGATCATTCTTAGCACTGCAGTGACACTGACATGGTGGTGATGTGTTAGTGTGTGTTGTGCTGAGTGTATCAGACACAGCAGCACTGCTGGAGTTTTTAAATACCGTGTCCACTCACTGTCCACTCTATCCTACCTAGTTGGTCCACCTTGTAGATGTAAAGTCAGAGACGATCGCTCATCTACTGCTGCTGAGTTGGTCATCTTCTAGACCTTCATCAGTGGTCACAGGATGCTGCCCATGGGGCGCTGTTGGATGGATATTTTTGGTTGGTGGACTATTCTCAGTCCAGCAGTGACAGTGAGGTGTTTTAAAACTCCATCAGCACTGCTGTGTCCTATCCACTCATACCAGCACAACACACACTAACACACCACCACCATGTCAGTGTCACTGCAGTGCTGAGAATGACCCACCACCCAAATAGTACCTGCTCTGTAGTGGTCCTGTGGGGGTCCTGACCATTGACGAACAGCATAAAAGGAAGCTAAGAAAGCATGCAGAGAAACAGATGGACTACAGTCAGTAATTGTAGAACTACAAAGTGCTTCTATATGGTAAGTGGAGCTGATAAAATGGACAGTGAGTGTACAAACAAGGAGGTGGTTTTAATGTTATGGCTGATCAGTGTAAGTAAGTGAGTATAGAAAAGTATAGTATATTATAAAATAGTTATGCATGGGCTCAGTGGGTAGCACTGTCACCTCACAGCAAGAATGTCCTGGGTTCGATCCCCAGGTGGGGTGATCCGGGTCCCTTCTGTGTGGAGTTTGCATGCTCTCCCTGTGTCTGCATAGGTTTCCTCCCACAGTCCAAAAACATGCAAGTGAGGTGAATTGGAGATACTAAATTGTCCATGACTGTGTTTAACATTAAATCTGTGAACTGATGAATCTTGTGTAATGAGTAACTACCGTTCCTGTCATGAACGTAACCAAAGTGTAAAACATGACGTTCATTGAAGCTTTTCTAGAACTTAAAGCTTCTTACTGTAGGCTCTGGTCCTATAAAAAGGGGGCACTTACAAGGTGGAATTTAAAGAAATATCCAGTATGTTACAGATAATGATTGCAAAACCACTAACAATGTTGCATTGTAAAATCCTTTATACTAACAATCTTGTTAAGATACCCACTGCTGCCACACTACCCGGTTATCAGGCATGGAGCAGCCAGACAAGACATTCCTGATATAATAGCACATAAAAGAACTGATGTCCAAACTAGCGAGGCATTAAAATGACAGCTGCATTTAGGTGTTAAAGTGTTAGCGATAATGCTGAACACAGAGTCGTTAACTGCCTGTAACTTCAGCATTACAGCATTTTTTTTGCTAATTCAGTCTGTTTCATTTTATTATTGCAGGCTGCTGCAGAAATATTTAACTGTATGTTTGCTCATTAAATATAAATATCCCTGACATATTGGCTCTAAAAAAGTTCTCCAGAAAGTTTATCGAGGTAAAACAGTGGGAGGTTCATTGACCTAAGAATGCAACACTATGTAAAAATAATTACATATCGCTGGCATATTTAAATCAGCCACTGCTGCGGGCATGTTTTCTTCACATTGAGGCGTGTGTGAAATAGTTTCACTTATGTTTTATTATTTTCTATTTGACAGTGTGGTGGAATTTTCTAAAAGGCCAACTGGAAAGCCCGGAGCTAGGAAAGCATCACAAATGGTTTGTTGCGAAATCAAATCAAGCCTGAATGCTAGCAGTTTAAATGGGTCAATAATCAAACTTGAGGATAGTGATATGTTCGTTTATGCACTTGTGTGTTTTATTTATACACGGTCCCTCTGAGCCTGAAACTGTTTTACGGGCAGCGAGGAGTCAGACGATTGGGTTCAGGGAGCTTGAGGATATTTCTGCCTTGCATTATGTATTTGTTTTTGCCTGAGCTGTGTATATTGGAACTATTTTAATGTTTATTTGTTTTTCTTTACTGACCATTCAAGAACGTTTTTGAATACTGACTGCAATATTTCAATTTTCACATGACTGACCATTACAACAATGTTGTGGGTTGGAACGAAAGCTTTTTTGGTTGAAATTTACGGTATGGTAAGAACTAATTCTACACAATGATGTTTTTGCGCTGTACTTAGAGCTGGGCGGTATGACCAAAAATTTGTATTACTTTAAATTTTTAAAGTAATACAAATTTTGATTTGCTGTGATTGAGGAGAACGAAGCTAACCCATGCCCCCTCCGACACGTGGGCAGCAGCCATATGCATTTTGTCATCTTTTCCCGTCTCTGTGCAGGCGCCATCAATCAGCCAGCAGAGGTCTGCATTAGTTATGAGAGTGTCCCTATCCGACTTTAATATCCCACCCCTATCTGAACAACAGGCCAATCGTTGTTCATGTGGCTGCTTAGCCCAGCCGGCAGGCAGAGTCGAGACTCTGGGATGTATTCGAGATCCCAGCTCTGGTGTTCCAGTGTGTGTTTTTTTACCGCTGCGCCACCTGAGCGGCCTTATTACGGTATTTTTTAAGATTCTGAATGGATGTTTATTAACAAATGAAATTATGTTGAGCAGATGGAACATGAAATATCTTGGGTTCAAACTGTCTGCAATCAAATAAAAGTCAAAGTAAATGTAAGGAGCACTGCATGTTTATTTTATTTGCATTTTCCATACTGTCCCAACTTTTTCTGATTTGGGGTTGTATTAAGTAAATATTATGTTGCCTGTAAGACACTCAAAAAAAGTTGGGACAGAGACAAAAGGAGTTTTATCAAATATTCAAGTTTTGAAACATTCTACATTAAGCAGGTAAATTGTAACAGGTGAGTAAAATAGAAAAAAACAAATCAAAAAATCTATGCAAGCACAGATGGGTCACGGATCACGACTTTGGCTGAACTTTGTTAGAGAATTGTGGATAAGCTCAAAAAGAACATTTTTCAAAGCAATATTACAAATAGTTTCACCATCCACAACACTTAAAGTTTTAAAAATGTTCCAGAAATCTGAAGAAATCTCAGAAGTATGTGTAGGGCAAAGCAGGTGATCTTCAAGCCTTCAGATGGAATTGCATGAGAAAGTGTCATGCTACTGCGATAAATATGGCCACATGGGCTCTGGAGTACTAACACCATACTACTTAACACAGTCAACAAGAAACAAACAGAGAAAGCCAGGCACCAGGTCTATTACTGGGACCCAGCTCATCTCAGATGGACCAAAAAACAGTAAAAATGTGCTGTGGTCTGATGAGTCCAATTTTTAGCTTGTTTTTTTTTGTAAGTAAAATAGATGTTGAGTGCTTTGTGCCATAGATGAGACGGCCCATCAAGACTATTATCAGCAAATAGTGCAAAAAACAACATTTGTCATTGCAGGGGTGCATCAGTGCCCACGGTATTGTGTGCTTAGATGTGAAGGTACCACTGATGTGGAGGCATATATTGGGTTTTAGAGAGACATATGCTGCCATCAATGCAATTTCTTTTTCCAGTAAAGTCCATAATTATTTCAGTAAGACATTGCCAGATGTCATTTGAACATGCTACAACAATGTGGCTTCATAGATAAAGAGTGCATTTGCTTGAGTGGCCTGCAGTCCACATCTGACTCCAACTGAAAATGTATGGCGCATCAGTAGGAGAAGAATCAGACAACATTAAAACAGACACTTCACACTTCACTTGCAAAAATGCATCAAAAATGCATCTTTAGTATTAGGAAAGTTGAGAGGCAACAGTGCTACCAACCAATAATGGACCACATTATTGCCTCTTAACTGCATCAACTGCAATATGACTTCATAACTGCATCAACCACATTATGACCTCATAACTACATGAACCACATGATGACCACATAACTGCATTAACCACATTATGACTTCATAATTATATTAACCACATTATGACTTCATAACTGCATTAACCAGATTATGACTTCATAATTGCATGAACCTCACTGTGACATTATATCTGCATGAACCGCAAAATGACTTCATAACTGCATGAACCACATTATAACCTCATAACTGCATGAACCAGATTATGACTTTATAATTGCATGAACCTCACTGTGACATTATATCTGCATGAACCGCAAAATGACTTCATAACTGCATCAACCACATTATGATCCCATGACTGCATGAACCACATTATGACTTCATAAGTGCATGAACCTCACTATGACATTATATCTGCATGAACCGCAAAATAACTTCATAACTGCATCAACCACATTATAACCTCATAACTGCATGAACCAGATTATGACTTCATAACTGCATGAACCGCATTACGACTTCATTACCTCATAACTGCATGAACCGCATTACGACTTCATTACCTCATAACTGCATGAACCGCATTACGACTTCATTACCTCATAACTGCATGAACCGCATTACGACTTCATTACTTCATAATTGCATGAACTGCATTATGACCTAGCAAAACCCTGTACCAGACAGGCTCAAACTTTTTCCGATAATTTTCTTGGTTCATGATATTGTGAAGAATTTTTTCTATACTTTAAAATGATTAGATGTGGGAGAAACATTACTCACCGGCTTTGTTTAAGCCTTTTGGATATTTATTTCACACCAACTGGCATTTATGTCCATATACTCCTCCGCTGTGGTCCCAAACACCCTCCACCTGGAGCAGTGTGCTCATTTACACTCACAGCAAACCCCTCTTCATCAAAGTGAGCAGTACCCACAGGGAACATGAATTATAAAGCATGACTATTTTCTCATTCCTCATTGTCCACAAAGCAAAGCTCCACGTGTCTTGCAAATTACATTCACGATGCCTCAGGCGGTGAGTGGAGTCTCTCAATGCAGACCACCCACGGCACTAAACCATACATTGTGAATACTGGACATGGTCGGAATGATCATCAGCAGCACTGTGGGAAGCAGAGTGTAGCTATTCAGAGAATTCAATAATCCATTTGGAGAGGTCTGCTCTGCACCACACAGATATAATGACATTTGGATTATTTAGATCTGTATATCTTTCGTAAAAATTTCCTGACACCCTCCTGAGATTTTGGTTCCCTTAATTTTTCTGTTCTGAATTTGCTTTGGCCATTCCCCGTAGTCAGTGTTTGTGTATAGGTGGATGATATGGCATAAAATATCATGACATTTTCACTATACGTGCTTATACAAAAATGTATTGCTATAGCTCTGCAGTAACAAAATCCAACTATTTACAATACTTATTCAGAATACAAAAATGAAGCTTTTGTTTTCATTACAGAATAAGTTTTATCTGACCATTAAACATAATTGTTATATGGTCAGTGTAGGGTAGTGTCTATACTGATGAGCCAAAACATTAGAACCACCCCTGAAATGTGCATGGTAATGCCTATTTTGTAACAATTGTGTATGTCAAAGTCGGTAATACATTAAATGTTGGGCTGACGGTAGTTTTACATAGTTTACATGATAAATACAGCAAATACTTAAGAATGTGTGATTTGTTCATTCTCTTAAACCATTTTTATTTACTGACAGCAGTACAAAGACCAAAATCATTGCATTTGTAAATGTAAACAAATTTTACTTAGTATTATGTGTGTGTATTTAATGCCTGCAGCAAACTCAAAATAATAACAAACAGTTGACACAGAGGCGTGTTTACTACTGTGTTTTACCACCTTTCATATTAATTACACTTTTTATGGTTTGGGAACTGAGGACACCAATACTTAGCAGATGCTGTGGTCTATAGACCTGAGTGACTTTAATAAGAGGAAAATCATTATGGCTGGATAATATTAAAATAAAATAAATAAAATCAACAAGTGGTACCCAACAATAGTGATCCGAGAACGGAAAAGCCACAAATCACAACAGGTTGTTGGGCAGCCAAGACAACTGTTATGGACCAACAAAAGGGTTACTCAAACATCAAAGGGACATAAATTGCTTCAATAGTAGGTATGAAATAAGATTAATGTGTCTCAAAATGCATTAAACACTTCTGTGCATGGGGCTGTGTAGTTGCAATCAAGTCAAAGTTCCCACACTAATTCCTGTCCACTTCTACTGTACAATGGGCATGTGGGCATCAAAACTAGACAGCGTAGCATGTCCAGGTTGGAAATACATTAAATGTTGGGCTGACGGTAGTTGTACATAGTTTACATGTTAAATACAGCCAATACTTTTGTATACTCACAGTGACCTGAGTAACTTTAATAAGACACAAACTATTATGGCTGGATGACTGGCTTAAAATATTTTTAAAACAGCAAGTGGTACTTGCAAAGAGTTGAGGTGCGTACCCAACAATAGTGATCCGAGAACGGAAAAGCCACAAAACACAACAGGTTGTTGGGCAGCCAAGACTTATTGATGACAGAGGACATAAAGATTATGGAATCTAGTATGGACCAACCAAAGGGTTAAAATGGAGATAACTTGAATATTAGGAATGAAATAAAATTGATGTGTCACAACACAGTGCATCAAATCCTTCTGTGCATGGGGCTGTGTAGTTATAATCAAGTCAAAGTGTCAGACAGAGGACAGAGGACAGAGGACAGAGGACATAAAGATTATGGCATCTTGTATGGACCAACAAAGGGTTATTCTGACATCAAATTGCTTCAATAGTAGGTATGAAATTATGATGTGTCACAACACACAGTGCATCAAACCCTTCTGTATTTGGGGCTTTGTAGTTGCAATCAAGTCAAAGTGCCCACTTTAATTCCTGTCCACTTCTACTGTACAATGGGCATGTGGGCATCAAGACTGGACAGGGTAGCAGTTAAAGAAGATTGACACATCTGACACATCAGATAAAACAACATTTATTCTGTAATGAAAACAAATGCTTCATTTTTGTATTCTGAATTGATACTACTGAGTAAATGAAGTATTTTAAATAGTTGGATTTTGTTACTGCAGAGCTATAGCAATACATTTTTGTATACACACATATTAGGAGGAATCTCAGGAGGAATTTGTAACAATTGTGCATGTCAAGGTCAAAAATACATGAAATGTTGGGCTGACGGTAGTTGTACATAGTTTACATGTTAAATACAGCCAATACTTTGCAAATATAATGTGGTATACACACAGTATGGCTGGATGATTTTTAAAACAGCAAGTGGTACTTGCAAAGAGTTGAGGTGCATACCCAACAATAGTGATCCGAGAACGGAAAAGCCACAAAACACAACAGGTTGTTGGGCAGCCAAGACTTATTGATGACAGAGGACATAAAGATTATGGAATCTAGTATGGACCAACCAAAGGGTTAAAATGAAGATAACTTGAATATTAGGAATGAAATAAAATTGATGTGTCACAACACAGTGCATCAAACCCTTCTGTGCATGGGGCTGTGTAGTTATAATCAAGTCAAAGTGCCCACACTAAATCCTGTCCACTTCTATTGTACAATGGGCATGTGTGCATCAAGACTGGACAGCATAGCAGTTAAAGAAGGATGACACATCTGACAAATTCTGTTTTCAAGCATATGTGCATTGTTTACCCATGAAATAGATGGCAAAAGTATGCACTGTAGGCTGATCAACCTAGCAACCCTCAGAAGCTGAAGCACCTGCTAATATTGTTCTGGTACCAGATAACTACCAGACGTCTTTAGATCTGTCTGAATTAATATTTATCTTTCTACAACCCCAAATCAGAAAAAATTGGGACGGCATGAAAAAAGCAAATAATAATAAAAAAAAAACCCAGAGTGTCTTACATTTACTTTGACTTTTATTTCACTGCAGACAGGATGAACCTGAGATATTTCATGTTTTATCTGCTCAACTTCATTTCATTTATTAATAAACATCCATTCCTGCATTTCAGTCCTGCAACACATTCCAAAAAAAGCTGGGACAGTAAAGCATTTACCACTTTATAATGTTACCATTCCTTTTCATTACACTTACAAGACATTTTGGCACCGAGGACACCAAGTGATTTAGTGTTTCAGCTTTTATTTTGTCCCGTTCTTCCTGCAAACACGTCTAAGTACGGGGTCGTCATTGACGCATTTTTCCAAGGGCACTGACACAACCCTATACCATAACAGACCCTGGCTTTTGGACTTGTTACTGATAACAGTCTGGATGGTCCTTTTTGTCTTTGGTTCGGAGCATACAGCGTCCATTTTTTCCAAAAAAGACCTGGAATGCTGATTTATCTGACCACAATACACGTTTCCACTGTGTGATGGGCCATCCTAGATGCCTCAGAGCCCAGAGAAGTCGACGCCACTTCTGGACATGGTTAACATAAGGCTTATTTTTTGCACAGTAAAGTTTGAAGTGGCATTTGTGGATGTAACTCTGTATTGTAGTGCTTGACAAAGGTTTGCCAAAGTAATCCCTCACCCATGTGGTTATATCTTGTTGAGTGACGGTTCTTGATGCAGTGCCGTCTGAGAGATCGAAGATCAAAGGCATTCAGCTTAAGCTTGCACCCTTGACCTTTATGCACTGAAATTCCTCCCGATTCCTTGAATCATTTAATGTTATTATGCACTGTAGAGGGAGAAATATGCAAATCCCTTCCAATCTTTCTTTGAGGTTCATTGTTTGTAAGCATTTTAATAATTTTCTCACACATTTGTTGACAAACTGGAGATCCTCTGATCATCTTTGCTCATCAAAGACTCTTTCCTGGATGCTGCTTTTGTACCAAACCATGATTACAATCACCTGTATTCTCTCTTATTTGGTCTACAGCTTATGGTTTGCCTTGTTTTGTTTTTTATTTTCCTTTGGCAACCTATATTATTTATTGTTTTTCTCTTTTCATGGATCTTTAGACACACTATTGTTCTACCTTGGTTGAGTAAAATAGAATAATTAATATTCATTCTTTTTTATTATAATACACATATAATAAATGATAAACAGAAATATGAATGCATTTGGCTTGTACATGGACCTATATTGAGAGCTTGTTGCGCAGCTGCTCAGTAGATTTCCTCATTGTCCAGTTTATTCTTCTGGTATAATAAGACACACGTTAACAACAGACGAAGTACATGAGATCGTCTTGGTCCTATTATCTATGATTTCTCCAGGAGAAAGTTAATTTAATGAGCATTATCAGCCACTAATGGGAATTATAATGAGTCAGATGAAGGAGATTATCTCTGCATAATTAGCAGGATCTGTCAGCCTCAATTAAAAATGATGGGAATTAGGAGAAGGCTCAGGGTGCTCCGGTGGAGCCAGGCAGCTCTCGGCTCTTGATGTGTTTTATGGAAATTGGACTATGGTGGAATAAAGTGGCTGAACGTAGGCACATGGACGTGTAGAGGACTGGCAGATACAGGTGGAGTGAGAGATGACTGAATATTGGTTTAGAACAATAAGAACTTTAAATGTAATTCTGTACTGCATTTGCACTTTCTTTAAATTGCAGGATTTTTTTTTTATTTTTATTTTTATTTTTTTTTACCCCTTTATCTCCCCTTTTAGCGCATCCAATTGTTCAATTAGCATCGTGCTTCCTCTCTGTCTATGCCGAACCCTGCCCTGACGGAGGTGATTGAAGCTAACCCTTATCCCCTCCGAAACACGAGCAGCAGCCAGATGCATCTTTGCCACCCACACATTGACGAGTTTGGCGCCACCTAGCGTTGCATGCGGAGAGACACACCCTAAGGGCACCCTCTCCCATCTCTGTGTAAGCGCCTCCAATCAGCCGGCAGAGAACGCAATCGCATTCTGACAGAGAGAGACTCACATCCGGTTCTTTGTCCCACCCCCCACATGAGCAACCGGCCAATCGTTGCTCATATAGCCACTCAGCTTCGAACCGGTAAAGCAAGGCTGGATTCGATATCACGCTCTCAGAATCCAGCCCTGGTTGCAGCGCGTTTCTTTTTACCGCTGCGCCACCTGAGCGGCTGCAGGATTGTTTTTTAACTTTAGCTAACAAACAAAGAATTCTAAATACATTATTACTTAGAACAGGGTTTTATCAGTTCTGAGTTACAGTAAGGTCAAACGTTTACATACACATGTAAGAGATATGTAGTGTATGTCCTTACATTTCTGCAACAGCTTTTTTCTTACTAAATGATTTGGGAAAAACCACAAATTTAGATTCCATGGTTTATTGTGGGTTTTTAACAAAACCAGCTTGGACAGAAATATTTAATGCCCACATTATGACCTCATAATTGCATGAACCACATTATGACCTTATAATTGCATAAACCACATTATGACCTCATAATTGCATGAACCACATTATGACCTTATAATTGCATTCAGCACATTATGACCTCATAATTGCATAAACCACATCATGACCTCATAATTGTAAGAACCTCATAATTGTAAGAAACACAGAATAACCTCATAATTGCATAAACCACATTTTGACTTCATAATTGTAAGAACCACAAAATGACCTCATAATTGTAAGAAACACAGAATGACCTCATAATTGCATGAACCACATTATGACCTCATAAATGCATGAGCCACATTATGATCTCATAATTGCATGAACCACATTATGACCTCATAATTGCATGAACCACATTATGACCTCATAATTGCATGAACCACATTATGACCTCATAATTGCATGAACCACATTATGACCTCATAATTGCATGAACCAAATTACGACTTTATAATTGCACTGACCACATTATGACCTCATAATTGCATGAACCACATTGTGACCTCATAATTGCACAGACCACATTATGACCACATAATTGCACAAACCACATTATGACCTCATAATTGCACAAACCACGTTATGACCTCATAATTGCATGAACATCATTATGACCTCATAATTGCATGAATCACATTATAACCTCATAACTGCATGAACATCATTATGACCTCATAATTGCATGAACCAAATTATGACATCATAATTGCATATAACACATTATGACATCATAATTGCACGGACCACATTATGACCTCATAACTGCATGAACCACATTATGACCTCATAATTGCATGAACCACATTATGACCTCATAATTGCATGAACCACATTATGACCTCATAATTGCATGAACCACATTATGACCTCATAATTGTAGGAACCACATTATGACCTCATAATTGCATGAACCACATCATGACTTCATAATTGCATGATTCACATTATGACCTCATAAATACATGAACCACATTATGATTTCATAATTGCATGAACCACATTGACCTCATAAATACATGAACCACATTATGACCTCATAATTGCATGAACTACATTACGACTTTATAATTGCATGAGCCACATTATGACCTCTAATTGCATGAACCACATTATGACCTCATATTTGCATGAACCACATTATGACTTTATAATTGCATGAACTACATTACGACTTTATAATTGCATGAACCACATTATGACCTCTAATTGCATGAGCCACATTATGACCTCTAATTGCATGAGCCACATTATGACCTCTAATTGCATGAACCACATTATGACCTCATAATTGCATGAACTACATTACGACTTTATAATTGCATGAACCACATTATGACCTAATAATTGCATAAACCACATTATGACTTTATAATTGCATGAACCACATTATGAGCTCATAAATACATGAACCACATTATGATTTCACAATTGCATGAACCACATTGACCTCATAAATACATGAACCTCATCATGACCTCATAATTGCATGAACTACATTACGATTTTATAATTGCATGAGCCACATTTGACCTCTAATTGCATGAACCACATTATAACATCATAATTGCATGAACTACATTATGACTTTATAATTGCATGAAGCACATTATGACATCATAATTGCATGAACCACATTATGACCTCACAACTGCGTAAACCACATTATAATTTTATAATTGCATGAATCACATTTTGACCTCATAACTGCATAAACCTTATTATGACCTCATAATTGCATTAACCACATTATGACCTCATAATTGCATGAACCCCATTAAGGCCTCATAATTGCACGGATCACATTATGACCTCATGATTGCATGGACCACATTGTGATCTCATAATTGCATAAACCTTATTATGACCTCATAAGTGCATGAACCACATTATGACTTTATAATTGCATGAACCACATGATGACTTCATTATTGTAGGATCCTCATTATGACCTCATAACTGCATGAACCACATTATGACCTCATAATTGCATGAACCACATTATGACTTCATAACTGCATGAACCACATTATGACTTCATAATTGTATGAACCCCATTATGGCCTCATAACTGCATCACCTGGTTATTATAGAATGTGTCAAACCATGTAACTTGAATATTCTATAAATGTTTTAATCCTTTTTGCTTCTTTGCCATTTTTTGTGTTGCAGGGATTGAATATACGTATATTAAATAATATTAGTTTATAAAATATAATTAAGTTGGCCGGTAAATGAATTAAAAGTAATGTGTCTTTGTACTTTTATCAGGTAAATAAAATATCAAGAAATATTATAAAAAATAAACATTGTTAAAAAAAGTGCAGCGTGAGGAATCTACACAATAGCAGGTCAATGTCACACATAATAAGCACAAATACTAGCAATACATGCATGTTCAAAATTTTAATTTCACAATCATACTTCTTTATTTGAATTCTCTGAGTTTATCTGCAAGTCACACAGTACTGGAAAAGCAGACGGTTTCAGATCGATTGTGCTCACAAGGTTGGCACAGTGCAAAGCAGCACCGATCCTTTTCTCAGTGTGTGTGTGTTTTCAGGAAAGGATATCTGGATTAACCAAGCCCTGAACTTGAAATGTAAAAGGACAGAGCAGTCAATATTCACTGATTAATGATAATGGCATGCAAGCCGGGGGGATAATCTTTTTAAGCTCTTTTTATCGTAGGACCAATTAACTTCAATGGGGAAGGAAAAAAACACACACACAGAATCTCAAACAAATCCACAAACTGTGGAAATTGTCCACGTGAGGAGATTAACTCTTATATGCTCAGGTGTTTAACCAGTCGTTTCTGCATACCACACATTGTTACCAAACCAGCACATAAATAGGTGGATAAAAGCTTAAAAACATGTCATTATTTTAACATTAGTACAAATGTAATCTCTGTTTGTCCTGCATGTTTCAACAACAATTATTTAACCATTATATTTGTTCATTAGAGATGGAGGAGCAGAAAATTTAAGTCAAGTCAAATTCATTTGTATAGTGCTTTTTACAATGGACATTGTCTCAAAGCAACTTTACAGAATCCAGGACTAATGGACCAAAAACCCCTGTTGAGTAAGCCAAGGGCAACGAAAGGATTGACACAAATCATACATACACAAAATTAATTTAAACTAGAAGTTATAACTACTGAAAAGACAAGCAAATTTGTCATCAGTCCAGTCTTTAGTAACATTCGTGGTGAGTTCTGGACATTTTGGTTCAACCAAGGTATCCGTCACATCTAGCAGGAGCAGCATTGTTGGAGTCTTCAAACTCAGGTGGGTAAACAGGTTTCCGTCAGAACCACCTTGGGATAAAAATAGAAGATGTAGTTAAAATTTGGAATCATTAAGAGTAAAATGTCAGTTTTTTTAAACTTCCCATTAAGGTGAAAAACATGAACGGTTCTAAAACTTCATCCTAGTGTTCAACAAACCACTAGTAGTCCTGTAACATTGTCTCAATGTAATGTGTCCTTCTGCATTGCCATTTTTGGCTAGCAGAGGTGGCACGGAGACAGTTGATGTGATAATTTCTCCTGATTGACAATCACCTCCTCCTCATAAGCATTAATTCACTTTTCAGATTTTTAGCTTCTTTGTTGGTACACTTGCTTTTCTCTGAAGCCGTGATATTGGGCGGCTCTGTGCGGTCCAATCTGCTGGTGTGCAATACCAGGATTTTTTAGCTTTCTGGGAACTCACCCACGTCACAGCATTTTGCCCTGGGAAAGCAAATTGCCCCAGAGGTGGTGTGATATTCATTTTGTATAGCTTACCCCACCCGTAAATCCATGTTATGTTGTGGGGTCGGAGTTGCCGCTCATGTATTGTTGGAACCATTATGTTCTAAAAGTTCTCTATCTTTCCTTTTTTTCTGAGAGCTGGCTTGTCATGGATGGAGCAGTCTGTCATACTGTCATATTGCGCTATCCCTGTTCTGTCCACTTTCTCCATTGCAGGCTGCAGATATTATTGTGTCTTTTATGTGCAAATGCCCCCTTTTTTGTTAGTGGCTTTTTTCAGCCCCAGTATTGTTGTACCTTGGGTAAAACAGCTGGGTTCTGCTTCTATTCTTGCAGGTGTGTGGATTCACCTCACGCTTCAGTAGCAAGGTGAGTCCAGCCCCGGTACTGTTTTGTTTACTTATATAAAATTATAAGTATGACAAATATGCAGTTACATAGACAATCAGAAAAAGAGAATTTGCTGTTTTTACACCACTATAATGACAATAAAGGACAATAATTGCCTATGTATGCAAGTGTGTAGATATGCAAGTTCATGTTTAAGCTTATAAATACATACTTAAGTTCATTTTACCATTTTATGTCAAAGGACATTGTGTATGAATATGAGGTGGCTATAAACACCAACTATGTTAGAAAACAACTAAAGCTCTTAAATACGTGTTGTATGACAAATTAGGCTGTTTGTTGCAGAAAATGATCTAATTTCATAAACATTATTTTACTCTGAGTTTAATTTAGATGTGCTCAGAATTCTTAATTGCAGCTCAGGTTTTCTATATCGATGTAATAATTCAATCGTTTCCATGATAATTGGATGTTTATTGACAGCAATGAAATGGAAATTATAGTTTATTCCTGTGCTGCTTATCAGTACACTATCTGCGTCTTTCTGTCTAATGCATGACTGAAGAGATCTGATCCAACACAAAGTCTCTGATTTGCATTAAACATGGATAATTTATGCACCCTCATGGACGTAATTATTGCCCTGTACGGGTGTTTGTGGGTGGAATGATGCAGGCTGTGAACCATGATGCAGGGTATGCAGGATGGAAGTCTTATCCTAGCCTGTTTAGGGGGATTAATGGACCAGGCTGATGCTCCTGGGATGTATCTTTCTGCCCATAATCCCCCTGCCACAGGGCCTCGAATTAGGGCTGTCCAGGCTTTATCACAGCTTGATGAGCAATGTGTTCTTAACTATTCTCAGGTTCTTCATTTTAAAGGCTTTATAGGGGTTGATTTCTCTGTGTCTTCTAAGGTTTTCTCTGGGTAATCTCCCATCTCTTAATAGCATGCCAGTAGGTAAATTTGCTGCTTAAAATGTCAATTTTCAAATGCTTATAGATGTAAGAAAGCAAGTAGATAGGTAAATGATTAAAGCTCTGCAATGTACTGGTATCTTGTCCAGAGTGAATTCCAGCCTCATACAAGAGTCATTGTAGAGCATTCCTGATTGACCAGCTCTGAACTCTAGTTAAAAGGCAGGGATGGATCCCATGGATGGAAACCAGTGATGGACCAGACATATGTCCTTGGACCTTTGGTTTTTTTCTTAAGGCTACTATCATTTTGGGAGTCCAACAAGACCCTGCAGGCCTTTGTGGATTCTTAATCTGCAGGGATCTTTATTGGCACCACTCTGTCTGTCTGTCTGTCTGTCTGTCTGTCTGTCTGTCTGTCTGTCTGTCTGTCTATCTATCTATCTATCTATCTATCTATCTATCTATCTATCTATCTATCTATCTATCTATCTATCTATCTATCCATCCATCCATCCATCCATCCATCCATCCATCCATCCATCCATCCATCCATCCATCCATCCATCTAGTGTTTGAATAACACTGAATCAATTTTTTTTGTAGATTTTGAGGATGGGGTTATCCAGGTGTTGTGTAGACTTATAATATCCCTCCTAAATAAATGCAGCTGTACTATGATTGGCACACTTGAAGCACAGTAAGCTGGATCAATAAGGCCTGAAGGTGAAGATGCAGGTGCTGGTGTGAAGGTACAGGAGTCAGTGTTGTGTTCTGATCGGGCATGTCAACAAAGACTGGAGGGGTTGAAGGGGGGATCAATTGCAGCTTTGTTCGGCTCAGATAAGCTGGGAACAGTCAATGTTTTCTTTTCAATACCATTATAGTGTCCTTTGGGAGTGAGAAGCTTTTAATGCTTTAATACAAATTATTTGCATTTAATATATTTATTATGGAAATGCATTTTATTCAGCAATGCTGAGTTTAAGGAGGGCATGTGTAGGATTACGGTGTTTACTAGTAACATTTTTTATACATTACTTATATATACTGTATATACTGTATATACACACACTAACACATTTTTAAATTAAAGATTTAGGATTATTATTGTGCAAGTCATTACACTGTTAAACGTTTCTTAATCATTAATAAAAGAAAAGAAAAGAATGTTCATTATTATTATTAATTTAATTAAAAGCATTAGGATCATTTGTGACGTGATACAAAATATTTCTTTATTAATCATTTTACATTAAACCCAAACTTTTAGATATGGTAAGGGTTTATGATTTCCAAGATTATCTTAATTGTGTTTTTACACCATTTCAAATTAGATACTTTCCAGATTTAAAAGAGACACATTTGTAAACAAACAAGCTGCTCTAGCAGCCAGAGGAATACGTTAAAAATATCAGATAATGAAGCATGGAGAGCAAATGCATCATATGTTTCATCAAACAAACTTTGTAAAGGTGTAGGGTGTTTTGATTTATAGTAAAATTTCTTTTTAGCAACTGTTATTTTTGAAATGTTGTATATTGCTCTAAAGATATATAAATATATACTGATCATCACGGCACCTGTTAGTGGGTGGGATATATTAGGCAGCAAGTGAACATTTAATCCTCAAAGTTGATGTGTTAGAAGCAGGAAAAATGGGCAAGCGTAAGGATTTGAGCGAGTTTGACAAGGGCCAAATTGTGATGCGTAGACGACTGGGTCAGAGCATCTCCAAAACTGCTGCTCTTGTGGGGTGTTTCCAGTCTGCAGTGGTCAGTAACTATAAAAAAAATATATATATATATATACTTTATTACCTGTCATAATACAAAAATTTCAAAATCATGCAGAATAATTAAATTTGTACTTGGTATAATTTGAACATCATGTTTTTGAATTGGAATACATGGGTTCTTAATTAATCTTAATTAATCTTCTAAAATAACACAGCAGCACAGTCCAGCTGAATGAAATATGTGTACAGTATCTGAAAGTGAGAGTATACTGTATGAGGCTGCTAGTAGCTCATATTATTCACAAATAATATGCATTTCCAAATGTTGCATTTTATGTGTTTGGAAATAGTAATAACCTTATGTCTTGCCAGTTGACATTTTCTGACAAGATCCACGTCGGCACCCGAGTAAACAAATACAGACGAGAGAAGAAATGAATCATGGAAATGGTAGAAGGGCACTGGCACTCAAACCGTTTTTAAATATCTGAATACAACTGTTGTACTTAGTTTGTGCAGTGCATCTCAATCTATTAGCACCAAAAAAGGAAAGGTTGAACACTGCCTGTTAGAGAAAACCCTTTTGTTTATATTTGTTATATATTTATTTATTTATTAGGATTTTAACGTCATGTTTTACACACTTTTGTTACATTCATGACAAGACATGTAGTTACTCATTACACAAGGTTCATCAGTTCACAAGGTTATATCAAACACAGTCTTGGACAATTTTGTATCTCAGATTTGCCTGACTGGACTGTCGGAAGAAACCTGAGCTCCCGGAGGAAACCCACACAGACACAGGGAGAACATGCAAACTCCACACAGAAAAAACCCGGACCGCCCCACCTGGGGATCAAACCCAGGACCTTCTTGCTGTGAGGCAACAGTGCTACCCACTGAGCCACCGTGCCCCCCTTATATTTGTTATTCGTTATAATGACTGAAACTGAAATGTGATTAAAAATTATCTTGTACAGATGAATTGATAGAGCACAATCACGTTCGTTAGTCAGGCACACTGACAGACCCAATTTCCTTAATACTAGTTGTGTGTTGGTATAACCTGTTTGGCCAATTGCTTATGCCAACTTGTCCTTAGAAGCCTGAAATAATAGTGACTCTTCTGATTAACTTTACACCCTTTTGAACAGAATCAAGGTGGCACAGTGGTGTGAAATAATAGACCAGCACTGGTCCAAGGGTACAGATTTTCTTCTGATACAATACACATGTGGAGCTTGTTGGACATCCCATTTCAAAAATGTAATGAAATAAAATAGAGTGACCTCTATGTGATCTTTCCAGCTATAATAACAACCACACTTCTGAAAAGGCTTCTCACAAGACAATAAAGTAGGTTTGTGGGAATTTGTACCCATTTAATCGAAAATGCATTTGTGTGTCTGTAAGCCTTAATTACAGTGCTCCAAAGCTTTTCAGTGAGGTCAGGCCTCTGTGCAGGCCACTGGAGTTTCTTTAAACCAAACAAACTTTTCTTTGTCTTTATAGGCCCATTCCTAAACTGTTGCTGTAAAGCTGAAACCATATATTGTCATCTATATAATTGGTTTACATAGTTACCTCCTTGTTTCTACACTCACTGTCCATTTTATCAGCTCCACTTACCATATAGGAGAACTTTGTAGTTTTACAATTACTGTCTATAGTCCATCTGTTTCTCTGCATGCTTTTTAGCCTGTTTTCACCATGTTCTTCAATGGTCAGGAGTAGGTATTATTTAGGTGGTGGATTATTCTCAGCACTGCAGTGACTATGACATGGTGGTGGTGTGTTAGTGTGTGTTGTGCTGGTATGAGTGGATCAGACACAGCAATGCTGCTTAAGTTTTTCAGTACCATGTCCACTCACAGTCCTCTCTACCACACACTCCTACCTAGTTGGTCCACCTTGTAAATGTAAAGTCAGAGACGATCGCTCATCTATTGCTGCTGTTTGAGTTGGTCATCTTCTAGACCTTCATCAGTGGTCACAGGACCATATACTGTATATATATATATATATATATATATATACAGTGTATCACAAAAGTGAGTACACCCCTCACATTTCTGCAAATATTTTATTATATCTTTTCATGGGACAACACTATAGACATGAAACTTGGATATAACTTAGAGTAGTCAGTGTACAGCTTGTATAGCAGTGTAGATTTACTGTCTTCTGAAAATAACTCAACACACAGCCATTAATGTCTAAATAGCTGGCAACATAAGTGAGTACACCCCACAGTGAACATGTCCAAATTGTGCCCAAATGTGTCGTTGTCCCTCCCTGGTGTCATGTGTCAAGGTCCCAGGTGTAAATGGGGAGCAGGGCTGTTAAATTTGGTGTTTTGGGTACAATTCTCTCATACTGGCCACTGGATATTCAACATGGCACCTCATGGCAAAGAACTCTCTGAGGATGTGAGAAATAGAATTGTTGCTCTCCACAAAGATGGCCTGGGCTATAAGAAGATTGCTAACACCCTGAAACTGAGCTACAGCATGGTGGCCAAGGTCATACAGCGGTTTTCCAGGACAGGTTCCACTCGGAACAGGCTTCGCCAGGGTCGACCAAAGAAGTTGAGTCCACGTGTTCGGCGTCATATCCAGAGGTTGGCTTTAAAAAATAGACACATGAGTGCTGCCAGCATTGCTGCAAAGGTTGAAGACGTGGGAGGTCAGCCTGTCAGTGCTCAGACCATACGCCGCACACTGCATCAACTCGGTCTGCATGGTCGTCATCCCAGAAGGAAGCTGATGCACAAGAAAGGCAGCAAACAGTTTGCTGAAGACAAGCAGTCCAAGAACATGGATTACTGGAATGCCCTGTGGTCTGACGAGACCAAGATAAACTTGTTTGGCTCAGATGGTGTCCAGCATGTGTGGCGGCGCCCTGGTGAGAAGTACCAAGACAACTGTATCTTGCCTACAGTCAAGCATGGTAGTGGTAGCATCATGGTCTTGGGCTGCATGAGTGTTGCTGGCACTGGGGAGCTGCAGTTCATTGAGGGAAACATGAATTCCAACATGTACTGTGACATTCTGAAACAGAGCATGATCCCCTCCCTTCGAAAACTGGGCCTCATGGCAGTTTTCCAACAGGATAACGACCCCAAACACAACCTCCAAGATGACAACTGCCTTGCTGAGGAAGCTGAAGGTAAAGGTGATGGACTAAACCCAATTGAGCACCTGTGGCGCATCCTCAAGTGGAAGGTAGAGGAGTTCAAGGTGTCTAACATCCACCAGCTCCGTGATGTCATCATGGAGGAGTGGAAGAGGATTCCAGTAGCAACCTGTGCAGCTCTGGTGAATTCCATGCCCAGGAGGGTTAAGGCAGTGCTGGATAATAATGGTGGTCACACAAAATATTGACACTTTGGGCACAATTTGGACATGTTCACTGTGGGGTGTACTCACTTATGTTGCCAGCTATTTAGACATTAATGGCTGTGTGTTGAGTTATTTTCAGAAGACAGTAAATCTACACTGCTATACAAGTTGTACACTGACTACTCTAAGTTATATCCAAGTTTCATGTCTATAGTGTTGTCCCATGAAAAGATATAATAAAATATTTGCAGAAATGTGAGGGGTGTACTCACTTTTGTGATACACTGTATATATATAAATTTACCCCCATAATGTCTCACAATTTCTCATACAAACTGGTTTCATTATGAAAGATGCAAAAGATAAAAATGCAGTCCTTTTGTAAATTCAGTCTGACAAGTGTAATTGTGTTTGACTGGGAGAAAATTAATTCTCAGAGCGTTTGCTCAAAACATAGAGGAAATCATTTCTTAAAATGGATAAAGCTGAAGTATTTAATCTAATGCTTTTGATGAACAACAGCGTCTAATAACAGTGGCTCTATTCCAAGCATGGAAAGATAAATTACCCAGAACAAAGAACACAACCCACCAATATTTCTTCACTTGAACATCAAATATACAAAGACCTTTGACTCACACAAACAAAAGTAATAGGACACCCTGTTTTTCAGTCACAACAATTGCCAACAGGTATAAGAAATCAGTTATATAAAGGACATTATATGCTTCAACTTTTTTTTTATTTGCTATTTTTCCAGACTTTCCCTTCCAATTTTCTTCTCTAATCTAGTTATGTCTAATTACCTGGATTGCATCCTCCACTGATTCAACCCTCCACCGCTGGCTGAGGACGCTGAGGACACACACCCCCTCTGACACATGCTCAGTACCGACTGCGTTTTTCACCTGCACGAGTCGAGTTCATATATACCAATCAGCATTGTGCACGGAGAGCCACACCCTGATCAGCATTATTTCTTAGCCCTGTGCAGGTGCCATCAATCAGCCAGCAGGGGTTGTAATTACACCAGTTATGAGGACCCATGATTCAACTTGCTTCTAACCCTATGAACAACAGCCAATCATTGTTCATGCTGCCATTCAGCACATCCGCATGGCAGAGATGAGATTCGATACGATGTATTCGAAAACCCAGCTCTGGTGTGCTATAGTGTATTTTACCGCTGCGCCACCTGAGCGGCCATATATGCTTCCAATTTTGCAGTAACAGTTTAAAGCCCTTTTCTGTTCCAGCATGACTGTGCCCCTGTGCACAATGCAAAATCTATAGATAAAGACATAAAGAAAAGCTTATTTTAAACTCCAGTGGCCTGCACAGCGCCCTGACCTCAACCCCACTGAACAGCTTTGAAATGAACTGTACGATCAATCAAGGCTTTCTTGCCCAGCTTTACAAATGCTCTTTTCACTAAATGGCCACAAATTTCTTGTAAGAAGTCTCATTAGAAGCCTTCTCGTCTTGTGAGTGTCTGTTGTTATAGCTAAACAGACCACATTGAGGTCACTCGTATTTTAATACCATTCAGTTTTTGAAACAAGCTCATGGTCAGGTGTCCAAATACTTTTTGGGCATCGTATCAATCTCCCGTTATCTACCCTTCTTACTGTCCATCAGATGACAGGACACACCAAATGAGCATCACTAGTGTACTAGACTATATTTTTGGTGTGGTAGGACATGGTGGGTGACATGGTGGCATAGCATCTAGTGTTGGTTCTGCACTACTCCACTGTAGCACCTTTGAGATTCAAACTTAGCTGTATGCAAGCATATTAGACTGTAATGCCACCAGAGCTCCCCAAACATACATAAGCTTTTCTCTTCACATGTAGTTACCTGACAACGGAGTGTGGGGTGGTTGGGGTATTAAATAGACGCACAACCTGGTAAATGATCTCTCTGGTGCCTTTGCTTAATTCTGAACTAATTAAAACTAATCACATGTGTAAATAGAATGTATTAAACACAAATACCTTGGAGTATTACATCAATTCTGTACACCAATTTATATTGCTTAGTGACAGACCAGCTCCCAGGTATGACATAATATTGAGAACCACTCTTTAATAAAAGCTTTCTCAGAGCACTTTCCCTAGCACTCACAGAGAAAGCTCAGTCTTTTAAAATGTTCCTATCAAATGCTGGAGGAGACAAAGTTCCCGTTGATATCACAGTGGTGGCCGTTTGACACCTTCAGCCTGTAGCATGAGAAGCCGACTCGTCTGGTCAGCGTGAGATGTGAAAAGGCAAGCCTCGGCTGTGTGATTTAAAGCCGGCTTGTCACCAACACTCCACTGTGCGGGGCTTGATTGACAGCTGATGGTCTCCATGAGCTGCCGGGAGCCGGAGAAGAGGAGTAATCTCATAGCCCTCTCAGTCCTCGTAGGCTCGTCTCCCCAAAGCCACTCTCGGCAAAGCGTGACAGGACAAAGAGCTGTCTCTGTTTAAAACATCTCTCTCCATGGCCTAGGATGATACCCACTCATTTTTCAGCTGCTATTACTGATTTGTAAGAGCATGATTGAAAGTAATCCTGACATATAGTATGTCGATCCTTCTAACACCCATGTCCATGTTTTACACCCAAATTGCATTGAAAGAAAAATGTCATATTGGTAAGTGTTTTATGGCCAAATGTTAAATACGGTACTTTTCCCTCAGGTGATCCAGTGTGGAAGAAAATGCTAGGGTTACAAATCAATCACTCTAAATTGTGGTTTTCATTCCCAAGTAAATTATATTTTGTCCAAAGCTAGTTATTTAGTTATTTAGCTAGTTAGTTCACAGTTATACTAAATGGGACAAACATCCAACAGAAACCCTGCACGCTCAATTCTGTAGAATGATTTTAAAAGTCCAAAGGAAAACACCAACCATCGCCTGCAGGGCAGAATTAGGCTGAGTTACTCTAATTATAAACATAGAAAAAAGATCTCTAAATTTCTGGATACACCTAAAGTCAAGTCCCAAAGAGTCACTACAATTTAAAGCACTTCAGTGCCAAAAACTGACCCCTGAAAAGAGTGCCCTCACCCAGCTAGTCCTGGGACTCTCTGACCCTCAAACAGGCCTCACCACAGATCACAGCACTGTCCAACAGCTCATGGCTAACAGTAAGAACAGGTATCCAGAACACTGGGAGAACCAAATCCAATCTCACAGTAGACTAGAATACTTCTGTGAAGTAAAAAGTGAGTACAAACTGGAGCCGTATCTCACAACAGTCAGAGATCCACAGCAGAGACGGATCCTGAACAAGTACCGACTCGGTAACCACAGTTTGGCCAAGGCAGATACAAAAAAGTCCTGGCTGCCCAGAGAGGAGAGACTGTGTGTTCACTGTGAGAGTGGAGAGGTAGAGACAGAGATGCACTTCCTTCTTTACTGCCAAAAATTCAAAACAACACGAGAAAATTTCACCGACAGATTTAAACAACAAATTCCAAATTGCCAAACACTCACAGAATTGGAAACATTGTTTTATTGTCATCTTTTGCTTCTTTTGTAATTGTATTATTGTTGTAATGCTTTGACAATATTGTTTTCTACAGTCATGCCAATAAAGCTGCTTTAAATCTTGAATCTAGTTCCAAACCTAAAATGCATGGGAATTAGTGAAACACATTAACAAATAAAACTTGTACACTTCAAGAATTCTTTGTAACCAGCCGTCCTGTAGTTTTTGTAAATAAACGTTTGCTGGTTTACAAGGCTGCTAGTAAAGAGTGGTCAAATTGTGTTTCCCAATTTAGTGTAGTCAATTTGTCTTCTGCTGCTGAGGGGCCTCTGATTGCAGTCGAGGTGGGTATATTGCTGCTCACGCCTCCTCCGACCCGCGTGCAGCCCTTAGCGGAACTCTTTTTCACCTATGCACTCTGCACAGGCACCTCTCTAGCTGCCAATCGGGATCCTTACACAGCGTTTAAAGACCCCACCCACATAGTCCCGCCCTAGCAGAACCATGCCCGCTAGTTGGCACCCAGCCAATTGGTGCCAATGCCGAGGAGTTTAGAATCTCGGTGCTGGTGTGCTAGTGGAATATCCCGCTGCGCCACCTGGGCGCCCAAATTATGTTTATTACTTAGGGCTGGACTCTGGATTAGTGTCCAATAGAATATTAAGGGGCGGCACGGTGGCTCAGTAGTCAGCACTGTTGCCTCACAGCAAGAAGGTCCTGGGTTAGATTCCCAGGTAAAGTGGTCCGGGTCCTTTCTGTTTGGAGTTTGCATGTTCTCCCCGGGTCTGCGTGGGTTACCTCCGGGAGCTACAGTTTTCTCCCACACTCCAAAGACATACAAGTGAGGTGAACTGAAAATTGTCCATGACTGTGTTCGACATTAAAGACTTGAACTAATGGATCTTGTGTAATAAGTAACTACCTGCTTTATCATGAATGTATCCAAAGTGTAAAACATGACGTTAAAACTCTAAATTATAATAAAATTTTTTATAGAATATTAAGAATGAAAACTGGGCAGCATGGTAACTCGGTGAGTAGCGGTTTGGGTCCGTACTGTGTGGATTTTGCATGTTCTAACCGTGTCTGCGTGGGCTTCCTCCAGGAGCTCCGGTTTCCTCCCACAGTCCAAAAACATGCAGTCAGGTTAATTGGAGACACTGAATTGCCCTACATAGGTGAATGGGTGTGTGTATGTGTGTCTGGCCTGCGATGGACTGGAGCCCCGTCCAGGGTGTTACTGTGTGCCTTGCACCCATTGAAAAGCTGGGATAGGCTCCAGCACCCAACTACCCTGATTGGATAAGCGGTTAAGAAAGTGAGTGAGAATGAAAATTGAAAACATACTTTTAAATTAGCCTAACCACAGATCTTATCAAATTGTATTTGTTAAATAAACCAATCATTTATTTATTTATAAAGCTTTTTCTTTCTTTGTAAAGCAAGATTTAATCCATATTCCTCCTTCAACCATAAAGGTTCCTGGAAGGTACTCAAGGTAACCTTGTACATAAATAAACAAATAAATAAATAACTAAATAAAAAAATAAATTAGGAAATAAATCAATAAATCAAATGTAAAAAGTTTTTTAGTAAGGTACATGTTTGATACACTGTTAAAAACTTTGAGCATTGGAGCCGCGCTCAGGTGGCGCAGCGGTAAAAACACACGCTGCAACCAGAGCTGGGATCTCGAATACATCGTATCAAATCTCACCTCTGCCTTGCCGGCTGAGGCTGAGCAGCCACATGAACAACGATTGGCCTGTTGTTTAGATGGGCGGGACTCTGTCAGACTGGTGCAATTATGATCTCTGCTGGTTGATTAGAGGCGCCTACAAAGAGATGAGGAAAGAGTGCTCTTAGTGTGTGTCTCTCCGTACACAATGCTAGGTGGCACAACACTCGTCATGTGTGGGTGATAAGATGCATACGGCTTGCTGCTCACGTGTCGGAGGGGGCGTGGGTTAGCTTCGATCTCCTCGGTCAGAGCAGGGATCGGCATAGGCGGAGAGGAAGCACGATGCAATTGGGCAATTGGACGTGCTAAAGGGGGAGAAAAAGGGGAGAAAATGCATAAAAAAAAGCTATGAGCATTTACAAGTTTGGACTTAATTTAGTCTTGGTTTAGTCATGGTGTTGGCCATTCAAGGTCTTGGTCTTGTTTACTCCTGAATTTGTTTACTCCAACCTTGGAGTAACCGGTTTGGCATGGCAGTGGATGGCCTCCTACCTGGAAGGGTGCTCTTACCATATCCCCTCCATGCATTCTCTCAACCGGTGTTCCTCAGGACTCTGTACTTGGCCCACTTCTTTTTTTTATCTTCACCCGCTCTCTGGGTGAGGTCATAGCCTCCCATGGATTTTCTTACCACTCATATGCAGATGATACTCAGCTCATTCTGTCATTTCCTCCTTCAGACACACAAGCCTCAGCTTGCATTTTAGCATGTCTGCGAGATATCTCACAATGGATGTCAGCTCATCATCTAAAACTCAATCCCAGCAAGACAGAGCTGTTGCTCATTCCTGTAGACCAATCTCCAACCCAGGACCTAGTCATCTCTCTTGGCGACTCCTATATCAGACCATCTGATAATGTAAGAAGCCTTGGTGTCATCCTGGATAACCAGCTGACCTTCTCTCCTCACGTAGCCAACATGACAAGATCGTGTCGGTTCCTCCTCTACAACATCAGGAAGATTCGAATATTTCTGTCCATGGAAGCTACCCAGATTCTGGTTCACTTGTAATCTCACGGTTGGACTACTGCAACTCCCTCCTGGCAGGTGCTCCCATGTCCACTATTAAACGCTTGCAGCTCATTCAAAATGCAGCTGCCCGTCTGGTTTTTAACCAACCCAAACACTTCCACATCACCCCACTGCTGCGTTCTCTTCACTGGCTTCCTGTAGCTGCACGCATTCAGTTTAAAACACTGATGCTTGTCTACAAAGCCAAAAATGGACCAGCCCCAAGCTACCTTCGTGGTCTAATCAAACCCCGCTCTGTACCACGCAACCTCCGAGCCACTAGTCTCGCTCGACTTGATCCTCCAACAGGACTAGAGGAAGACAAGCATCAAGGCTCTTCTCTATACTGGCACCCAAATGGTGTAACGAACTTCCTCTGTCTGTCCGAACAGCTGAGTGTCTTGCTATCTTTAAAAAACGATTAAAAACCTTCATCACCTTTTTACTAAACACTTAAGATGACTTGTACTTACTTACTAACACACTTTACCATTTCTTAAAAAAAAAAAAAAAATACACACACTTTGGTTCTAACAGGTTTTAGCAGATTTGTGTTCTTGGACTGTTGTCTACTTAAACTAGAGTAAGGGAATGTTTACTATGGAAGCACTACTGTAAGTCGCTCTGGATAAGAGCATCTGCCAAATGCCGAAAATTTAAATGTAAATGTAAAGAAAGATACCTGCTCTATCCTGGTAAGGATTATGTTCGGTCCTGTACCACCAAGGCACCAACCTTTAACAGGGCAACACACTTTGTAACTGTTAAAAGCAGCAGCAAAACCCACAGGGACTCAAGAAAACATGCAAAATGTATCATAGACTAAATAATACGATTAAATCCTAGTCCTCAGGACCCATGTTGCTGTGCAGCTCACATCTTCCAACAGCTGCACAGGAACTGTGAAATAACATTTTATGGTTTCTTGTAGTGTGAATTAGGAGTGCTACTTTATTCCTGCTAAGGTATATGGAAGCATCTGATTCATATTTTATTAGCTCAGGGTAGCAATTGAACTGAACAGTTTGCAAATAGAGAGTGTTGTGTAGCACAGATGTCGAGGCTATCAAACATCAAACAAAACGCTAATTGGGTGTTATTAATTCCAGTCCAGGCTCAGGGTGTAATTACCGCATTACTTTATTACTGTTGCAGATGAGCTCCTCTCCATTCATGCATATTATAATGCATTGTGGGTTTGTCTCCCCTGGCTAGTTTATCGTTCTTTCCTGTGTATTAAAAGTGCTCTTTGTGGATTGAGACACAGTCCCTAAGCTCCCGTTAACTTTTTACTATTCTGGCGTCGTTGGGAGTAGCATCGTTGTGAGGGTTAGAGGTCACAAAGTGATCATTATGAACTTTCCTCACAATATTAGCAGGTCACAGCATGACCACAAAGCAGGCTGGTATTACACGGGTGGTCTCGGGGCTCTGTGGGGGAGCAGAAACTGTGAATATTAGGGCAAAGATTAATTATAGCCTGCTGTAAGGATTCGCACCAGCACAGAGTCAGTGTGCGTTTATTAAGGACGTGTCCATCTGTCCCGAGCTACTCTGAGATGTTAGTGTCCAGACCTCAAACCCAATGTACATGTTTTTGTAGCACATGAAAACTAGACTGTTTATTATTATTATTATTCTTATTTTACCACTGACACTATCTCAGGGTTCTTCCAAAGTGTGGTCTTTGTGTCCACAAGGTCATGCAAGTCTAATCAATAGCGGTTATTGAATGCACACCTTCTTGCTCTTGAAGAGCGCATCAGATCAATACGAAACAAATGAAATTAAGCTCCTGCACTGTGGAAAGGGAAATGATATTCCCATGATCATTAATGCAGTGAAAAAGCTCATTTTCTTCTAGTGCTCAGAGGGCACTCAATTTAAAAAAAAAGGATCTTACCTCGACAGGCTTGTCTTCTCCATGTATTATTTTCACAAAATTAAATGAGTTTTGTCTGTGGGTCAATGTCATTCACCGCCATAATTATTTGTTGTACATCATTTTGTTTAAATAATGATAACTGCTTCATATAAGCTTAAAAAAGGACGATTTAGGGCAGATGGAACGCTTTTATTTGTCATACATTACACTTTTCCTGCACATCCCAGCTTTTTTAGAAGCTGGGGTCAGAGCAGGGGCGTAACTACCAGGGGTGCAGGGGGGGCAGGTGCACTGGGGCCCATGGCGTGGGGGGGCCCTCCACGGCATGAACTCAACCCCCACCGCACTCATTGGCTGCACTCACCAGGTTGTTATTATTATATTACAATATTGTAGCGGCGTTATGTGAGTGACATTCAGCTCAGCCAATCAGAATGCAGCACCGGGCTTATACACATGGGTTCAGACGTTCTGCAGTTAGTTTTGTATATGATCCTCTAGTAGCAATTGGCTAATGCTAGCGGTTAAGTGCGGCGATAATGAAAGTAAAAACACGACAATAATTTCGTTAAGTAAAATAATAAAATAACTAAAAGACAATATCAGAATACATGTAATCAAAATATACAGTGAGTGCACAGCAAGGGATTTTGGGAATCTGTGTAACCTGCTTAACGTTACTAGATCAATATATATATACAGCATCCTCTCGGTTCCAGGGGCGTCACACAACCCACAACCTTCCAGCTGGTAACGTAGAGCTCTACCCACTAGACTACCATTGTACAACCACTGGGACAGTGGTAGCATAGTGTGTAGAGCTTTGGGCTCCAGGAGAAGCTGAAAAGAGAATATCATTGTACTGTACATGTGTATATGTATGTATGACAAATAAAGGCATTCTGTTATATTCTATTATATTCATTCTATTCTATTCTATATTCTGATGTGAGGTCATGGATGAAAGAAAACTTTCTGAGTCTGAATAGTGACGTCAGAGGCCATATTGATTGCCTCTCCAGCTACTATTAAGAAGCTGAGTACCATCACTGTTTCTATTTCAGATTTCATGGTTTCTTCATCCAGCCAGAGTAGTAATCTGGGAGTGATCTTTGACTCCACTCTGTCTTTTGAGCCCCATATTGAAAATACTTGTAAGCTAGATTTTTCCATCTAAAGAACATTTCCAGGATCCGTCCATTTCTTTCATATGCTGCTGCTGAGACTATTATCCATGCCTTTGTAACATCTAGAATTGACTACTGCAATGCTGTACTTTATGGACTCCCTGCTCGGGTTTTGAACAGGCTGCAGTATGTACAAAATTCAGCTGCAAGGCTTCTAACCCATACTAGATCCTGGGAGCACATTATCGAATATAATATTCAATATAGAATACAATATAAACTCTTGGTGCTGGTTTTTAGATCTTTACATGGCCTTGCACCTTCATATCTTGGAAGTCTGCTTACATTACATACTCTCCAGCTCAGTCTCTTTGCTCCTTCACTCTGCATCTGCTCAAAGTTTCACCCTCTAAATTACGTACATTTGGTGACAGGGCATTCAGTGTCGCTGGTCCCAAAATGTGGAATAGTCTCCCTCTTGAGTTACGTGCTTGTTCATCTGCATCTGTTTTGGGTGACCCAGAACGGTGCAACATGTATAGCGTTTTCATGTTTGTAATGTGTATTCTCCTTTGTATTTTTTTTATTTATTTTTATTGTACAGTGCCCTTGGGTGTCATGAAAGGCGCTTTTGAAATAAAATTTTATTATTATTATTCTACATGTACCTCATCATTAAGATCATACTAATACTAAGGTAGAACCCATGTTTCTTGGATTCCTCAAGGTGTTGGAAACATTCTTTAAATTTTTGGCCCATGTGACGTATTTACATTAGGAAACTGCTGCAGATTTGTCAGCAGCACATTAACACCGTGAACCTCCAAATCTATCACACATTATTATATGATTATTATATGAAGCTCTTAATGCTCTATTGGGAGAGCAAGCTTACTACATCATAAAACAAAATATAAATACACAGAAAAGTTCTATAACCTCTAGAAAATGTGCTTATTGGTAGAACCAGCAAATTTATGAGCCAACCAGTTAATTCATGAGATTTGGTCTGATGCTTTTAATTGGTGCTTAGATTTATTATTAAATATATTTTTTCCCTGTCTTTTTCTATTTGTAGTAGATAACAACTCTCAGCAATACTTACTAAATTATTGGATTTTTAATTGAGTTATTGAAGTGAAAATATACCATATTAAATAAATGGAATCTGAAACATTTAGCTTCCAGTAAATAATTAGCCTTTTAAATTAGTCTTTCCTTTTTATGTCTCTTGTATCTGAAATTCAGAGTACTTGAAAATATTGTTAAAACATTCATTCATGTGGGCAGTTGTAGCCTAGTTGTTAAGGTACTGGACTAGTAATCAAAAGGTTGTTGGTTCAAGCCCCACTACTGCCAGGTTGCCACTGTTGGGCCCTTTACTGTATGGCCCCTTAGATGGATGGATGGATGGATGGATGGATGGATGGATGGATGGATGGATGGATGGATGGATGGATAGATAGATAGATAGATAGATAGATAGATAGATAGATAGATAGATAGATAGATAGATAGATAGATAGATAGATAACTTTATTAATCCCATACGGAAAGTCAGTTATTACAGCAACTCAAGATGCATTCAAGTTTTAAAGTACACAAGTATTAGAGTGCAAAGTATTACAGTGCACACATAATGTTGTGCACACTATGTAACTAAATAAATAGAATATATATGTAGTATGTAATATAAAAAACTTTAAAATATTGTTAGATGAGATATGTAATATATATTAACAGATGTGTAGTATAGTCTTTATAAGCAAAGTGCTAGATCATGTCCATGAGTCTATCCTGATAGTAACTCAGTGTTCGATGATGATGTCCCGAACTTGTGAAGTGTTATACAGCGTGATCGCTGCTGGTACAAACGATTTCCTGTACCGTTCCTAGTTACAGTGGAGTTAGATGAGTCCGTTGCTGAAAGTGCTCCGCTGTCTTACTAGCAGGTCATGAAGGGGGTGTGATGAGTTTTTAAGTATGGTTGTGAGTTTATTCAGTGACCTCCTTCCAACCACCAACTCAAAACAATCAAGTGAGCAGCCCAAGACTGAGCTAGCCGTTTGTTAAGTTTCTTTACATCCCCTGCTCTGAGGCTGCCTCCCAACACACTGCTGCCAAGAACACAGCCACCTCAATTGCTTAGACAATATACTGTTACAGTAATGTACAATAAGTCGCTTTGGATAAAAGCGTCTGCTAAATGCTGAAAATGTACATGTAAATTCATTGTTAAACCACTGCTTTATCATGGTCAGTGCCATGGTGGGTCCAATTTATTGAGCAAAAAGCATGGAACACCCCGGACAGGTTGCCAGGCCATCACAGGGAACACACACACTGCAGTTTGCAACTTTAACTGGGCTGATCGCATGTGTTTGAGCTTGTGGGGGGAAATCAGAGCAAACTCACACAGTAAGGAACCTAGCCGCCCCATCAGGGAATCGTACCTAGACCGTTCTTGGGGTAAGTCGACAGCATAACCAGTGCTCCACCTGCTGCCCACCCTTCTGCATGTATTGATAAAACATTATAATGACATATTATTTGCTATTTAGCAATAATAATAATAATAATTTCATTTTCATTAACGGCTTCATCCTGGTAAGGGTCACAGAGGGAAACAGAGCACCAATTAATCTCTGTCAATCATGCCTATAATGGGGGGCTGGCGTAATAGACCGCTGCACCACCCGAGTACCGATAATAATATTAATAATAATAACAATAGGAACAGTAATATAAGATGTCATGTATTGTTTTTCAGGATTTATATTATTTATTGTGCACATGAACATATTTAATCTGTGTGGGTTTCTTTTTTCTGCACATTAGTTTTGTCACTTTCAATTTTCCCACCATAGCATTTCGAGGAAAGGTTTCTGAATCGTGAGATTAACAAGGAAAAAACAAACCTGTCATTCTCATTTCGAATAGAAAGGGTTTTCAATGCAGTCGCCTCATTAAAAAAGATCTTGATTTTATAGCAGGGCTTTCAAAGCCTGTGTCTTGCTTATTCACAATTACACCCTCATTCGGGCGTCTTTATTGCCTGTGCGTTTGATAAGGACTGTGGTAATCAGTTTTTGATGAAACCAATTTTTTCTGTAATCCGCTGGACCGTATGCCAGGTCTTTCTCTTAGCTTTGAGGAGAGAGGCCACATCTCAGGTGACAGCTAAATTACATTTTTTGCAGTCACGCTCTTGGTTATTCAACATTCAACACAACGTTCATCATAAAACAGCCAGGCTCTGGGACCAGTGCATTCTACACAGTGTATAATTCTATATTGTACCGGTAAAGCAACAGAACGTACCAGGCTTTATTCGCTCAAGCTGTATACAGTAATAAAATTTCTACTATGGGGAGTAGGCACGGCTAAGGCTTCATATTGATGTTGGATTAGTAACTCAGCCAGATGGCTGTCACGTAACACTCTGTGAATTTGCTCGACTGTGCCTTTTTTAGATTAACCTCTACCCCCATTCAAGTCTAAAGGATCTCGGGATTTCACACAGGTAATAGAAGAAGGTGGTGAGACGAGTCACAACAATGACTGTATACACATTACAGAAGAGAACATACTTAAGTTATTTTCAACAGTAGATTTAGTAGTCAAACCATACTTAAATACTTCTTTAAAAATATACATTCACAGGCCGCTCAGGTGACTCAGCGGTAAAACACGCTCTGCCATCCGGCTGGGCGGCTACATGAACAACGATTAGTTGTTGTTCATACAGGGTGGGGAGCCGGATAGGGACCTCATAACTGATGCAATTACGACCTCTGCTGGCAGAGTTGAGGAATAATGTGTTGATCAGGGTGTGGCTCTCCGTACACAAAGCTGATCTGCATATGAACTTGCCTAGTGCAGGTGAAAAGATGCAGTCGGCTACTGCACATGTGTCGGAGGGGGTCAGTCTTGCTCTCTTCAATCAGAAGTAAAGATCAACGCCAGTAGAGAGGAGGCGTAAGGCCATGGAGATTGGAAGAGGACAACAATTACATAATCATGCCCATCTGCTATGCTGCTGGAGCAGATGCCAACATTCTTCAACTTTTAGACATCCTTTTCAAAATGGGCCCCAAGTTTGAATCAACATTGGGTCCAAGATGCGTCAGTCAGTGAAGTGGCTCTGTCCTCGGCATGTTTGGGTTTCCTTTCTTTCTTTTTTTTAAGAACTTGGTTGTCAAAGGCTTGTCAGTCAAGTTCTGTTGTGACAAACAGTTTTCATTGTAATGCTTTTCTATGCACATTCTCAGATTAAGGCTGGGGATGTTTTGTGCTTTTCATTTGTTATTTTGTTTAAGTTTTTTTAGCCACCTTCTTTATTTTTCCACTGCCCCTTTTGTTTGTGTGTTTTTTTTAGCTACAGTATTGGTTAGGCATCCTGTAAATTGGGTTCACTTTCAATTTTTGCAAGTTTGACGCTACACCTGACACCTTAATTGGCGAGGTGGGACACACCCTGGGTCTGTTCGAAAACCTAGTGAGCTACCTTGCTGTCTACTGCCTACATAGGCAGCTGCCTAAGTAGGTAGGATTCTAATAAGTCATGGACTTATAAGTCACATTATTCGAACGCGCTACTTAGATAGCGTTTACATCAGTTTTTGCTTACTAAGCTAGCACAGTTAGCCTCATGCCATTTAAACCAATGGGATGAGGCAGCACAACTCGCTAGTATGTCAACTTCTCTCTCCATGTATCAAAAACGGTAAAATATTTGCACTGTAGTTCACTTTATAATTTACTTAATAATTTATATTTAACAGCTGGTACTTACAATTTATAACAGCCTTACGATGTAAATCAAAATAACACCTCCATGTACCCTCAGGTCCTGTTGTTGTAGTGTGTTGTCTGAGTGTTGTTGTTATTATACAGATACTTGTTTGTATGTGAATCTCTGTAGTGTGTACTATTACTTTTGATTTATGTAACTTGCTACTGAGGCCTTAATTTCCTTTAGGATTAATGAAGTATCCATCCATCCATCCATCCATCCATCTATCTATCTATCGTTCGTCACTGGCAAGCCTGAATTTGTTTACATCTGAAAAGAACTCGTTCGTTTCTCTGCATTCGTCTGCCATATTTGTAATTTTTTGAGAAAAGTTGTGCCGCACTGAATGCTGGGATTGCCTTCACTGCTAAGGAAACATCAGATGCTCCCTTATTATTCTGTCAAAATACGTTCAAACTCGAACAGCCTTGTTGTGCTGGTATGAGATGAAAGACATCTCACTGTCACTGCTGGATTGAGAATAGTCCACCAACCAAAAATATATCCAGCCAACAGTGCCCCGTGGGCAGCTTCCTGTGACCACTGATGAAGGTCTAGAAGATGACCAACTCAAACAGAAGCAGTAGATGAGCAATCATCTCTGACTTTACATCTACAAGGAGGACCAACTAGGTAGGAGTGTTTAACAGAGTGGGCAGTGAGTGGATACGGTGTTTAAAAATTCCAGCAGTGCTGCTGTGTCTGATCCACTCATACCAGCACAACACACACTAACACACCACCACCATGTCAGTGTCACTGCAGTGCTGAGAATGATCCACCACCTAAACAATACCTGCTCTGTGGTGGTCCTGTGGGGGTCCTGACCATTAAAGAACAGGGTGATACCGGCTATGAAAGCATGCAGAGAAACAGATGGACTACAGTCAGTAATTGTAGAACTACAAAGTGCTTCTATATGGTAAGTGGGGCTGATGAAATGGACAGTGAGTGTAGAAACAAGGAGGTGGTTTTAATTTTATGGCTGATCAGTGTATATTATTAACTAAAGATAAATGCAGATGTCTACTTTCCAAGATAATATCTAGAAAAACAAGTATCCAAAAAAGAAGATAATTCTTCATACTACAGAATCAGATTAAATCGGTGAAATAAGCTGTGGAGAGAATGTTATTTAATCAGTAATGGAAGAATGCAGACAAAATCAAATGTTCTTGTTTTACTCAATTTGTATTACTCCAAGAAGAAGGTACATCTATTTTCTGTATTATAAGGCTATCCATAGCTTGCAGATTATGTCAAATAAAGACTATTCATTTATTCATCTTAATCTCGCCCTCTGGAGATGTGTGCCAACAACACTATCTGCCGCATCCCTGTGCAGCTCTATTATCCAGGACTGGCAATGCTAAATTCTGATAAATTCTCTTATCTCTGTTATACTAAAGTGGCATGGTGGCACTGTGGGTAGTGCTGTCGCCTCACAGTTTGTTTGTTTGTTTATTAGGATTTTAAATTCATGTTTTACACTTTGGTTACATTTATGACAGGAACGGTAGTTACTCATTACACAAGATTCATCAGTTCACAATGTTATATCAAACACAGTCATGGACAATTAAGTGTCTCCAATTCACCTCACTTGCAGGTCTTTGGACTGTGGGAGGAAACCGGAGCACCCGAAGGAAACACCCACGCAGACACAGGGAGAACATGCAAAGTCCACACAGAAAGGACCCGGACCGCCCCACCTGGGGATCAAGGTGAGGTGACAGTGCTACCCACTTAGTCACCGTGCCGCCCTCGCCTCACAGCAAGAAGAGTCTGTGTTAAATGTTCTCCTTGTGTGTGGTTGGGTTTTCTTCAGGCGCTCTGGTTTTCTCCCTCAAATCCAAAGACATGCAGTCAGGTTATCATGAGCTACTTAAATTGTAAGGGTAATTTCTGCCTTATGGCCGTGAATCAGACCCATAGCAACCCTGACTAAAATAAAGCGGTGATAGACAATGAGTGATGAAATAAATGTTATAGTACTAAGTTCTACATTAACTGTTTGTATTGCATAATTAACTTCCAATTATTTAGCCTTAAACATTTATCATAAAGAAAACACACACACACCAATCAAACCCAGGATCTTCTTGCTGTGAGGCAACAGTGCTACACAGTGAAACAACCCACACAGACATGGGGAGAACATGCAAACTCCACACAGAAATGACACAGACTGCTCCAGCTGGAAATCAAACCCAGGACCTTCTTGCTGTGAGGCGACGGTGCTACACACTGAGAAAACCCACACAGACATGGGGAGAACATGCAAACAGCACACAGAAAAGACCTTCTTGCTGTGAGGCAACAGTGCTACTCACCAAGCCACCCTAATGAAATACTTCCCAAACGTATTAAATGTGTTATTGGTAGCACTTCAGTCTAAGCAATGTTTGTACCAGATTGCTTTATTTTACTTAACCTTTACTTACCTTACTGCATAAGGGTGTAAACATACTCATAGTGGAGCAGCTTGTTTGTTTGTATTCCTTTATTTAAATGTGAAATTTCTCTGTGTTTAATAGTAGGCACTTAATTTTCAGTGTTCAAAATAACCATAAGACCTTTAAATGTCTTCATGCTGGGTTTGTTCCAGAGGGCTAATGTTGACTCTGTGAAGGATAAGAATGTGATTATTATTATTCACACGCCCAGTAGTAAATGAACAATGACATTTAAATGATGAGGCCAAATATTGGGGTTAAATACAACTAAAAGGAAAGAGAAGAACAGTGGATGGAAGTAGAAAACCAAATCAGCTAGAAGCCAGATTTGCGACACTTGTTTATTTCAGGACATATGAGCCTGTAATTCAGTTTGTAAATGTTAGCGGCCCGGTAATAATATGAAAGATTTTGGACGTGCAAAACCCATTTTTCTGGTCTCTAAAGGAGAATGTCCAGCCCAGACAAACTGCCTAATGGTTCTGTCAATCAACCGAAAGGAGCTGGGCAAAAAAGGTTAACTTTAGTAAAACAGTAAAAATGTTGGCAGCACATTTATTTGAAACATGTTGGTAGTAGACAGTGGTATGGTGCTTTATCACTTAAAGCACCTGTCATAACACCATAAATATGTCAAGTTAGCTTTTAAAATGTGTAAAAGTATCTTTTGATATCAATGCAATATCAAAAGCCAGACTGACAATCAAAACCAAAAGTCTGCCTATTTAATCCACTTATAGCGCTTTTCCACTAAAAGAACCCTGGTTCTTGAACCGGTTCTGTTCAGGTTTCTTCAAACCTTGGTGTTTTGTAGAGAACCGACCCGCATTTCCACCAGTTTTTGAGAACCAAGCCTGCATCATCAATGGTGGGCATTACACAACGAAAGTAAAGAGTAGTAACATGATGGTGGAGTGTGTAGATTACCTGCGAGCATTTGTGCTGTTGTTACAGATGTTTATTTTTATGCAAAAAGCATCACTCAACTATTGGTGATAAGAAGACGTAGACGTGTTTGTCGCAGTTGTTGTTTTCTTTAGTGCATCACATGAGAATGGCGCAAATAGCCGATTTGCTCAGCGCTCGGCTTGAGCGATAAAACATCACTAAAGTTTCACGACACGAACATCCATTTGTGTGAAATAACCATTAAATCCACTTTAAAAGCTTCATATGTATCTGTGTTTAGCTGTATTAACTTCACGTGTGGTGTTTATGCAGCTCGGGGTTCTGAATCCGCAAAAAGCTTCACCTAAATAAAGCATAGCGTGGCTTAAAGTACTAAAAGTACCACACAGAAACACTAAACTTCTCTCCGTTATTACTGGTTATAAGTGCTCTGTACTGGTTATAAGTGCTCTGTACTGCCCAAATTTATCGGTCATTGTTTTAATACAACAAGCCACGTTACGCTTCATTTTTCACGTTAAGCGTTTATACTGTCCGGGTCACGTTTACTACGTCATATCATCGCTTTGAAAATACCAGCGAATATCAGTGGCACACTTGGTCATAATTTAATCAGGTGAACTTTAAAAGATGAAAGTGGTTTCAATTCCATATAATGTTATAATGTCTCATGTAAAAGCACCCAAACCTCTACATTGTGACACGCCCACAGATAACGTCACGGTTCGCCCTGAAAAACCAAGTATTCTGTGGTGCCAGATTAGAACGCTAGTTTGCTGTCTGGAACCTCTTTTTTTCGGTGCAAACGTTCAAAATTAAGTTCAAGAACCGTAACGGAGCCGGATCCGCGTTGGTGGAAAATGGGTATCTGTGTCGTTTTTCCCAATTTGAAAATTGGCGATTACTGGTTCTTACCTGATGCTTTAGCCAACTTCTGACATTATATGATGGTGAGTGCTAACACATGTTTCCTCTGAGACATGCAGTTTTCTTTATAGAGCAGCTTATCACATTTAAATGGGCAGTAAATGTTTATGATTGGCTGGGGCCATTTTAGTTGATAGACAGGAGAGGAATGCTTTCTCTCACAGTGAAGGCCATATGCTCTCTTGGACTCGTGGCTACAAATGGTTTGTACATTTACTATTGCATCACCCTGAAGCCAAGTAATCATGTGATCATCATAAAAGTAGATGATTACTATGTCAAAGTAGTTGACTTTGTACACATGTCATATTATTAATCTAGAGTTAAAACATCCAGTATAAGGCCGCTCAGGTGGCGCAGCGGTAAAACACGCTAGCACACCAGAACTGACATTTCGAATTAATCGGTTTGTAACTCAACTCTGACATCCGGCTGGCTGGGCGGCTACATGAACAACAATTGACTTGTCTTTCATACAGGGTGGTAAGCCCTCTGCTGGCTGGTTGATGGAGCCTGCACATAGTTGAAGAATATTGTAATCAGGGTGTGGCTCTCCGTACACAAAGCTGATCCACATATAAACTCGCCTCATGCAGGTGAAAAGATGCAGTCGGCTACTAAAGGGGGGAGTGTGTCAATCTTGCTCTCCTCAATCAGCAGTGGGGATCGACATCAGTAGAGAGGAAGGGTAATGCAATTGGGTAATTGGATACGACTACATTAGGAGGAAAATTGGGGGAAAAAAAGGAAAACATCCAGTATACAATTTTATTAATACAAACTATTGGACTGGTAGGTAGGTAGGTGGATGGATGGATGGATGGATGGATGGATGGATGGATGGATAGATAGATAGATACTTTATTTATCCCATAACTAAAGTACATACAATTATTGCAATATTGGTGCATCCATATGTTCTGTTCGTGCAGATAATGCTAACCACAGAGCCGCTATGATCTGGTTCACTGAATTGTTCCGTGACAAATATCTAACTGGCTGGCCTCAAATACTAACACAATTCATAACAGGGTACACAGTATATATTTATTATATGCAAGAAAAGAACGGCTTATAGACCCACAGAGTCAGTACCGCCATATGTCCTTTGGTCCTCCACCATATGAGGCTACAAATAGTATGGAGAGCTAGGGATGTACAAAGGATCTCCTTAGAATAAGAAAGAAGAACAAGAGAAAGAAATATATTAAACGACGAATATAATCACATAGATGGTGTGCTGTTAATTTTTTTTACTATATATTTTAACAATTACATTTAAAAAAGCAAGAAGAAAAATGAATAAAAACACACACACACACACACACACCTAATGAATATAAGTTTAACTAAAATGCATCACATATGGACCCAACCATAACCAAAAGAGCAAAAGAAAAATAAACGAGGTTAAAGAGAAATCTGTGATTTGTTTAATACCCTCAATGGGTTTTAGGTCAACATTAAAAAATCCACATTTTCACTGGTGTCCCACAAGGCTCAGTGCGTGGTTTTCTTTTTTTTTCTTGTTTACTTGTGCTGTGGTGATGTAATTTAATCCTTACATTACCATTTCATGCCTTGCCTTGACCCATTATGCTCTTTTTGATTGTTAAGCTGAGTGTACCATTTTGCAACCTATACACCTCTGTTTGTGCAGATAACGCTAACCACAGAGCCATTGTGTTCTGGGATGTTTTAACGTCCTTTTCTATCTAACTTCATCTAACTAAACATTAAGCCTATTCTAGAGATATCTGTGTTTATATAAGCTCTTGTTGTACTCCGAATGAATTAAGTCTCACAGTCTGACCTTGTCTCTTGTCTGAAAGCTTTCTCCAGACAGGATTCACAGAGTTCTTCCTCTCCTGATCTACGTCTATAGAGGGGCTGTCAGTGTAGTGACTTTAGGCTGAACCTAACACTTCTGTAGTAGGGGTTCATCAGCTAACAAATATTGCCCATGCAATAAATACTTAGCAAAACCAATAAGCAAGGACAGCAAGGGCAGGGCACGACATTAATGCTCCACACTAAAAGCAACTTGTAAAGCCGCTATATTCAGGGTGTCATTGAGCTTAAACCTGACAAACTGTTAATAAATGATTCCACATGGCATATGCTTTCTCTGCTTCCAGTCAGCCTTAGTAAAAAAAAAAAAAACACCTCCTTGTTTCTACAATCACTGTCCATTTTATCAGCTCCACTTACCATATAGAAGCACTTTGTAGTTCTATAATTACCGACTGTAGTCCATCTGTTTCTCTGCATGCTTTGTTAGCCCCCTTTCATGTTGTTCTTCATTGGTCAGGACTCTCCCAGGACCACCACAGAGCAGGTATTATTTGGGTGTTGGATCATTCTCAGCACTGCAGTGACACTGACATGGTGGTGGTGTGTTAGTGTGTATTGTGCTGGTATGAGTGGATCAGACACAGCAGCACTGATGGAGTTTTTAAACACCTCACTGTCACTGCTGGACCAACCAAAAATATCCAGCCAACAGCACCCCGTGGGCAGCGTCCTGTGACCATGGACTACAAGATGACCAACTCAAACAGCAGCAATAGATGAGCAATCGTCTCTGACTTTACATCTACAAGGTGGACAAACTAAGTAGGAGTGTCTAATAGAGTGGACAGTGAGTGGACACGGTATTTTAAAACTCCAGCAGCGCTGCTGTGTCTGATCCACTCATACCAGCACAACACACACTAACACACCACCACCATGTCAGTGTCACTGCCGTGCTGAGAATCATCCACCACCCAAATAGTACCTGCTCTGTAGTGATCCTGTGGGGGTCCTGGTCATTGAAAAACAGCATGAAAGGGGGCTAACAAAGCATACAGAGAAACAGATGGACCACAGTCAGTAATTGTAGCACTACAAAGTGCTTCTATATGGTAAGTGGAGCTGATAAAATGGACAGTGAGTGTAGAAACAAGATGGTTTTAATGTTATGACAATTCTTAGAGGTAGACAAAATGTAATAAATGTGATAATTAAATCCGAAATACATGTATTTACAAAATGGATCAATTATTTATTTTTTTTGCCAAGGAATGATTTTTATGCCAAGGTCAGAAAGAAAACCCAAACTGTCAGTGTATGTTAAAAGGAAATTGGACTGGAAGGTCCATTTTTCTTTCAAGGTCCTGGTTTCTTTAATTTTAAGGGAGATTCTCCTTGCCACTGTCACCAGTGTTGGTCCTAGATTCTGTAAATTTGCTTTGAGACTATTGTATAAATTGTAAAAAGCGCTATACAAATAAATTTGACTTGACTTGGTCAGGTCTAATCCAAGTGGCTGCTGGAACACAGGTGTCCCTGTTCAAGCTAGCTTTATTTAACCATGGGCTTAAATCTGTTGATGCATGCTCAATAATCCAGGTACACAAATCCACAAAGTTGAATCAGTTCATCTGGACACAAGTTTGTTGTAGAGATACGTTTCGTCACTCAATCCGAATGACTTCTGAGTCATTCTGAAGTCATTCGGATTGAGTGACGAAACGTATCTCTACAACAAACTTGTGTCCAGATGAACTGATTCAACTTTGTGGACATGGGCTTAAATGTTGCCATGCAGGGATGATTCAAAATCAGCACACTTGAATATCTGACTGAAGCTTGATAAGTGTTGAGATCATATGAAACAAATATTAGGTTATGAAGCTTGTTAGTGACTTTAAAATGACCTTACTAAGGTTAAAAAGCTTTTTAACCCATAAGTTATTTTAAGAAAAAAAGTGGTTTTCCAATAATTTAGTCACAAAAAATGTACAGAAATCACAAGATTGCCATGACATATACTGTACATGTCCTCTTCAAGTGTATGTAAAAATTTGACCTCAGCTGCATGTAATGTAGTGCTAAATTATTAGTCCTGTCAAATGACACTTCACTGTCCCCCTTAAAACTCCATCTTGTAGGAACAACGTGTCTCTTTAAATAAGACACTTTAGTTAGTTTGACTGAGCACTGCAGTGTTCTGTGACAAAAATCTAACTGTGTGGCCTTAATTACTAACACAATTTATAACAGGGTACACCATATATATTTATTATATGCAGGAAAAGAACAGCTCATAGACCCATAGGGTCAGTACCGCCATATGTCCATATGTCCTCCACCATATGGGGCTACAAATAGTGTGGAGAGCTAAGGGCGTAGTCTGGACACAAGTTTGTTGTAGAGATACGTTTCGTCACTCAATCCGAATGACTTCAGAATGACTCAGAAGTCATTCGGATTGAGTGACGAAACGTATCTCTACAACAAACTTGTGTCCAGATGAACTGATTCAACTTTGTGGACATGGGCTTAAATGTTGCCATGCAGGGATGATTCAAAATCAGCACACTTGAATATCTGACTGAAGCTTGATAAGTGTTGAGATCATATGAAACAAATATTAGGTTATGAAGCTTGTTAGTGACTTTAAAATGACCTTACTAAGGTTAAAAAGCTTTTTAACCCATAAGTTATTTTAAGAAAAAAAGTGGTTTTCCAATAATTTAGTCACAAAAAATGTACAGAAATCACAAGATTGCCATGACATATACTGTACATGTCCTCTTCAAGTGTATGTAAAAATTTGACCTCAGCTGCATGTAATGTAGTGCTAAATTATTAGTCCTGTCAAATGACACTTCACTGTCCCCCTTAAAACTCCATCTTGTAGGAACAACGTGTCTCTTTAAATAAGACACTTTAGTTAGTTTGACTGAGCACTGCAGTGTTCTGTGACAAAAATCTAACTGTGTGGCCTTAATTACTAACACAATTTATAACAGGGTACACCATATATATTTATTATATGCAGGAAAAGAACAGCTCATAGACCCATAGGGTCAGTACCGCCATATGTCCATATGTCCTCCACCATATGGGGCTACAAATAGTGTGGAGAGCTAAGGGCGTACAAAAGATCCCCTCTAGAATAAGAAAGAAGAACAAGAGGAAAAAATATAGAAAAGGACGAATATAATCACTTGGATGGTGTGCTATCTTTTTTATTTTTTGACCTTAACAATTAGATTTTTAGAGACAAATGTGTGTGGGAGATAAGGGGGTGATTTGTTTAATACCATCAATGGGTTTTAAGTCCCACAAGTCTCAGTGCTTGTTTTTTTTTTACTCATTCTGTGATGTAATCATAATTTGCTGTTATACCCTGAGTCCCTTAGGTCACATGTACATCTTGACCCATCATGCTGTATTACTCATAAAAGACACATAAAATAAATGTGTGTTTATCTTTACAATAAGTATTGAAATAGCTCCAGGGATGAAACATTGATCAGTCTTTGGTTATTGTGAACAGTTTTTGAACCTTTTTAGTTCTGTTTGTGCCATAGGGCACACTGGTCAACAAGTATTATTTATTGCCATCAATCAGATGTGAGAGCCAAAGCCAACCATGGCCTCAGGCTTAGGGGCTGAGCAGGATCCATCACACTGGTCATTCAAAGTCTACTTGTTGCTCTGTAGCAGGATTGTTTTGCAGGGTTAGGTTACTAGTTTAGCACAAAATGTTATTTCTTACATCTGGGCTTGGAACTAGCAATGGTGAAGTTGTTCTTTTTCATTAAACACTTTACACTGTATGCGAGTTTTACAAGGGCCAAATTGTGATGGCTAGACGACTGGGTCAGAGCATCTCCAAAACTGCAGCTCTTGGGGGTTCCAGGTCTGCAGTGGTCAGTATCTATCAAAAGTGGTCCAAGGAAGAAATAGTGGTAAACCGGCGACAGGGTTACGGGCTGCATAGCCGCAGACCAGTCAGGGTGCCCATGCTGACCCCAATCCACCAGTAAAAGCGGCAACAATGGGCACGTGAGCATCGGAACTGGACCACGGAGCAATGGAAGAAGTTGGCCCGGTCTGATGAATTACGTTTTCTTTTACATCACGTGGATGACCAGGTGTGTGTGCGTTGCTTACCTGGGGAACACATGGCACCAGGATGCACTATGGGAAGAAGGCAAGCCGGCGGAGGCAGTGTGATGCTTTGGGCAAAGTTCTGCTGGGAAACCTTGGGTCCTGCCATTCATGTGGATGTTACTTTAACATGTACCACCTACCTAAGCATTGTTGCAGACCATGTTCACCCTTTCATGTAAAAGGTATTTCCTGATGGCTGTGGCCTCTTTCAGCAGGATAATGCACCCTGCCACAAAGCAAAAATGGTTCAGGAATGATTTGAGGAGCACAACAACGAGTTTGAGGTGCTGACTTGGCCTTCAAATTCCCCAGATCTCAATCCAATCGAGCATCTGTGGTTGGACAAACAAATCAGATCCATGGAGGCCCCCTCTCACAACTTACAGGAGATAAAGGATCTGCTGCTAACATCTTGGTGCCAGATTCCACAGCACACCTTCAGGGGTCTAGTGAAGTCGATTGCTTGACGGGTCAGGGCTGTTTTGGCAGCAAAAGGGGGACCAACACAATATAAGCCTCACCTTTCAAACGTCAGACAAACCATTGATCCACATGGCCATACAGTTCCAGTTTTGATTCATCATGCCATATAATGGTGTCCCAAACCCTGCAGGCCTATCCAAATTTCTTCTGTTTTATTCCACTTGATCATTCCTGTGCATATTGGCGTGTGTCATGAAGTCCGACAATGAAGTCTTTATTTGTTAAGTGATCTTTTCCCCCATTTGCTTCCAGAATAGTCAACTCTAATTCCACCCTTTAAATCGTGCTGCTCGTACTGTTCCCCAACGCAGGCCAAGGAGGGCTGACACTATCACCCGCCCCCTCCAACACGCACACATTCACCAGCCACATCTTTTTACCTGCCTGCAATAAAATTTCAAAAAGAGACATGTTAAGGGCTCCAGATGATCCATCGCTAGTGCAGGCAGGTTTGATTCTCCCAAATGGTGTCTTTAGGAATGTTCAAGGTCTTGGAAAGCTTTTTATCTTTTACCTATTGGCCTTTTGGTGCAATAATGATGATTTCTCTCTCAGCTTTTGTAAGAGCTCCTTAGTTTTTACCATGGTTGCAAAAAATGACTAGACGTTCAGATCAAGAGGCTGCTGGAACACATTCAAGCAAGCTTTTTTAACCCATTATGGCAGGGAAGAAATGGAAGGGCTGTCTCACTCACATTTAAGGAGACCTGGCTACTGTAAAATTCTACATTTCTTTCTTTATTTGCTGTATTATTCAACTGATTAAACACAACATTTAGCTCTGCAGAAAAAAAATGGGCCATAAATCCTTATTGTTGGGGAGGGATTAAATATTTCCAAAACCATCTCTGCAGTACTCCATAAATAATGCTTCCATGGTAGAGCGGCAAAAGTGGCTGTCGACTGTTCCGTAAAAAACGCATTACAGACCGCTTACAGTTTGATAAATGACATGAAGAGTACTGTGGCAACATGAGGTAAAAATCTCCGGTCTGATGAGATGAACATTTAACTCCTTGGGCAGCCCAGCAGGCAGCATGTTTATTAAAAAATATGCACTGCTCATCACCTGGCTGATGCCATGTCTAGGGTGAAATATGTATGCTATAGAGATGTTTCTCAGTGGCAGGGGCATAGAGGTGAGTAAGAACCGAGGGGTAAATGGATGCACCTAAATAAAGGAACATACAGGAAGAACCCCTATGGTGAACATTCACCCTTTAATGGTCAACACCATACTGAAGTGACTTCAGGGCTTGTGTCTGAACCCCATTAAACATAAGTACATAGATCTAAAGATGGCAGTTCACATATGCTTGTAAGTTTAAATTGATCTTCCTTGTAGAATAAGATGATTTGCCCAAATATAGGTGTGTAAAGCTTTCGGAGACGTAAAGAGTCTGAATCTGAATCCGTAAGTGATTAAATGTAGACTGATGGGTGATGGCAATTATTTTTTTTAAATTTCATTTTATTTGCATGTTTACCATGTTTAACTCACCCTGGATAAGATGTCAGTCCATAGCGGGGTCTCTACCACCCACCCAGACATCATGTCTGCATGTAGACGTCTGACTGTACTGCTTGAGATACGAACCCCAGTGATAGTGGGCAGGCACAAAAAATAAAGAGCCAGTTATATCTATTCAAAATCAAATTCACAACCAAATATAGTGAGCAGAAAGTCAAGAGGTCTGAATACTTTCTGAATATTTTTAAATAAAACGCTGTAAATATAAACGTTGTGACCAGCATGTTTACTGGTGTTGCTTAGAAACACTGCATTTTCAGCATGTTTATGATTAAGACTAAAAAACAACAAAGGTCCTTCTAGTTTTTTTTTTCAGTTGTAATAAGCTAAGGATGGTACTGTTACGGGATGGGGGGTGGACCCAAGAGCAGCTCCTGGTTTATTTACTTAAGGGTAAATAGTGAATGTGAACTAATATAACAAAGAAAACAGTGTATGAGGTGTGGAGATGAACAGACAGCGTTTGCGTGCTTTCACAGTTGTGAGTGCTTGAGGCCGGATTCAAACCGGCAACCCACTGAATCAAGGAGCAATGCTTTACCACTGCTCTACAGGTGGAGTGGAAAAACAGGTGGGAAAAAGCACTCCAAAAGTGGTAGTAAAAAAAAAGGCGGGAACGGCAAACAAAGGCAATGCTGAAAATGGCGTACTCAAACAAAGGGAGTCAATAGTAAACCGATAAAGTCCAACACAAAACTATCCTCAGCCTTGGGGCTGAAAACACCAATTTAACTAAAATGTTTATGTTCTCAAAAGTTACTAATCTTCAAGACAAAGACAGTGAGCTGAGGCCTTTAAGTTCAGCTCACCCTTTTCACCAAGATTTTCCTTTCATTTACACCGATCAGCACTTTGTAGTTCTACAATTACTGACTGTAGTCCATCTGTTTCTCTACATGCTTTTTTAGCCTGCTTTCACCCTGTTCTTCAATGGTCAGGACCACCACAGGACCATTACAGAGCAGGTATTATTTAGGTGATGGATCATTCTCAGCACTGCAGTGACACTGACATGGTGGTGGTGTGTTAGTGTGTGTTGTGCTGGTATGAGTGGATCAGACACTCCTACTTAGTTGGTCCACCTTGTAGATGTAAAGTCAGAGACGATCGTCCATCTATTGCTGCTGTTAGAGTTGGTCATCTTCTAGACCAGGGGTGGGGAACCTTTTATCCACCGAGGGCCAGATTAATAATTACATATCTGGTCACGGGCCACATACTACAATGATGCAACACACAGCCAAATAATACAGGCTTTATAAATTATGCTGATGGCATGTAGTGCTTATATTTGATCTCAGACTTACCTTATCATCATTTCAATGTGACGGTAGTGAACTCACCACATAACTCACCTCAGTCACACTGTCCAGTTCCTTTCTGGGTCGTGTGAAGGAAGTTTGCTGTGCAATCAAATTATGTTTGAGCACCTTTATTTTCTCCGCTCGTTCCGATCCCTGCAGAGTGCTCTCCTTTGCGTGTTTGGTGGTATGATGTCTTTCAATATTATTTTTCTTTAGAACAGCGAGAGATTCTCCACAAATTAAACATACTGGCTTTCCTTTCACTTCTACAATAAAGAAATCCGTTGTCCTTTTTTCTTGAAAGACGCGACATTCATCATCAACTTTCCTGCGCTTCGACATTTTTACAAACTTAAACCAGAAAGACGCAGCTAATTGGACGAACCTACAGTCACAGTTGTCGCAGCTCATTGGTTAATTTGATATACGCGTCATCATTAATTGCGGAGACAGCCGCCTGGGCGGCTTTGTTTACCTTGTTGCTACGCGACACTGAAACGGATTATGCGGAACAGATGATTATGATGATTAATAAATTAATAAATTAAAAACAATAACATGTAGGAAATATATGGCGGGCCACATTTGATTGAGCGGGGGGCCGTATACGGCCGGCGGGCCGGAGGTTCCCGACCCCTGTTCTAGACCTTCATCAGTGGTCACAGGATGCTGCCCATGGGGCGCTGTTGGGCGGATATATTTTTGGTCGGTGGACTATTCTCAGTCCAGCAGTGAAAGTGAGGTGTTTAAAAACTCTAACGCACCACCACCATGTCATTGTCACTGCAGTGCTGAGAATGACCCACCACCCAAATAATACCTGCTCTGTGGTGGTCCTGAGAGAGTCCTGACCATTGAAGAACAGCATAAAAGGGGCATAACAAAGCATGCAGAGAAACAGATGGACTACAGTCAGTAATTGTAGAACTACAAAGTGCTTCTATATGGTAAGTGGAGCTGATAAAATGGACAGTGAGTGTAGAAACAAGGAGGTGGTTTTAATGTTATGGCTGATCGTGTATTATTATTTAGTATTTTTTTTTTCTCTGTTTCAGCTTTTCTTTTACTTGTTTGTTGTTGTTTTCTTTTTTCTTTTCTTTTCACCTTTTTGCTAGTTACCATACCGTCTGCCCCTCTTGAAAGAGAAAGCCCCTCTAGAAAGCCATGGTTTGAGTGAGCTTTTTATGCAGAGCCCAGCAGGTGTGTCTGATCAGCCGTGATTAGCAGTAATCAGTGCTGGGACTTCTGGGGAATGGAGTTCTGAGAGCTGCTCCCAGCTACTCTCCTACTGCATTGCCCAGGCCCCCTGCTGGTGACCGGCGGCGTGCACCGACCACTTACAAGTACAGCTTGAGCTTTAAGTTTCCATATAGTACCAGACCCAGTGCAACCCTGACAAGAAAAAATAAATCAGTTAGTAAAACGAATTAACACTCACTATGGCCATAAGCATTTTAAAACCTGACCATATGCCTGACTGACATTCTGTTTCAAGATCATGAACAATGATTCATTGCACCCTGCACCCTCTGTGCGCTTCTACCCAAAAAAGTGCACTGGATTCAGCGCTACCCGCCTAATACAGCAGTACAACATGAGTGACCCTGGCAAAGAAACCGCCTTTACTAAGGAGAAGGACGGAGCAGAAAAGAGAGGAAGAGGGAGACCCGAAGAGGCCCAGAGGTCGACCAAAGGGCAGCAAGAACAAGCCGAGCTCAACACCCAAGGGCAAAAAAGCGGCTGCTGCATCAGCATCTGCAGGGACCAAACGCAGAGGAAGACCCAGGAAAGCGGTTAGTATTGTTTTATCTATATGAAGTTGTGGAAACCACACGTCTGTTTACATTCAACTGGGAGCGCTTTGGTGTTGTGGGGATCTGCAGTACGTGTTGGAGAACCTGGTTATTTTTATTTTAATAAGCTTACCTGGACAGACTGGCATCAGGTAACGATGGTCCAGGGTCCAAGCCCATCTGGACCTGGGCTTGTTGTATGTTCAGTTATAAACCCTTGGAGTATGTCTGTGGGGAATTAGTGCACAGCCACTGTTTGCAAGGTCAGGGCAGGTGTAGCCAAGCGGTTACAATCAATGTCCAATTCATCCGAAAAGTGTTCAGAGGTGTTCTCTGTGTTTACATACATTTGTAATAAGAAGCACGTTGCTGGTTTGGGATCTAAAAACATTAACAATACATAAATAAAAATACCACAAGTTAGGTAATAATTTCGTGGTGTAGAAAGCTCGGGGCATAATCTTCTAATTTGTTGTTAGTGGTTATAATCTGGTGTGTTCTGTGTGCAGATATACAGTAAGTAGGTTATGTCTACCTGCTCCATTACAATGTACAGTACATTGAAGAGTCTTCACTTGTCCTGGTTGGGGAATAAAAAAAACTCACCCTCAAACTGTCACCATAATTCTGCAAGAAAATATGTCCAGCTGGTTAGATGTATATACACCTACGAGGCATAACATTATGACCACTGACAGGTGAATAACACAGATTATTTCTTCCTTACAGCACCTGTTAGTGGGTGGGATATATTAGGCATCAAAAGTGGTCCAAGGAAGGAACAGTGGTAAACCGGCGACAGGATCATTGATGCACGTGGGGAGCTTCTGTTGCTCAAATTGCTGAAGAAGTCAATGCTGGTTCTGATAGAAAGGTGTCAGAATACACAGTGCATCGCAGTTCATTGTGTATGGGGCTGCATAGCCACAGACCAGTCAGGGTGCCCATGCTCACCCCTGTCCACCGCCGAAAGCGCCAACAATGGGCACGTGAGCATTGGAACTTGACCACGGAGCAATGGAAGAAGTTGGCCTGGTCTGATGAATCATGTTTTCTTTTACATCACGTGGATGGCCGTGTGTGTGTGCATCGCTTACCTGAGCAAAGCAAAAATGGTTCAGGAATGGTTTGAGGTGCTGACTTGGCCTTCAAATTCCCCAGATCTCAATCCAATCAAGCATCTGTGGGATGTGCTGGACAAACAAGTCTGATCCATGGAGGCCTTACTTCACAACTTACAGGAGTTGGTGCCAGATACCACAGCACACGTTCAGGGGTCTAGTCCATGCCTCGACGGGTCTGGGCTGTTTTGGCAGCAAAAGGGGGACCAACACAATATTGGGAAGGTGGTCATAATGTCATGCCTGATCTGTGTAAGCCACCACATTTTTGACAATGTCCACAGTCAAGAAAGCTTTAACTTACCATAAACAAGCTGCCCTGCTAGAAAGAAATTCTTACTCCTGATATTTTCCTTGTCTGTATGATTGGCAATAGACTTCAGTGAAGCTTAAAGGTGCTGGTTTTGGAACAGGGCACATTGTGTTCTTGAACTAGTCTTATTTCTCTTGTTTTAAAATAAGTGCTGCAGCCGTGCATTCTTTTCAGTAAAGATGACGAGGATATAAAATTACTGCTGTTTCACTACAATGCTTTTCATGACATAATAATAATACACCTGCTGTTGTTCTGCCCTGCTAGCAGTTCCATTACAATTTTATCCTAACAGAGTCACAGCACTCAAACTAAAATGCACTACAGAATATCTTTCTACTCTCATTCAAATCACATAAGGTTCTACAGGTTATGATTCCATTACTGTAATTGTACAGACTGAGTCAGCTCGGCTGCTGTTTCCAGATGCACACATGCACATACTTACAAATTATTATTATTTTTTTCTATTTTCTTTATGCATTTTCTCCCCCTTTTCTCCCTTTTTAGCACGTCCAATTGCCAGATTGCGTCATGCTTCTTCTCCACCAATGCCGATCCCTGCTCTGACTGAGGAGAACGAAGCTAACCCATGCCCCCTCCAACACGTGGGCAGCATGCCGTATGCATCTTATCACCTACACTTTGACGAGTGAAGTGCAGCTCAGCGTTGTGTACAGAGAGACACACCCTGAGAGCACTCTTCTCTCATCGCTGTGCAGGCGCCATCAATAAGCCAGCAGAGGTTGTAATTGCACCAGTCATGAGAGAGAGAGATTAAGCCCCATCAGGCTTAATCCCGCCCATATCTGAACAAAAGGCCAATCGTTGTTCGTGTGGCCGCTCAGCCTCAGCTGGCAAGGCAGAGCTGAGATTCGATACGATGTATTTGAGATCCCAGCTATGGTTCCAGCGTGTGTTTTTACCGCTGCGCCACCTGAGCGGCCATACTTAAAAATTTTTAAACCTCTTTATTTTTTTCTTTCACTTCTTTCTTGATTCACGGTTAAATCGTGAGCAGCAGATGCATCGTATAGACACAGTAATCCGTACTAAAGGCCTGCAGTCTCCTCGCTCGCAGTCGAGTTGTGCTTGTGCTGTAAAGACCTGCTGTGCTTGAAGACCCAGGGCTTATTTCACACCTCTGCATGCTGTGGAGAATCTGGTTTACTGTGCCAGTCCTGTCATGGCTGTAGTCCCATGCCACAGACTTGTTATGCCTCTTAGGTTGGTTTGTGTCACTACAGGTTTTCTCTGCAATGACATTTTCTGGTCCTTTCTTCACACCTGCTGAGAAATTCTTTAGTAATCTAATTTTCAAAGCTGTGCAAGAACTCATTATATTACATATGGTAATAAGTTCACCTGTATTTATAGTAACTGGAAAATGTGAGTGAGTCTGGTTTAATTATTGGATAATCATAAAAACAATATAGGTCAAATAGAGGTTAATCTAAAATGGTAATTCATAGCTAAAAATAAAGTTCCAACATGCAGGATTTTTTAAGTTATACAGATATGAGCTAATAAAATGATTGCTTGCATGCTTATTTATATTTTTTTACGTATTAAACACTATTTTAATAAGTTTTAAATGGAAACACAGGTAATTTTGATTAATATTGAACAATACTTTTAAGATACAAAGACAATAAATAAATAAATAAATGAATAAAAATAGTGGATTTAATTAGTCTGATACTCTAAAAAAGGACGGCATGGTGGCTAAGTGGGTAGCACTCTCGCTTCACAGCAAAAAGGTCCTGGTTTGATCCCCAGGTGGGGCGTTCCGGGTCCTTTCTGTGTGGAGTTTGCATGTTCTCCCCGTGTTTGTGTGGGTTTCCTCTCACAGTCCAAAAGTGAGGTGAATTGGAGACACTAAATTGTCCATAACTGTGTTTGATATTAAACTTGTGAACTGATGAATATTGTGTAACCAGTAATTACCTGTTCTGTCATGAATGTGACCAAAGTGTGTAAAACATGATGTTAAAATCCTAATAAATAAATAAATACTCAAAAAAGCATAGTAATTACTACATAATTATTAATAATTATGAAATACCCACTAATTAGAAAGAAAAAAAACCACTTTATTATCCAATCCAAAACACTTTATTATCCAATTTCCAAAACATTGTAAACATTTCAGTATGGTTACATAAAATAAATTTAATATGTACCTTTATCCATTCATTTATTTTCTGTTTTATCAAGCGCTTTATCCTGGTCTGGGTAGCAGTGGGTCTAACGCATTGGGAGAAAGGTAGAAAACACCTCGACAGGTCACCAGTCCAACACAGGACAATGTACATACAGTGAATTTATATAAAATTATAATGTTTAACTAAAATAGAATAAAATGTAGTTTTAATTCCAACATGCAGGATTTACAGATAATATATGAGCTAATAAAATGATTGCATGCATGCTTATTTATATTTTTTTACTTATTAAACACTTTTGTAAATAGTTTTGAATGGAAACTAACAGGTAATTTTGATTAATATTGAACAATATTTTTAAAATACAAAATAATTATAATAATACATGGAAATTAGTGGGTTTAATTAGGCTGATACTCTAAAAAACATAGTATTAATCTAATAATTATAAAATACCTTCTAGTTAGAACACACACACACACACACACACACACTTTTTACAGTTTTTCTCAGTCGATTTGGTACATTTCTCACATCATAATTTACATTGGCATCACAACAAGTGCATTTCTCAAAACAGTTAGTGCAAACAGCAAAACTCAATGAAATACCTGCAAAATACCTCGCTCACAATTCTTTGTTTTTGCCTCAAAAGCAAATATTTATGTCAATCAACTTGTCAGTGCCATCAGAATGTCTAGTCTGTGTGTCATTGCCTATGAACAATGCAGTCAAAATACTTAGTCATGTTGTCAGTGCAACAGTGTACACTGTAAGTATATTCTGATAGAAACCAGCTAAGCTTTTGATTACAAGAACGCTGCACATTTTGTGGCATATCAATTGAAATGGTTTGTGTTACACACAAAATACAAACTTACACAGAACACAAAGTTACACATGACTGTATGTGGGAGACTGACAGCAAGAAATTGGACTGGAATCAAATTTATACAGTAATATTCTTTTACTGTATTGTTCACACTGCAATTTGTTGACAAAAAAATCAGATAGAAATTCAGGAAAGACAGACAACTGTTTGGCACTCTATAACACAAAGAAAAAACTACAAAATTAAAAACTTACTCTAAACATTCAAAAAAACCTGAGACAACAACTTAAGGAATTATAGTGCTTTCTTTTCTATACATCCTGACGCTCCTCTCTGTTGGGCCACATGTTTTCATCCACGTCACACTGGATATCTTCCCTTGCAATGCAGCGTGGAAAGAATCTCCTGGAGTGCCTGCATCCATGGCAGTCAGCAGGTTCATCTGGGTGTGCGGCTGGTGATCGTACACCTTCCATCTCCAGGCTGAGAAGAACTCCTTAATTGGGTTCAGGAATAGGGAGTAGGGTGGGAGGAATTCCATCAGCATTCTATAATGAATGGCAAACCATTGCCTGATGGTGTTAGAGTGGCATGGACTCTCCTACCTCTTCCTCTTCCTTTCAAAAAAGTTTCATAGAAATGTACATATTGTGCCTGAGAGATTATGACAACATGTTCAGCACTTTTGCATGTAATGACCTAGGCAATGACCCAAAGCCTAAATGTTTTGGAGGGTAAGACAATTCAACAGACAATCAGTAGAACACATTTTGATAAACATGACATAAGCAATTGATAATGCAAAAAACAGCAGACAATTGTACATGACCATTTGCATGAATGTACAAAAGCATTTGCAAAATGTGAAACACAATGAGAAATGCTATTATGATCTGCACAAGTGACAAGGAGATGTGGAGATTGAATGAACAGTTTTGAGAATTTCAATTCTGATCTGAGAAATGAACCAAATCGACTGAGAAAAACTGTATTATCCAATCCAAAGATTCAATTTCCTAAACATTGGAAATATTTCAGTATGGTTACATAAAACACTTTTAATATGTAGAAATTGGAAAATGTACCTTCATCCATTCATTTATTGTCTGTTTTCCCATCAATTTATCCTGGTCAGGGTTGCGGCGGGTCTAATTCATTGGGTGAATGGTAGGAAACACCTCAACAGGTCACCAGTCCATCACAGGGCAATGTACGTACAGTGAATGTATACAATTACTTTATACTTAAAATAAAGCTTTAGTAAATTAGAATTATATACTCATGTATTGTTTTACAGTCTGTCAGTGTGTTTGCAGTGCATCAGGTCTAATAAGAATTTGAGTTCTTAACAGTACTTCTCAGTCACAGCACTAAGCAGGCAGTTACAAGTATGGCTAATCTAACAGTATGAAGCACATTTTACAATAATAGACTGTAAAACACTTGCTTCTATGTTAGGAAAGGTTCTGCTGTGTGTTCTTTTTGGAATGGCATTAGCGGACACATTAATCACACTGGCTTGATACTGAAATCATAACACACTAGCAAGCTACAGTGCTGCCTAGTCAGTTAGCCAATGTAAATGCACTGCTTTTAGGGATTGTTTTGTTCACCACAGACACAAAGCCCATCTTAAAAAAAAAAAAAAAAAAAAAAAAAAAATATATATATATATATATATATATATATATATATATACAAACTGGCAAGTTTTAGATGATGTGTGACTGTGGGAGATGATGTGTACCTGTTATTTGTTGGGCTGTTCGCAAATGGCCAGAACAGCCTGTCGTATTTAAATTATACACTATCCCTGTTCTATCCACTTTCTCAATTGTTACTTTGTTTTTGTTATTTTGACCATCTTATTTTTTGTGATTATCCCCTTTTTAGGCACAGACTTTATTTTGGTTAAATATCTTGCACTTTGGCTTCTTTTCATTCTTTTAGGTGAGTGACTTTACCTCATGCTTAAATGGGTGAGTCAGTGGTAAAGTACAATACACAAAAAATACTTTAATCATATAGTGAAATGAATTACTGGCTTGATATTGAAATCATAACTCACTAGCAAGCTACAGTGCTGCCTAGTCAGTTAGCCAATGTAAATGCACTGCTTTTAGGGATTGTTTTGTTCACCACAGACACAAAACCCATCTTAAAAAAAAACCATATAAACTGGCAAGTTTTAGATGCTGTGTGACTGTGGGAGATGATCCTTTAACTTCAACACTTTGAAAAATTCACAGATCTGAATGTTTACATATTTGATTTACTGTGTGAGTGGGTGGATATTAGATTTAGCTAAAACATTTGTCTGTCTTTTCCTCTGTGCTGCTGTATAAAGAGTTCATTCTCTCATTTGCTTGCATCAGCTTCAGTATTTTTGAAACAAGAAATGAAAGGACAAATAAAGCAATCAACCCAGTCCAAATCATGCTATCTTAAATATATGAAAAAGCAACAGTCTGATCAAAATAAACAGATTGGCAACAAAAACCCACCCCTAGAGAAAAAATAAATACATAAAAAAAAATTACCCTAATTCCCCACAAACACACACCGTTTACATCTGTACATTACATCTGCGCAATATAAAGGTTTAATAAATGCCATTTTTAAAAAATATTTTCTTTATGCATTTTCTCCCCTTTTTCTCCCTTTTTAGCACGTCCAATTGTCCCATTGTATCACGCTTCCTCTCCACCAATGCCGATCTCTGCTCTGATTGAGGAGAACGAAGTTAACCCACGCCCCCTCCGACACGTGGGCAGCATACCGTATGCATCTTATCACCTACACTTTGACGAGTGCAGTGCAGCCTAGCTGCGTGTACGGAGGGACACACCCTAAGAGCACTCTTTTCTCATCTCTGTGCAGGCACCATCAATCAGCCAGCAGAGGTCATAATTGCACCAGTCATGAGAGAGAGACCCCATCTGGCTTAGTCCCGCCCATATGAACAACAGGCCAATCATTGTTCATGTGGCCGCCTATCCTCAGCCGGCAGGGCAGAGTTGAGATTCGATACAATGTATTCGAGATCCCAGCTGTGGTTCCAGCGTGTGTTTTTACCGCTGTGCCACCTGAGCGGCGTAATTTTTTGAATACTTTAGACTTTCACTTTTCTTTTACAGCAACATGATTTATTAGTAAACATTGACATATTACGGCTGGTAACTTATTCAAAAAAAATTTGCAGTGCAGTCACTTTTGTCATATAACAAAACAAAATACATAACAAAATACATTTATTATAGATAAAGTATGTAACATGGCAGCTGGTTACTGAGTTGGGCAGTGAGCTCTGTTAAGAGTCGTGTCTCTCTGCATTGCCATTTTGGCCGGCATAGGGACACAGAGGCGCATGCACCTCATACGCGGTAATCACATCAGGTGTAACTTTTACTAGATATTTTGGTTTCTTTCTCTCACACTTGCCAGCTCATCTTCTCCAAATCTGCTATTTGCTGGGCTGCTGTTGGGCTATCAACTTTCTTGATTGGTACTTTGTTTCTGTTATTTTGACCATCTTATTTTTTTTGTAATTATCCCCTTTTTTGTCAGTGGCTTTTTAGACACATTTTTGTTCTACCTTGGTGACATTTCTAGCACTTTGGCTTCTTTTTTTATCTTTTTAGATAAGTGGCTTTACTTTGCACTCAAAAGGGGAGGAGCACCCAGTTCTACAATAAACGGGTGGCTCAGTGGTAAAATACAACAAAAATAAATTAAAGACAAAAAAATTTGTGAAATGAATTATACACCGATCAACATTAAAACCATCTCCCTGTTTCTACACTCACTGTCCATTTTATCAGCTCCACTTACCATATAGAAGCACTTTGTAGTTCTACAATTACTGACTGTAGTCCATCTGTTTCTCTACATTCCTTTTTAGCCCCCTTTCATGCTGTTCTTCAATAGTCAGGACCCCCACATGACCACCACAGACCAGGTATTATTTAGGTGGTGTTGGAGTTGGCTGCTGGAGTTTTTAAATACTGTGTCCACTTACTGTCCACTCTATTAGACACTCCTACCTAGTTGGTCCACCTTGTAGATGTAAAGTCAGAGACGAACGCTCATCTATTGCTGCTGTTTGAGTTGGTCATCTTCTAGACCCTCATCAGTGGTCACAGGACGCTGCCCAGGGCGCTGTTGGCTGGATGTTTTTGGTTGGTGGACTATTCTCAGTCCAGCAGTGACAGTGAGGTGTTTAAAAACTCCATCAGCGCTGCTGTGTCTTATCCACTCATACCAGCACAACACACACTAACACACCACCACCATGTCAGTGTCACTGCAGTGCTAAGAATGATCTACCACCCAAATAATACCTGCTCTCTGGTGGTCCTGGGAGAGTCCTGACCATTGAAGAACAGCATGAAAGGGGGCTAACAAAGCATGTAGAGAAACAGATGGACTACAGTCAGTAACTGTAGAACTACAAAGTGCTCCTACATGGTAAGCGGAGCTGATAAAATGGACACTCTCTCTCTCTCTCTCTCTCTCTCTCTTTGTCTGAGTGGGCGGAGCGTGTGAGTGAGAACGCGTGCAGACCGTTTGGTCTGTGTGTACCTTTTTCTCTTTAACTTTCATCTTTTTTTAATTTTATTTTGGCTGTTTAGTTTAATTATCAGTTTGTGACAGTTTATTTCAGTTTTTTAGTGTGTTTAGGGGGGTTTAGGGGTAATTATTTGGGGGGATTTAGGGGTTTTGAGGTTGGCGTCTCCCTTGCTGGGTGCCATGGCGGCCCAGGAGAAGGTGGGGTTGGAACAGTTGAGCCGCCGACACGCAGTGAAGGTGTCGGTAGATGCGAGCGTGTCAGTGGAGGAGAGCAGCCTGGCTGTAGGAGAAATTGTGGGGCATGAAAACATCCTCTCAGCCGCGAGAATGAATAAGGCTGTAGTCTTGTTTATTAATGATCTTAACAAAGTCACTGAAGTTGTTAACCAGGGGGTTGTTATTAACGGTGGCTTTTATAATGTTCTTCCACTCGTCACCCCTGCTAAACGAGTCACCCTGTCCAACGTGCCTCCTTTTATTAAAGACGAGGTTTTAGCACGTGAACTGTCCCGGTATGGGCAGATTATGTCTCCCATCAAAAAAGTTCCTCTCAGCAGTAAATCTCCGCTTTTAAAGCACGTTGTGTCTTTTAGACGTAACGTGTTCATGATTTTGAAAAACAACGCTGAAGACATTGATGTTGTCTTCACGTTCCGTATCGATGGCTTTGATTACACCGTTTTCGCCACTACGGAACATATGAAGTGTCTTGGGTGTAAACAAGTGGGTCACCTCGTCCGTGCATGCCCTGAAAAGGCAACCGCTACCCCTTCGCACGCCAAGACTGGCACCACGGGCAGCGCCGAGGGCAACAGCACAGCGAGCGCCGAGGCAAGCGGTGCGGGGAACGCCAAGGCTGGAGAGGAACACGCTGAGGCAAACGCGCAGGAGACCGTGGCTGATGGTGCAATGAGAACCGCAGAAAGTGAACGTGAGGATAGAGGTAAGGAGAGCGGTGGGGCTGGGAAGACTGATGCTGATACTGTACAGATGAGTGTTGATGAAACAGCAACAGAATCAAACACTGTACACAGTACTGAACAGAGTGTGGTGATGGTTGGTGACAGTGGGAAAGGCACTGCTGAGGCAGCTGAGCTGAAAGGAGAGCAGGCTGTACTCAGCCATGCGGTTAACCCCGTGTTTAAAGTCCCGGTCACTAAAAGAAAAAAAACCCGTCACATTCAGTATCAGACGCGTGGCGCTAAAAAAAGCGCAAATACTGAAACTAAACCTGAGGATGACGCAGCTGCTGATGCTGAGAATGATTCCTCAGACTCCAACACCTCGTGTTCACAGCCCTGCGTTTCCCGCAACATTTACACCCTGAAAATGATCAGGAGTTTTTTAGAAAACACAAAAAATGTCAAAGGGGTGCAAGTGGAAGAACATTTTCCTGATCTTAAAAGTTTTATCCAATCTGTCCAGTTTTTAAAGAACAACTCGCGAGAAGAGGGTTTTACTGATCAGGAAATTTTTAGACTAAAAAAGATACTGGCCAAACTTCATCACCAGACTACTGATGACAGCAGTGAGATGGCCTGAACACTTCTGCAGACTTCTGTTCAGTTTACTAGTTGTATTGTTCTTATTCCTTATTTTTAATATGAGTACTTTCAACCTGGCCACTTTAAATATTAATGGAGCCAGAGATTCTTATAAGAGAGCTCAGCTGTTGGAACTGTTAAAACTCAAACATATTGATGTGGCTTTTATCCAAGAAACACACAGTGACAAACAGAACTATACAGACTGGTTAAAGGAGTTTGGAGGTCAGGTTTTCTTCTCCCATGGAAGTTTAGTCAGTGCTGGTGTAGCTGTACTCCTCTCTAAGAGTTGGACTCCTCAGTCCGTTGAGGTAGAAGAGGTGGTAGGAGGGAGACTTTTGAAAGTCCGTGCCATTTTCAAGCACTGTGCTTTTATTTTTTTATGTGTGTATGCACCTGTTCGGGGGGTAGAGAGGATGCTGTTTTTAAATACTCTCTGTGAAACGCTAGACAAGTGCAGTGCAGATGATTATTTATTTTTAGCAGGTGATTTTAACTGTACTGAGTTTAACACAGACAGGAACCATCCTGAGCCACATCCTGCATCACGCAGAAGGCTAGTACAGCTTCTGCACAAACATGAACTTTGTGATGTCTGGAAACTTTTAAATAATGGACAGACTCAGTACACATGGACACATGCTAGAGACAGCTTATTATCATTAGCACGTCTTGACCGTTTTTATTGTTTTAAACATCATCTTAACGTTTTAAGGAAATGTCAAATCTCACCAGTTGCTTTTTCTGATCACAGTCTGGTTCAATGTACAGTCGGTTTTAATAATATTAAACCAACCAGTGCCTACTGGCATTTTAACACCACCCTATTAGATGATGTACATTTTAGTGAACATTTTAAATTCTTCTGGGCTGAGTTTAGAGCGACCAAGGCATCTTTTAATACCCTCCAAGACTGGTGGGATTTTGGCAAGGTCCAAATCAAACAATTTTGTCAACAGTATACTTACAGCGTTACAAAAGACATAACCCGATCTATGAGAAGTCTTGAGATTGAAATAGTGGAACTCCAGAGTTTAGCAGAGTCCACAAGAAATCGAGACCATATTAAGGTTCTCAAAACAAAAAAAATTGCACTAGCAGACCTGATTGGTGTTAAAGCACAGGGGGCTCTGGTTAGGTCACGTTTCCAGTCTGTAGCGCAGATGGATGCTCCATCCAGATTTTTTTTTGGCCTGGAACGTAAGAATGGTCAGAGCCGGTGCATGCACGCCCTGCGGTCTGAATCAGGCCAGCTACTGTTAGACCCTGCAGGGATTCGCCAGCGTGCAGTTCAGTTTTACATCGAACTGTACAGCAGTGAGTACCGTAAGCAACCTGAACTGGAAGAGGTTTTCCTCGAAGGTCTACCACAACTTGCAGACGCCTATGCCCTAGGACTTGAGAGACCACTGACTTTGGGAGAGCTCAGTGAAGCTCTGAGAAGCATGGAGCCTGGTAAAGCGCCAGGCCTGGATGGACTTCCAGTAGAATTCTACAAATCATTCTGGCCAGTGATTGGTGGAGACTTGCTGGAAACCCTCAATGACAGTTTATCTAAAGGAAGGCTACCTTTTAGTTGTAGGAGGGCGGTACTGACCCTGCTCCCCAAAAAGGGAGACCTGCAAGACATTAAAAACTGGCGTCCAGTCTCACTGCTCTGCTGTGATTACAAACTGCTTTCAAAGATCTTGGCAACCAGACTGAGGGAAGTCATGGATCAGATTGTCCATCCTGACCAGACCTACTGCATTCCAAACAGGTCCATTTTTGACAATATATCTTTAATTCGTGATATTTTGGACGTCTCAAAACTATTGGGTTTGGATACTGGTCTGATTTCACTAGATCAGGAAAAGGCATTTGACAGGGTTGAACACGAGTATCTTTGGAAGGTTCTAGCAGCCTTTGGTTTCCCCCCTGGTCTTATAGCCATGATCAAGGTTTTGTACTGTGACGCTGAAAGTATACTGAAGGTTAACGGTGGTTTAAGTGCTCCTTTTAAAGCCCAGAGAGGGATCAGGCAGGGCTGCTGCCTGTCTGGTATGCTGTATGCCCTGGCCATAGAACCTCTTTTACACAGACTAAGACGGACCCTCTCTGGTTTTAACATACCCACTTGTCATTTTAAGTTTTTATTGTCTGCCTATGCTGATGATGTTGTTGTGATTTTGAACCGTCAAACTGATATTGAAAATTTAATTAATATAATTAATGAGTTTGGTAAGATATCATCAGCTAAAGTGAACTGGACAAAAAGTGAAGCACTGCTGGTGGGAAACTGGGTGAATGGCACACTTAGACTGCCACAGGGAATGAGCTGGGGGAGGAAAGGTTTTAAATATCTGGGTGTGTTTTTAGGAGATGAGCAGACTGTAATGAAAAACTGGGAAGGACTCCTTGAAAAAATAAAAGGCCGCCTTAACAGATGGACTTGGCTGCTTCCCCAGATGTCCTACAGAGGACGTGTTTTAATTTGTAATAATCTTGCTGCGTCTTCACTGTGGCACAGACTGGTCTGTCTAGATCCCCCTCCAGGTCTCCTGTCCAACATCCAAGCAACTCTGGTGACGATGTTCTGGGACAAACTTCACTGGATCCCACAGAGTGTGCTGTTCCTGCCCAAGGATGAAGGAGGACAAGGCCTGATCCACCTGGCGAGCAGAGTTGCAGCCTTCCGCCTCGAATTCCTACAGAAACTCTTCTCCGGTCCAAGCAACCTGGGATGGAGGTCACTGGCCTGCGCTCTACTGCGGAGACTGGGGGATCTAGACATAGACATACCCTTGTTTTTAATGGACCCAAAGAAACTGTTTTTGCAGGACCTGTCTTCTTTTTACCGTGGACTTTTTAAAGTACTCAGTTTTTTTAAAACACAACAACGAGAGAACACAACCTCTCTACACTGGCTCTTGAGAGAGCCACTGATCAAAGGGGCACGCCTAGATGTGACGAGTGCTGCCCACCCTTCCTTGGACAGAACTTTATGTGCTAAAGGACTCAGAACATTAGGGGACCTGGTGGGCCTAGCGGGTCCCGACATGGACAAAGTGGGCCCAGTAGCTGAGCGCCTGAACATCAGGTCCACCCGTTTTGTAGCACAGTTACTAGACAGGTGGAAAGCAGCACTAACAGAAGATGAGCGTGCCCTACTACACACAAACCATAATCAGAGGGGTGGAGAGGATGTTCCCCCAGAACTGACCCTCACACCGGACTTCGGGGAGTGTGAGGGTCCACTATTGCAATCTGCGAACACTGGGTCCTTGTTTTTAAATGAGACGACTGGGAAGGTTTTTTACAAAACATGTGTCAAGGTTTTAAACAAAACTAAACTCAATTCAAGAGCTGACACACCTTGGCGTGCAAAACTGGTTTTAGATGCTGGTTTTAAACCAGCATGGAAATCTTTTTACAAACCACCGTTAACTAAAACCTATGGTGATTTACAGTGGAGGGTTGTACATTGCATTATGGCTGTGAACGCTTTTATCTCTGTTTTAAACCCAGCTGTAACCCAATACTGTTTATGTTGTGGGGAAAAGGAAACAGTTTTTCATTGTTTTATGGAATGTCAGAGACTGGCTCCTTTGTTTTGTCTTTTAGAGCGTGTTTTTGATGGTTTTAGTAAAATTTTTACGAAACCAGTTTTTATTTTTGGTTTTAAGTACTCACAGAAACGCAAAACACAGTGCCAACTGTTAAATTTTATCCTGGGAACGGCTAAGATGGCGGTCTGGGTTAGCCGAAAAAGTTTAATTGAAGGAGTCAGGGATAATGACACTGTGAGTATTTTCAAAAGGTTGGTAAGAACCCGTATTTTAACTGATTTTAAATACTATTCTATCATGAAAGATCTCGATAGTTTTGAGAACATGTGGTGTTTTATGGATATTTTGTGCTGGGTTGATGATCATGAAGAACTAAATTTTGCTGAATTTTTAACCTGAGCCAGAAGTTCTTTTTGAAAACTAATTTATTCTGCTTTTTTCAGACTTAAAATTTTGTTAATTGTGTTTTAACCTTTGAAAGTCCCAATAAAGGTATGTTCAAAATCAAAAAAAATCTCTCTCTCTCTATATATATATATATATATACAGTGTATCACAAAAGTGAGTACACCCCTCACATTTCTGCAAATATTTCAATATATCTTTTCATGGGACAACACTATAGACATGAAACTTGGATATAACTTAGAGTAGTCAGTGTACAGCTTGTATAGCAGTTTAGATTTACTGTCTTCTGAAAATAACTCAACACACAGCCATTAATGTCTAAATAGCTGGCAACATAAGTGAGTACACCCCACAGTGAACATGTCCAAATTGTGCCCAAAGTGTCAATATTTTGTGTGACCACCATTATTATCCAGCACTGCCTTAACCCTCCTGGGCATGGAATTCACCAGAGCTGCACAGGTTGCTACTGGAATCCTCTTCCACTCCTCCATGATGACATCACGGAGCTGGTGGATGTTAGACACCTTGAACTCCTCCACCTTCCACTTGAGGATGCGCCACAGGTGCTCAATTGGGTTTAGTCCATCACCTTTACCTTCAGCTTCCTCAGCAAGGCAGTTGTCATCTTGGAGGTTGTGTTTGGGGTCGTTATCCTGTTGGAAAACTGCCATGAGGCCCAGTTTTCGAAGGGAGGGGATCATGCTCTGTTTCAGAATGTCACAGTACATGTTGGAATTCATGTTTCCCTCAATGAACTGCAGCTCCCCAGTGCCAGCAACACTCATGCAGCCCAAGACCATGATGCTACCACCACCATGCTTGACTGTAGGCAAGATACAGTTGTCTTGGTACTTCTCACCAGGGCGCCACCACACATGCTGGACACCATCTGAGCCAAACAAGTTTATCTTGGTCTCGGCAGACCACAGGGCATTCCAGTAATCCATGTTCTTGGACTGCTTGTCTTCAGCAAACTGTTTGCTGGCTTTCTTGTGCGTCAGCTTCCTTCTGGGATGACGACCATGCAGACCGAGTTGATGCAGTGTGCGGCGTATGGTCTGAGCACTGACAGGCTGACCTCCCACGTCTTCAACCTCTGCAGCAATGCTGGCAGCACTCATGTGTCTATTTTTTAAAGCCAACCTCTGGATATGACGCCGAACACGTGGACTCAACTTCTTTGGTCGACCCTGGCGAAGCCTGTTCCGAGTGGAACCTGTCCTGGAAAACCGCTGTATGACCTTGGCCACCGTGCTGTAGCTCAGTTTCAGGGTGTTAGCAATCTTCTTATAGCCCAGGCCATCTTTGTGGAGAGCAACAATTCTATTTCTCACATCCTCAGAGAGTTCTATGCCATGAGGTGCCATGTTGAATATCCAGTGGCCAGTATGAGAGAATTGTACCCAAAACACCAAATTTAACAGCCCTGCTCCCCATTTACACCTGGGACCTTGACACATGACACCAGGGAGGGACAACGACACATTTGGGCACAATTTGGACATGTTCACTGTGGGGTGTACTCACTTATGTTGCCAGCTATTTAGACATTAATGGCTGTGTGTTGAGTTATTTTCAGAAGACAGTAAATCTATACTGCTATACAAGTTGTACACTGACTACTCTAAGTTATATCCAAGTTTCATGTCTATAGTGTTGTCCCATAAAAAGATATAATGAAATATTTGCAGAAATGTGAAGGGTGTATTCACTTTTGTGATACACTGTATATATATATATATATATATATATATATATATATATATATATATATATATATATACTAATTTCTTTAATGTCATTACACTAATAAAAAATAAAAGAGCTTTCATTGTCCTTTGGAAATATTCCAGGATTATAAAGCATAACCCCATGTGTCTATAAATGTTACATTGAAATACTGCCCGCAAATATTATTAACTATATTTAATTTATACAGTATTTATAATTAAAATTACATTTAAATTATGTTTTTCAGATTAAGACAAAAAAAGATTTATGTTTGTTCTACAGTACATATTAACTTAAAGTATTTGAAGTGTTTAATTAGGCTGATACTCTAAAATACATAGTAATTACTCTAATAATTATAAAATACCCTCTAGTTAGAACACACACACACCCACGCACCCATGCACACACTTTTTTATTATCCAATCCAAAGATCCAATTTCTAAAACATTATAAATATTTCATTATGGTTACAGAAAACACTTTTAATATGTAGCAATTGGAAAATGTACCTTTATTGTCTGTTTTATCCTGGACAGGGTGGCGGTGGGTCTAATTAATTGGACGAAAGGTAGGAATCACCAAGACCTATACAGCTATAAATGTTAAATTAAATACAGTATGCACATTTCCATGCGGATTTCATAAACTACATTTAATTTATACAGTATTTATAATTTACATTTAAATATATTTTTAAATTTAATTATATACTAGGTTTATGTTTGTTCTACATATTACTTTAAATTATTTCTAATACAAAACTAGAACAAAGTACATAAAATAATTGAAGTAATGCTGAAACATACATCAGATAGAATGTATTATTATTATTAGTGCTGTTGATCATATGTGCAGTAAAATATGTAATTGGATCTGCTTCTGCGGCTGGTTAAAATGCAGTGCTAGTTGCCCTACTGTAAAATAATAACCTTAAGATTTTAGGAGAGATTTATAATTCTTGTAAACAATGCATTAAATAATTGCATCGTTATGCAGGGAAAAGTCAATGCTAATAAAACTGGTGAGTCACACTTTTCTTATATATGAAGATTGCATAAGAAATCACATATTTCACCGTGCTGAGAATGACTGAAGGACGTTTATTTCATGAAGAAACTGATGGAACCTAAAATGAATGTATGCTAATGGTTTTTGATGGATAGTACTGCTCGGTTGTATGAGATGAAGCAGCGTTAACCTTACACACCTTTACTTGCACATAATCAGATAAAATATACAGCAGGATCTTTCACGCCTGCTAATATTACAAAGACACGGGGGCGCCAGGTATGAGACCGGTCTAATAAAAAGCGCCGTATTATTCCAGCACAAACTCTGGCTGTTAATAATTGATGATCATTAGCAGAGGGACAATAGTGGGATATATAAAGAGCTCATCCTTATTCATTTAAATAGAGGTCATTTTCTCCAGGTGTCTCCTGCTCTCTCTTTCTCACTCTACCATTCTCACCGTCTCTCCGTCTCTGGCTGCATCCCGCTCTGCAGATTCTAATTTGCTCTAAAGCTTCTTTCACTTGAATATTCTTCTTCCGCACAATGTGCAGTCTCTGTCTGAGAATTTGAATGAATTTAAATAGGATAAATCATAAATCTGATTAGCGGATATTCCCCGTGATACAGAAATGATTGGATCAAGATGAATTTGGAAATGAGGAGGAGGTAAATTTGACACTTCATCTGAGCCATGACTTCACTGAAACATTCAGTCATTTGGATTAGAAAAGTCGGCGATGTATTTTAGTGGACGTTTTATTTTATAAATGTAAATGTTTTTAATTTAAAAAATGTGTTTCTGTCATAGCAGTGATGTTTTGTATATTTCATGAATCTCTTTAATGAAAGAGTCCCATTTGTTAACACAGTGTAAGTCACATTATGAATGACAGTATGGAAAATGCAAATTAATTAAAAATATATGCAGTGTTCCTCACATTACATTTTACATTTTCTGCATTTAGCAGACGCTCTTATCCAGAGCAACTTACAGAAGTGCTTCCATAGTAAACATTTCATTTCTCAAGTTTTAGTAAACAACAGTCGAAGAACACAAATCTGCTGAAACCTGTTAAAACCAAAGTGTTTTTTTTTTCTTACTTTTTTTTTTGACTTTTATTTGATTGCAGACAGTTTGTTTTATCTGCTCAACTTTATTTTATTTATTAATAAACTACCATTCCTCCATTTCAGGCCTGCAACACATTCAAAAAAAAAAAAGTTGGGACGGGGGCAATTTAGGGCAAGTAATGAGGTGAAAAAACTAAATAATGATGCAATTTTAAACAGGTGATGTCAACAGGTGATTGTAATCATGGTTTGGTACAAAAGCAGCATCCAGGAAAGGCTGAGTCTTTGATAAGCAAAGATGATCAGAGGATCTCCAGTTTGTCAACAAATGAGTGAGAAATTTATTGAAATGTTTAGAAACAATGTACCTCAAAGAAACATTGGAAGGGATTTGCATATTTCTCCCTCTACAGTGCATAATATCATTAAATGATAAATAAAAATAAATTCAGTGCGTAAAGGCCAAGGGAGCAAGCTCAGACGGCACTGCATCAAGAACCGCCACTCAACAATAGCTGATATAACCACATGGGTGAGGGATTACTTTAGCAAACCTTTGTGAAGCACTACAATACAGAGTTACATCCACAAATGCCACTTAAAACTTTACTGTGCAAAAAAGAAGCCTTATGTTAACCATGTCCAGAAGCGGCATCAAATTATTTGGGCTCTGAGGCATCTAGGATGGACCATCACACAGTGGAAACGTGTATTGTGGTTAGATGAATTAGTATTCCAGGTCTTTTTTGGAAAAAATGGATGCTGTGTGCTCCGGACCAAAGACGAAAAGGACCATCCAGACTGTTATCAGCCAAAGTCCAAAAGCCAGGGTCTGTCATGGTATGGGGCTGTGTCAGTCCCCCTGGCAAAGGTCCATAAAAATGCAACAACGACGACCACGTACTGTTGCACATCTTAAGACGTGTTTGCAGGAAGAATGAGACAAAATAAAAGATGAAACACTAAATCACTTGGTCTCCTCGGTGCCAAAACGTCTTTTAAGTGTGGTGAAAAGGAATGGCAACATTACAAAGTGAATGCTTTACTGTCCCAACTTTTTTTGGAATGTGTTGCAGGCCTGAAATGCAGGAATAGATGTTTATTAATAAATGAAATTAAGTTGACCAGACAAAAAATGAAATATCTCAGGTTCATCCTGTCTGCAATCAAATAAAAGTCAAAGTAAATGTAAGGAACACTGTTTTTTTATTTGCAGTTTCCATACTGTCCCAACCTTTTTCTGATTAGGAGTTGTAAAATGTTTCTGTTTACTTTAACACTGTGGCTGATGAATGTTGTTTAACAGCTGACCCAGGATAGGAGTCGTGTCCCTCTACGTTGCTAATTTTGGCCAGCAGATGGGGCAAGGAGGCTCAGTATGGAGTAAACTATCAATCCCTCTTTTACATTTACATTTTCAGCATTTAGCAGACGCCTTTATCCAAAGCGACTTACATTGCAGTTACAGTATACAGTTTGAGCAATTGAGGGTTAAGGGCCTTGCTCAAGGGCCAAACAGCAGCAACCTGGCAGTGGTGGGGCTTGAACCAGCAACCCTCTGATCACTGGTCCAGTACCTTAACCACTAGGCTACAGCTGGCCCTCTTGATTGACAATTGTCTGAGCTTCAGCTCCAGGTGAAAGTTTCCCTATATGGCATGGTTTCTCAGTTTTATTCTCACAACCTCCTTTATTTACACACATGCCTTTCCCTTAAACTGTGATGTCAGTTTTGGGCCTTGTCTTGTGGCATTTTGGGCCTTGTGATGAAACCACTCCGGTAAATCGAATTGCCTCAGTAGTGGCATGAAATCCCTTTTCTGAAATGGACCCACGCATAAAACCACTTTATGTGCAGGAGGAGCCAGTTGGTAGGATAAGGGTTCTGCTCATGCATAGCCGAGCTGGCAGGTTCTGATAGTTCCCTGTTCTTACCTTTTTGCTATCCCTGTTCTAACCACTTTCTCTGTTGCTGGTTGCAGACATTTAAGTGTCTTTTACTTGTTATTCTGTGTCTATTAATTTGGCCTCCTTTTATTTGAGTCTCTTTTATTTGCAAATTGAGTTCTACTTTGATAGTGAGTTGCATCCAGCCCTGTATTATGTATTGTACGTATTAATCTAATTTATTCATCCATCCATCCATCCTATTCATTTATCCAATTTTTTAATCTCCTATTCATTCATCCATCCATTCTATTCATTTGTCCATCCATCCATCCATCCATCCATCCAACCATCCACCCTTTTATTCATCCTATTTATTTATCCAGTTTATTAATATAATTTATTCATCCATCCATTCATCCACCCTTTTATTCATCCTATTTATTTATCCAATGTATTAATCTAATTTATTCATCCATCCATCCATCCATCCATCCATCCTATTCATTTGTCCATCCATCCATCCATCAATCCATCTTATTCATTTGTCCATCCATCCATCCATCCATTCATCTTATCCATCCATCAAATCCATTTATCCAATTTATCCATCCATCCACCATTTTATTCATCCTATTTATTTATCCAATGTATTAATCTAATTTATTCATCCATCCATCCATCCTATTCATTTGTCCATCCATCCATCCATTTATCCTATCCATCCATCAGTTCCATTTATCCAATTTATCCATCCATCCTATCCATCAATCCAATCTATTTATAAATTGTTTTCATTTTGTGATGATTTAGGGCTAGGACAAGACAAGAGGGGCGAACACACACACAGAGCTGTTATAACAAAAAGAGTTTAATGATAACAAAAGACAAAACAAGGCTACACAAGACAGGTTTAATGATCTATGCTAAATGCTAACGCTACTCTAAACATACATGAACAATGCTAAAGCTAACCTACATGCTAATGCTAATCGCTAATCTAAACACACAGGAGCTAAGCTACACTAACTTGGGGGGGGCCTGACTGATCCCCCTCTTCCTTCTTAAAGACCCTAAGCTCTCACAGTGCAGCTGTGGCTAATTAGCAGGGGACCAATCACAAATGGGGAGTTGTCTCTTGACAGAGTGCTCACGGAGAGAGGGGTGTGGCACCTAGGCACACTCCTGGAGCACACAGAGACTGGAACCATGACACATTTGTCCATCCATCCATCCATCCATCCATCCATCCACCCTTGCTTACCTAAACAAAAGAAAATAATGACTTTAAATAAGCTCTCACTTTTGCCATGTCAGTACCTAGATCAGATCAGTTAGGCCACAGCACATATCTGTTCCCATCCACCATTTGCATTTTAACATAGTCTTACCTCTATCCAGCTAGCCCATGCTTTGGTTGTAATTTCAGTTCAAGTTTTAAATAGCATCAAGGTAACAGTGACACAATACACACACAAGGAGGAATAATTGACTTACCAGTCCATGACTTTAACTCTAAACTTAATTAATCTAAGGGCTACATTTTTATAGCTTATAAATGCCCTCCTTATGGCTCCAATCAATGAGATTTTTTGGCATTTCATATCTAACGATTTGAATGAACCTACATCAGATAACATTAAGTGGGTCATTTCTTGGCAGTGTGCATACACGATTGTGCACACCAGACCTAATAGCTTACACTTATCAGGTATACAATAAAAACAGTCACTGAAATACCATTTCTGTGTCCAATTACGTCCTGTTATTTTGCATACCATAGAGCACGGAGTCCTAATGGCCCCCATACACAATGCTGTTTACACCCTCTGTGTCTCGCTATGATTCACTGAATCTCATCAAGATCATTAGAGCTCTAATAACCCATAGACAGCAATGGGGAGGATATAATAGATATACTCGAAGGAGTGCATGCTAGTATGCTTTGCAGGCCTTAATGTGTTCTGGTCGGCTGCAGGCAGGACAGACCGCCCGTGGTTCATTGTGATATTTAAATGACATCATTAAGCCCCCTGACCTGAACTAGCAGCAAGAATTCAGTAGCCAAGGACATATTTTTAAACTGCATAGCATTCATGCATAGCTCATACTGCTGACCATGGTGTTGTTGTATGTCCCATTTTAAAACTGTGGACATTATTATGAAGTTGCAGCCCCCTGTTTGCAGCTATAACAATTGCTACTCTTCTAAAAAGACTTTCGAAGAAGGCCTTAATTTGTCATATACACATATACAGGTGTACAGTACAATGAAATTCTTTCTTCGCACATTCTAGGTTATTTGGAAGCTGGGGTCTGAGCACAGGGTCAGCCACTGTACGGCGCCCCTGGAGCCAAGAGGGTTAAGGCCCTTGCCCAACAGTGGCTGCATGACAGAGCTAGGTTTTGAACTCTCAACCTTTCAATTAATAGCCAAAGCTCTATTTACTAGGCTACCACTGTCCCTAAAAATTCCATGATTTTGCCGTGTTTTTGAAGAAATGTGCTTCTGAGTGGTCAGATATTGATGTGGGACATAAAGGCCTGGCTCACACTCAACATTCCAATTTATTTTTACTTTGTAAAAACAGAAGCAAGGTCCATCAAAATCCATTCATCCATCCATCTATCCACCCTAACCCATCCATCCATCGTCCAACAAATCCATCCATCCACCCTCCCACCCACACATCCATCCATCCATCCATCCATCCAACAAAACACATCCACCCACAAAATCCATCCATCCGTCCATCCAACTAATCCATCCATCCATTCACCTAATCCATCCATCCATTCAACTAATCCATCCATCCATCCATCCAACCATCCATCCAACTAATCCATCCATCCCTCCATCCATCTAACCATTCATCCATCTATCCAACTAATCCATCCATCCATCCATCCACCCATCCATCCAACTAATCCATCCATCCATCCATTCTAAGGTGTTTAGTGGAATTGAGGTCAGGGCTCTGTGCAGGACATCTCCACACCCCATCAAACCATATATAGATAGACCTTGCTTCTGTTTTCACAAACTGTAAAACATAACATTTATTTAACAGAATTCATGTTTTATACCTGTTAGCTATGGGTGTGGCTGAAACACTTGAAGTCAGTAGTTAGAAAGGGTGTCCAATTACTTCTGGTCATGAAGTGCATATTCTCTCTCTGCCTTCAAAAGGAGTCACCCTGTATGTGTGTTTCAGGCCATTGCTGTGTTAAAGGTGAACTGTCAGGCCCGTTTCTGTTCACTCTGGAGAAGGTTTTCAGAGGTTTTTTATTATTTGGCTTCATTTATCCATCGCTCAGTTCTCTCTCTTTTGATTATGATGCTTCCACCGTCAGTTTTCACCATTGGAGTAGTTTTAGCTAGGTTATCCTTCCTGCAGGCTCACTGGACATCAAGGCTTTGTGCTGTTGTCCTGCGGTATAAATTGTGTGCCCTCATAGACCAAGCTAAGCCTTTTTAAAACCCAGTCCAATCAATTTTAATTGCTGGTGGACTCCAATTAAGTTCTACAGACATATTAAAGCAACCAGGATGCACCTGAGCACAACTTGGAGTGCCATAGTAAAGGGTCTGAATAATTTTGTACATTATATATTTTAGTTTTTGTTTAAACATGTTTACTTACTTTAATATGAGTGATTAAATATAGACTGATAAGTAAAATGGCAATTATATTAGTTCAAAATCACAATAAATTGTTCAAAAAGTAGAGGGGTCTGAATACTTTCTGAATCCAGTGTATGACATGGCAGTTTTGGAATGGGGGATGCCTGATTGCAGTCGAGGTGAGTATGTTGCTGCTTACGCCTCCTCCGACCCGCATGCAGCCCTTAGCGGAACCCTTTTTCACCCATGCATTCTGTATAGGCGCCTTTCTATCTGCCAATCAGGTTCCTTACACAGCATTTCAAGACCCCACCCACGTAGTCCGGTCATATTGCCCTAGCAGAAACGTGTCTGCTGCAGGCACTGCCAATTATGCAGCCGACTGACGGCAACGGCGAGTTTCGGACCGAGGAGTTCAGAATCTCGGTGCTGGTGTGCTAGCGGAATATCCCGTTGTGCCACCTGGGCGCTGTGGCTTCTTTATTTTAAAAATAAGCAAGTTTGACTTAACTTAGTACACAGAACAGTGGTCTCCTGCAAGGGTTGGAAGGAAAACTCAAACTTAAAATGAATCTAGTTAAATGCTTGTAATTTAAGAGCCATCAAAACATTACTTCATTCATTCATTGTCTGTTTTACCACCACTTTATCTGATTTAGGGTTGCAGTGGGTCCAATTTGGTGGGCAAGCGGTAGGAAACACCCTGGATAGGTCAGCAGTTTATCATAGGAAAAACAAACTCACACCTAGGGCAGTTTAGAATCTCCAATTAACCTGACTGCATGTCTTTGGACGTTAGGAGGAAACTGGAGCTCCCAGAGGAAAACTCCACACAGAAAGGACCCTGTTCGCTCAACCTGGGAATCAAACCCAGGACCTTCTTGCTGTGAGTGCTACCCACAGAGCCATCAAAATCAGCTGCTTCTACCTTTTTACTGTCAGCGTGAATAGAAACAAACTTCATACAAGTGAATTTCTGACTTGCACCATATGTCACCCAAGCAGACAAAAAACATTTACTGAAGATAAATGGATGATTAAATTAATTGTCCATGGCTTGCAAACTCCAATCTTCTAAAGTGTTTTTATTTGCCACTCCCTAACTCCTATTAATCCACTTGATAAAGTAGCCAATCACATCGGAGCTGCAGCAATTAGGTGTGCATGCTGTGCTAATGTGATTGCATGTGGCACCTGACAGATGATCAATGGGCATTTCTTCATGCCACTGTGTAATATTGTAACTGGAGCAATTCCTTGTATATGCAAACACGATCAATATTCCCATGCAGAATGCTCTTTAATTTGTCCCTGGCGTGTGTACCTATCGACTTTACACATTCAATTCCTGAGATGAACAATGCAATTCCTTTTCAGTTCTCTGCCTTATGGTTCCAATCCATCCTCTGGTGTGAAGTTAAACTGCTCCTTCATTTAACTACGATGCGTGAGTGGATGCTGCATCAGGGATATGATTCTTCTCAGACCTGTCGCTGTTTAACCCTTTCATGACCTTGGCTTAAAAGTTGTGTGTAAACATACAGTTTAAGTCAAATGTGTACCTGCACTTGGAAATTGCACAGTGGGTGGTGCTGTCACCTTACATTGTCACCTTTTTTTCTTCCAAAAATATAATGAGACAAAAAATTTACATACACCCTGGTTTAAATGTTGGGCCTGCTACCGGTTGGGCATCATCTAGAGGACACAATTGGCGGTGCCTGCAGCAGACAAGAATTGGCCATCAAGTCTCCTGGGTGAGAAAAGACCAGACTAAGTGGGTGGGGTCTTCAAACGTGAATCCAAATCAAGGAGTCGAGGACTGCGGGCGCAGAGCAGGCAAATATACCTTTCTCAAACACAATCGGGATCCCCAGCAGCGGAAGACTAATTACCATTATAATTATCATTGGTAAAGTTGAAGGTTCTATAATGTCATTACCTCTGTGGCTTAGTTATGTAGATTAGTTATAATTGACTTTAGCTGGGGCGGCACGGTGGCTAAGTGGGTAGCACTGTCTCCTCACAGCAAGAAGGTCCTGGGTTCGATCCCCAGGTAGGGTGGTCCGGGTCCTTTCTGTGTGGAGTTTGCATGTTCTCCCCGTGTCTGTGTGGGTTTTCTCCGGGAGCTCTGGTTTCCTCCCACTGTCCAAAAACATGTAGTCAGGTTAATTGGAGACACTGAATTGCCCTATAGGTGAATAGGTGCGTGTATGAGTGTGTGTACGTGTGTCTGCCCTGTGATGGACTGGTGCCCCGTCCAGGGTGTTACTGTGTGCCTTGCGCCCATTGAAAAGCTGGGATAGGCTCCTGCACTCCCCCCGTGACCCTGGTTGAATAAGCGGGTAAGAAAGTGAGTGAGTGAGTGACTTTAGCTGGTGACCTCCTTGTGTCCATATAAATAGAACTGTACACAATAAGAAGTACAGGGAACAGCGGTCTCTTGCCAGGGTCAGTTAAAACAGGGTCTGTTTATGTACATATACAGGTGTACAGTACAATGACATTTTTTTGCTTATCCCAGCAGGGGTTTGAGCGCAGGGTTGGTGCCCCTGGATCCAAAGGGGGGTTAAGGGCCTTGCTCAAGAGCCCAACAGTGGCTGCGTGGCAGAGCTGGGATTCGAACTCTTAACCTTTTGATTGATAGCCCAAATCTCCACCCACTAGGCAACCACTGTCCTTTTTACTTGTAGTTAATTTCTCTTGATCTGGACCAAGCAAGAAAATGATACACTGTTACATTTTAGATCTTGTTGGCTTAGCGTTCACAAGCAAATTTACAATGGAACCAAAATAAGTCAAGGTAGTTAGTTCTCTTGTGGTGTGTTTAGTGTCGCATCTTGTAACATCATGTGCTGTGTTTTTTTTTTTTAAATGCCATTGGTTCGTTTTGCGCTCATACCTGAAACGAATTGCACACTTACTGTAACTAAGAGAGCAATCACACCAGGGTTCCTGTCAATCAAACCAAAGCTGACAGGTATTGATTTGCGGTTACATCTCCAAATATAATACTGTGTACCTCAGTCTAAATGATTTGTAGGTTTTGTGTCATTAGTACATCTAAACATTGCTCCAGATGTATTATGGGACATCCTGGTGGTCTTGCAAAAATTAGGTTTGCAATGAGAATGTACCACAGCCATCTACACAGTTGAGTCACATTATTATGACCACCAGCTAATATCCAGAGTAACCACCGTGTGCAGCACGAACAGCAGCTAGACGGACTGGGAGTGACTCAATAAGGTCCTGGTAGGTTGTTACAGGTATCTGGAGCCATGCTGACTGCAGTGCATCCCACAGCTGCTGGAGGGGGCGTAGGGGAGGATCCATAGAGCGAACACGATGATCGAGGGTTCAAGAAACAATTTACCTTTTGAGGCCAATCTACCTTTTGCATAATTTGGGGCAGTGGAGGGAAACCAGGACTTTAAAACCCCTTCTAGACCATTACTGGAGGCGGGAAATGAGTCCCAAGGGCTATATCAGCTGTGCCACCATGCTACTTGATACAGCAAACTTTTCCATCAGTAATTCAGTCATGGCCAATTGGAACTTGTCTTTCTCTTGTCGATGCCACCACCCTAACCCCTGGTCGATAGGACTGAGGCTGTCATGCCCCCCCCCCCCCCACACACACACACACGCATGCAGCTAATTGCTTCCTTTCACTTGCCAAGACAGCAGTATTGTATATTAAAAGCCACTGTTATCCATGATCAATTGCCCCTGCGCAGACGACCTGACCGGACAGCAGAGGTCACTATTGCACAAGAAGTGGTGGTTCCTTGTTTCAGGCATTATCCCTCCCCCTACAGACCCACAACCAATCGTGAGTCTGTATAGGCGCCCGACTGGCTGATAGTGAAGCTGTTTCACCATACCCTTGTTTATTTTCCATTTTATGTTTTCATTTTGGGCAGCACGGTGGCTAAGTGGGTAGCACTGTCGCCTCACAGCAAGAAGGTCCTGGGTTCGATCCCCAGGCGGGGCAGTCCGGGTCCTTTCTTTCTTTTTAAAAAAAATATATTTTCTTTATGCATTCTCTCCCCTTTTCCTCCCCTTTTAGCGCGTCCAATTGCCCGATTGCATCATGCTTCCTCTCCACCAATGCTGATCCCCGCTCTGATTGAGGAGAACAAAGCTAACCCATGCCCCCTCCGACACGTGGGCAGCATGCCGTATGCATCTTATCACCTACACTTTGACGAGTGCAGTGCAGCTCAGTGTTGTGTACGGAGAGACACACCCTGACAGCACTTTTTTCTCATCTCTGTGCAGACACCATCAATCCGCCAGCAGAGGTTGTAATTGCACCAGTTATGAGAGAGAGAGACCTCCATCCAGCTTAGTCCCGCCCATTTCTGAACAACAGGCCAATCATTGTTCATGTGGCCGCTCAGCCTTAGTCGGCAGGCAGAGCTGATATTCGATACGATGTATTCGAGATCCCAGCTCTTGTTCCAGCGTGTGTTTTTACGGCTGCACCACCTGAGCGGCCCAAGGTCAAAGTCCTTTCTGTGCGGAGTTTGCATGTTCTCCCTGTGTCTGCGTGGGTTTTGTCCAGGAGCTCCGGTTTCCTCCCACAGTCCAAACCATGCAGTCAGGTTAATTGGAGACACTGAACTGCCCTATAGGTGAATGGGTGTGTGTATGTGTGTGTGTATGTATTTGTGTCTGCCCTGCTTGCGCCCTGTCCAGGGTATTACTGTGTGCCTTGCACCCATTGAAAAGCTGGGATAGGCTCCAGCACCCCCTGCGACCCTGATTGGATAAGCGGTTAAGACAGTGAGTGAGTGAGTGAGTGTCTTCATTTTTCATGTGCTTTAATTTAACTACCATGCATGAGTAGATGATGCATCAGGAATGTGTTCCCCTCAGACCCACCCCTGTTTAAACTGCAAATTTATTCTACAGATGCAAATATTGCATCCTTTTTCCGCCTCTCAGAAGAAAACGCACTTGCTTTCTGTCCCCTCTCACTAATATTCTTATTCTCTTTTTTCCTCTTTAAAAACTTTCTTTTTTCTTCACTTTTCTTCAGCTTTCCTCCTCGGCCATCTGTCAATTTATCTTGGCCGCACCGACTCCCATGTGCCGGGGCTCTGGAGAGATGGGAAATCGGCAAGTGAAGACGTGCCAACGATCAATCTTCACCGGTGCTCTCGTTTGCCGTGGGCCTTCAACGTCAACACCCTTATACAGACTGAAAAGTCATTTCATCCTTCCTTCCCCGGCACTGTTTTTTTCACACCTCCATCATGTGTTCTGCGCTTGCCTGCTATCATACAGGCTGGTATCAGTTTTGCATCAAACCTGATAGGCTTAGTGTTGCATCTGTATTATATCACTGCTTTGAGTCTTATCGCTACGGAATCTTTTTCACCCGGTGCATGCTTGAAAACAATCCATCTGTTTGTTTAAGTATCTATAAAATCTTGCAGAATCATGGAGAAAAGATAAAGCGAAGTGCTGGTGGTTAGGCTTGAGGCGCTACTTGAAGGGCTTTAACCTATCCTGTCAGACTAAATTAATTAGGTAATTAAAGGCTCAGGTAGAATTAGACACAGACACCCTGGGTGCCTCCAGGCTGTTCATCCTTACTATTACAGTGGTGTAAGGGCAGAATAGGGACAATGGGAGTGGGAAAGGGAGTTTTCTATAGGGTAAACGGTTTATAAGGGTGCATTAGTGTTACCTTAAAATTATTTACTTCATATACTTTATTTATCTCGAGGAAAACTATTGATTGCTTATTACAAAATGAAGTAAAATTGAATGGAATGTTACAATCCCAAATCAGAAAAAGTTGGGACAGTATGGAAAATGCAAATAAAATAAAAATGCCCTTACACACCAATACTAATAATAATGATAATGATAATAATAATAATAATGATAATACTACTACTACTACTACTAATAATAATAATAATAATAAATAACAATAATAATAATAGTAATAGTAATAATTAATAATACTACTAATAATAATAATAATTATAATAATGATAATAATAATAATAATAATAAATAATAGTAATAATAATAATGTAATGAAGTAATGAATAGTAATAATAATAATACTAATAATAATCAAAATAATGAATACTACTACTACTACTACTACTACTAATAATAATAATTAATAGTAATAATAATAATAATTATTATTATTATTATTAATAGTAATAATAATAATAATAATAATAATAATAAACTGTTAAAAGTTACTTGTATACTCTCTACCACGCTTATTTGTTCTATTAAACAAAATACACACATATTAACACGGTATGTTGTTTCTTATTCCTTTTTTGTGTTATAAACAGTGGAATATTAACAAATCATTTAAATAATTCCTTCAGATTTCTTAAGTAATTTAGCCTTGAATTATAATTCCTAATATTTGCTTATCTTCTACAAAACAGAAGAGAGCATTAAACAGTGTTTTTAAATATGGCCTGTAGTTAAAATTCTCTCTGCTCACAGTGTGGGTACCTGTAGTGGCTCTCAGCAGGAAATTTGGCATTTGATGGCATTTTATTTCAAAAAAATAAAGTTAAATCTCAAAGTCATTAAATTGTACAGAGCAGTTGCTGGTCCTGTAAGTAACGAAAATATGATTCTTATTATCTTCACACAGACATTTAAATTCCAGGAAGCCGGAACAAAATACACAAGAAGAAAGTGCAGTGCCCTGCTGGTCTAATGTTCTAAAATACACAAAATGCGGCTATACGTCTTTTCCATTTAAGCAAAGGAACATAAGTGGAAGTGTGTCATTGTGAATATCACGGCTGTCTCTCACAGATAATCACAGCCATGATGTTTGAGTTTTGATGCAGCTTTGCAAAGGGAGGAATGGTTGTGGTTTAGTATGGAATATTTTTTGTCATTTACATATTCAGCATTTAGCAGACTCTTTTATCCAAAGCGACTTACAGTATTTTGACAGTATACAGTCTGAGCAATTGAGGATTAAGGGTCTTGCTCAAGGGCCCAACAATGGCAACCTGGCAGTGGTGGGGCTTGAACCGGCAGCCTTTCGGTTACTAGTCTACAACTGCCCTACACCCATTCACCTATAGGGCAATTTAGTGTCTCCAATTGACCTGACTGCATGTTTTTTGGACTGTGGGAGAAAACCAGAGCTCTCGGAAGAAACCCATGCAGACACAGGGAGAACATGCAAACTCAGCACAGAAAGGACCTGGACCGCCCCGCCATGCCTGGGGATCGAACCCAGAACCTTCTTGCTGTGAGGCGACAGTGCTAGCCACCGAGCCACTGTGCCGCCCTGTTGTTATTACTACAATAATAATAATAATAATAGTGGCACAGTGGCTTGGTGGGTATCATTGTCACCTCACAGCAAGAAAATCCTTTCTGTGTGGAGTTTGCATGTTCTCACAGCGTCGGTGTGACTTTCCTCCGGGTGCTCCGATTTTCTCCCACAGTCCAAAGACATGCAGTCAGATTAATTGGAGCTAGTAAAATTACAGACTGGCAACCTGTTTGGGGTATTTCCTGCCTTTAGCCATGTAAATCGGACCCACCGTTACCCTAAATAAGATAAAGCAGTAGTAAAACAGACTATAAATGAATGAGTAATAATGCATTCGTGGTTAGATACTAGTGATGGGTCTATCAGTGCATCTGCATCAGGATTGCAACAAGAAAATCCAACTGTAATCTTGACGTTTCTGTTGAAATGTTACATAATTGCCCAGTTTCTTTGATTTATGTATTTGTTAATCTGAGATCCACTATTTGGCCTTGAAGCTCTCTGTAGCTGTTGCTGAATCTAATTGATATTTAGCTACTTTAAAGTGGTTAAAGAGAATTGAAAAGGTTTTAAAAAGATATTTTATTAATTTTTTAATAAAAAAAATTTATTATTTATTTCTTTTTCTCCCGATTTTTCAGTGTGTCCAATTTTTACTCAATTGCATTATGCTTCCTCTCTACTGGTGCTGACCCCCGCCCCTGAGTGAGGAGAGCGAACTGACACACACCCCCTCCGATACGTGAGCAGTAGCAGACTGCGTCTTTTCACCTGCACCAGCCGAGTTCATATGCGAATCAGCCCTGTGCACAGCGAGCCACACCCTGATGAGCATTATTTCTCTACTCTGTGCAGACACCATCAACCAGTCAGCAGAAGTCGTAATTGCATCAGTTATGAGGTCCCTCTCCGGCTCCCTAACCCTGCATGAACAACAGCTAAACGTTGTTCATATAGCTGCCCAGCCCAGCCGGATGGCAGAGCTGAGATTTGATACGATGTATTCGAAATCCCAGCTCTGATGTGCTAGCTTGTTTTACCGCTGCGCCACCTTAGCGGCTTAAGATATTTTATTAATTTTATGTATTTCATGGTATCTACAGTGCTGTGGAAAGTATTTCCTCCTTTTGTTCCAATAGATAATATTACATTTACAGCATTTAGTAGAAACAGATAACAGAGGTGATCATTACAGGGGTCACTTACCTTTTCACAGCACTGCATGTTTCACCCCAGGTTAACTTAATTTTTAAACCCATTTTTCACTCGTGTGTAAGGTCACCTGAGGTTTTCACTGGGGAACATTGCATAGTTGTTTCTGAACGATGATGGCACAATAAGGGCAATACAGTTAAAGTACGGTACGCTCCTGCTCCCTCATGTCCTCTAGCTGTCAAACTTACACTGACCTCATGTGACAGCTGATGCATTGCCTGATGCAGCATGTGTGTGTGTGTGTGTGTGTGTGTGCAGTGTGTGTGTATTTGCATGTAATATGAATCAGGTGAACTCTTCTGTTTTTTCAGTGGTGCTCTGCCCTCAACCTGACCATGGTAGGTCATGCACACTCATCAGTGGACAGACAGAAAGCAGAAGGAAGTGCCATCCTGGTCTCATGCAGTGTCATGACCTCGACCTGAACCACATGACAAATCGTTAGATACCACATTTGTTAATGACAGTAAAAGAAAAGAAAATGCCAGTGAATGCACAGTATGCGTATACAAGACAGTCACCCCCCCCCCGCTTCCGTCCGTCTCGTTATTTTTGGTCTCTTCCTTTCTGGCCTGAGATTTCCCGAGGGCACAGGTGAATTTGTCGCATTTGACATTTTCCACCGCACTTCTTTTCAGGCCCAGTGAACTGAGGGAATCTGACATTTAATTACTGGTGAGCAGCCATGCAGTTCGGCTAATTACAATCCCTTGAGTTTAGTCATCATATCTAATTAAGTTTTTCTTTTATGAAAGCTTAATGGCGCACAGTGGCAGAACACTGCTCACCGCGCTTTCGCGAATATTGACAGCTAGTTTGGGTATTAATTTCATTAGAATCTGCATCACAGATCAGGTGCATTTGTGTGTGGTCTTGTACCAGAGAGATTTTACCCATGCTGCCCTTATCACACATGCATCTATGTACATCATCTTAAACCAGCCTGATCTGATCATTGTGAATGCAACAAAACAACGTATAAAATTACATTGTAACAAGGAAGAACACGCATTGCTAGAGAAAGAGAGAGAGAGAGAGAGAGAGAGAGAGAGAGAGAGAGAGAGAGAGAGGCTAATAAAAAAGAAAAATATACGTTGATCAGCCATAACATTAAAACCACCTCCTTGTTTCTACACTCACTGTCCATTTTATCAGCTCCACTTACCATATAGGAGCACTTTGTGGTTCTACAATTACCGACTGTAGTCCATCTATTTCTCTGCATGCTTTGTTAGCCCCCTTTCATGCTGTTCTACAATGGTCCGGACTCTCCCAGGACCACTACAGAGTAGGTATTATTTGGGTGGTGGGTCATTCTCAGCACTGCAGTGACACTGACATGGTGGTGGTGTGTTAGTGTGTGTTGTGCTAATCTGAGTGGATCAGACACAGCAGCGCTGCTGGAGTTTTTAAACACCTCACTGTCACTGCTGGACTGAGAATAGTCCACCAACCAACAACACCCCATGGGCAGCATCCTGTGACCACTGATGAGGGTCTAGAAGATGATCAAATCAAACAGCAGCAATAGATGAGCGATCGTCTCTGACTTTACATCTACAAGGTGGACCAACTAGGTAGGAGTGTCTAATGGAGTGGACAGTGAGTGGACACGGTATTTAAAAACTCCAGCAGCGCTGCTGTGTCTGATCCACTCATACCAGCACAACACACAGTAACACACCACCACCATGTCAGTGTCACTGCAGTGCTGAGAATGATCCAACACCCAAATAATACTTACTCTGTGGTGGTCTTGTGGGGGTCCTGACCATTGAAGAACAGGGTGAAAACAGGTTTAAAAAGTATGTAGATAAACAGATGGACGACAGTCAGTAATTGTAGAACTTCAAAGTGCTTCTATATGGTAAGTGGAGTGTAGAAACAAGGAGGTGGCCCCTGTGCTGATTCTCATTCCAATAACAACACTGTGGCTAAAAAGCCCTGAACTAAATAGGGAAAACTTTAAATAATAAAACAACCCGCAACTGAGAAAATGGACAGACGAGGGGCAGCGCAGAATTAAAAACTAGATGCCACAATATGATAAGCTACTCTGGCTGCCCGCACCCTTAACGGGTGGACACCCCAGCCATTCTACTCATGTTACCCCTGCATCCCAAGTAGATTACGGGCATCTCACAACCCAGAAAATGGAGATATCACGGAACAATTAGGGCATTTCACCAAAATATGGTGGGTTTTTTTTTATCATTGGATAAAAAGCATGCCCCCCACAATAAACAAAGTTGGTGTCCAAATCTGCTGCAAGATCTCAAAAGTGCATAACATTATGACCACCTCTTCATCGCAGCACCTGTTAATGGGTGGGATATATTAGGCAGCAGGTGAACATTTTATCCTCAAAGTTGATGTGTTAGAAGCAGGAGAAATGATCAAGCTTAAGGATTTGAATGAGTTTGACAAGGGCCAAATTGTGATGGCAAGACGGCTGGGTCAGAGCATCTCCAAATCTGCAGCTCTTGTGGGCCGTTCCCAGTCTGCAGTGGTCAGTATCTATATATATATATATACATATATACAGTACATTAGGGCTGTGTATCTGCTTCTTGTCATGCCAACTACCAATGTTCTTGTAATCTAAGAATACTCTCTCTCTCTCTCTCTCTTTCTCAGTAAACCCGTCACTACTCTTTGATCCTGGGTGAGAGGAATATGCAGCTATCATTTTATCTTGATGTCATATTAAAAAAAATTCTATACTCAGATCGTGACTTATTGTCATCTGCTTTGTTCCTTTGATCTCATAACCCTTTTTTCTTTATTGTGCAGTTTTAAAACTTTTTACCTTTATTATATCACGGATCCTGCACATCTTTTCCACAGAACTCCTGTTCTTTAAAAAAGTCTGCTTATCGAATGGTTTGTTAATATCAGCATTAAGTTTGAATCTATATTTATTAGATGGTTGAGATCACAGTGATGTGACTGTATGTATTTATGATATTTTTATTGATTTGTTGTCTGTTTGTACTACTATTTTTTCCTGGTCAGGGTCGTAGTGGGTCCGATTCAATGGGTAAAAGTTGGGAAACACCCGGGACAGAGGGCAGACACACACACACTCACTCAAAAATACATTATTTAAAAACAGCCATCACTTTACTACTGATTTACTGATTTATAATAATAATTTTATTAGTGTTAACTTACATGTAACTACTAATTATTATTATTGTTATTATCAATAATAATAATAATAATAAATAAATAATAATAAGAAGAATGAGCTACACGGTGGCTCGGTGGGTAGCACTGTCGCCTCACAGCAAGAAGGTCCTGAGTTCAATCCCCAGGCGGGGCACTCCGGGTCATTTCTGTGTGGAGTTTGCATGTTCTCCCCGTGTCTGCGTGGGTTTCCTCCAGGAGCTCCGGTTTCCTCCCACAGTCCAAAAAACATGCAGTCAGGTTAATATTCACCTATAGGTGAATGGGTATGTGTATGTGTGTGTGTGTGTGTGTGTGTAAGTGTATCTGCCCTGCGATGGACTGGCGCCCCGTCCAGGGCTTTACTGTGTGCTTTGCGCCCTCTGAAAAGCTGGGATAGGTTCCAGCACCCCCCCCTTTCCGCCATCCTAATTAGATAAGCGGTTATGAAAGTGAGTGAGTGAGAATAATAATAATAATAATAATAATAAGAAGAAGAATAAAATAAGATATTAGTGTAATGTAGGTTTTATAATTATTATTTTTTTTAATTTCCATTTAATTGTTTTATTATTAAAAGTAATAAAACATTATTATTAAAAATTATAAAATACCTATAAACATTTTTAAATTAAAATTTTATTAATTTTTTTATTTAATTTAAAATTTTTATTTTATTAAATAATAATAAATAATAAAATATCTGGTGAAATAAAGTGATTCTTATTCTGAAAAACAAACTAATACTAGTTCATTGTGATTTTGCTCAGGTTGTGCTGTTTTCACTCTGGCTAATGGCCTCCATCAACACAAAAACAGCAATAAAATGCATTTATGCATTCTAATCCATTTAATTTAGACATGCTGCTGCATTTCATTGAAAAATCTGTGGGTAATGTGGGTAATATTGTAATAATATTAGACATGGTACATCATAATATTAAACGCTGACAGCATTTTGGGTTTGCTTACGTCCACAATCTCATTTAAATGGATGTCATTTTGTTATACTTAACTTAAACTTATTTAACATTTAACTTAAATCCTAATACAGCAGCAGAATATAAAATGACTCGTTATTATTTAAGATTAATGGTGCAGAACAGAACAGTGAAGTGTTGTTTCCAAGAGTATTAGGTTTAATTTGGGTTTTTTTCTTGAACGCCATTCTTTTAACTGCTAACAGAAAATCCTTTCTTTTTAAAAGGTCACATCCTGTTATACGTGAGGTTTGTAAATGAACGCTAACACTATATATAATATAGGTATTATTTAGGTGGTGAATCATTCTCAGCACTGCAGTGACAATGACATGGTGGTGGTGTGTTAGAGTGTGTTGTTTTGGTATGAGTGGATCAGACACAGCAGCGCTGCTGCAGTTTTTAAATACTGTGTCCACTCACTGTCCACTCTATTAGACACTCCTACCTAGTTGGTCCACCTTGTAGATGTAAAGTCAGAGACGGTCGCTCATCTATTGCTGCTGTTTGAGTTGGTCATCTTCTAGACCTTCATCAGTGGTCACAGGATGCTTCCAACGGGGCGCTGTTGGTTGGTGGACCATTCTATATTCAATATATATACCACTGTTTCTTCCTTGGACCAGATTCGATAGATAATGACCACTGCCGGGAAATGACCGGGAAAACCGCACAAGAGCTGCAGTTTTGGAGATGCTCTGACCCAGTCTTACTCGCTCAAATCCTTACGCTTGCCCATTCTTCCTGCTACTAACACATCAACTTTGAGGAAAAAAAGTTCACTTGCTGCCTAATATATCCTACCCACTAACAGGTGCCGTGATGAAGAGATGATCAGTGTTATTCACATCACCTGTCAGTGGTCATAATGTTATACACCATAATGTTATACACCATCTCTATCTGTTAATAAGGGTCTTTGCACAGACCCCATCTACATTGTTCGGTCCTCCCACCATAGCAGACACTATGGCCAGTTAGTGTGGTGGCTACACAGAGTTCAGAATATTGGCGCTGGTGTGCTAGCGGAATATCCTTCTGTGCCACCTGAATGCCCTAAGATTTCATAATTTTAATGAATTTTAATAGCGTAATCCATTCTGTTGTTCCTAATACTTAATAACAAACAATAAGAAAGCCACCAATAGGGTGCAGAGAGGAGCTGTGGTATTGTATGATGAAATCAGAAGTGGCAGAGAAGTATGTGACGGTGGTACAAAATATGTATGAAGACACGCAACAGCGGTGAGATGTGCAGTAGAAATGACAAATGGGTTTAAAGTGGAAGTGGGACTGCATCAAGGATCAGCTCCGAGTCCTTTTTCTGTGCCTTTGGTCATGGACAGGCTGACGGACGAGGTTAGGCAGGAGTCTCCATGGAATATGATGTTCGCGGATGACACTGTGATTTGTAGTGAGAGTAGGGGGCAGGTTGAGGAGAACCTTGCCTTGAGAGATGGAGGGATGCATTAGAGAGAAGGGAATAAAAGCAGGAGTAAAACTGAGTACATGTGTGAATGAGAGGGAGGGTGGCAGAAAGGTTAAGTTGCAAGAAGTTGAGGTGATGTAAGTGGATGAGTTTAAATACTTGGGGTTAAGTGTAATGCAGAGTGTGGTTAAGAGATGAAGAAGAGAGTACAGGCAGGAGTGATTTGTGATTGAAGGGAATCTGCCAGAGTGAAAGGAAAGGTTTACAAGACAGTAGTGTGGTTTGGTATGTTGTTTGGCTTGAAGGTGATGACACTGACTAAAAGACAGGAGAGGAAGCTGAAGATGGCAGAGATGAAGATACTACAGTTCTTATTGGGACTGTTGAGGATGGACAAGATTCAGAACAAGTTTATTAGAGGGACAATGCAGGTAGAATGGTTTTGAATCTGATGTGGAGAATTTCCAGTGACCTGTCCAGAGCCCTGATCTCTATCCCAGTGATCTCATTTAATTTTGAACCTGACAATGCAGACACACTCCAGAATCTTAAAGAAAGCCTTCCAGAATAGTGCAGGTTCTCATAGGTGCAGATAGACTTTATGTTAATGACTATCTTTTTGGAATAGGATGTCCAAAATAGGATGAAAGTGTGCAAATGTGCATGCACAGCTCATTTATAGTCATTTAATTACTTTTAAAAAAAGGTGGGATATATTAGGCAGCCAGTAAACATTTTATCCTCAAAGTTGATGCATTAGAAGCAGGGAAAATGGGCGAGCGTGAGAATTGTGATGGCTAGACGACTGGGTAAGAGCATCTCCAAAACTGCAGCTCTTGTGGGGTGTTCCTGGTCTGCAGTGGTCAGTATCTATCAAAAGTGGTCCAAGGAAGGAACAGTGGCAAACCAGCGACAAAGTCATGGGTGGCCAAGGCTCACTGATGCATGTGGGAAGAGAAGGCTGGCCCGTGTGGTCCGATCCAACAGCTCAAACTGCTACAAAATGCTGATTCTGATAGAAAGGTGTCAGAATACACAGTGCATCACAGTTGCAGGGCTGCTTTGGCAGCAAAAAAGGGAGCAACACAATATTAAGAGGGTGGTCATAATGTTATGCCTAATCTAAACTAAACACACATGAACAAGGCTAAACAGGAACTAGACTAAAACAGGACTAAACGGGACTAAACAGAACTAAACATGGCTAAACAAAACTAAACATGGCTAACAAATAAAGGCTAAAATGAAGACAGCGGTAAAAACACACGCTGGAACCAGAGCTGGGATCTCGAATACATCGTATCGGATCTTAGCTCTGCCAGCCGGCTAAGGCTGAGCGACCACATGAACAATGATTGGCCTGATGTGGCCGGATGGGGTCTCTCTCTCATAACTGGTGCAATTACGACCTCTGATGGCTGATTGATGGCGCCTGCACAGAGATGAGAAAAGAGTGTGTCTCTCCGTACACAACGCTGAGCTGCACTGCACTTGTCAAAGTGTAGGTGATAAGATGCATACGGCATGCTGCCCACGTGTCGGAGAGGGTGTGGGTTAGCATCGTTCTCCTCAATCAGAGCAGAGACCGGCATTGGTGGAGAGGAAGCATGACGCAATCAGGCAATTGAATGCGCTAAAAAGGGAGAAAAAGGTGAGAAAATGCATAAAGAAAATATAAAAAAAAAGCAAAAAGAAAGAAAACTCAGAACAAGCTGGGGACAACAATTCACAAGCGGCACGTTATCTTACCAGTTGGCGCAGTGGGCAGTTGTACAAAAACAGAATGGACCAAGTCCAGCATCACGGTTTTAAAGAAAGCGGCCAACAGAGGAGGTGGCAAATCTGTGAGGAAGAGACCTTGATACATAGAAACACTTCCACCTGGAGCACATTAACACTCATTGAGATGCAGGTGATCATACATACAGTATGTGCAGTATTTACAATAGCCAACACAATCAAACAAACTAGTAATAAAACAGTGTATTCATGTGCATGAGCTCATTGTGCACTACTTTAACTTGTGTTAGAATCTATCTTTGTAACTTTGACTTGTAACTTGCTTGACCTGTGCCAGAATTCAACTTTGTAAGAAACTAAAGCTAGTCTTAAGTTAGGCCTCTTGCTGCATTAATTTGTGTAGTTTGCTGATTAGTTGGTTTCAGCTGTCTATTGTTAGAACCCTTGGTGTCAATTGGGGGCAGGGCTAAGCTTAGTATAAATTGAATATCCGCTACTGTAGCGGCAGGTCTCTACTATTGCTAGGTTTTAATGTCTGTCTGGTTTGTTTAATCTGTCTAACCCTTACTACACAACTAATTTAAAACACCTCGCCTACAAAGCCAAAAATGGACCAGCCCCGAGCTACCTTCGTGGTGTAATCAAACCCCGCTCTGTACCACACAACCTCCGAGCCACTAGTCTCGCTCGACTTGATCCTCCACCCAGGACTAGAGGAAGACAAGCATCAAGGCTCTTCTCTGTTCTGGCACCCAAGCGGTGGAACAAACTTCCTCTGTCTGTCCGAACATCTGAGTCTCTTGCTGTCTTATGATTAAAAACTCACCTTTTTACTAAACACTTAAGCTGACATGTACTTACTTACAAACGCTCTTTCATTTCTTTAAAAAAACAACAACACAGGGTTTAACAGGGTTTTAGCAGATTTGTGTTCTTGGACTGTTGTTTACTTAAACTAAAGCAAGGTAGTGTTTACTATGGAAGCACTTCTGTAAGTCGCTCTGGATAAGAACATCTGCTAAATGCCGAAAATGTAAATGTACTAAAAATAATGCTAGACCTGGGCTAGACCTGATTATATGATTTTTATACAGACATGCATTCATGTGAAAGCCAAGCCTGGTGTAAAATCCTACACACTGTCATTCTTTCACTAAGCAGATATGCAAGTTTATATACTGCGGTGTGATAGAATGTGCCATAAAACCATTGCGCCTGAGCATGGCATTGTAATAATGACATTAGGTGTCAACAGCATGCACATGATTTACTACCTTGCTTTGCGGTGAACCCCTTTCATTGGGTGAGTGAAACATTGTGGAAAAATGTCACCCAGGCACTGGAGCTAAAAACACCCATCCACTGGAGTGTGATTTATAATGGAAACGGCTTAGTCATGTTCGTGCTGTCTATAAAAAATCATGCAGACCCTAGAAGGAGACCGATCGGCGGCTGAGGCAGTTAGAATACGGGACTGGAGCACCGTGGGGCCGTGTCTCCCATGTCTTATCAATCTATCGACGTGCCATGTGTGCCAAGAGGCCAATAAATGCACCTGTGCCACCCAGGAATGCTAATGCAAATGCAGATATCTTATTTGGCCACCTCAGCAGCAATTGATTCACTTGCAGGCTCTGGAAGGCCAAGATGGATGGTGTGCTACATGCCAATGGATGGATTCGGTCGCCAACCCTCACCCAGAACCAACTCTTTCTTCTTTACAAGCAACTTCACTTATTATTCTGTACTACTGCCACTTCTTAGCCAGCTTTCCTAAAATCCCTCAATCAAGACCCAATCCCACAATCTATTTATCCCTTGAGTCATACAGTATAGGCTGGATCAGCCACAGTTTAGTCTTCTGTGTTAATTACCAAGAGAGAAGCGCTGGCCTCATTAGCCTGCAAAGACCGCTAATGAGCTCCAGGTATTAAAAGTCTCTATGCAAATGAAGAAGAAAGAAAGGAAAAATCTAATCTGGGATTTATTTTAATTAAAAGTAATATAGTTTTGCACTACATTTTACAACCAAATGGAATTGTTCTAGGTAAGGCAAGAGAGGCAGGAGAATAAAAATGTCATAGCTCATAGCTGTGTCATTAAATTTAACTCAGAATAATAGTTTTTCTTACAGCATATACCGAATAAGTTTAATTCAAATGTTTTAATCATCTTTAATATTTGTGCTTTTCCTTATAAAAGAGTGCAGAGCTAGTCCAAATTGTGCCATAGACACATGGAGAGACAAACATACACACAAACTTGTCATTTTATATCTTGCCTTGATGTATGAATAAAACATTTACAATGATTTTCCCAGAATGCTCTGTCTGAGCTGTGCTTTACTTGAAATGTGACAAATCTTTTGGACATATAGAATCAGAAATGAACATTCACAAACACTGATTTTTTTACTTTCATACATGTCCCCAACTAATAAATATGATTAATAAAAATCATTAAAAAAAAAAATAATAATATATATATATATATACCACTTCCTTGTTTCTACACTCACTGTACATTTTATCAGCTCCACTTACCATATAAAAGCACTTTGTAGTTCTACAATTACTGACTGTAGTCCATCTGTTTCACTACATACTTTTTTAACCTGCTTTCACCCTGTTCTTCAATGGTCAGGACCCCTACAGGACCACCACAGAGCAGGTATTATTTGGGTGTTGGATCATTCTCAGCACTGCAGTGACACTGACATGGTGGTTGAGTGTTAGTGTGTGTTGTGCAGGTATGAGTGGATCAGACACAGCAGCGCTGCTGGAGTTTTTAAATACTGTATCCACTCACTATCCACTCTATTAGACACTCCTACCTAGTTGGTTCACCTTGTAGATGTAAAGTCAGAGACGATCGCTCATCAATTGCTGCCGTTTGAGTTGGTCATCTTCTAGACCTTCATCAGTGGTCACAGATCGCTGCCCACAGGGAGCTGTTGGCTGGATATATTTTTGATTTGTGGACTATCCTCAGTCCAGCAGTGACAGTGAGGTGTTTAAAAACTCCATCAGCATTGCTGTGTCTGATCCACTCATACCAGTACAACACACACTAACACACCAGCGCCATGTCAGTGTCACTGCAGGGCTGAGAATGATCCACCACCTAAATAATACTTACTCTGTGGTGGTCCTGACCATTGAAGAACAGGGTGAAAGGGAGCTAAAAAAAAAAGCATGCAGAGAAACAGATGGACTACAGTCAGTAATTGTAGAACTACAAAGTGCTTCTATATGGTAGGTAAAGCTGATAAAACGGACAGTGAGGTGGTTTTAATGTTATGGTTGATTGGTATATACAGTGTATCACAAAAGTGAGTACACCCCTCACATTTCTGCAGATATTTAAGTATATCTTTTCATGGGACAACACTGACAAAATGACACTTTGACACAATGAAAAGTAGTCTGTGTGCAGCTTATATAACAGTGTAAATTTATTCTTCCCTCAAAATAACTCAATATACAGCCATTAATGTCTAAACCACCGGCAACAAAAGTGAGTACACCCCTAAGAGACTACACCCCTAAATGTCCAAATTGAGCACTGCTTGTCATTTTCCCTCCAAAATGTCATGTGATTTGTTAGTGTTACTAGGTCTCAGGTGTGCATAGGGAGCAGGTGTGTTCAATTTAGTAGTACAGCTCTCACACTCTCTCATACTGGACACTGAAAGTTCCAACATGGCACCTCATGGCAAAGAACTCTCTGAGGATCTTAAAAGACGAATTGTTGCGCTACATGAAGATGGCCAAGGCTACAAGAAGATTGCCAACACCCTGAAACTGAGCTGCAGCACAGTGGCCAAGATCATCCAGCGTTTTAAAAAAGCAGGGTCCACTCAGAACAGACCTCGCGTTGGTCGTCCAAAGAAGCTGAGTGCACGTGCTCAGCGTCACATCCAACTGCTGTCTTTGAAAGATAGGCGCAGGAGTGCTGTCAGCATTGCTGCAGAGATTGAAAAGGTGGGGGGTCAGCCTGTCAGTGCTCAGACCATACGCCGCACACTACATCAAATTGGTCTGCATGGCTGTCACCCCAGAAGGAAGCCTCTTCTGAAGTCTCTACACAAGAAAGCCCGCAAACAGTTTGCTGAAGACATGTCAACAAAGGACATGGATTACTGGAACCATGTCCTATGGTCTGATGAGACCAAGATTAATTTGTTTGGTTCAGATGGTCTCAAGCATGTGTGGCGGCAATCAGGTGAGGAGTACAAAGATAAGTGTGTCATGCCTACAGTCAAGCATGGTGGTGGGAATGCCATGGTCTGGGGCTGCATGAGTGCAGCAGGTGTTGGGGAGTTACATTTCATTGAGGGACACATGAACTCCAATATGTACTGTGAAATACTGAAGCAGAGCATGATCCCCTCCCTCCGGAAACTGGGTCGCAGGGCAGTGTTCCAGCATGATAATGACCCCAAACACACCTCTAAGATGACCACTGCTTTATTGAAGAGGCTGAGGGTAAAGGTGATGGACTGGCCAAGCATGTCTCCAGACCTAAACCCAATAGAACATCTTTGGGGCATCCTCAAGCGGAAGGTGGAGGAGCGCAAAGTCTCGAATATCCGCCAGCTCCGTGATGTCGTCATGGAGGAGTGGAAAAGCATTCCAGTGGCAACCTGTGAAGCTCTGGTAAACTCCATTCCCAGGAGAGTTAAGGCAGTTCTGGGAAATAATGGTGGCCACACAAAATATTGACACTTCAGGAACTTTCAATAAGGGGTGTACTCACTTTTGTTGCCGGTGGTTTAGACATTAATGGCTGTATATTGAGTTATTTTGAGGGAAGAATAAATTTACACTGTTATATAAGCTGCACACAGACTACTTTTCATTGTGTCAAAGTGTCATTTTGTCAGTGTTGTTTCATGAAAAGATATACTTAAATATCTGTAGAAATGTGAGGGGTGTACTCACTTTTGTGATACACTGTATATATACAAATATGTTGTCATGAGGGTATAAAAGGACGATCCACCGATAGCTCAGTCGTTAGCATGTTTGCTTTACTTAGTATTTCTCTGTTTGCAAGGTGTTTAGTTACAAAGAAATAATATTATATTCTAATAATAAGTCAAATTTGTATTTCATTTTATTAGCATAATGTTGGAGTGATGCTGTCACAGTGTTTCTTTAAAGAAAGAAAAAACTTGGCAGTTCTGTGGCATGTTTGACATTCCTACCCAAGAAAATCACAGAACATTATCAATATCTTTTTCTGCTTTAAAGCTTATAGTGTCAGATTTTTTTTAATTTGGCTGCATGTTGACTTGTCTTGTCAGAGCATGCCTTTTGTCAGTTAAACAGTTACATTGGAGACAGAATCAGCACAACATAATGCTGTAAGGTAAATGCCAACAACTCTGATAATGGCTGACTTATGTTTTCCGGATGGTACTTAATCTGTCTCCAAGTCTGTAAGATGTACTTGTGATAAGGAGGGATCGCTCGGAGCCTGCTGTGTCTCAGAGCCTTTCTTAATTTTGTCGTTACATATGCAGTCATTACATTCGTCTAGGAAGAGCCCTATATACCTGCTCTACCAATAATAGAGAACACACTGCAGTTTGGAGAAATGAAGAGAAAGGCAAGAACAAAGAAGACAGCACTCAGATGAAACAAGTTACCGAGATAAAAGAGGAAATCAAAGTGGTACCAAGAAGTTCCCAGATGTAATGAGCTTGATCTGAAGCATCTAAATGAGCTATTTATTTTCACGGGTGATAATGTTTAATGCTTATTACACTTTTGTGGCCCAAATTGAATGTTCTCTGCCTGGTTTTATGTTCTCCAGGAGATAGCAACATTTTTCAATTACTAGCAGGAGACAACAGGTAATCTAAATAACCTCATCTTGCTTTGTCTGAGCTCGAAGTAAATTAATAGCATCAAATTATTACAGACATTGCCAATCGCGGCTCGGTTTTATTCAAGATCGGCTCCACTTAAGCCTGTCAGGCTACCTTTTACCCCCGCCAAAATAAAGGTCAAGCAATCAGGCATCTATAAGGACAGCTAATTTGTCATTGCTTGACAAATGTGTCACTGTCTAATCTGGTCACTGGAATGATCCCGGCTCACATCGAAAAGGTTAAAAGATTCAAAGCGCTGCCCGGATCATAACGGGCGCCTGTGCAGAAAATTACATTTCTCATTCGATAGTTTCTGTGATTTCTGGGGACATATGTGCCGTTTTGGGGAACTTTAATTGCATGGGTTTTTAGTGTTGCTTCAAAGTAAATGACACCCTGCTGAGGAGTGAGATTAGCTCTGTCAGGGCAATAAAAGACAGAGCACACCCTATGTACTTAAGATTTTCGGAATAGTTCCCCCCGTATGTGGCTGCCAGTGATGTGCATTTATAAAGCTTGTGTTTTGCAGATCAGTGGCTCTCACCAGGGCTTCTCTGTGCCTAATATGACATCGTACATCCAGATTTTCACATTTCACGCCAGACTATAGTAGGTTTTTGGCTGGTAAAATATAAACTGCACCTTTAATGCTTACCCTTTTAGTTTTTTGTTCTTTGCTAGATGTTCTAATGTTCTTATTTTTATATTATTGTTGTTTTTTAGATATTAGATTTTTTTATTATCTTTATTATTTTATTTCATTAATTTTATTTATTTTATTTTATCATTCAGTCAAAACTGGATGTCAAATTAGAGTAATGTAAATGCTTGGGATGGCATCACTTAGTGAAGATAACAACACACCTGCAAAAAATAAATAAATAAATTCATTACTACTACTACTACTACTACTACTACTACTACTACTAATAATAATAATAATAATAATAATAAAAACAAAAATTTTCATTAAATAAATATTTTTTGTATATATTTTTTTTAATTTTTTTATTTTTGCCAAAGTGTAGAAGAAACCTCAAATTAGATGGTACGATAGTAATCCAAAAACTGAACATGCTCTCTTACCAACATTGCCTAGAAACCACTGTCCCATTGTGCACATTGTGAGATCTATAATGCTAACAGCTGGCTGATAGCAACAGATTTAAACCTGGTTATGACCTATAGCCAGGTTGGTATCCCCAGCTGTGCTATCTGTGCCGAGGGGATTGGCGTCCTGTCCGGGGTGTGTAGTGGCATTGTGCTAAGTGATTCTGGGAAATCCAGACTGATGGTCCAGTCAATGGTGCCTGCACAGAGATGGGGGATAATGGAGATCAGTGCGTGACTTTCTGTTATTATTATTCTGTTATTATTTTTTAGATTTTTATATCTTATTAGTTATTATTTTATTTTATTAATTTTATTTATTTTATTTTATCAATAAAATAATCAATCAATCAAAACTGGATGTCAAAATACAGTAACGTTAAATGCTTGGGATGGCATCACTTAGTGAAGATAACAACACACCTGCAAAAGAATAAATACATTATTATTATTATTAATAATAATAATAATAATAATAATAATAAACATTAAATAAATGTTTTGTAGTTTATTTATTTATTTATTATTTATTAAAGTGTAGAAGAAACCTCAAATTAGATGGTACAATAGTAATCCAAAAACTAAACTTGGTCTCCTACCAACATTGCCTAGAGACCACTGTACCATTGTGCACAGAGATCCATAATGCCAGCAGCTGAATGATAGCAACATATTTGAACATGGTTATAACCTATAGTCAGGTTGGAATCCCCAACTGTGCTATTGTCTAGTCAGGCAACTATATACAGACATGACTGGCTATGTTTGAGGGAGGTGGGTGGCCGAGGCCCCACGAAGGAATCGCATCCTGTCTGGGGTGTGGTACTGGTACTGTATTGTGCTTAGTGATTCAAGGAAAACCGGACCCATGGTCCAGTTAAGGGTGCCTGCACAGAGAGGGAATAATGGATATTAGTACGTGACTGTCTGTACACGATACGTATCTCCAAATGAACCCGCTGCATTCAGGTGAAAAAGAGCACTGCACATACTCATATTACCACAAATACATTTATACCTCAGGAAGAAATAAAAAGTCTAATTACAGTTGCAAAAGCTTTTATTGGTGGAGTTTCTAAAGTCCTACATTACACATGGTGAACTTAAACTCATTACTCAAGTGTCACTGTAAACAAAGAAACTAAGCTAATTAAACTTAGTTCTGAAAGTACATCTGTGAATTCAAGTCTCTAGATGATTAACACACATGCCAGCTTATGTGATGGGCTAAAAATACAAACAAACAAATACAAAATAGATAGATGTGCAGTTAGCATCTACCAGAAGTGCAAATAGTGGCATTGTGCAAAAAAACCCAAAGAATATCAGTAATGGTAATAATGGTATATACACTGATCAGCCATAACATTAAAACCACCTCCTTGTTTCTACACTCACTGTCCATTTTATCAGCTCCACTTACCATATAGAAGCACTTTGTAGTTTTACAATTACTGACTGTAGTCCATCTATTTCTCTACATACTTTTTTAACCTGCTTTCACTCTGGTCTTCAATGGTCAGGACCCCCACAGGACCACCACAAAGCAGGTATTATTTGGGTGGTGGATCATTCTCAGCACTGCAGTGACAATGACATGGTGGTGGTGTGTTAGTGTGTGTTGTGCTGGTATGAGTGAATCAGACACAGCAGCGCTGCTGGAGTTTTTAAATACTGTATCCACTCACTGTCCACTTTATTAGACACTCCTACCTAGTTGGTTCACCTTGTAGATGTAAAGTCAGAGACGATCGCTCATCTATTGCTGCTGTTTGAGTTGGTCATCTTCTAGACCTTCATCAGTGGTCACAGAACGCTGCCCACGGGGCGCTGTTGGCTGGATATTTTTGGTTGGTGGACTATTCTCAGTCCAGCAGTGACAGTGAGGTGTTTAAAAACTCAATCAGCGCTGCAGCACAACACACCCTAACACACCACCACCATGTCAGTGTCACTGCAGTGCTGAGAATGACCCACCACCCACATAATACCTGCTCTGTGGTGGTCCTGGGAGAGTTCTGACCATTGAAGAACAGCATGAAAGGGGGCTAACAAAGCATGCAGAGAAACAGATGAACTACAGTCAGTAATTGTAGGACTACAAAGTGCTCTTATATGGTAAGTGGAGCTGATAACATGGACAGTGTGTGTAGAAACGAGGAGGTGGTTTTAATGTTATGACTGATCAGTGTATATAGTAATAGTAATAATAATAATAATACGCATATGAATACGAATGGGATTAGTTAGGTATGTATAATAAAAATAATAATAATAATAATAATAATAAAGATGTGTACAATAAATAACTATACAACTATAACTATAACTACCAAGCTGAAGCATTTATTGCTCTGTTATGTTATGTAACTATACAGTTTATGTTATGCTGCATAAAAAAAAAGCACATACGAGTTGAAGTTTGAATGCTATAATAGCTTCTCGAAGCCAGAAATAACATTTACAACCTTGAAAAGTTGAAACACATTAATACACGAGTAAACTCCCACATCTGGTTATGTAATGAGTCGACTTGTGGGTTCAGCCTTGGTGATTGGTGAACTTAGGCTGGCTTCAGTACTGTCGAATAGAAGAGCTGCCCTTTTGCATTATACTCTGTGTTACACTGTTACCTTTACAGGCAGTTTAATGTTATTTGCCTTCAGTGACCTGAGAGGCCTGCAGCTCATTGTCTTGTTTTTATGCTCCTCTGCTACTTTCGATCTGCAGGTAATAGAAAGTGAGGCTAACAGTGGGAGGTTGGTTATGTTTAGAATACATCAGTGAGAATTCTCGTTTTATTTTCTTACTTCTCATCTTTCTTTTTTTCCCCCCTTATTTCCCTTTTCCTTTATCTTCTGACAACTGTCAATTATACCCAGCCCATTTCATCTAAGACTCACAACATCAGTGCTCTGATTACTTTTTCTCCACCGTTGAGGGGTTGTTATTACACAAAGGGTGGCTGATGTGTCCCTTTGGTGGAGTTTGTTTTTCTGTTTCCTCTCAGATGGCGAGTGCCTGTGTATGTGCATGTGCTAATGTGTGTTAAATATTCTCCCCCGCTGCATGTTTTCGGCGATGAAAATGAGGCGCCAAGCTCCTCTGGGAAGTCAGAGATGTCGAGGGTACAGCGAAGTGTCAGTGCGAACCCATCCTGGTGAGCTGGGGACAGGAATGGGGAGGGACGGAAGAAGAGCCTGTCAAACGCTTCCCCTCTTCCGACAGCGCTCTTTGCCTTTCATGTTGGCCCTGTCTCTTTTTGTAGTATGACAAATTCTATACAGTGTTTTTGGGCTTGTCCCGGCTTTCCATCTATCCATCATTGTCTGCTACTCTGTATTGGTGTTAAATGCTTTTATGCTAATTGCTTTGAATAACAATCCCAGCTGTCAGTAAATTCAACAAATATGTGCGTAAATAATATATACTGTATGTACACCGATCTACCATAACATTAAAACCACCTCCTTGTTTCTACACTCACTGTCCATTTGATTAGCTCCACTTACCATATATAAGCACTTTGTAGCGCTACAATTACTGACTGTAGTCCATCTGTTTTTCTACATACTTTTTTAGCCTGCTTTCACCCTGTTCTTCAATGGTGTGAAGGCAGACGAGCGAATACTCTTGGCAATATAGTGTAGCTAGCTAGCTAGCTAGCTAGCTAGATAGATAGAAAGATAGATAGATAGATAGATAGATAGATAGATAGATAGATAGATAGATAGATAGATAGACAGATAGACAGATAGATAGATAGATAGATAGATAGATAGATAGATAGATAGATAGATAGATAGATAGATACTTTATAGATAAAATCAAATCAAATCAAGGTTTATTAGTCACATACATAGTCATACACAGTACAACTGGCAGTGAAATACTTTTGTAACTGCTCAGCCACAGTAATTGCAAAACTACAAAATAGTCAAAATATATATTGTACAACAAAATATAGAAATATTTTTTAAATGTAAAGTGTAGAAAAATTAACAATATAATTTAAAAAGAGCAATTTAAAGTGAACAAGTGTGTAAAAGATAGATACTTTATAGATAGATAGATACTTTATAGATAGATAGATAGATAGATAGATAGATAGATAGACAGACAGACAGACAGACAGACAGACAGACAGACAGACAGACAGACAGATAGATACTTTATAGATAGATAGATACTTTATAGATAGATAGATAGATAGATAGATAGATAGATAGATAGATAGATAGATAGATAGATAGATAGATAGATAGATAGATCATAAACAACAGTCTATACTAAACTGCCCAATGTCCTGATGCAGGATATTTTTAATTCCAGTGTTTATTGCCAATATCCCAACTGAGATTTATTTTTTGTTTTAATGCCTAATCTGCAAGCTCAAAAAGCAAAACAATTACAATGTTTACTTACTCCCAAAAGCAAATGGAACAGTAAAGCCAAGCCTACACCGTGCTGTATGAATCTACAGGGAAAATTACAGCCAATCTGCTAATATTTATGATTAGTTTGGTAAGGGCTGTGTGATTATCCTTTCACTGTGAGTACAGCGTATTAGGCTATTAGCACACTACTGCTTCATTGGTTTCCTGGTTGATTAGGATGCAGCAGTGCTGGGTCACATACCTAAAATGATCTAGTCTGATTTTTATTAAAGCAAAACAATACTCTTAACATTTCTTATTTATGACCCTTTCAGCATGTCACAGGATGTACTATTTTCAACTAATAAGTTCATATTTCTGCTCGGTTTGAGCTGCTCTGGTCAGCTGTGACACTTTTTTTGGAAACAGCTGCTCGGCAGTGATGCAGTATTTCACATAAACATAAAACAGAATAACTGAGCGCTGGAGTAAGTTCCAGACTGCCTCAGAAAGCAGTGTCAGGACACGAACTGCTCATCAGGAGCTTCATCTCCACGGCCAAGCAGCTGCACACAAACCTAAGGCTGTGTTCACATGAACATTCTTGGCATCTGTCAGAAAACACATTTATATTCAGTGAGGGACAAAAGTCTGAGACTACTTAGACAGAAGATGCTTCCGTTTTGCATTTTATATGTTAGTAAATTTAATAGCAATAATATAATCAGCATTAGGCTGAATCTTTAAAATCTGTAAATAAATTTCAAAACTTACAGCGGTACCTTGAAACTCAATGTCAGTTGGTTCTGGGAGTGGCGTTAAGTTTAAAAGGTGTTGAGTTTCAAGGTATTTTTTTCCCATAAGGATGTATAAGAAACCTGTTAATGCATTCCATTGTCCCATGGAACTACATATATTTTAAGCTTATGTAAAATAAAAAATAACACAAATAAAATATAAAAGCGACTGTTCATTGTTCATTTGAAAATACTGTACATCAGTAAAGACAAACGCGTTGAGTTTAAGGGAAACGTTGCGTTTAAGGGTACAAATTAATTAAAAAACGTTAAGTTACAAGGTATCACTGTATTTGGTGTGTTTATATAATAATTGTACAATAGCTGCCATTTTTAACGTAAACAAAGCTTCTGATGAGTAGTTTAGTCAACTCAAAGAAATCTGACCTTTTGTCCAAAGGAACTGAAATGGTCACTGTCACAGATCTGCTTACTTGCTTTTTACAGTGGTGCCAAATACTAAAACATTCAGAAATATGTGCATGTTTCAAATTTTAAACTTTTACTTAAATTGTTGAGCTTATGATATAATTTGTAATTGGGGCAAAAAAAAAAAAGCATGGAAAATAGAAGTATTCTGAGTAGTGGTCTCATACTTTTGCCCAGTGTGTATGTTGCTGGTGGTTTCCTAGGTAAAAAAGATTCTGTAGGTGAAAAATACCCACAGAACTAGAAAAAGTGAATCATATTTACAGTAATAATAATAATAATAATAATAATAATAATAATAATAACAATAAAGAGACGTGACACAATTAACTGGGAACAACATGCTGTTTTAATCAAAAAATAAATAAAATAAATTTTTTCTTTTATATGTTCTTTATTAAAACAGCATGTTGTTCTCAGTTGTAATGTGTAATTTAAAACAGTAATAAAGATGAAACATCAAGCATGAAAAATACCTGCATAATTCGGATTTAAAAGGGGGGGGGGGGGGGGGCAGAGATAATCACTACTTGGGTGTGTATACATTTTTTGTTCCCTCTAGGACCACCAGTAGGACCACCCCCCCAGTGTTGGGGGTAACGCAGTACAAAGTATTGCATTACAGTGATGTGATTACTTTTTTCTGTAATGATGTAATGTAACGTATTACAGTTAAATATTTTGTAATCACATTAAAGTTACTAACTTAACAAAAACTATGTTACTTGTGTTACTCACATTTTTATATAAAAATATTATTTTTAAAACTCAAAGCATAAAACAAAGCTGTTTTCTGCATAATTTTTGCATGCTCGCCTTGCCACAGCTGACTGCACAGCTGGTCATGTGACTGAATGTGACGAGCGCAGCATGAACGCAGTCTGGCAACAATGGCAGAGGACGAAACTGGGTGTTTCTACAAATGGAGATATTCTCATCATTTTGAATTTGTTGAACGCAAAGACAAAAACATTACCCTGAAGTGTAGGTTATGTCCAAGCCATTTTGTAAGATTTATGTAAGATTCATATTTTAATTTATGAAGAGTCTTTTGTTTTGTTTGTTAATTCAGTTCATATACGTGCCTGTCCACATGCTTGAAATGTAGGTTTTGTTTTGTTGGACCACTGAAGATTTTATTGGACTATATTTTTATATTGCTTAAATACATATGGACTTGTTCAGAGAAAATAGTAACATCAAGTATAGTTAAAATCATTTTATAAATGTTTTGTTGCAATTACTGCTACATTTTGTTCCTAAATAAACCGAAATTAATCTAAAAAACTACTATCATTTTTTTACTTTCCAGATTTGTTTGTAGATTTAATTACAGTATATTTGTATGGGTTTATGTAACTTGGAAGAAAAGTAATGAGGAATGAGATTACATTTTCCAGGAAGTAATGAGTAACGTAATCCCATTACAATTACAATCAGTAATGGATTACTTTTTTTGAGTAACTACCCCAACACTGCACCCCCCATGGTAGTGCGTGGTGCATGGTAGTGTGTAGTTAAAGACAACTGTGGCTGTCATGGTCAATGATATTGTACATGTTGGAATGATGATATTTACTCATAGTACACGGGCTGAATAAAGCAGGTATGATCAGGTATCAATCTAAGTTACTTTCATAAGAGCCACATTAATAGGACCAACTGTCCAAGGGGTGCTTACAGAGTACCCACTGGCAGTCGTTTGGGGAGGGACAAGCCTCAGAATGCTGACAGGTTGCTGAGTGGCTGAAAAGGACATGTAAGCTACTGTGTCTGGTACAGATAGACAGACAGACAGACAGACAGATGGAGCCAAATGCCTTAAATTGCAGATTATTTCTAAAACTGATGATGAGGCTACTATAGTCCATCTGTTTCTCTGCAGGCTTTTCTAATCTGCTTTCACCCTGTTCTTTAATGGTCAGGACTCTCCCAGGACCACCACAGAGCAGGTATCATTTGGGTGGTGAATGATTCTCAGCACTGCAGTGACAATGACATGGTGGTGGTGTGTTAGTGTGTGTTGTGCTGGTATGAGTGGATCAGACACAGCAGCGCTGCTGGAGTTTTAAAATGTCGTGTCCACTCACTGTCCACTCTGTTAGACACTCCTACCTAGTTGGTCCACCTTGTAGATGTAAAATCAGAGACTATTGCTCATCTACTGCTGCTGTTTGAGTTGGTCATCTTCTTGACCTTCATCAGTGGTCTCAGGATGCTGCCTAATTGATATATATATTTTTTTATAGGTCTCACTATTATGTTGTGTAAAGAGAAATTTAGCTTTGCTGTCCTGGATGAAATCTGACAGCTACAGATTGCTTCTTTGTCATAATGACTTTTATTGCATCTGATGGGAACACACAAATTTAGCAAACGTAGCATAACATTTTTTAAATTGTAATCAATGCACAATTCAGTTTCATTGGTAAAAAACACTTTAAAAACAGATTAGCTGCATAAAATGCTGTTTTAAATGTGTGGCAATCCTGGCTTTACTTTAACACAATCTGCTTTTACTGGAGGTGGTGCAGCTTTTCAGGGGTTTATGGGTAAGTGTGATCACCCCAATCAAAACCTCAGGTTGAAGCTCCGAGCACAGTGGATCACGTCTGTAATGGATTTCATTTTTCAGCAGGATATTTTTTGACTGTGTGTGAAGTGACACTGTTAAGCCTTTCAGTTTTCCACCTTTTTCCTCTGACTGACAGGTTCTCGTCTTCTCCTCCGATAGGAAGCATTTATCACTGGCTCTCAGCTGCGCTCCCAGTCCCCAGCCAGCATTCCCAGCATCACTCACACACAGCGCCCCGGCGCAGAGACAGAAAGAGATTCTCCTGGTTAACCACAGTTAAAGATCGGTGGTGCATGCAGTTTCACTTTTCCCTGATAAACACAAATGTGGTTGCTGCAGATGGAGTCAGACTAGAAGATGGACACAATTGTTTAAACACCTTCTTTTCATGAGCTTGTTGGACTTGCTTATTAACTTATTGGTTAATTAAAATAACATATTAAAAATAGCATGACCTCTATGTGATCTTTAAATCTATAACAACAGTCCTTCGTCTGAGAAGGCTTCTTACAATAATTTAAGGTGTGTTTGTGGGGAGTTGTGCCCATTTAGTCAATTGAGAAATCTTAACTGATGTTCCAGTTTATTCCAAAGCTTTACAGTAGTTTTTTCTGGTGCAACTAGTATTCACTAGAGCTAGAATTTTACTCAATACACCTTTAATGCAACAATGAAAATGACCATCAAGTCTAATCTAATAATAACAGACTAATTTTTACTGAAACATTCAAAGCTTTAATTTTTATAATTGCCTGATGTAAACACTTAATAGTACTAAGCACAAGTTGTTATTGATTGCTTAATTATTTATTTATTTAATAGGTTTTTACTGTCATATTTCACACACTTATATTTATGACAGGACAGGTAGTTACTGGTTACACAAGATTCATCAGTTTAAGTTTAATGTCGGCGGCACGGTGGCTTAGTGGGTAGCACTGTCGCCTCACAGCAAGAAGGTCCTGGGTTCGATCCCCAGGTGGGGCGGTCCGGGTCCTTTCTGTGCAGAGTTTGCATGTTCTCCCCGTGTCCGCGTGGGTTTCCTTCGGGTGCTCTGGTTTCCTCCCACAGTCCAAAAACATGCCGCCAGGCTAATCGGAAACACTGAATTGTCCTATAGGTACCTAGCCGCTAGATGCACAAACCAGTGCATTGTAGTGCCGGTCCCAAGCCCGGATGAATAGGGAGGGTTGTGTCAGGAAGGGCATCCGGCGTAAAAACTGTGCCAAATCCCGCCGGCGACCCCTAACGGGAAGAAGCCAGAAATGCAGACCCCGTAATCGAAAAAAACGGGACAAAGGCTGAGGAACAAGAAGAAGAAGTTTAATGTCAAACACAGCCATGGACAATCTTGTATCTTTAATTCACCGAAAACCAGAGCTCCCGGAGGAAACCCAAGCAGACACGGGGAGAACATGCAAACTCCACACAGAAAGGAAACAGACCTTGCTGTGAGGCAACAGTGCTACCCACTGGGCTAAACCACAATTGTTACCGCTCACAAATAATAAATTACAATTAAGCAGACTCTGTTGCTAAATCGCTAACATTTTATGATACTAAGGTGGGAGGGGAAACACTAGTTTTGGTTGTTCTACTAGTAAAATAAGATAAGATAATCATTTATTAGTCCCACAGTGGGGAAATTCACACTGTTACAGCAGCGAAGGGATAGCCAGGCACTCAGTACAAAAAATAGACAGTACAGTGTAAAACAATATATACACTATCAATAATAAAGATAAAAAAAAAATATTATTTACAAGTGATTGCACATTCAATCTTAAATTGCACATGGGAAAAGTAAAAAAAAATTTTTTTAAGTGTGTGTGTACGTGATCTGCTGGGAGCAGTGCTGGTTGTACAGTCTAACAGCAGCAGGAAGGAAGGACCTGTGATACCGTTCCTTCACACATTTGGGGTGAAGCAGCCTGTCGCTGAAGGAGCTACCCAGTGCTGCCAGAGTCTCATGCATGGGGTGGGAGTCATTCCCCAGCATGGATGCCAGCTTGGCTAACATCCTACAAAAATTCTACCCAATGCACCTTTAATGCAACAATAAAAAATACCTTCAGAGGTCTAATCTAATAATAACAGACCAATCTTTATTCATAACTGCCTAGCTGATCAATGGGCAGTTTGCTAATTGTCTGATGTGAATACTTAAATGCTGCTACTGTTTGCTGAAGTATTTCTAGGTGGCTGCTAAGGTAATATAGGTGGTTGTTAGAGTGTTGCTAGGTTATCTGACATGGACTTTTTTCTTTCCAGGTTTATGCATCTCTATTATTCTAGAATTTTATCTCACCTGTACTGTAGTGATTATCAGACCACAAAAAATGTCCTACTGATGTTGCTCAGGTGGCGCAGCAGTAGAACACATGCTAGAACACCAGAGCTGGGATCTCTAATACATCGTATCGAGTCTCAGCTCGGCCTGCCACATGAGCAACGATTGGCCTGTTGTTCATATAGGGGTGGGATATTAAGCCGGATAGGGAGTCTCTCATGACTGATCCAATTACGACATCTGCTGGCTGATTGATGGCACCTGCACAGCGATGAGGAAGGAGTGCGCTGATCAGGGTGTGTCTCTCCGTACACAGTGCTGATCTGCATATGCACTTGTCAGGTGACAAGATGCATACGGCTGCTGCCCACGTGTCGGATGGGAGGCGTGGATTAGCTTCGTTCTCCTCAATCAGAGCCGGGGTCAGCATTAGTGGCGAGCAGGCATGACACAATCGGGCAATTAGATGTCCTGCTGCAGTGCTACCTCATACTGCAACCTTGATCCTGGATACTGTGTGCCTTACCGTGACATCCCACTGCACCCACAATACACAATATTTAACAAAACCCACAACTAGCCTCTTTTTTGATCACTGACTGAACTGAATTTTGTGCTTAACTCTTGTTGTAGGGAGTCGGTGGTATTTATTTGCCACTTGCTTGCCAAGGATGTTGGACCTTGATTTCTAAAAAAACGCCTTAAGACAATGTTCATTGTAAAAAGCGCTATACAAATACATTACACACACACATACACACACATCATTTCACAACTTCATCCCACAATCCTCTGCTTCTGGCAAGGATTTCGTATCTGTTTGTCCTCTGTGTTTCTCCATTCACACTGAACCTAATTAGTGACCTTTTCTCACCATCACACACAATACCAGGCAAGGCTGGAATCAGGATGTGGGGTTCATTAGTAATGAAACTACCTGCTTATGAAAGGCACTTATATGCAGAAAGAGAGAGAACTAGTGAATGAGAGAGAGAGAGAGAGAGAAAGAGAGAGATAATGCTGCAGTGACACGACCTCTGTTATCATGTAATTCATAACACTAGATGGCAGTAGTGATTAAAATCAAGGCTGATACGGCTGCAGCATATCCCACTTCACTGATACACTACAGTATATGGTCAAATGTATGTGGACACTTGACCATGGGCGTGTTGAACAACCCTATCCTGCTTTAACATGGAGACAATGGCACACTAGCTTAACAGCTCAAACCTAAGCTCTATTAGCTGGCTAACCATCTCAGTTGAGCTGGTCAAACCTGGTTGAAAGCTGGAGTTCTAGAATTAAAAACTAGTAAAAGTTAGAAGAAACTAGTCAGGGCTTGTATAATATTGATCAGAGATGATGAAAAGCTGGTAATCACGGGTAAAAAGCTGGTCAAAATTGTAAAACAACATTGGGACAGTCGTAGCCTAGTGGGTAAAGCTTTGGGAGTTCAAATCCTGGCTCTGCCATGCTGCCACTGTTGGGCTTTTGAGCAAGGCCCTTAACCCTGTCGGCTCCAAGGGGTGCTGTACAGTGGCTGACCCTGCGCTATGACCCCAGCTTCCAAAAAAACAAGCTGAAATATGCAAAGAAAGAACTTCAGTGTACTGTACCCCTGTATACACTGACTAGGCATAACATTATGACCATTGACAGGTGAAGTGAATAACACTGATTATCTCTTCATTAAGGCATCTCTCAGTGGGAGGGATATATTAGGCAGCAAGTGAACATTTTATTCTCAAAGTTGATGTGTTAGGATTTGAGCGAGTTCGACAAGGACCAAACTGTGATGGCTAGACGACTGGGTCAGAGCATCTCCAAAACTGCAGCTCTTGTGGGGTGTTCCCGGTCTGTAGCGGTCAGCATCTATCAAAAGTGGTCCAAGGAAGGAACAGTGGTAAACCGGCGACAGGGTCAAGGCTCATTGATGCACGTGGGGAGCGAAGGCTGGCCCATGTGGTCCGATCCAACAGACGAGCTACTGTAGCTCAAACAGCATTAAGAAGTTAATGCTGGTTCTGATAGAAAGGTGTCAGAATACACAGGGCAGAAAAAGGGGGGCCAACACAATATTAGAAAGGTGGTCATAATGTTATGCCTTGTCGATGTATGTTTATATGACAAATAAAGGCGTTCTATTATATTCTAACATAATCAAACCTAGTATAAAAATAGTCCGAACATGTGCTTGTGCAAAGCTGCGATTTTTATAGTAACTTTCCCAAATATTTTTAGGTTATGGGAACATTCATGTGCCATTTCTCTTTATGTTTTTGAATCTTTTATTTACTATTTTTTTCCTGGATAGATGATAATTCAGCAAAACTATAACAATTATTACCCCATAGACAGTAATGGGGTATCACCCATTCATATTCCGAAACTAAAATCTTTAAGATCCCAAACAGAAACTGGGGAAGAGGAATGGAATGCCCAATGGAACATTTGTGACACCCACCCTAATGGTTTGTTTGTTTGTTTATTAGGATTTTAACGTCATGTTTTACACTTTGGTTACATTTATGACAGGAACGGTAGTTACTCATTACACAAGATTCATCAGTTCACAAGGTTATATCAAACACGGTCCTGGGCAATTAAGTGTCTCCAATTCACCTCACTTGCATGTCTTTGGACTGTGGGAGAAAACCGGAGCACCAGGAGTAAACCCACGCAGACACGGGGAGAACATGAAAACTCCACACAGAAAGGACCTGGACCGCCCCACCTGGGGATCGAACCCAGGACCTTCTTGCTGTGAGGCGACAGTGCTACCCACTGAGCCATAGTGCCGTCCCATCCACCCTAATGTTTTATACTTATGCGTACTGTATATTGGGTTGAATCAGTAGTAAGGGTACCAACGTTAACATTATTATCTAAAGTATTTTTTATAATTCTTTAAAACAAACAAGTCATGCGGTTCATATCTTGACCTAAAGCCAGTGCATACAGAGCGTTCTATACAGTTTAGTGTCTGTGTCCTTGTGTAAAGGTGCAGTAATAAGAGAAGGGGGTATCACAATTTGCTCAGTCTAGCAAGACCTGAAAGCGCATTTCTGATGATGACGGATACTATATCTTAATGCTTATTTGTTCCCAGAGTTGCAGCATCAACAATCGCCCTTGTACATATGACCTCAGTCCATCTCTCAGCTCCTAATGGCGTTTAACTGCAGACGCGTCAGGAATTCGGCTCGTCAAATTTCGGCGTTTGAATGTGCTGGTGCGGCATTGTTGTGATGAATAACATTTTGATGGAGCCTGTCCCCCTCCTCCTGCTTCTCCTCCCTGCTCAGCCTATAAGTGATGAGAAGTGGAATGCTTGGAGTTTTGCTAAAGACTAACAATGCACAGCAGATGCTGGGTCATAAAGCATCCACCATGAGGATGCATCTCCTCACTCTGGTTCTGTCTTTCTCGTTTAATCCATCCCTCACCGCCTGTTTCTTTTCAAATTTCCTTTCCACGCTGAGACTCAAATGAGATGAAAGTGATTAAACAAAAAGACTAAACACTGTGATTTTACTTGTGAAGTGTTATTTCTTATGTTTGTCATAAACAGCAGTTACTCGTTGTAGGATTCAGCAGGATGGAAAACTGTCCATTATTCTAACTTGAAAGAATTCATGCATTAGTAAAACTGTCAGCTGTGGTACTTTATTTAATATAAGAGATCCTTTATTTGTCATATATACTGTACATATACAGTACAATGAAATTCTTTTTTCGCATATCCCAGCTTGTTTGCCATTGTACGGACCCCTGGAGCAGACAGGGTTAAGGGCCTTGCTCAAGGACCCAACAGTGGCTGCATAGCAGAGCCTGGATTTGAACCATCAATCTTCTGGTTGATAGCCCAAAGCTCTACCCACTAGGCTACCAATCAATCAATGTCCCCACAGCAATGTAAATGTAACTGCAATTTTTTGATTAAGAAAAAAAATCACAACTCACAATCAGAAAGCTTTATTTATCATTATATGGAGCATATAACGAGATTACGTTGGTTATCCCAAGGTGCAAACAGTTAAAGACAAACATAAGAGTGCAATAGTGCAGACAGACATTCAGACATGTAACAGACAGACCATGTGATACGTGCACGGACAAACAATAGATTACAGCAATTACAATGATACACCTATAGCAGCAGTTTCACCAGGAGACACAATGTTGTGGGGTTATTATTCAGTAAGCTTATTTGGTTTTGCATAGTTAGTGTTCTTATGGCCTATGGCCTATCTAATCAATCTGTCTGTTCGTCTATCCGTCCGTCCGTCCATCCATCCATCTAATCAATCAATGTCTTTCTATCTGTCTGTCTGTCTGTCTGTCCGTCCATCCATCCATCTATCTATCTGCAAATGCCAACTTCCACACTGCAATGGACTGGTACAGTAACCTCTTGTGTCTCAATTCATATATTTTTTTCTGTATTATTAAAAAAATGCCAACTTAAGGTCTATTCCTTCTTTCTTTTTAAATTCTATTTTTGCATCTCCAATACCCTGATCGTACCTTCCTCCGCCATTTGCACCAACCAGCAACTGAAAGAGAGGAATGGAACGCCACCCTAATGTTTTATGCTTCTGCGTACTGTATATTGGGTTGAATCAGTAGGAAGTACCAAAGTTATTATTATTTGAAGTATTTTTTTTATAAATCTTTGAAACAAACAAGTTTTGCAGTTCATATCTTGACCTAAACCAGTGCATACAGAATAAAATTGAATTAAAAAGAAAGAAGGAATAGACCTTAAATTGGCATTTGCCGATATTCTTATAAAAAGGAGAGCCATAGGCTATCACATACAGAGAGTCATGCTGTGCTACTCTGTGAGGCATCCTCGCCTTGTGTTGGTGCCTTTAATCGTTCCTGTTGGATGTCTGGCCAGGTCGTTAGCACAACGGTGGTTCAAACTCGGGAACTTGAGATTCACATTTTTACATTTTTACATTTAGCAGATGCTTTTATCCAAAGCGACTTATAGTACTGTGACAGTATAGTGTCTAAGCAATTGAGGGTTAAGGACCTTGCTCAAGGGCTCAACAGTGGTGGGCCTTGAACCAGCAACCTTTCGATTACTAGTCAAGTTCATTAACCGTTAGGCTACAACTGCACCATCTCAGCGATGGTGGGCTAGTGCATTAGACCGCTGTGCCATCCAAGCGCCCCAAGGTCTATTCCTTCCACTGAAACCACAGATAAATAATATGACATGTTTATGCTTCTCTTTCCTCGGGCTGAACCAATGTACTTATGTGAGCTCCCTTCCTCTATTTAATTTAAACATCTTCATTTGCATTTGTCCGAGGTAGCGTGAGGCTGCAGCAGCACAGGTGTTTGAAATGGCCTCACGGACAATGGCTAATTGCTGGCTGTTTTTAACACAGACGTGGTAATGAGTGCTGCTCGCCTGGCTGGAGTCCCACAGCACTTTGGGTATTAATCAGTGCTCATTTGTCATAATACCAGGTAAACAGGGTTTCAGCCGATTAGTCATGGAAAGCAGTTCTACAGGCCACACTGGAGCCAAGTAAAAGAAGAGAACTTTAACTCTAACTAGATTTAAATGTGTAGGAAGCTAATAGACAAGCTAAACAGCATCATCTGGGTGATGGATCATTCTTAGAACTGCAGTGACACTAACACGGTAATGATATGGTAAAATGTGTTGTACTGGTGGGTATCAGGTGCGGCAGCGTTTACTCAGTACCCTGTACTGGCCAACATCTTATCATTAATTACACTGTTTTTTTTTTTTATCTACACTGTATGTATTGTATTGTTTGCACTTGTGTTTTGTCCGGTCCTTTCATTATGAAATGTATACACTTTGTATACACTGATCAGCCATAACATTAAAACCACCTCCTTGTTTCTACACTAAATACATTTTATCAGCTCCACTTACCACATAAAAGCACTTTGTAGTTCTATAATTACTGACTGTCGTCCATCTGTTTCTCTGCATGCTTTGTTAGCCCCCTTTCATGCTGTTCTTCAATGGTCAGGACTCTCCCAGGACCACCACAGAGCAGGTATTATTTGGGTGGTGGATCATTATCAGCACTGCACTGACACTGACATGGTGGTGTGTTAGTGTGTGTTGTGCTGGTATGAGTGGATCAGACACAGCAGCGCTGATGGAGTTTTTAAACACCTGACTGTCACTGTTGGACTAAAAATAGTCCACCAACCTAAAATATCCAGCCAGCAGAGCCTCATGGCCAGCGTCCTGTGACCACTGATGAAGGTCTAGAAGATGACCAACTCAAACAGCAACAATAGATGAGCGATCGTCTCTGACTTTACATCTACAAGGTGGACCAACTAGGTAGGAGTGTATAACAGAGTGGACAGTGAGTGGACACGGTATTTAAAAACTCCAGCAGCGTTGCTGTGTCTGATCCACTCATACCAGCACAACACACACTGACACACCACCACAATGTCAGTGTCACTGCAGTGCTGAGAATGACCCACCACCTAAATAATACCTGCTCTGTGGTGGTCCTGACCATTGAAGAACAGGGTGAAAGCAGACTAAAACAGTATGTAGAGAAACAGATGGACTACACTCAGTAATTGTAGAACTATGGTAAGTGGAGCTGATAAAATGGACAGTGGGTATAGAAACAAGGAGGTGGTTTTAATGTTATGGCTGATCAGTGTATATACAGATAAAGACTGGGTGTATCTTCCTTTTATGCACAATGTGTCTTATTCATTCTGTATGGATTGTTTTTTCAAATCAGTGGACACTTTCTGATCACATAATGTCGGCTTTATATCTTTGGTTTGGGCTTCATTCTCCTTTCAGCATTAACACCGAGGTGTTAAAAAGTCTGGTGCACTTTATACACTTACCACTACACACTACACACAGATCAGTACTACACAGAAAGAAACATATTATTACCTTGTTATATCATTACAGTGCTAGAAATGATCCATCACCCAAATAATATCAGGGTCCTGTAGGGGTCCCTGTCTATTGATAAACTAGGTAGAGAAGGGTGACACATTGGAGCAGAGCAACAGATGCACCTACAATACATTTTTACCCACATATTGCATCTACATAGTAGATTATAGTTTGTTATCATATAAAACATATTAACATATGACAAGTAACCTTAAACCTATTACCATATCAGTGTATTAACGTTCCGCAACGTGGTCCGGCACAATTGAATTTATGAGCAACAATTTTACTTTCGATCCTACTCTGTCTTACAATGATCAGCCATAACATTAAAACCACCTCCTTGTTTCTACACTCACTGTCCATTTTATCAGCTCCACTTACCAAATAGAAGCACTAGACTACAACTACTGACTGTAGACCATCTGTTCATCTGCATGCTTTGTTAGCCCTATTTCCTGCTGTTCTTCAGTGGTCAGGATCCCCACAGAGCAGGTATTATTTGGGTGGTGGATCATTCTCAGCACTGCAGTGACACTGACATGGTGGTGGTGTGTTAGTGTGTGTTGTGCTGGTATGAGTGGATCAGACACAGCAGTGCTGCTGGAGTTTTTAAATACTGTGTCCACTCACTGTCCACTCTATTAAACACTCCTACCTAGTTTGTCCACCTTGTAGATATAAAGTCAGAGATGATTGCTCATCTATTGCTGCTGTTTGAGTTGGTCATCTTCTAGACCTTCATCAGTGGTCACAGGACGCTGCCCACGGGGCATGTTGGCTGGATACTTTTAATTGGTGGACTATTCTCAGTCCAGCAGTGACAGTGAGGTGTTTAAAAACTCCATCAGCGATGCTGTGTCTTATCTACTCATACCAGCACAACACACACTAACACACCACCACCATGTCAGTGTCACTGCAGTGCTGAGAATGATCCACCACCCAAATAATACCTACTCTGTGGGGGTCCTGTGGGGGCCTCGACCATTGAAGAACAGGGTGAAAGGGGGCTAACAAAGCATGTAGAGAAACAGACAGACTACAATTAGTAATTGTAGAACTACAAAGTGCTTCTATATGGTAAGTGGAGCTGATAAAATGGAAAGTGAGTGTAGAAACAAGGAGGTGGTTTTAATGTTATGGCTGATCTGTGTATGTTTTCTCCATCTTTGCTCTTATAAAAGAGTCATTGCTACAAAACTGGCACAGTTCAAATAGCTTGCACAGAAACTTGAAGTAAATTAATAAGTAATAATCCACTCTTCACAATACTAGCTTCTTTAGCCTCGAGTAATAATGAACAACCAAGCTTTTGTCTTGATGGTGAATAATGAGCATTGTGAGGCTGCAGCCCTGCTCTGCCCTCCTCCTTCATGATGCTCATTACTGCTGCTCCTAGGAGAGTCGGACTTCAGATCTCGCTCTCCTCTACCCCACCATTCTCACCCACACTTATACAATTTATCTCAGCACATCATTTAGTCCAAAACACGACTAAAACCAACCATGAACAATACACAGAGGTATATAGGAAAACAGTTTTCCAGATTATATTTCTCCATAAATATTGAGCTGAATGGTAATCTGGAATTGTTCTGCACTTTTGTTTTGGAATTGTTCTGTCCATAACAAAAGAGTCTGTTCTTAGTTAGCAAAATCTGGTTCCTTCCAGCACTACAATGCTGTTGGTCTGGAACTGAAAACTAGTGACATCTGGGGCATTATTAAAATAAGACTGTGAATTTAATAGAATATTATGGGAAAATGAGTGCTACACCATATGGGCAAAAAAGTCAGCACAGCTGGCCATGAGCTTACTGGACATACCAGTCCAAATTCACAAGCCTTAGCAGTTATAACAGCATTTCGACTGCTGGGATAGTCTTTAACAAGACGTTGGAGTGTATCTGTGACAATTAAGAGCATTTGTAGGTTCTAATGATGGACTAAAAGGTCAGGCTTACAACTGATGTTTCAATTCATGCCAAATGTGTTCATTGGATTTGAGGGCAGGGCACTGTCCAGTCAACCATGTCGTTATGAATCTTGCTTTGTGCTCTGGAGCAATGTACATGATTATATGAAAGCATAACATGTCTATAGTATATTTAATTTTATACATGTGTTAGCTATATGTGTGGCTGAAACAACTGAGCTAAAGGAGGATTCTGCAAATACAGTGGTACCTTGAAACTCAACGTCAATTGGTTCTGGGACTTGCGTTGAGTTTAAAAGGTGTTGAGTTTCGAAGTATTTTTCCCATAAGGATGTATGGGAAACCTGTTAATGCGTTTCATGGTCCCGTGGACTATATATTTTAGGCTAATGTAAAAAAATAGGGTTGTATAATATAAAAACACTGATATAAAAAGCTGATTCTTACAATTTCTTAGAACCCCGAGCTGTAACACAAGTTTAAAAGTGAAACAGTGAGGAAAATCTAGATAAACACAGATACATGTGGAGCTTTCAGCATGAATCTGATGGTTATTCCACACAAATGCAGATTCGTCTCATATGCACACTTTGATGACATATTACCGAACCGCTGTTAATTTAAAATTAAATAAATATATATATTTTTTAAAACAAACTGAACATGTTGAGTTTAAGGAAAACTTTAAGTTTAAGGGTGAACATTTTTCGACGAAGGGCGTTGAGTTTCAAAAATTTTTAGTTTAGGGGACGTTGAGTTACAAGGTACCACTGTATAGTTTATATAGGGCAGTTGTAGCTTAGTGGTTAAGGTACTGGGCTAGTAATCAAAAGGTTTAAGTCCCACCACTTACAGGTTGCCACTATTGGGCCCTTAAACAAGACCCTTAACCCTCAATTGCTTTGATTGTATACTGTCACAGTACTGTAAGTCGCTTTGGGTAAAAGCGTCTGCTAAAATGCCACAAATGGAAAATGGAAAAATCTTAGCTACTTGCTGTGAGGAGACATGAGGAACTTGTAGATTAAATCCCTCAAAGGCTGGCTGGGCGCCATCTAGCGGGCATAATTGGCAGTGCCTGCAGGGCGGGATGACCAGACTATGTGGGTGAGGTCTTCAAACGCTTTGTAATGTTTTCGCTAAGGGCTGTGTGCGGGTCAGAGGAGGCGTGAGCAGCAATATACCCTCCTCCACTGCAATCAGGGATCCCAGCAGCGGAAGACAAATTGACTACACTAAATTGGGAGAAAATGGGAGAAAATGCATAAAACATAATAGAAAAAAAGGTCTAGGTGAAGGTATATCTTTGAGATGAACAGAGACAGATAAATAAACATATAGATAAATATAGTTCATAGTAGATCATGCGGCAATCTTATGAAGAGGAAGGTGCAGAATTGTATTACCTTAGACAGCTGATTGATGCAGTGGAAAAACCTAATGACATCTATTTACTTGCAAATTTTGTAATGGAATGTCACCAGGCAATCTTTGTGCACAACAATAATAATTGTTTCATGGCTTTGGTAATGGTAAATAAAACGATTTCTTCTTGATTTTGCCATAACCACTAATGGAACACACTTCATAACCACCCCCCAAACCAATCAATAAATATTTGACTGTAAAGCTGTGGGTCAGATTTGAAACATCTGACAATTTGAATTTAAATATGAATATTACAATCCCAAATCAGAAAAAAAGTTGGGACAGTATGGAAAATGCAAATAAAATAAAAACACAGTGTTCCTTACATTTACTTTTATTTGATTGCAGACAGGATGAACCTGAGATATTTCATGTTTTATCTGCTCAACTTTATTTTGTTTGTTAATAAACATCCATTTCTGCATTTAAGGCCTGTAACACATTCCAAAAAAAGCTGGGACAGAGGCAATTTAGGACTAGTAATGAGGTGAAAAAACTAAATAATGATGTGTTTCCAAACAGGTGATGCCAACAGGTGATTGTAATCATGGTTTGGTACAAAAGCAGCATCCAGGAAAGGCTGAGTCTCTGATGAGCAAAGATGATCAGAGGATCCAGTTTGTCAACAAATGTGTGAGAAAATGATTAAAATGTTTAAAAACAATGAACCTCAAAGAAAGATTGAAAGTGATTTGGATATAAAATCATTAAACGATTCAAGGAACATTGAGATCATAGAGCAACATGTGCTGCCTTCAAGACGTCATCTTTTCCAGAGACGTTCGTGCATTTTTCAACAAGACAATGCAAAACCACATGCTGCACACATTACAAAGGCATGCCTGCGGAAGAAGAGGGTACAGGTACTGGACTGGCCTGCCTGCAGTCCTGACCTGTCTCCAATAGAGAATGTGTGGAGAAATGCGACAACGACGACCCCGTACTGTTGCACATGTTAAGACGTGTTTGCAGGAAGAATGATACAAAATAAAAGATGAAACACTAAATCACTTGGTCTCCTCGGTGCTAAAATGTTTTTTAATTGTGATGAAAAGGAATAGCAACGTAACAAAGTGGTAAATGCTTTACTGTCCCAACTTTTTTGGAATGTGTTGATGGTCTGAAATGCAGGAATGGATGTTTATTAATAAATGAAATTAAGTTGACCAGACAAAATATGGAATATCTCAGGTTCATCCTGTCTGCAATCAAATAAAAGTCAAAGTAAATGTGTTTTTTTATTATTTGCATTTTATGTTGTCCCAACTTTTTTTCTGATTTGGGGTTGTATATTATATATATTACCAACAATTTATTCATGTGGCAAATGTTGTTTACAATCACCATACCAAATCTTTTGCTTCTAACTAATTCTGATCTGGAATTTTTGAAGTTGGCGTAAAAAGAGTCTATGTTGGTCTTCAAAGGTCTCCAAAGCTTTCCAACAGACACACACACACACAAAAAACTGATTATATTGCTGAAAACATATGTAAGATGTATTATTTGTACTTTATAGTGTCATTATTCAATATATTTGTGCCTTTTTGGCGCAGACTCATGCACATTAAATTCACCCCCCACCATTTCTGCACATCAGCCTGTAAAAAAGCAAACTGAATCACTGAGTAAAAACAAGTCAGAAATGACTCTTTTTAAACAAATTATTCATAGGAATCGAATCAGGGAGCTGTGCTCTTATCTGTGGTAAAGATTCATTTATTTTGCTTACTCTGTTTCATTATGGTGTCATGCGTAAACAACTCCATGGATCAGTGCTCATGTGTTTTAGTGATTCAGTCGTGGTACAGGCCTTGACAAACAGCTCTCCAAACCAATCAGAATTCAGATTTTGAGCGGAATTTCAGTTGTTCCTCTAATCCAGGGGTGTCAAACTCATTTTCACTGAGGGCCACATCTGCATTACGATTGTAACGTATCCTGCTGCGATTGCAGTTTGCCTTTTAAGTCTTGGACAATTTGTTGTTTTTCTTGGAGGCTAAATTGTGTGTTTTGTGACAAAATGCCAAATTTATACTGTATATTTATTTTGGGTATCTACATTTATATTGTACTCCTTTACTACAGACACAGCTTCATACCACAAGAGACGTACCAGCTTTCCTTTTTGAAGCACAAACTTGTCTTCACTTTCCCATCTTTCATTAAAATTTCCTCCTTCTGCTTCAATTTTCTCTTCTTGTTCATTTTGGGATTATATGTAAATATTTCTCAACATCACTTGTTGGAAAACTGCCTCAGTTAAATGCTGATGTGGAAACACTGCCATCTAGTGGCGGGATGCGGTCACTTTGCGGGTCACAAAATCAACATGCATTGTGAGAGATGCAGTTTATGTACGATTTTACAGTGTATTTTAAGACAAGCATATGTCTTTTAAGCTCTTTTAAGCGGGCCACATAAAATGATGTGCCAGGCCGGATTTGGCTTGCGGGCCTTGAGTTTGACACATGTGCTCTAATCCAATTTATTTATTTTTTTTTATTCTTCAATGTGCATCATTTAGTTGAGCTGGCAATGAAAAACTCTTTCTTTATTAGTTGTAGAGGAATAAGTGACAGCTTAATTAGTGAATTACCAGTTTCAGCGAAAGCCAAAGATGGTTTTTGTTAGGTGGATAAACACAGTTGAAAATGGATTTATATATTCTGGAATTATTCTGGAAACATACAAGATAGCTGCCAAGAAGAGAAACAAGTGGATTATATCCCTAATAGAACAACACAGGTATAGATTTGGTCTCAATTCGAAGAAAAGAAGCTCAGGTAAGCAGCGGTTATGATTTTGTGCTCCTGTGTGTTTGATCCGGGTTGCACACACACGTCAAGTTTATGGGAAACGTCGAGTATAAGGGTACACATTTCTCAACGAAGTGTACCCCTATATTTATTTATTTATTAGCATTTTTATCCTCATGTTTAACACATGACAGGACAGGTTTTTACTTTGCATGATCCATCAGTTCAAGTTCATGTTAAACACTGTCATGGGCAATCTTTAATTTATCTCACTTGCATGTCTTTGGACTGTGGGAAGAAGCCGGAGCGCCACACAGAAAGGTCCTGGACTGATCCATCTGGGATTCAAACCCAGGACCACTGCATCAATGCAACCTGAGCAAATACTTAAAAATACATTCAAGCATACAACAGATTTTATCACCCACATCTAGGGGCAACTCAGAGCAGCCTATTTACCTCCCGTGTGTTTTTGGGAGGCTTGAATTAACTAGATTACCAGTAGGAAACCCACCAGGACTCTGAGAGAACATGCAAACAGTAAGTTTTTACGACCCATGTTGCTGTACAGCATCCACTCACTTCTTTGTCCTGTGCTAGGGCATACAAGTAATTCTAGTAATTGTTTTTAAACTCTTCATAATTGCTTATTTATAACAAACTGATGAATTGCTTTATATGCTCCGAGCACCTGCACTGTGCACATTTCTAACAGATGCCTGCACTGTTAATGACCAATTTTCCTCCAAGCTACAATTAATGAGATGGTCTTGCCTTTTCTGAGTTGTGCTTCAGTCTTGGCAGGAATTAACGATCAATTAGCTTGCATGGTGGGTGGACCTTTACAACCCACAACTGATCATCCCCGGCGATAATGCCTCATGATGGTCGTTTGTTGGCTGCATTTAATTTTTACAAGATTTTCATAAGGCTTTATTTTCCACCTGGGAAAGCTAACACAAAATCTTACAGTTAATTGTTTAATTTATAGATGCTGGGAAAACGATGTGGTACAAATAAAAAACAGTTTTTATTCCTTAATAAAAGTTAGGCCTCCTTTGGATGAGTGGTGGCAAGTGCCAAGTTGCATTTGTGCATGATTAGTGATCTTTATTGAGTCAATTCAGGAATCGCAGTCATAGAAGATGTAGATGGCATAAGGCAAATCATCGTTATCATAAACCAGTAGGCAGGCACAAGTCAGGTCCACAGAACAATACCACTGGAACAGGCATCAGGACCAGGACATGTGAACAAAATGGGATCAAATTCAAGGAACACAAAGCAGAACACATAAATGCTCAGTAATACAGGGTTTGATGCTACAATAGGTTGCACACAAAAAGGGAAGCAAAGGGTATAAAATACACAAATCAATACATAATCAGGAGGTGATGGGAAACAGGTGTTGACAGTAAACAATGGGACAAATTACAGAGGAGAGGCAGTAACAGGGAATGGAAATGGACATGAAAACAAAACAACACATAGATCGTTATGGCAGCGGTATAGTAAAAACCAAAGAGGATGTTTTAGCTTTTCAGGATTATGGATAAAGCTAGTTTACTTGCTGTGAACAATAAAGGATGATGGATGGATGGATGGATGGATGGATGGATGGATGGATGGATGGATGGATGGATGGATGGATGGATAGATAGATAGATAGATAGATAGATAGATAGATAGATAGATAGATACGGTAGGTAGGTAGGTAGGTAAGTAGGTAGATAAGTAGGTAGATAAGTAGGTAGATAAATAGCTAGCTAGATATACAATCAAGCCGGAAAGTCTGCACACCCCTTTCACCTTCTCTACGTTTTATTACATTACAGACTCATTCTATAATAGATTGAGTTCATTTTTTGTCACAAAATTCTACACAAAATAGCGCACAATGACAAAGTAAAAGCAGGTTTTTAGACATTTGTGATAACTTATTAAAAATGTAAATGTAAAATATCATATGTACACAAGTGTGCACACCCTTTGATATGACGTCCAAAAGTGAGCTGAGGTGCATTTTTTTTTTCACTGATACTGTTTGAGATGTTTCTACAATTTAATTGGTTTTCAGTTGTGGTCAATTCAATTGTTTGGACATTAGGGATTGCCAACACCTGCCTATATATCAGTTGACAGTGCATATCAGAGCAAACTCCAAGCCATGGGGTCAAAGGAATTATCTGCAGACCTCAGAAACAGGATTGTGTCAAGGCATAGATCTGGTACAGAAGGGTTTACAGGTCCCAAAGATCTCAGTGGCCACCATCATTCATAAATGGAAGAGGTTGGAACCACCAAACATCTTCCTAGACCTGGCCGCCCGGCCAAACTGAGCGATTGAGAAAGACGGGCCTTGGCCAGGGAGGTGAGCAGGAACCAGAGGGTCACTCTGACAGAGCTCCAGCATATCCTTGTGGAGGTGGGAGAACCTATCAGAAGGTCAAACATACAGGCAGCAGTCCACAAATCACGCCTTAGTAAAGGCACGGATGCCACTCCTTAGTAAATGGCACATGACAGCACCTAGAGGACTCTCGAACCATGAGAAAGAAGATTCTCTGGTCTGATGAAACCAAATTGAACTATTTGGCCTGATTACCAAACGTCACGTCTGGAGGACACCAGGCTAATGCCATCTCTACAGTGAAACATGGAGGTGGCAGCATCATGATGTGGGGATGTTTTTCAGCAGAGCTGAAAGGATATGCCAAGAATAAATGGGAAAAAAAGTCCAGAAACAAGTGTGCCAAGCTCATAGCTTCTTTTCCAAGACGCCCTGAAGCTGCAACTGCTGCCAAAGGTGCACCAACTAAGTATTAGGCTAAGGGTGTGTACAGATATGTAACCCCTAAATAAAGGATTTTTGTCAGTAAAATAAAATTGCATATTTTCTAAACCCTGTTTTCACTTTGTAATTATTGGTGATTGTGTGTAGATGTTTTAGGCAAAAAAAAGAACTCAATCTATTATAGAATGAGTCTGTAATGTAATAAAATGTGGAGAAGGTGAAAGGGGTGTGCAGACTTTGACTGTAGATAGACAGGAAGATAGATAGATAGATAGATAGATAGATAGATAGATAGATAGATAGATAGATAGATAGATAGATAGATAGATAGATAGATAGATAGATAGATAGATAGATAGATAGATAGATAGATAGATAGATAGATAGATAGATAGATTATTTCACTTTGGATTTACACAGTTTGACATGTTTATCTGTTTGGTAGATGCCAGGTAAATGCTTTTCAACCAAATGTGTTGCTCCAACTGTAAAGAAGCCTTAACGTTACAGCCTTCAGTAACAAGAGTTCAGGAAATGACATTTACTGTTTGGGTATGACAATGCCACTGTGCTCAAAGTTATGTCCATTAAGAAGAACTTGACATGACTTGACCTCAGCCCCATTCAAGACATTTGGAATGAATTGAAAAGGTAATAACACGGCAGGCCTTATCACCCAACTTTAGTGCCCGCGCTCATTCATTCGCTTGTGGGTGAATGGACTTGAATTCCAGTTTTCATGTTCCAGGATCTGCTGTAAAACCTTTTCAGGTTCTACAATTACTGTACAATGCTGTTCTTCAATGGTCAGGACCCCCGCAGGACCACTACAGAGCAGGTATTATTTGGGTGGTGGATCATTCTCAGCACTGCAGTGACACTGACATGGTGGTGGTGTGTTAGTGTGTGTTGTGCTGGTATGAGTGGATCAGACACAGCAGCACTGCTGGAGTTTTTAAACACCTCACTGTCACTGCTGGACTGAGAATAGTCCACCAACCAAAAATATCCAGCCAACAGCGCCCTGTGGGCAGCGTCCTGTGACCACTGATGAAGGTCTAGAAGATGACCAACTCAAACCGCAGCAATAGATGAGCGATCATCTCTGACTTTACATCTACAAGGTAGACCAACTAGGTAGGAGTGTCTAATAGAGTGGACAGTGAGTGGACACTGTATTTAAAAAATCCAGCAGCGCTGCTGTGTCTGATCCACTCATACCAGCACAACACACACTAACACACCACCACCATGTCATAGTTGCTGCAGTGCTGAGAATGATCCACCACCCAAATAATACCTGCTCTGTGATGATAATGTGGGGGTCCTGACCATTGAAGAACAGGGTGAAAGCAGGCTAAAAAAGTATGTAGAGAAACAGATGGACTACAGTCAGTAATTGTAGAACTACAAAGTGCTTCATGGACAGTAAGTGTAGATACAAGGAAGTGGTTTTAATGTGGCTGATCAGTGTATACATTCGCTTTGGATAAAATACCACACAGGCTGGCACTTGGCAGAACAAGAATGAAGGATCAGACTTGTCCAGACTATGGTCTTTTCTGGGTCATGTTCAGGGTGCACTGATGCTACAGGAATATTTTACATATACATCATCTTACCCAGTGAATCCTAACAAGCATAACCATGAGAAAATACAAGCCCACTGGGCATTATTTCCTCTATGCTGCATACTGACAAGCCCATTATGTGTTGTGTGGATTTATGAGATGATCGCCTTAGATGGCTGAGATGTCCAGGCTTCCAGTAATGTCTCCGATAATGATGTTCTCTTGGAAAGTATCTCTGAGACAGCATCAGTCCAAAGTGATAGTTGATGGCTCTGTTTTTTTTTTTTTTTGAAAATCCTTTCAGCACCCAAATTTGCTGTGCTTATTTATGTCATTGTCTGTGTGATGCATCATCTAAAGATATGTCATTTTTTAGAATGTCCTTTAAACAACTTGGTGGTATAAACAACAAAGTGGTACATTTCAGGCTGAGAGAAATATTCTACTGCTTTCATGTAAAAGTATTCTCTGGTCTTATAGTCACAACATATTTGAGATAACGTTCATTATTCTAATTACATTATAGGGTGGTGCTGTGGCTCGGTGGGTAGCACTGTCACCTCACAGCAAGAAGGTCCTGGGTTCGATTCCCAGGTGGAGCAGTCTGGGTCCTTTCTGTGTAGAGTTTGCATGTTCTCCCTGTGTCTGCGTGGGTTTCCTCTGGGAGCTCTGGTTTCCCCCCACAGTCCCAAGACGTACAAGTGAGGTGAACAGGAGACACAAAATTGTCCATGACTGTGTTTGTAAATTTACAGATTTTCTCCCATTTTCCCTCGATTTTTAGCGTGTCCACTTTTTTTTTTAAATTGCGTTATGCATTGCGTTATGCTGACCCCTGCCCCAATTGAGAAGAGCAAACTGACATACGCCCCCTCCTACACATGAGCAGTAGCTGACTTTATCTTTTCACCTGCACGGGGCGAGTTCATATGCGGATCAGCCTTGTGCACGGAGAGCCACACCCTGATCAACATTATTCTTCTACTTTGTGCAGACGCCATCAATCAGCCAGCAGAGATCGTAATTGCATCAGTTATGAGGTCCCTATCCGGCTCCCTTTCCTGGATGAACAACAGCCAATCATAGGGGCCCAACAGCAGCAACCTGGTAGTGGTGGGGCTTGAACCAGCAACCTTCTGATTACTAGTCCAGTACTCTAACCAGGGGTGGTTCAGGTCTTTTCTGTGTGGAGTTTGCATGTTCTCCCCGTGTCTGTGTAGGTTTCCTCCGGAGCTCCGGTTTCCTCCCACAGTCCAAAAAACATGCAGTCAGGTTAATTGGAGACACTGAATTGCCCTATAGGCGAATGGGTGTGTGTATGTGTGTCTGCCCTGCACCCACAGGACCACCACAGAGCAGGTATTATTTGGGTGGTGGATCAATGTTAGCACTGCAGTGACAATGACATGGTGGTGGTGTGTTAGTGTGTGTTGTGCTGGTATGAGTGGATAAGACACAGCAATTCTGCTAAAGTTTTTAAACATCTCACTGTCACTGCTGGACTGAAAATAGTCCACAAACCAAAAATATCCAGCCAACAGCACCCTGTGGGCAGCGTCCTGTGACCACTGATGAAGGTCTGGAAGATGACCAACTCAAACAGCAGCAATAGATGAGTGATCATCTCTGACTTTACATCTACAAGGTGGACCATATAGGTAGGAGTGTCAAATAGAGTGGACAGTGAATGGACATGGTATTTAAAAACTCCAGCAGCGCTGCTGTGTCTGATCCACTCATACCAGCACAACACACACTAACACACCACTGCCATGTTTTTGTCACTGCAGTGCTGAGAATGATCCACCACCTAAATAACACCTGCTCTGTGGTGGTCCTGGGAGAGTCCTGACCATTGAAGAACAGCATGAAAGAGGGCAAAGCATGCAGAGAAACAGATGGACTACAGTCAGTAATTGTAGAACTACAAAGTGCTTCTATATGGTAAGTGGAGCTGATAAAATGGACAATGTGTGTAGAAACAAGGAGGTGGTTTTAATGTTATGGCTGATCGGTGTATTTACTGTATTTATGCTAGAGTGGTTAGATTCCCCTCAGAGACTGATCTGTTTGGAATGCGCTTCTCATATCTTTACGGCTTTCAGGTATTCTGATTTCCTAAAAACACGCCAACGATTATTCTTGATAAATGGATAAACATTCTTTTTCCAGACAGTGCACAGATATGATTTTATTAAAGACATTGAGATTGATGGATTTAATGTGATCTGAAGATTTTCATTTGAAATATACAATCTCATTTAAAATATTATCAACTGTCAGTCACGTTTCTCCTCTGATTTACTATATGATTTTACCTTCTAAAAAGCATTACAGCACCTTCTAGTCTTGTCCTTTTTAATATCTGACACTTTTTACTCATATTTTTATGATGGATTTCTGTCTTTATTGTAAATGATACCACTTTCTTTGTGGCTTTCTTACACTTTCTCTCTTTCGGTGAGTGCTTCCCGTCATGCCTAAGGGCCGGCTGTGTCCTCATCGAGCACAAGGACAATAACTTCCTCAGGCTGTGATTAATACTCACCAGCTGACTCTAATCACCACGTAATTAATAGTTGATGTGGTGGCTTAGAAAAACACCAGCGCCATTAACCTGAGCTATATTGCTTCTGATTCTTTCCACACCTCTCCAAATGGTTCTGGGGCTGTGGCCAAAAAAATGGGGAAATTAATACGCCATCTGCATTTAGGCTCTATTTTGGGGTAAATATTTTGAAAGAGGGATGACAGGTTTTTTAGTGGTAAATAGAAAATTAGATAGATAGATAGATAGATAGATAGATAGATAGATAGATAGATAGATAGATAGATAGATAGATAGATAGATAGATAGATAGATAGATAGATAGATAGATAGATAGATAGATAGATAGATAGATAGATAGATAGATGGACGGACACTTTATTAACCCCAATGAAAATCATTGCCCTTCAGTAGTTGAACAAGAAGAAAAAGAAAAAAAAGGACTAATACCAATAAAGTAACAAGGGTGTAGCAAATGTACAACATGCATATATACATTATGTGTTATATGAATGTGTGTATATCTGTGGAGAGCCGTGTATTTCACACCTAGGCCTTCACTGGCGTATTGCCTGAATAAATCCACCTTTTAATAACATCATTATGGCTATAGAAACCATCAGTATTATGCAGAAATGTAGTCGAGTCGTTGCCTCACAGATAACTCAAGTAACCAGAATAATGTCATTACTAAAGCAACAAACCCATGTAGCACAATTCAACAAGTGTCCTTCCACTGCAGCCACAGCTGCGACACACATCAAAATGCATCACTAATAACATAATAAAATGACAATATTATTTTAAAAAAGACAATAAAATGCATTTTACTCACCAAAACTCCTGAGTATTTGTACACAAAATCCATCTTCCTTTCTTTCCTTAAGAAAAGTTCAATTACCCTGTTGTATAGAGTATGTTGTATGAAGTTTTAACAATAGGTTCTTTTCTATTGCCATCATTGCTAATGCTGAAAGTCGAGCCTGTCCTGTTGTATTTCTGGCATATGTTTTAATTCGCTTTAGAGCTGAGAATGTGGCGAACGAATCCTTTTCCCTGTTGTGACAGGCATGATAACTTCGGGGTTGCACGTCCTTTCTTAACGATGTCCAGCTTTTCTTGAAAAGTCTGTCTTGAAAATGGGTTTGCGACCAAATAAAATAAATACATCTGCGACCAAATAAATTTTTTCTCCCCCTTCAGCCATTGTGGGTTGATAAAACAGCTTAAATCAAGAAAAATATATTTTCGCATGTGCAAGTCACTACAGATAAAGTTTGTTAAATCTGACACTTCATGTTCTTTAACCATTCAATCAGAGGACTTAAAACGGCAATGTAATTGCACGCCTGCTAGATGGCCTTGGCAACGCCAAATCAAAATCTGATTGGTTAAAGTATCAATTTCATTGCCATTTATTTTAGGCTAGAGGCGCCCGCACTACTGATTTTGAAGGCCTTAAGGCAGATTTCTTTGACCCTGGCAACACATGATGACTGAAATGTGATTGGATAATAGCTTTAGTGTAAATATACACGGCTGGAAGCAGCACAACCAAGAGAAAATCTATGAAAAAAAGAAAACAGGCTATTTGGAATTAATTTATAAATATTCATGGAAAAATATATTAAAACATAAGTCAGTGATTCTGACAGTGTTTAGGCCAGCAGAAAAGGCCTTGCTGGCCCTCTCGGTCCACCACTGGTGTATATTATATATATACTGTATATATATATTAATTTAACAGTCTAGTAAAGATGTCTTGGAAGATGGATTACGGACTAAACTTTGTAGAATGTGAGTCATTTTAACTGTTTGTAATTGGTTTCCACTCACACACACACACACACACACACACACACATATATATATATATGTATATATATATGTATATATATATATATATATATATATATATATATATATATATATATATATACATATATATATATATATATATATATGTGTGTGTGTGTGTGTGTGTGTGTGTGTGAGTGGAAACCAATTACAAACAGTTAAAATGACTCACATTCTACAAAGTTTAGTCCGTAATCCATCTTCCAAGACATCTTTACTAGACTGTTAAATTAATCAAACCACATATACAATAAATATGAAATACAGACAGAGTCTATATAGAAGCATACTGTCACACACCACCTCAGATACACACACGCTCTATACTAACTCACTGAGAACGCTATTGCATACAAACAGTCACACAACACAGGTGCCTTGACCAGTCAGCAGCAATAAGGAACCTGTTCGACTAACCCACTCCTCCCTAGACACAGCCAATCATGCCTGTGTGGCCGGTCAATATCACTGCTGGATACCAGACCAAACAATACCAGAGCTTGAGATCTTAGCAGTGGTGGATTAGTGCATTAGATCACTGCACCACCCAAGTGCCCTGACAAAAACTTAGCCTATTGTTTTATTTATACGATTTTTAAATAGTAATATCTATAATGATGTAATGTTATATGTAATACATGTGTGGTGTATGTTATCAATGTATTATTTTACTGTTACGAAGACTAATAATGATGTTAGGCTGCTATATGTCTGGGGCAACACGGCTTTCTCGGTGTGTGTGTGTGTGTGTTTCAAAAGCTGTGGTTCAGTACTCCCTTTCTAACTAAACTCCATTAAATAGGTCAGGATAAATTGAGCTGGTCAGGATGCAAACAGGAATCAATGTCTTGTTTGCACAAAAGAGCTGAAGCAAAATGGGAAACCTGAGTGTGTCTATAGCTGCTAGAAAGCAGAGCAGAGACAGTTAGTGGAGTCTTCACTTTGAGTCCAGGCAAAGCCTGTTTCGATACAGTAGATTATTACTGACTTGCATGTTGTAAACACGCAAGTCACTAATATTGTTGCTTTTCCATCACTGCCACTTCATATGTTTTCCAGACTCACAAAGAAGGAAAGAAAATAATAATGAATTCATTTTTATTCAAGACTGTTGTGTTCATTTCTGCCTAAGGTTATGCATATTTCACGTTGTTTAAAAAAGCTCAATTTTCTTTTCTGTATTGAGGTTCTGGTTAACATAGCATGAGATACAGAACCAAACATAGCTGTTTTTATTTCTTCCATCTCCCTGTCAAAGAACAACAATTCTTGATCAAAAATAGTTACTTTTGATACATACAGTTGAAGTGGATTAGCTTTGTTGGATGGTGAACACTAAAAAACATATTCCAGCCTTGATGTTTCAGATCCTGGTTTGCCAAAACAAGGCACACTATGAGAGTAGCTGATACTGATCTTAATACTGATCTTACAGCTGAACAAATTCAGCTTTTTACTGTACATGATTTTAAAATGTATTAATAAACTAGTTACACTGACTTTGTACTTTATTAGATACATTTATCTAGTACAATCATTTATTGAGTATTTTAAAAGTCACACCTGGCCGCTCAGGTGGCCCAGTGGTAAAATATGCTAGCACACCAGAGCTGGGATTTTGAATACATTGTATCGAATCTCAGTTCTGCCATCCGGCTGGGCCTGGCGGCTACATCAACAACGTTTGGCTGTTGTTCATACAGGGTTGGAGCAGGATAGGGACCACATAACTGACGCAATTATGACCTCTGCTGGCTGTTTGATGGCGTCTGCAGAGAGTAGAGAAATAATGCGATCAGGGTGTGGCTCTCTGTGCACAAGGCTGATCCGCATATGAACTCGCCTCGTGCAGGTAAAAAAGATGCAGTCGGCTACTGTGCATGTGTCGGAAGGGGCATGTGTCAGTTCGCTCTCCTCAATCGGGGTGGGGGTCAGCACCAGTAGAGAGGAAGCATAACGCAATTGGGTTAAAATTGGATGCACTAAGAATTGTGAGAAAAAGGGAGAAAATGCATAAAAAAGTCACACCCAGGGCACCTAGATGTAGTTGTAGCCTAGTGGTTAAGGTACTGGACTAGTAATTGAAAGGTTCAAGCTCCAACACTGCCAGGTTGCCACTGTTGGGTCCTTGAGCAAGGCCCTTAACCTTTAATTGCAAAAACAATGTAAGTCGCTTTGGATAAAAGTGTCTGCTAAATGCTGTAACTGTAATGTAAATGTAAAAGGTGCAGCAGAATTCTAATCTCTGCTCTGCTACTGTTCTGCTAGGCGACCCCTAGCAGGCACGACTGGCAGTACCTACAGCAGACAAAAGTTGGCCACCAAGTCTGCTGGGTAGGATAAGACCGGACTAAGAAATGGTGTGGGCTCTGTGTAAGGACTCTGGTTAGTAGTTCAAAGCACCTGTACAGAAGTGGAGGAACGTGGAGACTGGTGCGTTACTCTCCATGTGCGAGACTGGCCTCACACGCAAATCTACCAAAGTTTGAGCGAATAAGAAGGGGTCGATGGACTGTCGAAGAGAGCGTGTGTCAGGCAAAATAAACCCTCCTCAGATTTGATCAGGGTTCCCAGCAGTAGAAGACTAACTGTAAACTGAAGACTAAAATATACAAAAGCTACACCTACCATACTGTAGCACATTTATCAAACCCACACTGATCAGATGCTATTTAAATAATGGACTATTCTCAGCACTGCAATGACACTAACATGGTAATAACATGATAGTGTGAGCTGTTCTGTACATTTATAATCAGGAATGACATAAAAATATTGAGATTATAGTCCAGATCCACTTCCAAATGCACACTTTATTAGCATTTTAATTATAGTAAGATTTAGCGAAACATGTTGTGTGTTGAGTGGCAGGTAGCTTTTTTTTAAAATGACAGCTGGCTAGGTTGCTATCCAAAGTGGTAAAGTGGGTGCCAGAGGACAAAAACAGAGTGCTGGTAAGGTGTGATGTAGTCAGCATATCTGGGTCATAAGGTAAAAAAGAAATTTATAATAAATAGGGTTTTTTCTTTCTTAATTTATTAATTTCTAATATTTTATTTGCTGCATATGTTTTTATATTCCAGACAGTTTGTTTCCATTATTCCCATTATCATGTATAATTTGGTCCCCTTGGGTTTTTGTTCACATTACAGTGTTGTGGATTTTATTTTAAATGGATATAACTACAATTTTTACCAATCGATCTACATTTCCTCACCCACAGCGATGAAGCCAAACATAATTCCAGGGTTTTTAAATGATGATTAAAAATCAAAAACTGAAATACTTTGGAGAATCCAATTTGGAAGCAATGACAGCTCCAAGTCATCTCGGATAAGTCTCTTAAAGCTTGGGCCACCTGGGTTTGTTCAGTTTATCTCATTCTTCATGACAAATCATCTCAAGCTCTGTCACATTGGAGGGCAAGCACCTCTTACTTACTATCCTTAGGTCTTACCACATGTATGGACTTTGCTGGGCCACTTAAGGCTGTTCAGAGATTTGCCTTGAAGCCACTTCAAAGCAGTCTTGGCTCTATGCTAATCATTGTCTTGTTGAAAGATACTCAGTAGTCAATAGTCAATCTGAATAGTCTGCCCAGAGCCCCGACTTCAGCCCACTGAACACCTTTGGGATGAATTAGAACATTAATTATGAGCCAGATTTTCTTGTCCAACATCAATTTCTGACCTCATAATGGTCTTCGAATGGATGAGTACAAATTTCTACAGATCTTGTGGAAAGAATGTTGCTGGCACAAGGTGTGGCTTTACTTTTGGCCATTTAATGTATGCCATTGCAGATCTGAGATTTTAATTATTTTTGGAACTCTAGGGCTAGTTTGACTGCACTCATCACACTGAACCATAGCCATTTGAATGTGAAAGTCTATGGACCATGGATCACTAGTAAGTAATGTCACTTGGAGATGCATGAATCCACCAAAGTATGGACGAATGCAGTAAAAGACAAACTGGCTATGCTGAATTGTGAAAAGTGAGAGAAAATGCATACATAAAACAGTGAATAAATAAATACATATATAAAATTAAAGTAAATAAATAAGTCAACCATTAATAAGAAGCTGCTGAACCGCATGTGTCACTGTCCACAGTCAACCAAGCTTAAAATTGCCATGGCATAGATACAACTGGATATTCCATTTGGACAATGGCCCAAAAACAATGGTCTTGAAATGCTTAAATCAGAATGAAAGGCAACGCCTTTTTAAAGTCCTAAATCTTTTAAAGAGTTTTTAGCATGTCCAAAATACACTGATCAGCCATAACATTAAAACCACCTTCTGGTTTCTACACTCACTGTCCATTTTATCAGCTCCACTTACCATATAGAAGCACTTTGTCGTTTACAATTACTGATTGTAATCCATTTATTTCTCTACATACTTTTTTAGCCTGCATTCACCCTGTTCTTCAATGGTCAGGTATAATTTAGGTGGTGGATCATTCTCAGCACTGCAGTGGTGGTGTGTTAGTGTGTGTTCTGCTGTTGGAGTTTTTAAATACTGTGTCCACTCACTGTCCACTCTATTAGACACTCCTACCTAGTTGGTCCACCTTGTAGATGTAAAGTCAGAGACGATCGCTCATCTATTGCTGCTGTTTGAGTTGGTCATCTTTAAGATCTTCATCAGTCGTCACAGGATGCTGCCCACGGGACGCTGTTGGCTGGATATTTTTGGTTGGTGGACTATTCTCAGTCAAGCAGTGACAGTGAGGTGTTTAAAAACTCCATCAACATTGCTGTCTGATCCACTCATATCAGCACAACACACACTAACACACCACCACCCTGTCAGTGTCACTGCAGTGCTGAGAATGATCCACCACTTAAATAATACCTGCTCTGTGGTGGTCCTGGGAGAGTCCTGACCATTAAAAAACAGCATGAAAGGGGCTAACAAAGTATGTAGAGAAACAGATGGACTACAGTCAGGAATTGTAGAATTACAAAGTGCTATATGGTAAGAGGGGATGATAAAATGGACAGTGAGTGTAGAAACAAGGAGGTGGTTTTAATGTCATGGCTGATCAGTGTACATACCAGAAAAACAAGTTAAACCGCAAAACAAATCTAGCCTGATTTATGCCAGAAGTTTGCCAATGGCTATTAGAAATGTCTTTTAATGTCTAATTAATCTAGCAAGAATCGTTAAAATTAGGTAGGTAAACTTTTGCCTTTCACTGTGAATTATTACCCTAATAACAAAACTCATGGTCTGTGGATGATCTTCAGTGTAGAAAGACCAATTCTAAGTTGGCAAGCTGCCTCATAGCTTGTGATAGCTTTGATCAATAATATAAAGTTCTGTTTCCTGATCTGCTAGTTTGTTCCATCATTAATCATTTTCTCTCCTCGCCCTCATCTCTTCGCTTACATTTAAATTAGATTTTTCAGAGAGAAGATTTTCCCTTGATGTTCTCATCACAATGTATGGCCTGAAACAACAGCTCTGCACAGTTAACCGAGGTTCACAGAATTAGGCCTGATATACACTGCAAAAAAATGAATCAATTTGTCTCCTCTAAATGGATCTGATATGTCACCCAAACGCTCAAATGAATGTGCCTTATCTCTGGCTTAATGATGTTTTCTCTTTATTTGGGATCACAGAAAGTTCGGGCGAGAACTAGAGGGAATGGCACTAAGCGAAGAAGACATTAAATTAGGGCTGGAGACGGAACTGTGATGCATTTAGATACTCAGCATAGCAGTCGGGTGGAATGAACCAGCGTCTCTGCGTAGCCAGAAGAGCGTAGAGCCATGCTAAAATGATAAGTGGTCATGCGCATCAATGCTGGGGCTTTTTAAATACTCTGACACTTCTTACTTTTCATAATTTCTATTCTAATGGTCATCTTCAAGTGTCAGATTTTTAAAATAATTATCCATTGTCATATCTGCATTATGCTCCTTAGAGCATTTCAGTTTGAACTTTAATGACCTGGTGTAAGCTTGTTTGAAAGTTGGCCGGGATATACAGTGTATCACAAAAGTGAGTACACCCCTCACATTTCTGCAGATATTTAAGTATATCTTTTCATGGGACAACACTGACAAAATGACACTTTGACACAATGAAAAGTAGTCTGTGTGCAGCTTATATAACAGTGTAAATTTATTCTTCCCTCAAAATAACTCAATATACAGCCATTAATGTCTAAACCACCGGCAACAAAAGTGAGTACACCCCTAAGAGACTACACCCCTAAATGTCCAAATTGAGCACTGCTTGTCATTTTTCCTCCAAAATGTCATGTGATTTGTTAGTGTTACTAGGTCTCAGGTGTGCATAGGGAGCAGGTGTGTTCAATTTAGTAGTACAGCTCTCACACTCTCTCATACTGGTCACTGAAAGTTCCAACATGGCACCTCATGGCAAAGAACTCTCTGAGGATCTTAAAAGACGAATTGTTGCACTACATGAAGATGGCCAAGGCTACAAGAAGATTGCCAACACCCTGAAACTGAGCTGCAGCACAGTGGCCAAGATCATCCAGCGTTTTAAAAGAGCAGGGTCCACTCAGAACAGACCTCGCGTTGGTCGTCCAAAGAGTGCACGTGCTCAGCGTCACATCCAACTGCTGTCTTTGAAAGCTAGGTGCAGGAGTGCTGTCAGCATTGCTGCAGAGATTGAAAAGGTGGGGGGTCAGCCTGTCAGTGCTCAGACCATACGCCGCACACTACATCAAATTGGTCTGCATGGCTGTCACCCCAGAAGGAAGCCTCTTCTGAAGTCTCTACACAAGAAAGCCCGCAAACAGTTTGCTGAAGACATGTCAACAAAGGACATGGATTACTGGAACCATGTCCTATGGTCTGATGAGACCAAGATTAATTTGTTTGGTTCAGATGGTCTCAAGCATGTGTGGCGGCAATCAGGTGAGGAGTACAAAGATAAGTGTGTCATGCCTACAGTCAAGCATGGTGGTGGGAATGCCATGGTCTGGGGCTGCATGAGTGCAGCAGGTGTTGGGGAGTTACATTTCATTGAGGGACACATGAACTCCAATATGTACTGTGAAATACTGAAGCAGAGCATGATCCCCTTCCTCCGGAAACTGGGTCGCAGGGCAGTGTTCCAGCATGATAATGACCCCAAACACACCTCTAAGACGACCACTGCTTTATTAAAGAGGCTTAGGGTAAAGGTGATGGACTGGCCAAGCATGTCTCCAGACCTAAACCCAATAGAACATCTTTGGGGCATCCTCAAGCGGAAGGTGGAGGAGCGCAAAGTCTCGAATATCCGCCAGCTCCGTGATGTCGTCATGGAGGAGTGGAAAAGCATTCCAGTGGCAACCTGTGAAGCTCTGGTAAACTCCATGCCCAGGAGAGTTAAGGCAGTTCTGGGAAATAATGGTGGCCACACAAAATATTGACACTTCAGGAACTTTCACTAAGGGGTGTACTCACTTTTGTTGCCGGTGGTTTAGACATTAATGGCTGTATATTGAGTTATTTTGAGGGAAGAATAAATTTACACTGTTATATAAGCTGCACACAGACTACTTTTCATTGTGTCAAAGTGTCATTTTGTCAGTGTTGTCCCATGAAAAGATATACTTAAATATCTGCAGAAATGTGAGGGGTGTACTCACTTTTGTGATACACTGTATGTGTTAGAAGAATGTGTTAGGGTAGATAACAATTATAAAGGGCAACATCTTCATTTTTCATATATACAGTATATACACCGATCAGCCATAACAATAAAACCACCTCCTTGTTTCTACACTCACTGTCTATTTTTCAGCTCCATTTACCATATAGAAGCACTTTGTAGTTCTACAATTACTGACTGTAGTCCATCTGTTTCTCTACATACTTTATTAGCCCCCTTTCATGTTCTTCAATAGTCAGGACTCTCCCAGGACCACCACAGAGTAGGTATTATTTGGGTGTTGGATCATTCTCAGCACTGCAGTGACACTGACATGGTGGTGGTGTGTTAGTGTGTGTTGTGCTGGTATGAGTGGATCAGACACAGCAGCGCTGCTGGAGTTTTTAAATACTGTGTCCGCACACTGTCCACTCTATTAGACACTCCTGCCTAGTTGGTCTACCTTGTAGATGTAAAGTCAGAGAAGATCGCTCATCTTTGAGATCTGCATCAGTGGTCACAGGACGCTGCCCACAGGGCGCTGTTGACTGGATGATTTTGGTTGGTGGACTATTCTCAGTCCAGCAGGGACATGATGTGTTTAAAAACTCCAGCAGCGCTGCTGTGTCTTATCCACTCTTACCAGCACAACGCACACTAACACACCACCACCATATCAGTGTCACTGCAGTGCTGAGAATAATCCACCACCCAAATAATACCTAATCTGTGGTGGTCCTGACCATTGAAGAACAGCAGGAAAGGAGGCTAACAAAGCATGAAGAGAAACAGATGGACTACAGTCAGTAATTGTAGAACAACAAAGTGCTTCTATATGGTAAGTGGAGCTGATAAAATGGACAGTGTGTGTAGAAACGAGGTGGATTTAATGTTATGGCTGATAAGTGTGTATAAATATATAATATAATATAATATTACTCTCCAGTCCCTCCAAACATTAGATGACCAGATTTTGGACCTTAAAGCTAAAACGGAGGATGACCTCAATGCTGTATGGTTCAATGCCGGCTCTTTTTTGCTTGTCATTATAAAAAGAACTTTATACTATCTTTGCTCATATAGCTCAACTCTTATTAACCTAGTTCAAACCGGTTTTGATGTGCACTTACCACAACTGCCTTTTGCCATTCTTTTTGTAGGTCAACATCAGGGGCGGCTCGTTCATTAGGGCGATCGGGCGACGCACCACCAAAGGGCGAAAGGGAAGAAATTTTTCTATCACATTCAACCTGTTCTGGAGTCTGTCTTGCCTCGGAATATCGTAGTCCAATCAGCGTCGAGTTGTGTTCCGTACAGTACCGCCCCTTTTGGGGCAACTGCTGTCTAACTGAAAATCGCCCCAGATTGCTCTCATAGACTCTCATGTTAAAGCTCTTTTTTTCGTACTGCAGGCACTGTAATGCATTTTGAATGACTTCCAGAGGGGCTCGCACTTACGTGCCTGCGTCACACGTAATCGTTCCTTATTTGGAAACTGCAGAAATGCTGCAGATTAGACTGAGACAGGGTGATATGTATGAAACAGAAGGAAACTGCTGCTACAGTGGGAATTAGAAAGCGTTTGGTTATTATTTTAAGTAGTGTTCACTTTTAGTCTTGGTAACGCCGTGTGTAGGGCGAAAGTAAAGTAACACAAGCAGGTCCGGCACTTTTCTCACTGCCCCCTAAGCAACGCAGTCCAGAACCGGGGCTGCATGTCAGTGTGAAGATGGATTATGTAAAAATATTGTTTGCACTATTGAGAAAAAATGTTACATGATGTTCTTTATGTTGTTTTGTCTAAAATATGGTTCTGATTTATTATTATAAAGAATGAAAATAATAAATGTTAAACAGCCTAAATAAAACATTTTGATAATGTTCCCATGACGGTGTAAGACCCGTTATATTTTTTATAGGTGCAACCCTAACCGCCTACCTCCCGCTCCCACTCAAGTAAACACCCGCCATCCCATCCTCCACCCTATGCCTTCCACCAACCCGTCAGTCCAGGGTGTTCATTATTTCCAGTTCTGAAAGTTGACAACCCTAATTGGAGCAGCTAGCACCTAAAATAAAATGCTGATGATGACTGAATTAAATTGTTAGGGTGAGAGCTTTACTTAATTTTATGATTAATGGTAAAGCTGGTCTCTCTCCATGTTCAAAGTTATTTGTGAGGGCAAACTGACAGATGACTTAAGATGTTAATTATTTAAGCTTTAATTTACCCATTGAACGGGTCACCTTGGCCATCATCGCAACAATTGCCCCCCCTGAGAGATTTGGCAGGAGCCGCCACTGGTCAACATCCAATGACTGTTGAGAGACATTCAATTAAGTTCATGATCAATTGGAGAGTCTGTCGCTTTGTTGGCCAGAGTGTCTGCTGCTTGACCTTGTTTATACTGCTGAACTGCTGTCCTTGAAGCAACATGATGCTAAATGTATCCCTCTGTCAGTAAAGCCAGAATTGAACACTTCTTTTCCACACTTAAAACTCTCTTTTTAATTTTCAGTAGTAATTGCAGTTTCTTTTTGTGCCATTCAGTTGGTTTCAGTTGCAGAAGGATGGTTATGACCACAGTAGTTTTTTTTTTTTTTTACACTTTTCCTCATTAAATAAGTTTCAGGCAGTCATTTAGTCCAGACGTCATTGAGTAAAATGTGTTAGAATTCTTCAGACACTGGAAAGGAAAGGCTGCCATGCATGGTCTTATAATTGTTTTTCAGGGCTGTGTGATCATTTTGTAAGTGTAACATTGGCTAGGAGAGGTAGCAGGACACAGAAGTGCAGACTTTAGAAACATGACTTATTTTAACACAGGGAGAACATGAAGAACTCAAATAATTCCTGGAACTCACACACAAGGAGCTCTCAGGTGGTTCTCAGAACAATTATGCAAGGATTTTTGCAAGCTCAGAAAGTTCTTAGAACTAGTGGACAAACAAGAACCCATAATTCTTGGAAATATTAAACAGGAGAGAAACAATGAAAAACCTAATGCTAATGCAAGACCTATGCTAAGTCACATATGCCAAGGCTAATAAACAGATCAGGCATAACATTATGACCATGTTCCTAACTGACTGGTCTGCGGCTATGAAGACCCATTCGCACCAAACTGTGATGCACTGTGTATTCTGACACCTTTCTATCAGAACCAGGATTAACCTCTCCAGCAATTTGAGCTTCAGTAGCTCGTCTGTTGAACCTGACCACACGTGCCAGCCTTCGCTCCCCATATGCATCAGTGAGCCTTGGTCGCCCATGACCCTGTTGCCGGTTTACCACTGTTCCTTCCTTGGACCACTTTTGATAGATACTGACCTCTGCAGAGAACACCCCACAAGAGTAACAGAACACGGGAACAACCCACAAGAGCTGCAGTTTTGGAGATGCTCTTACCCAGTCGTCTAGCCATCACAATTTGGTCCTTGTCAAACTCCCTCAAATCCTTATGCTTGATCATTTTTCCTGCTTCTAACACATCAACTTTGAGGATAAAATGTTCACTTGTTGCCTAATATATCCCACCCACTAAGAGGTGTCATGATAAAGAGATAATCAGTGTTATTTACTTCATCTGTCACTGGTCATAATGTTATACTGAGAAACAGAAAAATGATCATAAACTAATCTAATCATATCTCCAACAAACATGAAGTGCTAATCTTAATTTAATATAACACTAATGCTAATAATAAAATAGTAGTACAAAAGATCAGATTCCTAACCTATTCTAATTGAATAACTCAGGACATAAGTACATAAGATAAGAGAACAGAATCAAGGACGGTAGCAAAGGAAGTAGCAACAACATGAATAGAAATAATCATATTGACTCAAATGACTTAAATTTATTTCAGAATCAATAAAGTGTCTATCTATCTATCTATCTATCTATCTATCTATCTATCTATCTATCTATCTATCTATCTATCTATCTATCTATCTATCTATCTATCTATCTATCTATCTATCTATCTCAGAATCAGAATCAGCTTTATTCGCCAAGTATGTTTACACACACAAGGAATTTGTTTCCGGCTGTTGTTAGCTCTCTACAATTTACAAACAATACAATATACAGACAAGACTATATGTAGACAATGTACAAATGTACATGTTCAGCAGAATTTGCATATGTACAGAAAATATAAAAGTGACATAAGATAAATAGTAAAGTAAGGTAAGATGCAGTTACAGTATTATACAGCATGTATAAAGTGCAGTGTGGCATGTAAACAACAGTAAACAGCAGTTCAGTTTTAGTTATTAATGAGTTGGATGGTATTTGGAAAAAACTGTTACAGTGTCTGTTTGATTTAGTGTGCAGGGCTCTGTAGAGCCTGCCCGAGGGTAGGAGGTTAAAAAGTTCGTGTCCAGGGTGTGAGGAGTCTGTGATAATTTTTTTTGCCCGGGTTCTGATCCTTGTTTTGTATAAGTCTTGGAGGGTGGGCAAAGGAGCACCGATGATTTTTGCCGCTCTATCCACCACTCTTTGCAATCTGCATCTGTCCTGTTTTGTGGCTGAACCGAACCACACTGTGATGAATGTGCACAGGACAGATTCAATGACTGTGGTGTAGAACTGTTTCATCAGCTCCTGTGGCAGACCGTGTTTCCTCAGTTGACGCAGAAAGTACATCCTTTGCTGGGCCTTTTTGAGGATGGAGTTGGTGTTGGCCTCCCACTTTAGGTCATTGGAAATAGTAGTTCTCAAGAACCTGAAGGTCTCCACGGTAGACACAGTGCTCTATCTATCTATCTATCTATCTATCTATCTATCTATCTATCTATCTATCTATCTATCTATCTATCTATCCATCCATCCATCCATCCATCCATCCATCCATCCATCCATCCATCCATCCATCCATCCATCCATCTATCTATCTAATCATAATAGTCATGTCATCTAGTCATAATAATAATAATAATAATAATAATAATAATAATAATAATAATAAACACACATAAACATCATGATATAACAGATCCAGTCAAATCTTATTATATTATCGGCCTCAAGCAATTAGGCCCATATCATCATTCTCTTGATGCACAGCAGTGCAGTGAAGGATGGCTGAAGAATGATTTTTGGACCACTGAATATGCATTCATTAAATGCAATTGAGTTACTTTAGTATTCATCTCTGTGTTTGTGTTGACAGACTTAATTTTGTATTATTTTTTCTTTTTATTTGTCACATTATCTATTATGTTAGATTAATTAACTAATGAATGGGGTTCTTTTTATTTTGTCACATTTGACAGTGTGTGTTTTTACTTATTTTCATTGTGTGTACATCATACAACTTTTTCATTGCCTTTCATTAATTCATTAATATTTATTTATTCATTCATTGTTTTGGGGGCAGCACGGTGGCTCAGTGGGTAGCACTGTCGCCTCACAGCAAGAAGGTTCAATCCTCAGGTGGGGCGGTCTGGGTCCTTTCTGTGTGGAGTTTGTATGTTCTCCCTGTGTCTGTGTGGGTTTCCTTCGGGAGCTCTGGTTTCCTCCCACAGTCAAGTCAACTTTATTTATAACTTTATTTATCTCTCTCTCCCACAGTCCAAAGACATGCAATTGAGGTGAATTGGAGATACAAAATTGTCCATGACTGTGTTTGACATTAAACTTGTAAACTGATGAATCTTGTGTAATGAGTATCGTTTCTGTCATAAATGTGGCCAAAGTGTAAAACATGACGTTAAAATCCTAATAAATAAATAAATATCCTGGTCAGGGTTGTAGTCAGTCTAATTTATTGGGCAAAAGTCAGGAAACACCCTAGAGAGGTTGCCAGTCCATCACAGACACACACACACTCTCATTCACACTTTTCAGTAGTCAATTAACCTGACTGCATGTCTTTGGACTATGGGAGGAAACCGGAGCTCCCGCAGGAAACCTATGCATACACAGGGAGAACATGCAAACTCAACACAGAAAGGACCCTGGCCAGGGAATTGAACCCATGCCCTTTATAACATCATTGTGGTGTTCTATGTAGTAAGCACATGTGGTCAGTAAAAAGCATTGCACTGTTTGTTCTGTCTTTGCATTAATGAAATTATTCATTCATTCATTTATTTTCTTATCCACTTATCCAACTGGGGTCGCGGGAGGGAGGGGGGGGGGGTGGAGCCTGTCCCAGCTTTTCAATGGGTGCAAGGCACAGAGTAACACCCTGGATGGGACGCCCAGTCCATTGCAGGGCAGACACACATGCACACACCCGTTCACCTATAATGCAATTCAGTGTCTCTAATTAACCTGACTGCATGTTTTTGGACTGTGGAAGGAAACCGGAGCTCCCGCGGGAAACCCACACAGAAATCGGAGCTCCCGCAGGAAACCCACGCAGACACGGGGAGAACATGCAAACGCCGCACAGAAACTCCCGCCTGGGGATCGCACCAAGGACCTTCTTGCTGTGAAGCAACAGTGCTACCCATTAAGCCACTGTGCCGCCCATTATTTAAATTAATTAAGTTAAATTATATCTATTTTTGTAATCAAGTAGAATATAGTTAAATTAGTCCCAGAGATAAGAGAACAAAGAAATGGGCGAGTACATGGCCAGTTCTTGGAAAGGCTCTGGACCAAGCAAGACCCTGATCAGAGTGGCTACTAAAGAAAAAAATAATGAATAATTGAACTGATTAATTGAATAACAATAAAAGAATAATGGGCGTCAATGGGAGCCAGATCTTTGTAGTTCAACTGCATTGTAGAGCTCTTTAATCCATAATGTGTCTAAATTAAAGCCTCTGCCACATACCGCCGCCCGTTAAATATATGAATAAAAGCTGGAATTAATATCCGCACGGCTTGTCCACACCGGTTTACGCCGCAATCCATCTTCCACGGACATGATTCTGTTATGTAAGCAAATTGACGCAAAATCTTTCACCGCCGTCCTTGCCGTCACCTCTGAGGTCACATTTGATTGTCGGAGCGAGCGAACGGACGCTCACGCTGAAACAAAGATGTGGAAATCAAGCAATAAAACACGTCAACATGAATGATCTCCACTCAGTGAGCATGACAACCTCCTTAACGTGGCCGTGTCATATTAGAAATGGGCTGAAAGCGCAAATGAGATTTAGTACAGGGTTAAGGGCCACGTGAAGTTATTAAAATAAGGCAGTATGAACGCGAGGAAAAAATCACACAGCGAAACTGACTGGTGATTAATTTTTACTTTGTGCGAGACACTTGACCTTGGAAAGAAATTGACAGTTTACACTTTGTGTTATATTTACTTCTCACTAGCGGGGCTCGGGTGGTGCAGCGGTAAAACACGCCAGCACACCGAAGCTGGCATTTTGAACTCAGCTCTGCTTACGGCAAGTCGGCACCTATACTGACAATGATTGCCTTGTCCGCCGGGTAGGGAATGCCGAAGGTGATTCAGCATAACTGCACAGAGATGGGGGATAACAGAGATCAGTGTGTGATTCTCCATGTGCGATGTAGATCTCTATATAAACCCGCCTCTGCAGCAATACAGGCGAGATACAGCTGGGTCACTGGATAAGACTAGATTGGGAGAAATGCATTAGAATTTTTATTTATTTCTCACTTTGGCATTAATGCACCTGCTGGCAGGGTGAACTAAGAAGTATGCAGACCTAAATACCTGATAAGGACCAAATTGCTATGGTAAGATGACTGGAGACAGGGTTGCATCTTTGGAAAAAGCAAGAATTACTCACTGGCAGGAATCCCGTCTTCTCCAAGTCCATGTGGGCAGCCAGGCATTGTGTGCATCATCTACTTGCTGGTAAAGACCTGGTAACAAATACCACATGGCACACAGATAGATGGATTAATGGATGGATAGATGGATGGATGGATAGATGTACCTCCACACTTCGGCATTAGCTTAGCCTTTAGCTTAGCGCCGGCTCTGTGTCCATGGTACCTGGCTCTTAGGCTACGTCCAAATCACATACTGAAACAGTACGTACTAAATTCGAGGCAGGGCACACTGCTCGATCGATAATGCCCAGTTCACACTACATGACTGTTCAAGTCGTTAGGTCGCTGTACAGTTCACACTACACGACTGGATCTCTTGTAATCGGGAGTCTTTGAAGTCGGTGTGGCTTTCACACTACACGACTGATCGGCGATAGGGGGTTTCACACTACACGATCAATCACCAACTGGAGTCGCATGTAAGCTTATCTGGTCTCCCAAACTACGTTTTGTCACGAAAACAAACGCGAGAAGTGATGAACGGTTTAACGACGCCACGTCCAAAAATGCAGCGATCAAAGTTTGTGTGCTGATCTGCAGCGTAAAATCAAAGAGAAAAATAAATAAATCTGATTGGATTTGGCAACGCGAGCAACATGGATTATTCTGTAGTGAGTTGGAGTTTAATAAATATTTTTTGCAATGCAACTTTGCTGTTTTGTAGAGAACGATCAGGTCAGAAATACTGTAAAACTTGAGTGTGTGCCGATGTATTCTGATAGAAACTATATTAAGCCCCTGTCCCACCTTTTTACAAATCCTCCCCTGCTTTTCCCCGACACCGTATCTTGCGTTCTCATTGGCTGTTCAACATAGCACTCATTGCCAGTTGGGCAACTCAGATCCTGATATTTGACAAGCTAGATACCTCTTTTCGGATCGAGTTGTTGAGTAGTTCACACATAGCGATTGAGAGTCGAGTTTCGATCGCCGAGCCATTACCGAGTTGCTCCCGAGCCAGCAAATCTAGCGCTGACCAGTCAGCAAGCGAAAATCAGGACAAAAATCGTGTAGTGTGAACTAGGCATAAAGCAGTATGGTCTTTCAGTACGCAAGTGTGCAGTATGCACACAACCTCGTACGTACTACGTCCGCTATTTTACCCACGTCACGTGATGCATGACGTCACATCACCACAATTATAACATACAAAGCTACTCATAACATTATTCAGGGTTGTATTTCGCTTCAAACACCTTTGCAGCTCCAGTTATATTATGGGATAGCTTATTGGGCCACAGTGTGCTACTCAAAACTGGCCACACATGCAGTAGTGCTTAGTGTTTAATAAATACTATGTATTCGGACACATTAACTGCTCTTGCATACTGCTCAGTATGGAAGTATGCGATTTCAGACACAGCCTTTGTTCATCTGGTATGTGGTGGACCATGTTGGCATTCCATCTCGTCCTTAAAGAGAGTAGTTGTTCCCTTAAATAAATACAACCCCAAATCATAGAAAATTGGGACAACATGGAAAAAGCAAATAATAAAAAAACACAGAGATTTTTACATTTACTTTGACTTTTATTTGTTTGCATACAGGATGAACCTGAGATATTTCATGTTTTGTCTGGTCTTCTTAATAAACATCCACTCCGGCACTTCAAGCCTGCAACAGATTAAAAAAAAAAAAAGTTTGGTACAGAGGATACCAAGCGATTTAGTGTTTCACATATTTTTTTGTCCCATTCTTCCTGCAAACACATCTTAATATCTGCAACAGTACGGGGTCGTCGTTGTCACATTTTTCGTTTCAAAATTCTCCACACATTCTCTATTGGGGGCAGATCAGGACTACAGGCAGGCCAGTCCAGTACCCGTACCCTCTTCTTCCACAGCCATGTCTTTGTAATGAGAACAAACTCGTCTTTGGTCTGGAGAACACGGCGTCCATTTTTTCCAAAAAAGAATGCTAATTCAACTGACCACAATACATGTTTCCACTGTGTGATGGTCCATCCTAGATGCATCCGAGCCCAGAGAAGTCGACGCCACTTCTGGACATGGTTAACATAAGGCTTCTTTGTTTGCACAGTAAAGTTTGAAGTGGCATTGTGCATGTAACTCTGTATTGTAGTGCTTGACAAAGGTTTGCCAAAGTAATCC